>NC_048573.1:46433633-47048008 GCF_013265735.2 Oncorhynchus mykiss
CACTAGATCTGGTATTGTAACTGTGTTGGTTATCAAGCATATCAATGTGGTTCTTCATATAACCTGGGGCACGATCATTTAAGATGTCAAACATAATGATTAAGTTTAATTAAGTTGGACTCCAAAGGCAACATGCCCACCTCCCGGAAGTCCTGTACCCCTGTGTGGGTCCTAGGGGGGACATTCAGCATATACCTGATAACATTATTTTGCAGGCCCTGCATATAACTTTTTTGATAGCCCACTATACCAAGCAGAGCAGGCATAATCAAAATGACACGGGATCAAGGTTGAGACAAGCAGTTTCTTAACTTTGATGTTAAAATATCAATAATTTCAATTTATTCGCCATTTTAGAAATAATTTCAGCAGCAATCAGGTCTCCAGAAAGGGATTGATCTAGGGACACACCAAAATAAGTTACACTTGTTTTAGGTTCAATCTCCTTGTCTGCATAGTTTACCCTTATATTGTCAGCCCTAAGCAATCTACGTTTTGTTCCAAACAAAATCACTAAAGTGTTTCCCAAATGTAGCGACATATTGTTGTCAGTCAACCAATCTCTAACAAAATGCAATTCTTTACTCAGGGTTTCCTTTATGTAAACTGTATCCATCCCTGATACCAGTATGGCTGAGTCATCAGCATAAAGCACTTTACTGTACTTGGCATATCATTAACGCATATAAGAAATAAGAGAGGCCCTAAAATTGATACCTGCGGTACTGCACAGGATATTTCTTTGGCCTCTGACAGAACATCGCCAACATTACACACTTGTGTTCTGTTGGTCAGATAAGACCCAAACCAATTCACTGCTACACCATTTAGACCCATGCATTTCAGTTTCATCAGGAGAATATCATGGTCCACTGTGTCAAAAGCTTTCTGCAAGTCTAACATGACCATTCCTGTATAGTTCCCCTTCTCACTTTCCTGCTTGTGCGGTCAAAAAGGTGGATAAGGCAAGTATCATTGGAATGAGCATCTTCTAAAGCCAGATTGGACTCTCGAGCAGTGGAAACGCATTCTCTGGAGTGATGAATCACGCTTCACCATCTGGCAGTTCGACAGACTAATCTGGGTTAGGCGGATGCCTGGAGAACGCTACCTGCCCCAATGCATAGTGCCAACTGTAAAGTTTGGTAGAGGAGGAATTTTGGTCTAGGGCTGTTTTTCATGGTTTGGGCTAGGTCCCTTAATTCCAGTGAAAGGAAATCTTAACGCTACAACATACAATGACATTCTAGACGATTCTGTGCTTCCAACTTTGTGGCAACAGTTTGGGGAAGGCATTTTCCTGTTTCAGCATAACAATGCCCACGTGCACAAAATGAGGTCAATACAGAAATGGTTTGTCGAGATTAGTGTGGAAGAACTTGACTGGCCTGCACAGATCCCTGACCTCAACCCCATCGAACACCTTTGGGATGAATTGGAATGCCGACTGCGAGCCAGGCCCAATCACCCAACATCTGTGCCCGAACTGACTAATGCTCTTGTGGCATTAGTTCCCGCAGCAATGTTCCAACATCTAGTGGAAAGCCTTTCCAGAAGAGTGGAGGCTGTTATAGCAGCAAAGGGAGGATCAACACCATATTAATGTCCATGATTTTGGAATGAGCTATTCAACAAGCAGGTGTCCACATACTTTTGGTAAAGCAGTGTATGTTGCTAAGATGTTACGAAACGCTAGCTTCTTTGCTTGTATGGATTCACCACTTCTTAAATGCTTAAAATGGCTAAAGCTTCCCCTGCATTTCATCCAGCTTTTATCCGAACTACCACAACATGTATTTCAGACAATTCATTCTCCAAGATTAAAGTAAATTGATGTAGGATTCATGTTAGAAGATTTGAATGCTGCAAGAGGCGATTTTACAATCAGGTCTTCCATTCTTTTAACAGCTCTGTTGGATGCCCTTGAGGATAAAATGTGGGACAAGGACATTACAAGTTTAATATGTTCAAATACAGATAAATAATTCATATATCTACTGTCTTTCAGGACATTGCGGCTGCGGAGAAAACAGAAGGGGTCAAAACTAAATGTAAAATTCAACCTCGCTACCCAACCATCATGAACCCATACCCAACCCATGAAAGGTGAAATGTTTTTTTTTTTTTTTGCAGAGAGAAAAATGCTTGTAAAGCTCTGAGGACACTACACAACTCCTCCTCTCTACAATTCCATTCCACATGTAGGCTGTCCACATATGCGATAATCTAACACCGGTGATTATATGGATTAATATCAATGTTGAATAAAAATATTGGATAAATCCACTAGTATTCCACAGCATATATGACAGTTGGATTAGGATCGGCTACTCAAACACAACACAACATAACATTCTAGGACTAGATCCAGCAGCCAAGAAGAGCCTCTTGAGCAGAGAGAGGACAAAAACGACACTCGGCAACGAGAACGAGTGCGTGTTTCAGAACGATGGTTAAAAAGACAAAGGACAGTGCTTTGGGGCACGTGACCTATCCACCAGGCTTTCAATTGACACAAAATTCCATTGGGTTTTATGCATCAGCAGAACCAGCCCTCTACAATAGATGGCAATGGCAATAAATGGCCCTCGATTGAAAAAGAGCAGTTGATGGATTTCAGAGCCGGCTGACTGACAGCCAGGTAGAACTGGGATAAGTAACCTGAAAAGGGGGCGGTTTTCACCATCCAATCCCGTGTCAGGGTCACAGGTGATGTCCTTCAGAAGCCGTGGGGAGGGGGAGTGCGGTATCTTCCATCCTGCTCCCCTCACTGGCAATTCCCTCAAATGTCACACCAAAATAGATCTAATTTAGTTGGGTAAAAGACCCCTCTCCACACTCCATTACAGCTGTGTGTGGCCTATTTGAGCTGAGCTCGATCTCCACCAAAACCACATCAAAATAAATTACATGTGGAAGACTTTTGACCAGAGTGGAAAAAGAAACACACCATAATAAGCTGACAGTCCCCTGAAATCTGGCACTAGAATTACCCCCAATGTTTTTGTATGTTTACATCACTTATTTTCTTGATTTCACACCATTTCAGAAGTCACAAGACAGCCATCCTGGGATAACATCAACGTCCTCTGTCGAATACTCGTGTATTTGCCTTTCTCCGGTGGTCGGCTGCATCATCAGATTCATTTACATTATTGCTTCTTCAAAGGACATTCAGCGTAGTACGTGATGGATGTGTTTTCAGAGAGAGTGGTGAAATCAAGTTCACTGCAACGTTACGTCAAAGATAAAAACATTTATTCAGCTCGACTGCTTCACCGCACAGACGTGGCAACGCAATCGTTGAATTTGTCTCGAGCAGGTGGATCGAAATACAATAAATAAAAAGAATGCGACGTACCACCTTAAACCTAAAATAAGTAACAAAGTCATTTTGTGTGGAAGTCAAACATTTGTTGTACATCGGAGGCAGAGACATTGCATATGCTTTACATCGCCCGTCTCCCCTTGTCTATAGCAGGGACACACGCTGTTTAAATGGCCCAAATGTTGATTTAGACAGTCAAAAGCTGTTATTTTTGTGAACATCACTAATGTCATGATACATTTGGTAAAGTAATAAAGAATGTGAATGATCTTGGGTAGATGTTTCTACAACAGATTATAACTATATATGGACATTTATAAATGTATGAAAAGGCTTTATTCCTTCACATTGTTTAAATATTGATGTATATGTTTTATTATACTTTTATTATGTACTAGATCATATGGGTTGAAAAGTTTTTTATTTTCTCAGACGGGGTAATAAGTGTATGTATAAAGAAATAAAGCTCTGACAGACTCCTACAATTGTTTGAAACATCCAGAAAGCATGATCTTTGTCAGGGGCCAAAAACAGGGATATTTGTGGTGCCCCACATTTCCGTATTTCATCCATTCATTGTGGTTAAAATCACAAGAATAAATAAAAGATGTCAGCCTGTAGTCACTCTTCCCACTAGGGGAATGTGGAAGCCCTGGTAATCACATATGGCACAATAGCCTACCCATAATCCTCATTTATTTTTTATTTCCGTGATGTCATTCTCTTTAAGCCGTGGCAAACGGGGTGGGGGGGGGGGGGGGGGGGGGGGGGGGGGTGATCCCTCATGTTCTTTCTCTATGCCCTCATTCCAGTCAGGGTAATAAGAGAACATTGTGATTTACTTCCACTGAACCGCGAGGAGTGCATCAGAGAGAATCTACTGCGGCAGGGCCATTCATATAGATTTAACTTTCCACAGTATTATACCAGATGTCTACACGTCTATTGTATTTCAGGCATGACCTTGGTCTCCATATGATGAGAAAGATCACTGGGGTGGGGGGGGGGGGGGGGGGGGGGGGGGAGCGAGAGAGAGAGAGAGAGAGAGAGAGAGAGAGAGGGTGGGGGGAGAGAAAAAGCTAAAACTATCTAGTCCTCTCTAAATCCCTCCGCAACAGCAATACTGCATATGGAGTGGAGCTGAAAATAGATCCAAGGTTTCAAGTTCTCATAAAAGAGTGCATGAATCATTCAGTTTACTTCCCCTGCTGATAAGGTGGTTTTAAGATGTTAGCACGATGTACATTTAGATGAGGAGGACCTAGCGAGTCACAGTCAAAGGAGGGCGTTCACTAGATCATCCTCATGCACTTTACTCCAGACCTGGGTTCAAATACTATTTGAAATATTTCAAATGCGCATCTGTCTGGAGTACCAGATCTTTTGCAACTATCCTATTGGTTCCATTGTGCCAGGCAAGCTCAATCAAGCCCAGCTTAAAAGCATTTTTAATTATTTGAAATAGTATTTTTGAAGTCTGCTACAATACTAAAGATATTGGGATAGTCTTGTATCGGTCCTGTTGTCTAGTCTAGTAGAACCTGAAACATAAAGGGAAATCTCAGCTAAAACTGGAACGCACTCGCAGAGATTGTGGTGACCCTAGGCCCATTTCTTCTTTCATTTCTACTCCTTCAGAAGCTGATGATAATTGGATTTATTGGCTGACATAGGCTGACCTACATAAGACGACCCTAACAAATCCTCTCAGCGTGGGTGTGGGCATCCTATTCCCTCAATGCTGTCTCAATGTTGTCTCAATGTTGAAGGATCATATTTTTGGGGTGTAACTGCTTTAGAATAACAGTACACAACAGATAGAGCTAGACGATAAGGCTTTCATCTCCACTCTCTCCATTGTTTTATGCATCGCACAAAGTGTTCTAGTTGGGCTCGGGAAAGAGATGTGCGTCACCCTTTCCACATGATTAGTCATCTACTCATGCAACTTTTCACATTACCAAAAAGGAAAGATGATGAGAAGAGACCTGTATATGCACATCCACTGAAGAGGGAAGGGGAGTGTGTGTGTGTGCGCGCGCGTGTGTGTGTGCGTGCGTGTGTGTCTGTCTGTCTGTTGTGCTCAGACTATAAATGGTACACCATGAGTCACCATTAAGTAACTTTGCTCTCACCTCACCATCACCCACATGTGGTGTATGTGCTACCAGAGTGTCTCTGCTCCCTGCGCTGTGAGTCAGTCAGTGGAGATGTGTGTCGGAACAGCGCAGGGCCAGAGAGGCCAAACAACATCTGCACGGACCCTATGGGCAGCGCACTTGACTGGACGAAGCTGCTGTGTGGTGAGAGGGGAGGGATATTGTGTCTACGTTGAGTGCATTATGTGTGTGTCGGTGAGAGGGGTGAATGAGCGAGAGAGATTGGAGAGAGAGAGAGATAGGGGAGAGATGGAGAGAGACAGAGAATAAGAGAGAAAGGGGAGAGAAAGACAGAAAATGAGAGAAAGGGGACAGAGAGAGAGAGAGAGAGAGAGAGACAGAGAGAGACAGAGAGAGAGAGAGAGAGAGAGAGAGAAAGAGAGAGAGAGAGAGAGAGAGAGGGAGAGAGAGAGAGAGACAGAGAGAGACAGAGAGAGACAGAGAGAGAGAGAGAGAGAGACAGAGAGAGAGGAGCCACTTTATCCAAGTTTCTATTCTAATCTAGACCATCAGCAACAGCTCCCCTGTGGTCGTGACTATATAAGAGCCCCACGTTGTCTTGCATTCTCAACAACAAAAGAAACAAAGGCACAAACACAAACAAGCTAAAACTAGCTGGTTCTTAAAAGACCCTGGGTATCTTTCTACAGCAAGGCAGGTTCGGTACAAAAGTGAAAAACGAGGTAACAGAGAAAATAATTTCTCTATCATTCTTTCTCTCCCTCTACACACCAGATCTGGGTTCCAATTCTATTTGAAATTACACTGAGTGTACAAAACATTAAGAACACCTACTCTGTCCATGACATACAGTGGGGCAAAGAAGTATTTAGTCAGGTTATTTTCCTGACACCACACTCTGAGGGCCCTCACCTCCTCCCTGTAGGCCGTCTCGTCGTTGTTGGTAATCAAGCCTACCACTGCTGTGTCGTCCGCAAACTTGATGATTGAGTTGGAGGCGTGCGTGGCCACGCAGTCGTGGGTGAACAGGGAGTACAGGAGAGGGCTCAGAACGCACCCTTGTGGGGCCCCAGTGTTGAGGATCAGCGGGGTGGAGATGTTGTTACCTACCCTCACCACCTGGGGGCGGCCCGTCAGGAAGTCCAGTACCCAGTTGCACAGGGCGGGGTCGAGACCCAGGGTCTCGAGCTTGATGACGAGTTTGGAGGGTACTATGGTGTTAAATGCTGAGCTGTAGTCGATGAACAGCATTCTCACATAGGTAGTCCTCCTAGTGGGTCTAGGGTGTCAGGTAGGGTGGAGGTGATATGGTCCTTGACTAGTCTCTCAAAGCACTTCATGATGACGGAAGTGAGTGCTAGTAGTAGTAGTCGTTTAGCTCAGTTACCTTAGCTTTCTTGGGAACAGGAACAATGGTGGCCCTCTTGAAGCATGTGGGAAAAGCAGACTGGGATAAGGATTGATTGAATATGTCCGTAAACACACCAGCCAGCTGGTCTGCGCATGCTCTGAGGGCGCGGCTGGGGATGCCGTCTGGGCCTGCAGCCTTGCGAGGGTTAACACGTTTAAATGTTTTACTCACCTCGGCTGCAGTGAAGGAGAGTCCACATGTTTTGGTTGCGGGCCGTGTCAGTGGCACTGTATTGTCCTCAAAGTGGGCAAAAAAGTTATTTAGTCTGCCTGGGAGCAAGACATCCTGGTCCGTGACTATGCTGGTTTTCTTTTTGTAATCCGTGATTGACTGTAGACCCTGCCACATACCTCTTGTGTCTGAGCCGTTGAATTGCGATTCTACTTTGGTCCACCACCCAAAGGGCATCCAGACAACTTGACACAACTGTGGGAAGCATTGGAGTCAACATGGGCCAGCATCCCTGTGGAATGCTTTCGACACCTTGTAGATGTCCATGCCACGACGAATTGAGGCTGTTGTGAGGGCTAATGTTCGGTATACTCAGTGTTTTTTGAATACTGGATCTGTGCTTGATTCAGCCTGTCGCAAAGGAACCAATAGAAAAGTCTCAAAAGTGCTTTATTTAGCCTCCTTGCACTCCAGGTAGCAAACGCAAAATAATTCAAATCGTTTTTTAAAAACTCAGGTCTGCTCTCCTTACACTGATTATAACATAGAGAGGAAGTTATAAATCCAGTCTGTTAAAACCCTATTGTAAATGAAACCCCAGTGGGACAGGGACTGTAAAAACAGAGAGGAGGGCGACAGCAACGTAAACACACACTGGCTCCAGTCTGTAATCACCCAAACGGATCACCCTCACCGCTCATTCCAGACCAGTCCCAATCAAAGCATTTCCTGTCCGTCCCACTGGCCTGATATCCAATCAGCCTGATTATTTGGGGCACCACTGGATTCTCAATGCACTGGGCAGACACAGGCTAGAGCAAGGTTTCCCAAACTTGGTCCTGGGGCCCTCCCTGGGTGCACGTTTTCATTTTTGCCCGAGGATTACACAGCTGATTCAAATCATCAAAGCTTGACGATGAGTTGGATTTTTGAATCAGATGTGTAGTGCTACGACCAAAACTAAAATATGAACCCAGGGGGGGCTCCAGGACCAAGTTTGGGAAACACTGGGCTAGAGGAAGGCTCGTATTAGGACAACTACACTACACTACTACACTACCCATGATGCCACAGGTAATATGGCGACCATGATTGTTGATGTAAATCCACAATATGAACTACATTTATTTTACATGTACAGTGCCTTGCGAAAGTATTCGGCCCCCTTGAACTTTGCGACCTTTTGCCACATTTCAGGCTTCAAACATAAAGATATAAAACTGTATTTTTTTGTGAAGAATCAACAACAAGTGGGACACAATCATGAAGTGGAACGACATTTATTGGATATTTCAAACTTTTTTAACAAATCAAAAACTGAACAATTGGACGTGCAAAATTATTCAGCCCCTTTACTTTCAGTGCAGCAAACTCTCTCCAGAAGTTCAGTGAGGATCTCTGAATGATCCAATGTTGACCTAAATGACTAATGATGATAAATACAATCCACCTGTGTGTAATCAAGTCTCCGTATAAATGCACCTGAACTGTGATAGTCTCAGAGGTCCGTTAAAAGCGCAGAGAGCATCATGAAGAACAAGGAACACACCAGGCAGGTCCGAGATACTGTTGTGAAGAAGTTTAAAGCCGGATTTGGATAGAAAAAGATTTCCCAAGCTTTAAACATCCCAAGGAGCACTGTGCAAGCGATAATATTGAAATGGAAGGAGTATCAGACCACTGCAAATCTACCAAGACCTGGCCGTCCCTCTAAACTTTCAGCTCATACAAGGAGAAGACTGATCAGAGATGCAGCCAAGAGGCCCATGATCACTCTGGATGAACTGCAGAGATCTACAGCTGAGGTGGGAGACTCTGTCCATAGGACAACAATCAGTCGTATATTGCACAAATCTGGCCTTTATGGAAGAGTGGCAAGAAGAAAGCCATTTCTTAAAGATATCCATAAAAAGTGTCGTTTAAAGTTTGCCACAAGCCACCTGGGAGACACACCAAACATGTGGAAGAAGGTGCTCTGGTCAGATGAAACCAAAATGTAACTTTTTGGCAACAATGCTAAACGTTATGTTTGGCGTAAAAGCAACACAGCTGAACACACCATCCCCACTGTCAAACATGGTGGTGGCAGCATCATGGTTTGGGCCTGCTTTTCTTCAGCAGGGACAGGGAAGATGGTTAAAATTGATGGGAAGATGGATGGAGCCAAATACAGGACCATTCTGGAAGAAAACCTGATGGAGTCTGCAAAAGACCTGAGACTGGGACGGAGATTTGTCTTCCAACAAGACAATGATCCAAAACATAAAGCAAAATCTACAATGGAATGGTTCAAAAATAAACATATCCAGGTGTTAGAATGGCCAAGTCAAAGTCCAGACCTGAATCCAATCGAGAATCTGTGGAAAGAACTGAAAACTGCTGTTCACAAATGCTCTCCATCCAACCTCACTGAGCTCGAGCTGTTTTGCAAGGAGGAATGGGAAAAAATGTCAGTCTCTCAATGTGCAAAACTGATAGAGACATACCCCAAGCGACTTACAGCTGTAATCGCAGCAAAAGGTGGCGCTACAAAGTATTAACTTAAGGGGGCTGAATAATTTTGCACGCCCAATTTTTCAGTTTTTGATTTGTTAAAAAAGTTTGAAATATCCAATAAATGTCGTTCCACTTCATGATTGTGTCCCACTTGTTGTTGATTCTTCACAAAAAAATACAGTTTCATATCTTTATGTTTGAAGCCTGAAATGTGGCAAAAGGTCGCAAAGCTCAAGGGGGCCGAATACTTTCGCAAGGCACTGTATGTGTAGCAATTAACATCATTGCACTTGAAGTGTGTGGGTGTGAATAATGTGCATCCAATGATAGATAGGAAGGATCAAATGACAGGTGTGATGCTTTTTCTTGGAACATCTCAATCAGGATCATTGAACGAGCCATTAAAAATCCTGGATTCGAATCAAACGCGGCACACGGACGCGAGTCAATAGGGTGAATTAGTGATATTATGAGTTATACTGGTACAGTATGCAGTAGGAAAACACAGGTAACACTGATCAACAACCATGTCATGTTGATAAACTAAATAGGTCACCCGCAAGAATGTCAACTGGTAAACAAACCAAAAATGACAAAGTCCCTTACATGTACAGTAACATCAAACAAATGAATACCTTTGTGAAAAAGCCACTGAGTGACTAGACCTGTTTCCTAGCTTAGAGTCAATGAAAGCTGTTTTTGTTTAGTGGCTTTCTCTTGAAGGGGCCTGAGATACTGTAATCTCCTGTCTCTGTGTTGAAGGGTGCTACTTAGACACAACAAAAAGCCGTGGACACAGTCACAAAGGCGACTCTGTACTAGACTCCACATTTTGTACACAGACGTAGGACACAACATTGATGGGCCATCAAGAGTAACCCACATTAAGGGCAGAACAACTGTTTTGGATCATTCCCCATCCTTTTAAAATAGGCCATTAGGCATACTATATGTGCTTGAATTTGCCAATGATTCCACCTGAAAAGATCAGGAAAATAAAGGCCCTGATATGACAACAACATATACTTTTAAAATCACCAAAAACTGGAGATGCAATAAACAAAAGAAAACAAGGTGATGACTAAAGGGGTCCTGGCTCATATTGCCACATAACTACATCGGAGCCATTATCACGAGCCCATCCTCCCCAATTCAGGTGCCACCAACCTCCTGTGATGGGTTGGAATAATGGTTCATTGTTTAGCTAGCTAGCTACATGTCTAAACAAAAGACTCCACAGATGATTACATGACCCCTTCTAGTTAGCCAGGTGTGTCTGGAGGTGATTACGGCCATATTTTGTATAATAATGATAAAATATTGTATCTGTATATTTGTATCTGGAATTTGTCTTTCAGCATCAGTAGAACCCGACTGACTCTCCTCCACCAGTCATTCAAGGAGAATGGTCTAATGCCTCCCATCAAAAAGAGAGTCGGCCCAAGCAAGCACAGGTCACACCTGAAGCATGAGGACTTGCAGTGAGTTGTGAACTTCGTCAACAACTATGCAGAGGATAAGGCAACAGTATTACCAGGACGCCACCCAAGACACAAACATTTTGGTGGAAAGCTGCTGCCATCTCATGTGACAAAAGCAGCAGTGTGGCGTCTCCACAAGGAATCGATGACAACACTTGGAATGTAAAGCATAAACAACACGTTTTCATTATTTCATTTACCTCCAACATGATTGGCACTACTTTAATTGATCTCACATTATTGTGTATTTTTCACAGGTACATGTAGTCAGGCTGTCTTCCTTCAGGAATCTGTGGAGAAATTGCTGGTGTGGTCAAGGACAGCACTGTGACCGGGGGTCAACATCCCACAACAGGTTGGACTGCAGAATGGTATGGTGCTGATGGAAAGTTATGGCTGGCAACAAAACATGACTGCGTACTTCAGGCCGCAACCACAGATCAAGTAGTACCAGCACTTCAGGTGAATATCATGTTCATTGCATTGTATGAGGTTATTCTTATTATCTATACTTGGGAGGTGAATTGATGTTATGCAAGGTTGTAATGTCATCTACATTTTTTTTGTCTATTTTCCTGTTTTTTACAGCTTCAATGCTCTGGTGTTGTTGTCTGTCACGACTTCCGCCAAAGTCGGCCCCTCTTGTCACACCCTGACCATAGTTTGCTTTGTATGTTCTATGTTTTGTTTGGTCAGGGTGTGATCTGAGTGGGCATTCTATGTTGGATGTCTTGTTTGTCTGTTTCTGTGTTTGGGCCTGATATGGTTCTCGATCAGAGGCAGGTGTTAGTCATTGTCTCTGATTGGGAGCCATATTTAGGTAGCCTGTTTTGTGTTGGGTTTTGTGGGTGATTGTTCCTGTCTCTGTGTTTGTTTGCTGTTTCGGGTTTTCATATTTATTGTTTTTGTATACTGTTCGTGTTTTCATCTTTATTAAAGATGTATACAAATAACCACGCTGCATTTTGGTCCTCCTCAATTTCGACAGAAGAAAACCTTAACAGAATCACCCACCAAACACTCAAAGAATATGGCTGCCTAAATTTGGTTCCCAATCAGAGACAATGATAAACACCTGCCTCTGATTGAGACCACTCTAGGCAACCATAGACTTACCTAGACAACTATACTATACCACAATCCCATAACCTACAAAAACCCCAAGACAAAACACACCACATAAATAACCCATGTCACACCCTGGCCTGACCAAAATAATAAAGAAAAACACAAAATACTAAGACCAGGGCGTGACACCTCTCCTTGTTCGGGCGGCGTTCGACGTCACCGGCTTTCTAGCCATCGCCGCTCCATTTTTCATTTATCCATTTGTTTTGTCTTGTTCCCTGCACACCTGGTTTTCATTCCCCAATCACACTACATGTATTTATTCCTCTGTTCCCCCTCATGTCCTTGTGTGAGATTGTTTTGTGTTTCGTGTCTATGTTGATGCGCTTTACTGGTATGCGTTTATTCCGTGTTTTATTTCACGAGGTATGTTATTGTGTTTATACAATATTATTGTGACCGTTTGCGCGTTTGTACTTTTGCATTGGCTGGAGGTTTTGACGCAGTGGCGTCCGTCTGTTGGTTTCTCCTGCCTTAATAAAGTGTGCGCCTGTTCACAACTCTCTCCTGCTCTCCTGCACCTGACTCCGCTCCCAGTACGCACGCCATTGACATTGTCGCCAAGGAGCGTTCGGACTCAGTCAGGACCAGGTTTCAGCTGCTGCGCAACGCTGACGTCCTTCCTCCCATAGATGGTCTGACTGGACACAACTAGACAAACCTATCTTTTTTTAGAAGATCAGGGAGTTTTGCACATCACAATCTCCCTACCATCAATTGCACATCTCTAGCCATAGCCACAGAAAAACGATATAGTTAGAATTGGTCCGTAGTTGCATTAGTCAGTTTTTTGTCCAAAATATTGAGTCATTGAAACTGAAACAGTGCATCCCGAATGGTTGAAGGCAGCAAACAATGTACCAGGCCAGCTGTGATTTACAACCTGATAGCAATATTTGCTGGACTACCAAGAAATGTATTGTTGAATTTTATTAATCATGCATTGAGCTGTATCCATCTATTATACCAACAATGCCTTACTCTACGCCATGGAATTTTTTGTCAACTATAACTTATTTTTAAAACCTCTTATAAACTTGGTTTTGTAGCATAAACTGGGAATTTGATATGTATGACTGATATTATGATTGTCTTTTTGTTTCATATCTGCAAAGTAGTTCAAATGCTCTCTGTAACACTTTAAAGTACAGTAGGTGCTGATTGACATATGACCAGTCTGACCGACAATAGTGCCGAACAGTTTACAAGCAACCAATGTGTGTCCTGTGATGTCGTCAGGCAAAAGCACGTAGTCAACACGGTAGACCTTGTGCTTCTGCACTGAGCAACCAATAAGCTGCTAAATCTATCCTTCAACCCCTCATTATACGCAGTCAATCAAGACTTAAAAGAAAATACAAACTTACTAGGAAAGGTGGAGAGGGGCTTTGCCTCATGCTCTCCTTCTCTCCCTCCACCTCTCTCTTTCTCTCTCTCCCTCCCTATTCCCCTCTCCCCACCCTCCTTAGCTTTCTCTCTCTCTTGCGCGCTCTCTCTCTGTGTAGGCAAGTGCTAATTGATGAGTAGTTGGAACCTTGTTATGTTTTGTTTAAACACCAAGGCTTTGCCTCAGTATCAACAAAGCCTGGAAGATCTAAACACTGCCATATGTCAACCAAGACGTTCTAACTCTGGCTGTGAGTACTCTGCTCCCCTCCCTCGGGTCCAAACCGCAGGTTGACGTTTATTGTCATGAATCTTGCCCTGGAGGCAGAACTGAGCGATTTCCGCTAGATGGGCCAGCTGCAATGGGCCAGCTGCAAAAAAAAAAAATGGCTATATTGTAAAAATTCATGAACACAAAAGTGTAAGGTTAGAGTTAGGCATTAGGGTCAGTTGTGTGTTTAAGGTTAGGATTAAGGTTAGGGTGTCACGCCCTGACCTTAGTTATCTTTGTTTTCTTTATTATTTAGGTTAGGTCTGGGTGTGACGAGGGTGGTATGTGTTTTTTGTCTTCTCTAGGGTTTTTTGTATATCTATGGGGTTTTAGTATGTCTAGGTATATGTAGGTCTATGGTGGCCTGAATTGGTTCCCAATCAGAGGCAGCTGTTTATCGTTGTCTCTGATTGGGGATCCTATTTAGGTTGCCATTTGCCATTTTGGTTTTGTGAGTTATTGTCTATGTGTAGTTGCATGTCAGCACGCAGTCTAGATAGAGTCAAGGTTTGTTTAGTGGTCTTTCTTTAAAGAAGAATGTATTCATATCACGCTGCGCCTTGGTCTCCTCTATACGACGAACGTGACATAGGGTTAGCTTTAAAATTGTATGACTTTGTGACTTGTGCTAACTTGTGACCACTCTGTAGAGCGGCCTCCAAGATTCATGACAATAAATGTCAACCTGCATCCAAACCACTGGAGTGAGTGTTGGTCTGCTCCTATCTTACACTCCTGGGCCCGTATTCACAAATTGTGTCAGAGTAGCAGTCCTGATCTAGGATCTGTGGCACTGTGGGGATACGGCCCCTGACCTCCCAACATCCTAGTTAGACACAAATCTAACACCTTCAAATACTGTAAAACCTCACAACACCAAGTCTGCTGGAGGAAGTTTGTGTATGGCCTATGCCCTCCAAGGAGCAAATGGGTTTGAGACAAGTAAGTGAAACCCATTTCGGTAACAACAAATCTACACTTTACCTTACCTGGAGTAGGTCACACAGCTATGGGTTTTGGGAACTACCTAAGAACTACACAATAAATAAGCAGTTAGGGCAACCTTTCGGGTGGCATTATTGGTGTTTAACAAACGTATTGAATGTTTCTAGAAGAGAACTACAGCATGGATGACCCCCAGCGGGGTAGTTGCACTGAATCAGTATCATTCCTTTGTTTGTGCTTTCCATACTTCGCTAATAGATATTTGAATGCTTATGTTAAGTCCCCTAATCACCACAAAGAGAATGTCTCTTGACCATAATGGAGGTATAACCTTTAGGATGAACCTTGGACCGGACTACTCACCTGGCTTGGTGACCGAAACTCCTGGTTATTGTCATTCATGTACATGTTGTCACCATCAAACTGTGAACAGAAAAAGAAAATAAAAACATTGTGTGAATAATAAGCAAGATAGCAGTCCTCCAGAGTGGTGCAGCGGTCTAAGGTACTGCGTCGCAGTGCTAGAGGCGTCACTACAGACCCAGGTTCCATCCCATTCTGTCACAACCGGCCCGTGATCGGGAGTCCCATAGGGTGTCGCACAATTGGCCCAGCATTCGGTCGTCAGTTGAACGTTGTTTCCGCCAACACATTGCTGCGGGTTAAGCGTGCAAGTGTTGAATACGCATGACTTGACCTTTGCCTCCCAAGGGTAAAAAATGATTTTATAAATAAGCAAAGAGAAGTAGTGATGGCTCTACGGGAGGCAAGGAGCGTGAGTCTAATGACTTTGTCACATTCACTAAACCTCGTTGCGGTGGCTTCGGTAATTACTGTTCGTCAGTGGGGCGGTAATTAGTTGAGCCGAGTGAGCCCGTTGGGCTTCCCCTGTGGGGTTGTTCATACCGTGCGCGTGTGTGTGTGTGCGCGCGTGCATGTGTGTACACTGTCTCTGTGTGCGTGCATGTCCGAGTGCTGTTGAAGTTAGGTGATCCATGTCTCTCACAGGTAGGTAATAAGGAGTGTTCTAGTCATGGAGAGAACACTTCCTGCAATGCCAAAACACAACAAGTATGTTTTAATAAAGGATTAATACACAAGGGGGCGTGAGTCATTGTGGTTTTAGAACTGCTGTGCTCATACGAGACAAAGCCAAGGCTTCGCACGCCTCTTGGCCTATCAGATTGCATGGCAGAATGTTATGATATGGCCCTAAATGCCTAAAACTGGTTTTAACTCAGTATGTTGCTATGGTTTGCTTAACTGACTGGTCACTACTTAACAACCCCTGGGAAAGATACTCAGAGGCCCGTTTAAGGGCTCTGGGCCAGATATATCAAGCATCTCAGATTAGGAGTGCTGATTTGGGATCAGTTTAGCATTTTTGTTCAAAATTAATAAGATTACATTGACAGGGAGGACCTGATTCTAGATCAGTACTACTATTAAGTTGGAATCGTCCTGCCTATCTGAGGAAAGATTGATGGTTGTGTGCTCAATCACAAAGGCAGTGGTGGAAAAAGTACCCAATAGTCATACTTGAGTAAATGTAAAGATAACTTAATAGAAAATGACTCAAGTAGAAGTAAAAATCTAAAAGTATTTGGTTTAAAATATACTTAAGTATAAAAAGTAAATGTAATTGCTAAAATATACTTCAGTATCAAAAGTAAAATTCAAAATCATTTTAAATTCCTTATATCAAGCAAAGTAGATGGCACCATTTACATTTTTTTTTTTTTAGGACAGTCAGTGGGACACTCCAACATTCAGACATAATTTACAAACAAAGCATGTGTGTTTAGAAAGTCCGTCAGATCAGAGGCAGTAGCGATGACCAGGGATGTTCTGTGATAAGTGTGTGAATTGGACAATTTAAGCATTCAAAATGTAATGATTACTTTGGGTGTCAAGGAAAATGTATGGAGTAAAAAGTACAATATTTTCATAAGGAATGTAATGAAGTAAAAGTAGTTAAAAATATAAACAGTAAAGTACAGATACCCCCAAAAACTACTTAAGTAGTACTTTAAAGTATGTTTACTTAAGTACTTTACACCAGTGACGATAGTCATCTATAGACTCATCTTTTAAGAATTGGGAAAGTTCACAAAGCCCAAACTGAGAACACTACAAAAGAATAAGATGGTAGCAATTGTGATGGTGAAAAAAGTGTTATTGCCCAACAGAAGGGAATGTAAATATATTCCCTGTGCAACCTTGGACTCTCCATAGCACTCAGCTCTGTAGTGAAGCGGTTTGATAAACCTTGACAGTGACCTCACCGCCCATCGGGTAATACAGAAAGTTCATAGACACATATCAACGCCAGCTCTCAAACTGCTGTGGAAGTGCTGAAAGACATGAAGAAGAGCCAATGTTTTCTTGTTTATTGACAAAAGTAATTCTTTGCATAGCGCATATCACCTAGCGCTGTGTAAAATGGAACAGACAGACCGCAATGAAAACATGATCAAACTAGACAGCATTCCATTTCAAATTCCGGAGATGTGGAGATACATGGCGATTCGGTGTGTGGTATTTTCCGAGCCAGAAGACATGGACTGAAGGTTTACTACCTAGATAAACAGAAGAAAAATATCAGGGAACACAAATGGGCCACTACAATTAGCTAAGAAATGATGTCCTGAGAGCACTAATGGATACAATTCAGGGTGAACGAAAACACCCACAATGGAAGACATTAAAAACTATTTCATAAGAGGGGAGAGTGGTAGATAAAGAGAGAGAGAAAGATGTGATAGATACAGTGCCTTCAGAAAGTATTCACACCCCTTGACTTTTTCCACATTTTGTTGTGTTACAGCCTGAATTTCAATTGATTACATTGAGATTTTTTTCACTGGCCTACACACAATACCCCATAATGTCAAAGTGGAATTAATAAAAAAGGAAAATATGAAATGTCTTCATTCAATAAGTATTCAACCCCATTTGTTATGGCAAGCCTAAACATGTTCAGGATTAAAAATGTGTGTAACAAGTCACAAGTTGCATGGACTCACTCTGTGTGCAATAATAGTGTTTAACATGATTTTTTAATGAATACCTCATCTCTGTAGCCCACACATACAATTATCTGTAAGGTCCCTACAGATTCAAACACAAAGATCAGGGAGGTTTTTCAATGCCTCACAAAGAAGGGCACCTATTGGTTGATGGGTAAAAACACAAAAAGCAGACATTGAATATTCTTTTGAGCGTGGTGAAGTTATTAATTACACTTTGGATGGGGTTTCAATATACCCAGTCACTACAAAGATACAGGCGTCCTTCCTAACTCAGTTACCAGAGAGGAAGGAAACCGCTCAGGGATTTCACCATGTGGTCAATGATGACTTTAAAACATTTACATAGTTTAATGGCTGTGATGGGAGAAAACTAAGGATGGATCAAGAACATTGTAGTTACTCCACAATGCTAACCTAATTGACAGAGTGAAAAGAAGGTAGCCTGTACAGAATTTTTTTTTCTCTAAAACATGCATCCTGTTTGCAACAAGGCACTAAGATAATACTACAAGAAATGTGGCAAAGCAATTCACTTTTTTGTTCTGAATACAAAGTGATATGTTTGGGGTAAATCCAATATAACACATTATTGAGTACCACTCTCCATATTTTCCACCATAGTGGTGGCTGCATCATGTTATGTATATGCTTATAATCGTTAAGGCCTGGGGAGTTTTTCAGGATTGTCACGACTTCTACCGAAGTCGTTGCCTCTCCTTGTTCACTCCATTTGACTCTCCTGCGCCTGACTTCCCTGCCACCTATACACACAACTCTGACAGAATCTCTGACCATAAAAATATGAAGTCAGCAGGAGAGGACACGCTCATGGAGGTGGAGGAATGCGTCCGGGAACAAGCGGAGGAGATTGACTGTTTGAGCTCCGTCATGAATCGCATTGTCAAGAATATGGACCGCTGGAGAGACAGGGAGTTTCTCCAGCGCCTCCACTACCACAACCGGGATCTCCCCTGAACGCTTTTTCCCCTCCTGAACCGAACAAGATCCATTTACCCCTACCCACGGGATACAACGGAGATACTGCCGGCTGCCAGGGTTTCCTCCTTAAACTGAACTTGTTTCTGGCCACGGTCTCCCCAGTACCATCGGACCGTGAGAAGAGTTGCGCCCTCGTCTCATGCCTCACCGGGAAAGCCCTGGAGTGGGCCAGCGCTGTGTGTAGAGAGGAGGATGCGGCGTTGGACCATTTTGAGGAGTTCACCCGCCATTTCCGGATAGTATTCGACCATCCACCCGAAGGCAAAGCGGTGGGCGAGCGCCTCTATCATCTGAGGCAGGAGACGAGGAGTGCACAGGAGTTTGCTTTGGAGTTTAGGACCTTGGCTGCCAGCGCTGGATGGAGCGACAGGGCCCTGATCGACCCTTACCGTTGTAGTCTAAGCGAGGACGTCCGTCGGGAGCTGGCCTGTAGAGACACCACCCTCACATTCGACCAGCTGGTGGACATGTCCATCAGGCTGGCTACTTGTGGACGTCTAGATCGGGGTCTGGTTGTTCCATCCTCCCGCACCCTCTCTCCCGAACCTATGGAATTGGGAGGGCTGGTGCGCAGGGAGACCAGAGGGGGTTCCCGCTCAATCACCATCTATGGTCGCAGAGAGCACACTGCTGGTCGGTACCGGGTTGGTTCCTCTGGGACTAGAGAAGGCAGGCAGGGCACTCTGGCATCACCCCGGGTGAGTAGGCACCATTCTCATCCAGAGCCCTCTGTTGCACTAATGTTTGTCTCTGTCACTTTTCCGGATTTTTCCCTGCATTCCCAGTATAAGGCGCTAGTAGATTCAGGCACGGCTGGGAATTTCATTAATAAAAATTCAGCTCATAGTTTAGTGATCCCTATTGTTTCTGTGGATATGCCTTTCACTATTCATGCCTTAGATAGTCGACCATTAGGGTCAGGGTTTATCAGGGAGGTCACCGCACCTTTGTGTATGATAACGCAGGAGGGTCACAAGGAGAAGATTAGTCTTTCCCCTATTGATTCTCCTACGTATTCTGTGGTGCTAGGCCTACCCTGGTTAGCTTGTCATAACCCCACCCCAACTCTTTGAGTTTCTTTTTTGTGAAAAATAAGGATGGAGTGTGTACAATCTGGTGCGTATTCGGGAATGGTGATGAGTGGAAGACGGCATTTAGCACCACCTCAGGTCATTATGAGTACCTTGTCATGCCATATGGGTTGATTAATGTTCCATCACTCTTCCAATCATTTGTAGATGAGATCTTCAGGGACCTGCACGGGCAGGGTGTAGTGGTGTATATCGATGATATTCTGATATACTCCGCTACACGCGCCGAGCATGTGTCCCTGGTGCACAGGGTGATTGGTCGCCTGTTGGAGCATGATCTATATGTCAAGGCTGAGAAATGTTTGTTCTTCCAACAATCCATCTCCTTCCTAGGGCATCGGATTTCCACTGTGGAAATGGAGAGCGACCGCATTTCAGCCGTGCGTAATTGGCCGACTCCAACTACGGTAAAGGAAGTGCAGCGTTTTTTAGGGTTTGCCAATTACTACCGGAGGTTTATCCAGGGTTTTAGTCAGGTTGCTGCTCCCATTACCTCACTGCTAAAGGGGGGCCCGGTGCACTTGCAGTGGTCGGCTGAGGCGAACAGGGCTTTTGGACACCTGAAGACTCTGTTTAACTTGGTGCCTGTGTTGGCTCATCCGGATCCCTCTTTGCCATTCATAGTGGTGGTGGACGCATCCGAAGCTGGGATAGGAGCAGTGCTCTCTCAGCGTTCGGGTACGCCACTGAAGCTTCGCCCCTGTGCTTTCTTTTCGAAGAAGCTCAGCCCGGCGGAGCGAAACTATGATGTGGGGGACCGGGAGCTGTTAGCTGTCGTAAAAGCCTTGAAGGAGTGGAGGCATTGGCTTGAGGGGGCTAAACACACTTTTCTCATCTGGACTGACCACCGCAATCTGGAGTACATCCAGCAGGCGAAGAGACTGAATCCTCGCCAGGCAAGGTGGGCCATGTTTTTCCACTCGTTTTGTGTTTACTCTTTCTTTCTCTTTCAAGGCAGACGCATTGTCTCAGCTGTATGACACAGAGGAGCAGTCCATGGATCCCACTCCCATACTCCCAGCTTCGTGTTTGGTGGTGCCAGTAGTGTGGGAGCTGGACGCGGACATTGAGCGGGCGTCACGTGCAGAGCCCTCTCCCCCTGAGTGTCCAGCTGGTCGTCTGTACGCTCCGTCTGCTGTCCGCGGCCGATTGATCTATTGGGCTCACACGTCACCCTCCTCTGGTCATCCTGGGATAGGTCGGACGATGCGCTGTCTTGATGGGAGGTACTGGTGACCCACTTTAGCTAAGGACGTGAGGATTTATGTTTCCTCCTGCTCGGTGTGCGCCCAGTGCAAGGCTCCTAGACACCTGCCCAGAGGTAAGCTACAACGTTTACCCGTTCCTCAACGGCTGTGGTCGCACCTGTCGGTGGATTTTTTTGACTGATCTTCCACCTTCACAGGGTTACACCACGATCCTGGTCGTTGTGGATCGGTTTTCGAAGTCCTGTTGTCTCCTCCCTTTGCCCGGTCTCCCTACGGCCTTACAAACTGCAGAGGCCCTGTTTACACACGTTTTCCGGCACTATAGGGTGCCTGACGATATAGTGTCTGATTGGGGTCCCCAGTTCACATCAAGGGTCTGGAAGGCGTTCATGGAACGTCTGGGGATCTTGGTTAGTCTTACCTCAGGTTTTCACCCCGAGAGTAATGGGCAGGTGGAGAGAGTTAACCAGGGTGTGGGTAGGTTTCTGCGGTCTTATTGCCAGGACGTGCCGGGGGAGTGGGCGAAGTTCGTGCCCTGGGCAGAGATGGCCCAGAACTCGCTACGTCACTCCTCCACAAACCTTACCCTAATACACATTGAAAAGGAGTATCAGCCGTTCTGGCTCCTTGGCATCAGAGTCAGACCGAGGCTCCTGCGGTGGGCAATTGGTTTCGGTGCGCTGAGGAAACCTGGGAGGCAGCCCACGTCCATAAGGCGCCAGAAAATTGGCGCAGACCGTCGCCGCAGTGAGACCCCGGTGTTCGCCCCAGGGGACAGGGTCTGGCTCTCGACCTGAAACCTGCCCCTCCGCCTGCTCTGCCGGAAGCTGGGTCCGCGGTTTGTGGGAACGTTTAAAGTCCTGAGGAGAGTGAACGAGGTATGTTACAGTGCCTTGCGAAAGTATTCGGCCCCCTTGAACTTTGCGACCTTTTGCCACATTTCAGGCTTCAAACATAAAGATATAAAACCGTATTTTTTTGTGAAGAATCAACAACAAGTGGGACACAATCATGAAGTGGAACGACATTTATTGGATATTTCAAACTTTTTTAACAAATCAAAAACTGAAAAATTGGGCGTGCAAAATTATTCAGCCCCTTTACTTTTTCACTCTCTCCAGAAGTTCAGTGAGGATCTCTGAATGAATAGGTTACAACTGCCCACTAGTTACCGTATTAACCCCTTGTTCCATGTGTCTCTCCTCAGGCCGGTGGGGCTGGCCCGCTCCAGGAGGCTGAAGTGCGTGATGTTCCTCCGCCTCCTCTAGACATCGAGGGGGTACCGGCGTACTCTGTTTGATCCATTTTGGATTCGAGACGTTGGGCGAGGGGCCTTCAGTACCTCGTGGACTGGGAGGGGTACGGGCCGGAGGAGAGATGCTGGGTTCCGTTGGAACACGTGTTAGATCCTTCCATGTTAAAATAATTCCACCTTCTCCATCCGGATCGCCCTGCACCTCGCCCTCCGGGTCGTCCCCGAGGCAGCTGCTGGAGCCGCGCGTCAGGGGCGTGGTACTGTCACGACTGCCTCTCTTTGTTCGGGCGGTGCTTGGCGTTCGACGTCACCGGTCTTCTAGCCATCATTGATCTATTTTTCATTTTCCATTGGTTTTGTCTTGTCTTCCCACACACCTGTTTTCAATCCCATTCAATACATGTTGTCTATTTAACCCTCTGTTTCCCCTCCTGTCTTTGTCAGAGATTGTTTATTGTCAGTGTTGTGTTTATTGTATAGGTGCGCGACGGCTCCTCGTACCCATGTTTGTTTATATTCATTTCTTATTAGTGTTATGGAGTATTACGTGGACATTCATTAAAAGACTCCATTTTACACTCCGTTTGACTCTCCTGCGCCTGACTTCCCTGCCACCTATACACACGACTCTGACAAGGATAAAAAATAAACTGACTGGAGCTAAGTACTGGCAAAATCCTGGAGGAAAATTTAGTTCAGTCTGCTTTCCACCAAACACTGGGAGATTATTTCACCTTTCAGCAGGACAATAACCTAAAACACAAGGCCAAATCTACACTGGAGTTGCTTACCAAGAAGACAGTGAATGTTCCTGAGTGGCCGAGTTATAGTCTTGACTTAAATCTGCTTGAAAATCTATGGCAAGACCTGAAAATGGTTGCCTTGCAATGATCAACAACCAATTTGACAGAGCTTGAAGAATTTTGAAAAAAAACTATGGGCAAAGGTTGCACAATCCAGGTGTGGAAATCTCTTAGAGACTTACCCAGAAAGACTCACAGCTGTAATCACTACCAATGGAGATTCTAACATGTATTGACCCAGGGGGTTGAATACTTATCTAACTAAGATATATTCATGTTTTATTTGTCTTTTTTTTTTATAAACGTTTTTTTTTAAATCCACTTTGACATTAGAGTATTTTGTGAAGATCGTTGACAGAAAATGGCACTGTAGATACAGTAGATAGATGAGTTACTACAGACAGAGCGATAGAAAGAGAGCGAGAGAGAGAGGGAGAGACGGGTTGTGTTCGAATACCAATACTTGCGTTCTAAATAGTAGGCATTTTTGGGATGCGAAAATATAATGTTTCATAGTGTGTGAAATTTCAAAAAATGTAGTATGTTTTAAATGCCAGGATGTCAAATCAAATCAAAATTTATTTGTCACACATGGTTAGCAGATGTTAATGCGAGTGTAGCGAAATGCTTGTGCTTCTAGTTCCGACAATGCAGTAATAATCAACAAGTAATCTAGCTAACAATTCCAAAACTACTACCTTATAGACATAGACACCAGTGTAAGGGGATAAAGAATATGTACATAAAGATATATGAATGAGTGATGGTACAGAGCGGCATAGGCTAGGGTATGTAAACATTATATTAGGTAGCATTGTTTAAAGTGGCTAGTGATATATTTTACATAATTTCCCATCAATTCCCATTATTAAAGTGGCTGGAGTTGAGTCAGTGTGTTGGCAGCAGCCACTCAATGTTAATGGTGGCTGTTTAACAGTCTGATGGCCTTGAGATAGAAGCTGTTTTTCAGTCTCTTCAGTCTCTCGGGGTGAACAGGCAGTGGCTCGGGTGGATGTTGTCCTTGATGATCTTTATGGCCTTCCTGTGACATCGGGTGGTGTAGGTGTCCTGGAGGGCAGGTAGTTTGCCCCCGGTGATGCGTTGTGCAGACCTCACTACCCTCTGGAGAGCCTTACGGTTGTGGGCGGAGCAGTTGCCGTACCAGGCGGTGATACAGCCCGACAGGATGCTCTCGATTGTGCATCTGTAGAAGTTTGTGAAGTTTGTGCTTTTGGTGACAAGCCGAATTTCTTCATCCTCCTGAGGTTGAAGAGGCGCTGCTGCGCCTTCTTCACGATGCTGTCTGTGTGGGTGGACCAATTCAGTTTGTCTGCGATGTGTACGCCGAGGAACTTAAAACTTACTACCCTCTCTTACTACCCTCCCTCTCTCACTACTGTTCCATCGATGTGGATAGGGGGGTGTTCCCTCTGCTGTTTCCTGAAGTCCACAATCATCTCCTTAGTTTTGTTGACGTTGAGCGTGAGGTTATTTTCCTGACACCACACTCCGAGGGCCCTCACCTCCTCCCTGTAGGCCGTCTCGTCGTTGTTGGTAATCAAGCCTACCACTGTTGTGTCGTCCGCAAACTTGATGATTGAGTTGGAGGCGTGCGTGGCCTCGCAGTCGTGGGTGAACAGGGAGTACAGGAGAGGGCTCAGAACGCACCCATGTGGGGCCCCAGTGTTGAGGATCTGCGGGGTGGAAATGTTGTTGCCTACCCTCACCACCTGGGGGCGGCCCGTCAGGAAGTCCAGTACCCAGTTGCACAGGGCGGGGTTGAGACCCAGGGTCTCGAGCTTGATGACGAGCTTGGAGGGCACTATGGTGTTAAATGCTGAGCTGTAGTCGATGAACAGCATTCTCACATAGGTATTCCTCTTGTCCAGATGGGTTAGGGCAGTGTGCAGTGTGGTTGAGATTGCATCGTCTGTGGACCTATTTGGGCGGTAAGCAAATTGGAGTGGGTCTAGGGTGTTAGGTAGGGTGGAGGTGATATGGTCCTTGACTAGTCTCTCAAAGCACTTCATGATGACGGAAGTGAGTGCTACGGGGCGGTAGTCGTTTAGCTCAGTTACCTTAGCTTTCTTGGGAACAGGAACAATGGTGGCCCTCTTGAAGCATGTGGGAACAACAGACTGGGATAGGGATTGATTGAATATGTCCGTAAACACACCAGCCAGCTGGTCTGCGCATGCTCTGAGGGCGCGGCTGGGGATGCCGTCTGGGCCTGCAGCCTTGCGAGGGTTGACACATTTAAATGTTTTCCTCACGTCGGCTGCAGTGAAGGAGAGTCCGCATGTTTTAGTTGCGGGCCGTGTCACTGGCACTGTATTTTCCTCAAAGCGGGCAAAAAAGTTATTTCGTCTGCCTGGGAGCAAGACATCCTGGTCCGTGACGGGGCCGGTTTTCTTTTTGTAATCCGTGATTGACTGTAGACCCTGCCACATACCTCTTGTGTCTGAGCCGTTGAATTGAGATTCTACTTTGTCTCTATACTGACGCTTAGCTGGTTTGATTGCCTTGCGGAGGGAATCGTTACACTGTTTGTATTCGGTCATGTTTTTGGTCACCTTGCCCTGATTAAAAGCAGTGGTTCGGGCTTTCAGTTTCACGCGAATGCTGCCATCAATCGTTCTAATGAACTCGCTCACCGAATCAGCGTATTCGTCAATGTTGTTGTCTGACGCAATACGAAACATATCCCAGTCCACGTGATTGAAGCAGTCTTGGAGTGTGGAGTCAGATTGGTCGGACCAGCGTTGAACAGACCTCAGCGCAGGAGCTTCTTGTTTTAGTTTCTGTCTGTAGGCAGGGATCAACAAAATTGAGTCGTGGTCAGCTTTTCCGAAAGGAGGGCGGGGCAGGGCCTTATATGCGTCGCGGAAGTTAGAATAGCAGTGATCCAATGTTTTTCCAGCCCTGGTTGCGCAATCGATATGCTGATAAAATTTAGGGAGTCTTGTTTTCAGATTAGCCTTGTTAAAATCCCCAGCTACAATGAATGCAGCCTCCGGATAAATGGATTCCAGTTTGCACAGAGTCAAATAAAGTTTGTTCAGAGCCATCGATGTGTCTGCTTGGGGGGGAATATATACGGCTGTGATTATAATCGAAGAGAATTCCCTTGGTAGATAATGCGGTCGACATTTGATTGTGAGGAATTCTAAATCAGGTGAACAGAACGACTTGAGTACCTGTATGTTGTTATGATCACACCACGTCACGTTAACCATGAAGCATACGCCCCCGCCCCTCTTCTTACCAGAAAGATGTTTGTTTCTGTCTGCGCGATGTGTGGAGAAACCAGCTGGCTGCACCGACTCCGATAGCATCGCTCCAGTGAGCCATGTTTCCGTGAAGCAAAGAACGTTAGTCTCTGATGTCCCTCTGGAATGCTACCCTTGCTCGGATTTCATCAACCTTGTTGTCAAGAGACTGGACATTGGCAAGTAGTATGCTAGGGAGTGGTGCACGATGTGCCCGTCTCCGGAGTCTGACCAGAAGACCGCTCCGTTTCCCCCTTTTACGAAGTCGTTTTTTTTTGGGTCGTCGGCTGGGATCCATTCCGTTGTCCTGGGTGAAAGGCAGAACACAGGATCCGCTTCGCGAAAGTCATATTCTTGGTCGTACTGATGGTGAGTTGACGCTGCTCTTATGTTCAGTAGTTATTCTCGACTGTATGTAATGAAACCCAAGATGACCTGGGGTACCAATGTAAGAAATAACACGTAAAAAAACAAAAAACTGCATAGTTTCCTAGGAACGCGAAGCGAGGCGGCCATCTCTGTCGGCGCCGGAAGTCATACTGTTTCGGTTGTCATCCACTCCAAATTCACTGCATGCTATTGAGGAAGAGAATAATCTATTCATAACCATGATCAGATTAGGGGACGTGCTGTACCAAAATGAATGAATGGCGGGAAACAACGCAATTCCACATTAGATGACGCATGTTGATATTTGTAGCTTACTGCATACAATTTTTTACTAAACAGTGTGTTCTAAATAGTACGTTGTTTGATCAGTACACAATATGCAGTTTTAGTAAGTAGTAGGCAACATGGATTTCAGACACGGCCAGGGAGAATGAAAGATACAGAGAAAAGGAGAGGGAGAGAAAGAGAGGGATTCACAATTTACACCAAATTATTGCTAGTAATGACTGGGAAAGGAGCAGTGGCCCGAAGCAAGGGTTGGTTAATGATGCATCTCAAGGAAACCTTGTGAGGATCGACTTGCTTATTCTAATAAACATTAATATTCGTCCCTATAGATTCACCACCCAGACACATAAATAAGATGTCTTTATGACACCTCAGTTTCTTGTCTCCAATAATATATTTAACACATTTTAGCATGGCACGAAACACAATGATAATTAATTTTGGGGGTCAAAAGTTTGGACACACCTACTCATTCAAGTTAATATTATAATTTTGTATTTATTTAAAAAAAACTATTTTCTACAATGTAGAATAATAATAATAATAATATTGAAAACTATGAAATAACACATATGGAATCATGTAGTAACCAAAAAAGTGTTAAACAAATCAATATATATTTTAGATTCTTCAAAGTAACCACCCTTCCCCTTGATGACAGCTTTGCACACTCTTGGCATTCTCTCAACCAGCTTCATGAGGTAGTCACCTGGAGCACCTTGTTAAAAGTTCATTGCATTTATTATTATTATTGAGCCAGTATACAGAAGATATCCCTATTTGGTAAAAGACCAAGTATATATTATGGCGAGAACAGTTTAAATGCCAAGCACCTATATTCTGTTCACTTTGAATAGGTATGATATGTTCAGACATTTATCTTGGTGAAATTATTGGCCTATCTCCTTTCAAAACTGCACAACATACATTATGTGTACAATACCTTGATCAATGAGCGGTACGGGGTGATATAATTGTTTCATGAAAGCCTCTCCAGTACATCAACATATGAGTTGAATTTCATCTATCAAAAACCACTGTAGTCGGCAGTTACATAAAGAGGTGAGGCTGGAAGAGACTCAGTCTGGTCTCATGTCAGGTCTCATAGTACAGTCAACAAATACAACAATTTTTAGATCCTTTTACCCTCTTCTTTTGAAAAATGGATACAAAATGTAAGTCTTTATCTGTGTAGTCACAGTCTTGTCTTTTCAACACTGACTTGGGACGATATCTGACGTTCAAATTGAATCCAACCGACTACCAATCAACCACCAAAAGGCCCCAATACAACAGAGAAAGGTCAGCCATTTTGTGGTTCAACATGGCTGCACATATATTCCAATGTAAGGATTTTTCTCTGCTCTTCTAGCTCTCCTTGCGCTGCCTCTCTCCCTTTTAAAATGCCAATTTATCCTCGGCAGAATGCTATCAGCGCAGCCATTACTCCACATTCACTGCAGAAACCCCTCTCACTCTCTCTCTCTCCCCCTCCCTCCCGCTCTCTCCCCCTCCCTCCCGCTCTCTCCCCCTCCCTCCCGCTCCCTCCCGCTCTCTCCCCTTCTCTCCCGCTCTCTCCCCCTCCCTCCCGCTCTCTCCCCCTCCCTCCCGCTCTCTCCCACTCCCTCCCTCCCGCTCCCTCCCGCTCTCTCCCCCTCCCTCCCGCTCTCTCCCCCTCCCTCTCCAGTGGGCCCCGGCAGTGCTTCCCCATTTCCGGTCTAATTGTGCATTCGGCTCAGACAAGGGGCTCATTAAGCAGTAATTACACACATGTTTTCGGGAAACATCTCAATTTGGATTGCTTTGCATGGTAATTGTTCAGCAGGGACCGCCACTTGCAATGTTTCCCAGTGTGACATGTGGTGGAGAGAAAAAGAGAGAGAGAGAGAGACAGGGAGAGTGAGGGAGAGCATGTATGAGAGATGGAGTGAGAGAGAAACAGGGAGAGAGATTGCTGTTGGTTGCTGTTATTGCTGTTGGTCCCACCATTTATTTATATATAAATATATATATATTTTATATATTTTATTTTTCGATATGTATACTTGACAATGTAAGTAATAATGAACTTGGCATGTCAATAAAGTCAATTGAATTGAATTGAAATTGAGAGAGAGAGAGAACACCATTGTAAATACAACCCATATTTATGTTTATTTATTTTCCCTTTCGTTAATTTAACTAATTGCACATCATATGACATTTAAAATGTATTTGTAATGAGTGTAATGTTTCCTGTTAATGTTATTGTTTATTTCACTTTTCTTTTTAATCTACTTCACTTGCTTTGGCAATGTTAACAAATGGGGGGAGGGAGGGAGAGAGAGAGAGAGAGCGAAAAGTGGAGGGAGAGCGAAACGGGGGGAGAGAGCGAGAGAGAGATGGGGAGAAAGAGAGAGAGAGGTAGTCAGAACTAGGTCAGGCTTTACCATCATCGATGAGCATGGAGCTTCAAAAATAATGAACTTCAACTTTAACTATTTGCACATAATATGACATTTAAAATGTCTTTATTCTTTTGGAACTTTTGTGAGTGTAATGTTTCCTGTTAATTGTATTGTTTATTTCACTTTTCTTTATAATGTACTTTGCTTTGGCAATGTTAACAAATGGGGAGAGGGAGACGGGGAGGGAGAGAGAGAAACGGGAAAAGTGAGACGGGGAGAGAGAGAAATGGGGAGAGAGAGACGGGAGAGAGACAGAGATGGGGAGAGAGAGAAATAGGGAGAGAGAGACGGGAGAGAGACAGAGATGGGGAGAGAGAGAAATGGGGAGAGAGACAGAGATGGGGAGTGAGAGAAATAGGGAGAGAGAGACGGGAGAGAGACAGAGATGGGGGGAGAGAGAGAAACGGGCTGACAGAGAGAGACGGTGAGAGAGAGAGAGAGACGGGGAGGGAGTGAGAGACGGGGAGGGAGTGAGAGACGGGGAGAAAGAGAAATGGGGAGAGAGCGAGAGAGAGATGGGGAGAAAGAGATGGAACGAACTGGGAAAGAGAGCGAGAGAGATTGGGAAAGAGAGAGAGAAGGGGAGAGAGAGGAAGTCAGAACTAGGTCAGGCCTTGCCATCATCGATGAGCGTGGAGCTTGAAAAATAATGAACTCAGAGGTGGAAGTAATGTTAACTAGCTTATACATGTAATATTTACAGAGATGTAATGGTCGAACACAATGTTGCTGTCTTCTCATCTTGGCTTGCGCGATTGTTCAACGTTATATAATTTCCTCTTGAATATCAACACAACTATCTCATAGATCTGGCTTAAAACTTTATTTACAATCCTTACATATACTTGATCTGGATTTGGTTGAGCTCGCCTGGCGCAATAGAACCAATAGAGTAGATGCAAAAGTGCTAACCCTTGGTACTCCAATCAGGCTAAACTAAACGCTCAAAGTATTTGAAGATTTTAAATAGTACTCAAACCCAGGTCTGCTATCCCACCATGACACCAAAGAATCCATTCCTGTTGGTGGGCTAGCCAAGCGTGAAACACAAACACCTTACATAGCCCTACATTACATGACTTCACATTTTACCTTGCAGCATAGGCCTACTGCTGAATGGCAATAAGAAAACAAATAGGCTGATCGATCAGACCACTCAACTGGGTTGTATTTGAGGCACCAATCAGAAAAAGGACTGAGAAACTGAAGGCGTTATGGCGACACGTTGAATGTGTTACTGAAATCTCAATCACAAGCGAGGTGGCCTCGGAACCATTAACATTGGTGGCTACAATGTGTCGCAGTTTACCATGGAAGAAGGAAAATATTTTGACAGTGATTTATTTTTTGTCAATTTATATAAGACAATCTATAAAGAGCAAGTGTATGATACTTGTGACTTTAAAAGCTTTTGCCAGTACAGTACACTAACTCTCCAAAAATAATTCTCTCACCGAGCGGAATTAACAAGCACTGCTCAGCCATTCTGTGAAGAACGGGGTGCGGTGGAGGGACTCATGCAATATGCATGTCGGTTTGAGCACTCTACTCCTCCATCTTCCTCTTCTCCCCTTCTTTTCCTGTGCAATTAACTGAAGGTCCTCGCCAGCTTCAACCTGAAACAATTCCTGAAACAATGTGTGACTGAATTTTGAGAGGGCCCAACCTGTCACAAAGAAAATAAATAAATAAATAAAAAAGGGTTTATTGCACACACACGAACACACACACACACACACACACATGCACAGACACACACCCATATACCGTAAGCCCATAAAGAGTGCAGCCCGTGGCCATGGCGACACACGCTCTGTTGTCGTTAGATAAGGGGAAACGGGGCCTCTTCCTGGGTCTGACTGCTTGATCCTAACTACACAGACAGAGCTGCACCAGCACTGCTAGGTCAAATCCACCAACAGTGCCTCAAATCCACCTTTTGTTTTCTCCTCTCTACCACACAATTCATTTGCGCATGCAAATATTTATTTCTATACCTAGTACACAGATCTATATTACAGATACATTACATGACCAAAAGTATGTGGAGTTGGTCGCCTCTTTGCTGCTATGACAGCCTCCACTCTTCTGAGAAGGCTTTCCCCTAGACGTTGGAACATTGCTGCTGGGACTTGCATCCATTCCGCTACAAGAGCATTAGTGAGGTCGGGCACTGATGTTGGGAGATTAGGCCTGGCTCGCAGTTGGCGTTCCAATTCATCCCAAAGGTGTTCGATGGGGTTGAGGTCAGGGCTCTGTGCAGGCTAGTCAAGTTCCTCCACACCGATCTCGACAAACCATTTCTGTATGGACCTAGCTTTGTCATTAGGGCAGTGTCATTCTGAAACAGGAAAGGGCCTTCCCCAAACTTGCCACATAATTGGAAGCACAGAATCGTCTAGAATGTCATTTTATGCTGAGGGGCCTAGCCCGAACCATGAAGAACAGCCCCAGACCATTATTCCTCCTTCACCAAACTTTACAGTTGGCACTATACATTCGGGCAGGTAGCGTTCTCTTGGCATCTGCCAAACCCAAATTCATCCGTCGGACTGCCAGATGGTGAAGCGAGCATTACACCACTCCAGCCGACGCTTGGCATTGCGCTTGGTGATCTTAGGCTTGTGTGCGGCTGCTCAGCCATGGAAACCCATTTCATGAAGCTCCCAACGAATAGTTGATGACGTTGCTTCCAGAGGCAGTTTGGAACTGTGTTGCAACCGAAGACAGACAATTTTTACATGCTACACTCTTCAGCACTCGGCAGGCCCGTTCTGTGAGGTTGCGTGGCTTTCCACTTCACGGCTGAGACGTTGTCGCCCCGAGACGTTTCCACTTGACAATAACAGCAATTACAGTTGACCGGGGCAGCTCTAGTAGGGCAGATATTTGACAAACTGACTTGTTGAAAAGGTGGCATCCTATGACTGTGCCACGTTGAAAGTCACTGAGCTCTTCAGTAAGGCCATTCTACTGCCAATGTTTGTCTATGGAAATTGCATGGCCGTGTGCTCGATTATATACACCTGTCAGTAACAGGTGTGGCTGAAATAGCCGAAATCCACTCATTTTAATGGGTGTCCAAATACTTTTTAAAATATAGTGTATGACTGTCTATAATTAGCACTCAACACAAGTTAGTAGGGCGAGTATCAAACTGTGTGGCATTATACCCGAATCCCACAACAATTTCAATGAAAAACTGTTTTAACTAACCTTAGGATCAAACTACTACCAGTAAGCAAGGTTGGCCTAATGCTCCAACAAACTGACTTGAAGACAACAATATTCAACTCTATGACAATAAATACAGAGACTCAAAGAGAATATATTCTGTTGGTAGCATTATTTGGTCGACACATCAATGTAGTGCTAACGCATAAAATAATGTTTTCATTCTAAAATAATGATAATTTAAAGAGCAAAAGAAGGATGACAAACTATGGAGGCATGTTTACACTGCAAATATGTAAAAAGAAAATGGCAGCCAGCTGAGATGGTTGTCATCCATCCACTTGCTGTTGCAGTCGAACCACCACAACACAGCCGAGGTTGAACAATAGAGAGATTGAAAGAGAGATTGAAGAGAAAGGCGCTATGGAATGGGGTTGGGTGGGGTGGCGCTAAATAAGGTCTTGTTTTCACTGTGAGCGCGTACAATAGGATAAAAATCTCCCATTCAAGCAACGCTCACAGGTCAATAGTTGAAAGAAAGATGGAATCAGTTTTGAGAGATGTTTTTTTCTTTTTGCCCGATTTGATTTGGCCACTGTGACCATTTTCAACTCTAAGCTTTTCAACTCACTCCCATTATAAAAAATAATAATTTCACAATACTGGTGGATAGAGTTTGGAGTTAAGACAATAGTAGAGAAAAATATGTTCAAAACACAAGGACTAGACAAGATTGAAGCATAAAGAGTATCTAATTCAAAACTACTGCCATAGTATAACAAAAGGCCTCAACAGCCCACAATAGGGGATATGAAATGTAATAGCTGTATAATAAATACAGTTTATATTCAGTGAGTTCTTGGTCTATGTTTGCAAGTCTTTTATGTGTGTGAGGGTGCATGCATCCGTGTGTGCTTCTTCATGAGCTTGAGTGTCTGTTGCTTTGACAGTCTGAACAAGGATGTGTGTATACATGAGAGAAAGTGAACGTGAGTAAAAGAGCCCTTATAAAACATCCCCCTGAGTCCCCTGGAAAATGTGTTTCACCCAATCTGTCTTTACCCATCCAGCCAATATGGCCTCTGACAGCCCACCTATTAACCTGTGTCGGGGGAAACACTTAGAATTAATGAGCAAAATATAACTAGCCTGCCACTTTAGTCTTAGCATGAACAGGGGATAAGAGGACTTCCTTAGGTTCAACTGTGTTAGCTCATATACTGTAGTGTGGGCTAACCTGTGAACTATCAGAAACCTAAACATGAGCATGCATAGGGTAACAAGTGGAGAGGTAGATAAACACTGAACACAGACACTGAACGCCACACACACACACACACACACACACACACACACACACACACACACACACACTGACACATAACACAAACAATTGGTATATCTACTTCACCCATCCACAGACACACATTCTAATGTAACGTTAAGGTGCAGCCATGGAGGGGGAAGGGGATGGTGTAAGTGTGAGCGGGTGTCTGCCATTTCTTTGTTTGTGTGTGTGTTTGTGGGTGTATGTGTGTGTGCACGTGTGCGTGCATGTTTGTGTGCGCGTGTACACGTGTGTGTGTGTGTGTGTGTGTGTGTGTGCGCGCGCATGTGTGTATGTGTCAGTGAGGTTTCTCTGGCGGGGTAGAGGATGTACAGCAGAACCCACTTTTAACTGAATCTGGCAAACAGCGATGGGGAGATGAAGGGCAGAGTGAATGTCACATTACCCCAGCTCTTTGCCTCTGCTCGCCGCAACATCAGATAGGGGGGGGTACGTTAGTTTTTCTCCAGCATATAATTGGTTATCTGAATGCGATCTACTGCTCTCGTGCCTCCCTGCACCATATGAACGTATGAAAGAGAAAAGGAATAGAAAGAAGAGAGGAAAAAAAGCACAGCTGAAGTTTTGACTGTTCTGGCAGTGACAAAAATAAATCATTACCAGCAAGGGAAGCGTATCAGTCTATTTACATCTCAGGCTTCTTTTCTCCCTGCATGGTTCCGTGTGAAAACAACCGAGAACAACCACGGGGGAAACATAAGGGATGGTTACAATGACTACTAGAGTGTTTGGAGTCTCGATGAGTACGGAGCAGTGTGTGTGTGCTTTAAATATGATTTCCATATTTACTATCAATGGGAACCCTCTAGAATATAAATAATTGGAGCACAAGAACAATATAAACATACTCTCAGTGCAACTTCCAGTGAGATGTCCTATAAAAATTACCCGGCCGTATAAAACGTCACAAAGATCCTTTGAGAAAGCCCTACATGTGTTTATGACCGTGATATCCTATTAAATGTATAATAGACAACAAAAGTAGAACATACAAGAAGAGCATATTAGCTAAACTGCTACTCGTTCTCTATGGTAAATAAATAAATGGTGTGTGTACCTGCCCTGCATATAAGTGCCTCTGGGTTTGCTTGTTGGCATGCTAGAGGACCACTAATGTGCTAACTCTAGAGTCTAGGGAGTGTTAATTCATGGATAACAACCTTCTGAACCTACAAGGGGCTCAGTACCAACCCCTGGGGAACACCCTCTGGGGCTTTAGCATAGAGGTAGGAGGCTAGGGGGGCCTTAGCCATATCTCACCCCAGCAGTGGGCAGTCTTTTCCCAGCTGGGTTGGAGCCTGGGGGTGGGGTACCGTGGAGGAGGTGAACACCTCTTCCACCCGCACCGTACCGGGCCTGTGGTGAGAGAGACAGGAGGTAGAGAGAGAACAGAAGGAGGGGGAGGAAAGGAGAGGGAAGCCCTTTAGATCGGCGTTACAAGCAGGGCATTTTCAAAAGGAATATATCAAGCCCCAAAATATACTCCCCTCTCTCACCCTTCCCTCCCCACGCGTGCAGGGGGAGCTGAGGGGTAATGACATGGGTCTCAAACAGTGGTTCCATACAGTGCCACGCTGCACGGGAAAGAATGGAGCTTAATGAGCTGACATCCTCTGCCACCCCCTTACAGCCCTCTTCCCGGTGCCCCCCCAATTCCCAGAAGAGTCGGGTTGAACACTGACACAGAGCCAAGGCTTTGGAGACTAGGGAAGAGCCATGGAGCTCCCAGGCCTCATAGTAGTGGCTGTCTGACCAAACTAGAGCAGTCTATACGGGTTAGGATGAATGATGGAAAAGAGGGATCACTTTGAACTGTAGAGGGGAGAGCAGAGGATACATAATCAAACATACATACACAAACACACACACACAAACTCACACATGAGAACAGACACCTCACTCACAGGCACACACACACACACACACAGGCACACACACAGGCACACACACACACACACACAGGCACACACACACACACACACACACACACACACACACACACACACACACACACACACACACACACACACACACACACACACACACACACACACACAAAAACACACATGAGAACAAACACTACACACTCACAGACACACACATAGGCCTACAATCACACACACACAACCACCACACAAACACAGACCAACACGTGTCATAATGTATGCACACCTCTGAGCACCACACTTATGCACATCTACCAACACAACACTGCTTTACTGTAAAGTAGTTTGGAACACAATTTGTGAAGCCGAGGCACACATACCGAAACTCGGGCCTCAAAACGTGGTGTGGCTGTGGCCTATCACCTTAAAGGACACTGCAAAATAACCAATTGAGGCATTGACAGCTGCCCCATTTCTCGTTTGTCACATGGTTTGTGGGTGAATAAAATGTTAAATAAAGTCTCAGCGGCCTTTTATGTTGCATCACCGGAAACTGAAGATGCCACCCCCACACTGGTACTGCTGAGACTCAATGCAAAAGTACTCTGGTGATACAAAGAGAGAGAGAATGCGAGAGACAAGAAAAAAAACACGAGGCAAAGAGAGGTGAAACCTTCATAAAACTCATATGGGTTCGCAAACGGTTAAGAAAATAGCCTGGTGTTAGCTAATGTAAACAAACTCCATTTGCGAGATCCTCCCTGAGGTAAAAATTAAAGAAGAAAAAAAGACGCTGATTCACTCAGCGTTGGCAGAGGGTAGATGTGTTTGTTTGCCAGTGAGGCTTCCCCTAGGAGAGCTGGCGCGTGTGAGCCCTGGCTACTTATCTACCGGCCTGTCGCCTGCCTGGCTCAATGAGGAGCTCCATTACCCCCTATTGGGAGAATAAGTGGATCAATCCAAGTGGGTCCCAAAATGGAAATCATTTTTAAGAAACTCTTCAAATACAATTTCTTTGAACCTTTGAAGAAGGTTTTACTTGCAATGTTTGTATGATATGGTTACTTCTCATTATTTGAATGCACTTATTGTAGGTCTCTATGAACAAGAGAGTCTCCTTTAATTACTAAAATATAAATGTTAAAAATAATGGGTGTAGTTAGAAATATAGAAGGCACAGGAGATAAAGGACATACCAAGCTATCCTCTGTACTAGACAAAGACGAGACAGAGGGCAACATCACAATTTATCAATTTGAAACAATATGGAGCTGATTGGGTTGTTTTAAAGGCCCATAGCAAATCATTCTAGTGAGTAATTTGTCAGAGGGCTGTACATTTTTTATAATCCTAACTGGAAAGCCCTAGGAACACAAACTTTATAAAATAATAAGAGGCTAATTTCACCTTGGTGATACACTTTCCAAGCCGCTCAATTATTTACAGTTAATGAATATTGCCTCGGGTTACATTTCTTTCAAAGTATCAAAGATCCCTATGAGACAGTAAATCATCTCTGTAAAATACTTTACTAGATTGGTTCAATTTTCAATTATACCCGGTTTAGCAAATATGACTAACACGAGCGGATGTTCGCTTCCATCTCATCTCTTTTCCATACCAGGCGACATATTGATGCTGGCCTTCTAGGTAGAGGTCTTGTGTCCAGTGTTTGTGTTCTTTTGCCCATCTTAATCTTTTATTTTTATTGGCCAGTCTGAGATTTGGCTTTTTCTTTGCAACTCTCAACTCTGCCTAGAAGGCCAGCATCCCGGAGTCGCCTCTTCACTGTTGATGTTGAGACTGGTGTTTTGCGGGTACTATTTAATGAAGATGCCAGTTGAGGACTTGTGAGGTGTCTGTTTCTCAAACTAGGCACACAAATGTTCATGTCCCCTTACTCAGTTGTGCACCGGGGTCTCCCACTCTTTCTACTATTGTTAGAGCCAGTTTGCGCTGTTCTGTGAAGGGAGTAGTACACAGCGTTGTATGAGATCTTCAGTTTCTTGGCAATTTCTCGCATGGAATGCCCTTCATTTCTCAGAACAAGAATAGACTGAAACGTTTCAGAAGAAAGTCCTTTGTTTCTAGCCATTTTGAGCCTGTAATCGAACCCACAAATGCTGATGCTCCAGATACACAACTAGTATAAAGATTGCCAGTTTTACTGCTTCTTTAATCAGAACAACAGTTTTCAGCTGTGCTAACATAATGGCAAAAGGGTTTTCTAATGATCAATTAGCCTTTTAAAATTATAAACTTGGATTAGCTAACACAATGCCATTGGAATACAGGAGTGATGGTTGCTGATAATGGGCCTCTGTACGCCTAGATATTCCATAAAAAATCTGCTGTTTCCAGCTACAATAGTCATTTACAACATTAACAATGTCTACACTGTATTTCTGATCAATTTGATGTTCCTTTAATGGACAAAAAATGTGCTTTTCTTTCAAAAACAAGGACATTTCTAAGTGACCCCAAACCTTTGAACGGTAGTGTATATATATCACTGAGTTAATAAAGCTGCATATAAACATGGTCTTTTTTTTTGTTGCTTTCTTAAGTAAGGCAGCTCAGGCCAGTGCTTCTGTGGTGGTGGGGCAAGCCAGCAGAAAATACGGAGCGTTGCGCCATGATTGGCTCAGTGTTCTGTCACTCATGGGGAAACTACGTCACCGCAAAGTCTAAGGGGAGACCTCGAGAATTCGAGCCCTTTGGGTATTGACATAGGAATACATTAGAAGTGCCCATCCAAGAAGGCTCAAGGTCATTGGGTACAGATAACATTACGTCAAATCACGTTATATGTACAGTAGCTTCGATTGGACTGATCATGTCAACATCATACATTCAAAATCTTAGCTAGCAGTCAGCATCATGAATCAAGTCGACAATCTACTGGCAAATCCTTTTCAAAACCTCTTGTCATATGAAGAGAAATAATGAAGAGAAATTATAGATAAAACGTATCGGTGCACATCGGCCATTGGACATAAACGTTACACAAGAAGTTGGTAATCGCAAATTCAACAACCAGATCAACAATGAGTTTACACAAGGTGAGTCCAAAAATGTCTTGTATGCTGCTGCATCAATTATGTAATATGCCAGGGAGATATGTATACTGTAGCTAAGAAAGTAATACTAAGCGTATGTGGTGTAGCAAGCTGTTGCCCATGTGCCTCACGCTAATTAATCATTTGGTCCCTTTTCCCCTACTGTTCTGACTTGGTGGTGCACGTGCACCTGTAGCCTATAGCCTGTTTTAGAGAAATGTAATCATTGAATATTGTCTGCTTATATGGCCCGTTATTTATCCTACGGGTCTAACTTGGTGTACAGGGAGAATACTGTAAGAACGGCCCATGTTCTGATTTCGATCGCTGTACATTTAAAAAGTGCTGAACAAATAGTTATATTGACAACGTCCATCCTAGCTCGCTCATTAATGTCTTCATAGAAATGACAGATTGCCTCTTGTCCGCTCGTCATTCCCTTATGCCATAGTTTGCACATTTTACATGTTTTTTTATTTATTTAACTAGGCAAGTCAGTTAAGAACAAATTCTTAATTACAATGACAGTCTACCAGGGAACAGCAGGTGCATCAATACCAGTATACAACCGAGTAGGTTAACTGCCTTGTTCAGGGGCAGAACAACAGATGTTTACCTTGTCAGCTCTGGGATTCAATCCAGCAACCTTTTGGTTACTAGCCCAATGCTCTAACCACTAGGCTACCTACCGCCCAATGGTGGTTTCAAATGTGGTTTCAATTGTCAGTAGAAACCACATTTATTTAAACAAGTCAGCCATATCAGCTATGTTTTTTTAAAGGCAGTACTGTTTCGCTGCCAGACAAGGCTCTGCTGATAGCCAGGTGGAGCAGTGGTAAGGTGTTGGTAGTGCTGTTGGGACAGCTTTATGTAGGCCCTAACAGTTTGTGGGCACCGTTATAGTGCAATTAATGTAATGTTTAGTGTTGTGGCTTTGCTGACATGCATAATTTGTTTTTGCCCCACCAAGATTTACATGCTCAAATCGCCGCTGTTCCTGTCACTCAAACTCTAATTCAAATGCTACAGCCTGTGCAGTGGCCAATTCAATTGCAATTTCAACTCATGGGTTGAATGGGAGTCAATTCCAAAATTCTGAATTAAGCCCAACCCTGGCACACATACTATTTGAAATCATTTCAAATACACTGCTCAAAAAAATAAAGGGAACACTAAAATAACACATCCTAGATCTGAATGAATGTGACCAACAGAACAATCCCAATGACCATAACAACTTCAATTAGAGAGGAATCCAGCCCCTCCTGGACCAATAAAGTGAATGATGCTGTAATGTCTGACAGTATCTTTTCTTACAGCTACTTTTCTTTGTGGACCCTGCTGCTCTCTCCACTGAAGTGTTTGTTATATGTTTGCAATGTGCAAAACGTCATAATAATGAGTGACAAAGTTATGTCAGTAGGACTGGGCGGTATACTGGTATTGATGCAAGGACCGGTTTGAATTTTTACTTTACTTTCTATAACAGTATTTGAATGTTTGGTTTGTTAAATGTGATGTGCCGTGTGTAACATCCATTTTTATAGTTTACTAAGGTACTTGACTCATCTCTCTCCATGCCGCTTTCCACACAGACCTAGCCCCACTCAAGGAGCCCATTTGTTGTTTCTCAACCACGAGACACTTGCGTTCAGTCTGCATGGTCAATGCAGCACATGCAACAACATTGATGACAAGATGCTGTTTTTACTTTGCTTCTTAATATAAGTCCACTAGGATTCTATAATTACACTATTAGTTTGTGTTTCTTACATCTACAAACAGCTAGTTTGGGTCTAAATCTTGTTAGCCGCTAATGCTAATTGCTAGCTAGCTAATAAATGTACTGAGTCAGAGCAAACGTAATTAGCTATACAGCCTGATAATACCAGTGATGGTGTAGACGTAAATCAGCATATTGTTTGTGCAACAGTATCTTTTAATTCAAAGCAAGAAAATGTTCTTCTTCGTCTTCTTCTGTGGGTTTTATGGCAGACTACAACACAAAAAGGTGTATTGCCGCCACCAACTGGACGGGTTGAAAAAACAAGGGGGGAAAAAATCCATACGTGATAGGGAAAAGTTACTTAATCCACCCAAATAAAAAAAGTACATTGACAAAACAAAACTAAACTCCCACTTCTTCCTTCTTTTAAATCTCCATAGCTCCCTTCTCAGGCTCTAGGGCCTGAGAGAGTGGTACGGCTTGTGACAATACTCCATGCAACTCATCCGCCGAGAGATCTTTCAGTCCCAGGAACCACTCCGCCGCATCCACAATGATATCTACCTCAATCTCTTTCACCCTTGTCGGGCATTTCAAAGACATGACTTCATGGGTTCCTACAATTGCAACATGTCACATTTTCAGCACTTTTAAAATACATGACATAGCCTGGTTCCTCTCTAGGTTTCTTCCTAGGTTCTGGCCTTTCTAGGGAGTTTTTCCTAGCCACCGTGCTTCTACACCTGCATTGCTTGCTGTTTGGGGTTTTAGGTTGGGTTTCTGTACAGCACTTTGTAACATCAGCTGTTGTAAGAAGGGCTTTATAAATACATTTGATTTAATGACATGATCTTTCGACAACTTGGACATCTCGGCATCTCCCTTCTGCAAACACTTGAAACATGTCCAAAACCTTTACAGTGATCTTGCTGCATTGGTCTTGGGATAAATGCTTAGACTCTGTAGTTTATATACCCCAACTGCACTTGAGTAGGGAGAGACTCCATATCAAAAAACAAAAGAACTGATAGACTCTTCACTTTTTAATCATTCACAACCAGATTCATCCAACGTGCATCAATCACTCCAGGAATATTTTTCATCTCTTCAACATTGACTTCCTACGAGACGCCAGATATTACCCCCTTGAGGGGTGCCCTGTTCCGAAGAGACACACACGACACATCTAACTTGTCAAATCGGATGAGACACAACACACGTTCCTTCTGATCCTCAGAACTACAAAAGATCTAAACAAGTCGCCTCTCGTGATCCTCACAGCCTTCACTTTTCCCAGCACTCTCTCCACCAGTTTGGATATCTCAAATGGATTCTTCAATCCAATCAGCTGCTCATTAATAAACCGTAGTCCTCAGAAGGTCATTCTGAGGACTATACACTACTTTGCTCCGTTTTCCATTATTTTGGACAATATTCCAATTCTCCTTGATTCTACCGCCATTCGATTCACAATCCACATCAGCGTCCGCTTCAACCATCTTAGATGCATGAAATTGTCGATGGTCAAACAGCGATTGATAAAAATACTCAGCCTTCTTATACGCTACCACAGCTGCAAGCCGATGCAAAATATGTTAGCTACATGAAGTAGCTAAGAGAACATTCAATGTAGCCAAAGATTATAGGGTAGCTGTTTAGTCCCCTTGCTTTTTTCAATCTTTACTAACGACATGCCACTGGCTTTGAGTAAGGCCAGTGTGTCTATGTATGTGGATGACTCAACACTATACACGACAGCTACTACAGCGACTGAAATGACTGCAACACTTAACAAAGAGCTGCAGTTAGTTTCGAAATGGATAGCAAGGAATAAGTTAGTTCTAAATATTTCCAAAACTAAAAAGCATTGTATTTGGGACAAATCATTCACTAAACCATAAACCTCAACTACATCTCGTAATGAATAATGTGGAAATTGAGCAAGTTAAGGTGACTAAACTGCTTGGAGTAACCCTGGATTGTAAACGGTCATGGAAAAAACATATTGATACAACAGTAGCTAAGATGGGGAGATATCTGTCCATAATAAAGCGCTGCTCTGCCTTCTTAACAACACTGGCAGGTCCTACAGGCCCTGGTTTTGTCCCCCGAGACTACTGTTCAGTATGTGGTCAGGTGCCACAAAGAGGGACTGGCCCTAAAAAGGACACTGAGAGCTAACAATATTGATGTGCATGTCAATCTCTCATGGTTCAAAGTGGAAGAGAGACTGACTTCTTCATGACCAGTTTTTGTAGTTGAATGTACCGAGCTGTCCGTTTAAAATACTAGCGCACAGCTCGGACACCCATGCATACCCCACAAGACATGCCACCAGAGGTCTCTTCACATTCCCCAAGTCCAGAACAGACTATGGGAGGCGCACAGTACTACATAGAGCCATGTCTACATGGAACTCTATTCCACATCAGGTAACTGATGCAAGTTGTAGAATCATATTTAAAAAGCAGGTAAAAATTGATTGTAAATTAAAGATAAACATTTTTTCTAAAATAATAATTATATTATTGATTGATTGACTATGACTTTTCAAATCACCCAGTATTGCTATCTGCAGCGTTAGTTCTAGATAAATGTTGCAATTCTTCAGCCATTCCTGGACCTGTGACCAAAAACGAGCTACATATGGACAGTACCAAAATAAATTATCTAATGACTGCCTCCTCACAGCAAAATCTGCAGAGCTGGGAAGATTGTATCCCCATATATATATATATATATATATATATATATATATATATATATATATATATATATATATATATATATTCTATTGGTTGCCAGCATTTTGTATAATAATTTAAATTGAAAACATTGAAGTTTTGAATCTGTCGTTGTTTCATAAATCGTGTGCCATGGAATAGGTACATCGAAAATCTCTTCCCAAATATTTTGCAATTTATTTGGCACAGCTGTCAATTTTTGGGTCCCTAAATTAAATTGGTATATGTTTTTATTTATCACAATTTTCTTTAACCATTTATGGTCTTTAATCCAGGGCCAACAGACAAGTTCCTTACTTTTTCCCCCTTCTACTTGCCTCTTCCATTTTTGTTGCAATGCTGCAATTAGTCAGTTGTAATTTTGGGTAGAGCAGAGATTTCCATATGTCTGTGTTAGCTGCATGTGTGACATAATTCCACCAGTCCTATTTATGATATAATTTTCAAAAAGTATACCTTTTTTAAATATTTAATTGAAAAGTACTTTTTTTTTAATCAATTAGTATTTTTGAGTTTAACCACAATATTTGTGGTATTATTTGTTCTGTCTTTTCAGGTAGATTAAACTGAAATTGCAACAAACTGAAATTACAACAAAGGCTTTTTGTTCTTAAACCACGGATTTCTAATCCCTTAATATTATTATTGGATCTAATTTTATCAGCTAACATTTCGATGGCAATAATAAATAGATATGCCGATAGTGGACAACCTTGTTTTACTACTCTTGATAGTTAAAAAAAATTCTGAGATGTAGCCATTATTTACTATTTTACACCTAGGGTTACTATACATAACTTTAACTAATTTTATAAGAGATTCTCCAAAATGTAAATATTCTAGGCATTTATATACAGTGGGGCAAAAAAGTATTTAGTCAGCCACCAATTGTGCAAGTTCTCCCACTCAAAAAGATGAAAGAAGCCTGTAATTTTCATCATAGGTACACTTCAACTATGACAGACAAAATGAGAAAAAAAAATCCAGAAAATCACATTGTAGGATTTTTATTAATTTATTTGCAAATTATGGTGGAAAATAAGTATTTGGTCACCTACAAACAAGCAAGATTTCTGGCTCTCACAGACCTGTAACTTCTTCTTTAAGAGGCTCCTCTGTCTTCCACTCATTACCTGTATTAATGGCACCTGTTTGAACTTGTTATCAGTATAAAAGACACCTGTCCACAACCTCAAACAATCACACTCCAAACTCCACTATGGCCAAGACCAAAGAGCTGTCAAAGGACACCAGAAACAAAATTGTAGACCTGCACCAGGCTGGGAAGACTGAATCTGCAATAGGTAAGCAGCTTGGTTTGAAGAAATCAACTGTGTGAGCAATTATTAGGAAATGGAAGACATACAAGACCACTGATTTTTGCCCCACTGTATAAACCCCTGTCGTACTTTATCAAAAGCCTTTTCAAAATCAGCTTTGAAAACCAGGCCTGGTGTCCCCGATATTTCATAATATTCTATTGTTTCCAGTACTTGTCTTATATTATCTCCAATGTATCGTCCCTGTAAAAAATAACTGTCTGATTAGGATGAATAATATCTGACAATAAACTTTTAATTCTATGCACCAAGCATTTAGCTCAATTTTTTTTATCACAACACTGAAGTGTAAGACGCCTCCAATTTTTTTAAATGGACTGGATTTTATATATACCACTTGGAACCTGTTTCAGTAATAATGAAATCAGACCTTCTTGTTGGGTGATAATCTACCATTTATATAGGAGTGGTTAAAACATGCTAAAATTGGTCCTCTGAGTATATAAAAAAAAGTTTGGTATACTTCCACTGGAATGCCATCCAGCCCTGGAGTTATCCCAGCCGTAAAGGCTTTAATTGCATCAAGAAGTTCCTCCTCTGTAATTTGTCCTTCACATGAGTCTTTCTGTACAGATGTTAATTTTACATTATTAATAGGGAAAAATCCATACAATTAACTTTGGTTAGTGGAGATGGAGGAGACTGAAACGAAAACATATTTCTAAAGTACTTTACCTCCTCTTTTAAAATATCATTCGGTGAATCATGTGTGACACACTGGAGAATTTCTTGAATAAGTTCCTCCGTGCCTGTTACGTTCGTGCGATGAATTAGACCAAGGTGCAGCGTGGTAGGCGAACATCTTACTTTATTTAAAATTAACACCGAAAAACAACAAAATACAAAATGACCGTAAAGTTCTGCAGGCTACCCAGCACCTATACAAAATCAAGATCCCACAACTAAAGGGGAAAAAAAGGCTGCCTAAGTATGATCCCCAATCAGAGACAACGATAGACAGCTGCCTCTGATTGGGAACCATACCAGGCCAAACAAAGAAATAGGAAAACTAGAATGCCAACCCAAATCACACCCCGACCTAACCAAATAGAGAAATAAAAAGGCTCTCTAAGGTCAGGGCGTGACAATGCCTCTATGGTACAGTTTTTATTTCTATCTAACTGTACTGTTAGTCCATCAACATCCTTTGTACAGATGGACTCTTGATCTTTTGTTTTATAGATGAGTACTGAATTGCATAGCCTCTAAAGGCACATGTAAAAGTGTCCCATACAATAAGGGGATCTGCTGTACCTATGTTATGTCGGAAAAAGTCAGTTAAAAAGTATTCTGTCCTAGTTCTAAACAAGTTATCATCCAGTAGGCTATGATTACATTTCCAATATCCTCGCCCACGTGGAAATTCTGTAAGAGTAATATATATGTCAAATACGTGTTGATCCAACCGCATTCTGTCCCCTAGCAACACTTTTTAAATTTTTGGTGCCAGAGAGAATGACATCAGAAAGTAATTGAGACAACCAGCTTGATTAAGCCTCCGCCACGTATATCTCACTAAGTCAGGGTATTTAAGCTTCCATATACCGTTGAAGTCGGAGGTTTACATACACCGTAGCCAAATATATTTAACTCAGTTTTTCACAATTAATTCTAGTAACAAGACCCTGTCTTAGGTCAGTTAGGATCACCACTTTATTTTAAGAATGTGAAATGTCAGAATAATAGTAGAGAGAATGATTTATTTTAGCTTTTATTTCTTTCATCACATTCCCAGTGGGTCAGAAGTTAACATACACTCAATTAGTATTTGGTAGCATTACCATTAAATTGTTTAACTTAGGTCAAATGTTTCAGGTAGCGTTCCGCAAGCTTCCCACAATAAGTTGGGTGAATATTGGCCGATTCTACCTGACAAAGCTGGTGTAACTGAGTCAGGTTTGTAGGCCTCCTTGCTAGCACACGCTTTTTCAGTTCTGCCCACAAATTTTCTATAGGATTGAGGTCAGGGCTTTGTGATGGCCACTCCAGTACCTTGACTTTGTTGTCCTTAAGCCATTTTGCCACAACTTTGGAAGTATGCTTGGGGTCATTGTCCATTTGGAAGACCCATTTGCGACCAAGCTTTTACCTGACTGATGTCTTGAGATGTTGCTTCAATATATCCACATCATTTTCCTGCCTCACGATGCCATCTATTTTGTGAAGTGCACCAATCCCTCCTGCAGCAAAGCACCCCCACAACATGATGCTGCCACCCCCGTGCTTCATGGTTGGGATGGGGTTCTTCAGCTTGCAAGCCTCCCCCTTTTCCCTCTAAACATAACGATGGTCATTATGGCCAAACAGTTCTATTTTTGTTTCATCAGACCAGAGGACATTTCTCCAAAAAGTAAGATTTTTGTCCCCATGTGCAGACCGTAGTCTGGCTTTTTTATGGCGGTTTTGGAGCAGTGGCTTCTTCCTTGCTGAGCAGCCTTTAAGGTTATGTCGATATATGACTCGTTTTACTGTGGATATAGATACTTTTGTACCTGTTTCTTCCTGCATCTTCACAAGGTCCTTTGTGTTGTTCTGGGATTGATTAGCACTTTTTAAACCAAAGTACGGTCATCTCTAGGAGACAGAACTCGTCTCCTTCCTGAGCGGTATGACGACTGCGTGGTCCCATGGTGTTTATACTTGTGTGCTATTGTTTGTACAGATGAATGTGGTACCTTCAGTCGTTTGGAAATTGTTCCCAAGGATGAACCAGACTTGTGGAGGTCTACAATTGTTTTCTGAGGTCTTGGCTGATTTCTTTTGATTTTCCCACGATGTCAAGCAAAAATGCACTGAATTTAAAGGTACATCTTGAAATACATCCACAGGTACACCTCCAATTGACTCAAATTATGTCAATTAGCCTAACAGAAGCTTCTAAAGCCGTGACATAATTTTTTGGAATTTTCCAAGCTGTTTAAAGGCACAGTCAACTTAGTGTATGTAAACGTCTGACCCACTGGAATTGTGATACAGTGAATTATGAGTGAAATAATCTGTCTGTAAACAATTGTTGGAAATATTACTTGTGTCATGCACAAAGTAGATGTCCTAACCGACTTGCCAAAACTATAGTTTGTTAACAAGAAATGTGTGGAGTGGTTGAAAAACGAGTTTAAATGATTCCAACCTAAGTGTATGTAAACTTCTGACTTCAACTGTATCCATTAATTCCAATATATCTATGACATTCATGATTTCCTTAATTGCCTGAGGGTGATAGTTTGTAGTGTGATTTCCTTTCCGGTCCATAGAGATATTTAATACCGTATTAAAATCCCCCAACATAATAACAGAGTCTAGTGTTGCTTGTAGAGTTGATAAATTCTTACATATATTTTCAAAGAAGCTTGGATCATCATTATTTGGACCATATAGGTTAATAAGCCATATCTATTTATTGTATAATTACATACTTAAAATTATCCATCTACCACCTACCTTGGATCAAAATTACTGTTAATTAATATCAACACACCTTTTGAATTTCTTTGCCCATGGGAGAAATATATTACCCCCCCAGTCCATTTTCCACAAAACTTAATCTAAAATTGTTGAATGAGTTCCCTGTAAACAATATATATTATATTCCTTCTCTTTTAGCCAAGTAAACACTGATTGCTTTTTCTTATTATCTGCTAAGCCATTACAATTATAACTGGCTATACTTATTTCACCACTTACCTTAATGAGACACAAGTTTCAATTCTATTTATCAAAATATATGTTTGTAAACATACCATTAAAAAGTAACATGATGATTGAGTGTCTATATAGCTGTACCATGATATTTGCATTGCTACTAAGTAAATCTCCAATTGGTCCGCACTATTCCACCCGCTAAAAGCCCTCTTCATCCCGAGTTGGGTTGTCATCCCAATGCCCGGAAGACCACTCCCAACCCCCCGGATCCCATGGTCCCGGAGAGACCAGGACCCATCCTTCGAAAAGAGCACACAGTGCCACCCACAGAACAGAAGCAGAACAACCAGCAAATGCATTTTCATCGACCTCACATCGATTTTTAATTATATATAGCCATTAAATAAATATATATATTTTTTAAATCATGTTCATCTTATTTTCCATAATTAGGCATTAATATTTGAAGTAATGTAGGGAATTTATGCAAAGGATTTTTACCTCTCACCAGTCTCGCCATTACCATAATTACATTATGGCAAGCAATTATTATATAAGCAAACAATTATTGTGAATCATCCTATATTTTGTCTCTAAAATATTTTACTCCCTCGCAACAGTTGTGGGATACACACTCATACACACTCAACCCCTTTCCCCCAAAACAACCATAGACTCAGATTCACAACAGTTGCACCATCCCAGAACCCAACTCAAGAAAGGTCTTGATTTACGAATGCATATACAGTTGCAGCTGTATGAGAAGGCCTGCAAAACTGTGCAAAAAATGGGCAGAAATGGGGAGATTTGATTAACCATTGTCACATCCTAGATGATGGAGGTCAGATACACCCACAACATGGCCCCCCGTATTGACCATATTCCCAAGCATCTCCATGCAGTCAGACCTTTGATTTTGTGCCACCAGGGCCACAATAATATGCCCCCTCTCTGAATGTCTGAGTGTGACCCCCTCCCCATGGGTTACTACAGCTAGTGTTGCCAGCACTGCCACTGCCTGGGTGGGGGCACCCCACCGGAATCCCCACCGGCTAGGTACAAGGTCATCAAGGTTCTCATTAGCAGCTTTGAGAATTTCCTTGTATATTATGCTCTCCCCTCAGGGGGCTTTGGTTTTGCAGGACCAAACCTGCCAAGCAGGCTCAGAATCTTGAGGGGGCGGTGCTGCTCTAGGTCTCTGACCGCATTTTGGCTTCATACAGGCGGCTTACAGCAGGCCCATAAAATAGTTAGGGACTAGTATCTGGGTCATTCAGGTGTGTGTCTAGGGTATAGGGTTGTGGACCATTCCATCAATATAGGACCATAAATAAATACATTAGATGTATAATTTATATTAAAAAAAATTAAACGCTGTTCCACCATGATAGGACAATAAATAAATACATAAATAAGTATAATGTATAATTAATTATAAAATGTATAGCCCTCATCTGAACAACATGAAAAGCTCTCTCACAACCCCTGCTCACAGCAAAACTTTGGCTCTGAGATATGCAAACATTTCATTTCCCATTCAACGCCACACTTTCCCAAACACCAAAAAGCACACGCCACACCATCCATCCACACATACTGTGCCTTCTTTTTACTGAGTTTTTATCGTGGTTCCTACCCTGTCACAATACCTCCCTTTTGTTTTCATTCATTTTCATGTCAAACAACACTGTTGTTCACAAAGTGATTTAAATCAAATCAAATTTGATTTGTCACATGCACCAAATACAACAGGTGTGCACCTTACTGTGAAATGCTTACTTCCAAGCCCTTAACCAACTATGCAGTTTTAAGAAAATAAGAGTTAATAAAAGATTGACTAATTAAACTAAAGTTTAAAAAAGCTACACAATAAAATAACAATAATGAGGTTGTATACAGGGGGTACCGGTACCGAGTCAATGTGCGGGGGTACAGGTTAGTCAAGGTAATTGAGGTAATACTGTAGGTAGGGGTAAAATGACCACCTACAGTATAATACTATGAGTGCAAAGAGCTTTTCTCATCGGTTACCTTGGAGTCTATAGAGGATAACTGACACAAGAGACTTGATGTGTGGGCCTCCACCCTGTTTCAATTGAAGGTTCTAAATACAGTACATTTTCTACAGTATCATCACTGTCAAACAACCTTTCCAAAGGTGAATTTATTTGTGTGGGTATAATTTTTTAAACTCTGTAAATACTCAAGATAAAAATAATTCCACAGTATCATCACAACTGTCATTATCATAACCATCATACAACATTTGAAAAAGGAGAATTAATTCAGTATGGTTTTGACCAAACTGGCTCCATTCCATGTTACAGTGATGTAACTATTTGCTTTGCAGTATAACACTGTGCCACAGTGGAATTAAAGTGCAAAGGATCACATTCCTAGACAGCTGGTAGTTGTAAATTCCTATCTGGAAAGGGGGATGGCGTTACTTTGAAGGAAAACATATACTTTTTTCATTTCAAACTGCTTTAGGGATTAGGGATTCAGATCTAGAAAAAAATGCATTAAAATAATCCACCATTTGCACGTTTTACATTCACAATGGAACCCCAAGCCCAGCACCCTCCTCTCACCCCCTCCCCCAAGAACACACACACACACACACACACCAACCTGCAGCCATCTGCTCCGTTTGCTCTCTACAATCCTAGCAGAATACATTATTCACCACAATTACATCCCTTCACATCACAGAGACGCAGTCTCTATGAACAGTGAGAGAGAAGATTCAAGCGTGTTTGATTTGGTTTTTGCGTGAAACAAGGTCGTCAGAGAGGGTTCTACCTGTTATAGCTAGTGGGCAAGATGAAAGTCATTGACAAGAAGGTTACTCTGCGAGTGCCCATAATGCACAACGGATGAAAAAGGTTTACCTGGAGCAGGAGCAGGAGCGTGTGTGTGTGTGTGTGTGTGTGTGTGTGTGTTCTTGACTACATTATTGTCTTGACTTGTTTTGCATCCACCTGTTAGTGAGCCAAACCAAACATTTTCCACTGTCTGCTTGTAGCGCTCCTGCCCTGCCATCAACTCCAGTGCAGAGTGTGTGAATCTGCCCATTGGTGTGTCAGGTGCAACATTCAACGCCCTAGTCTTCCTCTGCACTGAACCACACACGCAACACCTTCATTTCATCACAACAACGCACCAATGAAAACACACACACTCTTAGAAAAAAGGGGGGAACCATAAAGGGTTCTTTGACTGTCTATGTGTAGGAGAACCCTTTTTGGTTCCAGGTAGAACCTTTTCACCAAAAGGGTTCTAAGCAGGCACATGCCCCTTTGTCCTCCCAGTTTTCAAAGTGCCCTTTTGGGTGGTGGTATAATCCCCCCCCCCCCCCCCCCCCCCCAAATACATTTTTAAAAATACATTTTTGTCATTGTTGTTCTGAACCCACTACCCGCAAGTCATCATCAAGTTCACCCCCACCACCCAGTCCGTTGGTTGTGCCCGTTTCCCCCAGTCTACCCTGTATGGAGATTGTGCGCATCCGGTATCCAAACATGCATGGCTTGAGAGATGAGGTCACCCATCGAGTGTGTGTAGCTACCTAGTTTAAATATCAACATTACTGCCACACAGCAGCACAACATTTGATAACACTTGATTTAGCCTACATCATCATCAATATTCTGTCTGGTTGGCTGATATGAGCAGCAGAGAGAGGCAGAAAGACATAGAGGTAAATCACAATCTTACTAGTAGATTTACATCAATCATCAACAATCAGCTGATAGTCCACCCTCATTTGATGAGTGTGTTGTTGCAGAAATAAATAGCATTACGCAACAAACTAAAAAATAACATCGCTACAGAGTCATTTGGTATGTAATCATTTTGGCTATTAAATCCAATGTCAAATGATCAACCAATCATAAACATCACATTTTGTAGTCCCATATCCATCCACTGTGCTGGTATGAGGTTGATTAAAACAACTCTACATGGGACACACATTGCCTCCTTAGCATAGATGGCAATAAGCCTCGGGAGTCCATTGAAGTTCACAGTCATTTGACTGTCTGAGTAACAATTTGAATTGGAGAGAAAGTTGCTGTGTCAGGCGATTCACTTGCTTGGTCCTCCCCTTCCTTCCTTTCCTTTCCTCTCTTCCTCATCTCTCCTTTTTTCCCACCCTCCCTCCCTTTTTACCAGATGCTCTCCTGGCACTGCCTCGTGTTTGGCCTGAGACTGTGAGAGGTCACCGGCTGCCTTGTTCTCACACGTGGAGTGTGTGAGTGGGTCGGGGAGTCGCTAACTCAGTGCCAGGCCTCTCTAATGAGTCTGTCAAGCGCTGTTAGCAATGGCGTGCTCCCCTGGCTCACCTCGCTCCCACAGACAGACTATGATTAGCCGGGCCAAAGGCACACCACTGGGCCAGATTAAACAGTCACTGTGCGCACACATACACACAGCTATCATCTCCAGCATTAGCCTGCTTTGATATAATAACTCACACTTGCCCCCCAGAGTAAGGAAATGATGTCACTGGAGTTATGGTTGGATGTAATATATGCTGGCTAAGGCAGGCAGCGCATGTACAGTACTGAAGCTACTTTGCCTTGCTTACATTGCATAGAAAGCCTGCATAGAAAGACAGGTTAGAAGGCGTCTACTGAGAGCTTAACTTAGCGTACAATATACGTCTATGGGGATCAATGGCCTAAATATATAGTAATCAGGTCAAATGCTGATTTAGGATCAGTTTTTCCTTTTACATCACAAATAATAAGATTAAATGGACAGGGGAGACCTGATCCTAGATCAGCAATCATACTCTGAGACACTTGATACATATGGCCCCTGATGTGCATGCAAAACAAGTAGCCCACGCAGGCTTTAATTAATTCGAGTCATGCCCCGTCTTGCACATCATTCAGAACCTGGACTGCTCCTTCTGGCAGCTCTAAACATCCTCATTAAGAGGAATGATTCACTAATTACAGGTAATTACCCATTAAGGAGGAGCGCAGATGAATGGGAAAACCTGTGGAGATGGAAGTGATCTATGTGGTTGTTTTCCCTGGGGGCTACCTGTTTGACCCTTTTTACATGACCAGAACGTGACCTCTGTGAAACCGTACTCAGATTGGTGTAAATTCATAGGCTGGTTCCAGATCTGTTTGTGCTGTATAGCCCACTCCTATATGGTCGAACAGGCTAAGAGAGTTGCTTAATGTAAACCTTGAAACTACCACACAAGAATATACAGTACGCCACCTTTCCAAAAGAGGGGTTATGAGTAACACTAGGCCCTTGGTAAGCCGAACAACATTCTTGAACAATTTTGGAGACAATAAGACAAAGATGAAAGATTGAACTGAAAGCCCACACAGACACCGAAGGGTTAAGTTTCTTATCTTTGCTCCCCAGAAGAAAGTCCCTGCTAGAAGCCACTGTCCACTAACTTCCTGCCCCTCTCTCCATGCCCTATTTTTACTCTCTGCTTTACTGTGTGCAACTGCCAGGGTGTTCCTTGTCACCGACACGTTTCCTGTCATTTCAGTGTTGGCTCACAGTACAGTAGATGTGCTGACCCAATTCAACCGCTTTTCAAGGAGAGTCTCTCGTTCTCGCTCTTATCATGCCTTTACCTCTCTATATCCACTCTCGTCTCCATGAAGCAAGTTGATTAGTCATCATCTAACAATGACCCATGTGAGGAAATACATTTCTGAAATATGCCCCTGATGGTTCAGTTATTTCCACCTATAGGTACATCCATTTTAAAGGTTGTGTTTTTACTTGCACTGCAGTGAAGGCCAACTTTTGAATGCCCCCGACTGTACTATGAGCAACATACATTGTGGACTAGAGAGTTTGAGTTTCTGCGTTGAGGCAAAATAGAACTTTAACTCACTGCCAGATAGTATTTTTGGATCCATGTTATAATTGTCGCTGATACACTATTTATTTACCACATATCAGCCTTCCCAAACATACCAAGTAATGATCAAATCAAACCAATCGTCAATATTTAAATTCAAACCCTTTTCGTGCCTTTTTGTTTCTCGCAAATATTCACAGTCATTATTTTTCAGTTCACTTCCCTTTAATATAGAAACACTTGAACTGGAATATCTTTTTAAAAATAAGCCATTGTTTACAGTATGTTAATCCAGTCATCACACTATTGTTCATTCAATGTATGCCTTGACAGAGAACCACCACCACCCTCCTCCTCTCAACCATATTGATCATGATGCCACAAAAAACAGTGCCTCTCTTCTCTGCCTGAAATGTGCAAAATGTGATATACGGCACAGCACATTGAGTAATTATGTTTTTCCCTCGAGGGAAAATGACGGGGGAAGGGGGAATAACTGAAGTATGTCTGCATTGCAGCCTCATAGCTGCGTGGAAAATAGTATTGTAGACACATTATGAACTACCTGATTTCTGCACTATAAATTATGTGATGCCAAGAAAATGTTATTGAGTTCCATGGGCTGCTTTTAGTAGCAAATGGGACATCAAGCAATATTACCATATTACTACGGTGACTCTTAATAGACACTTTGCTTTAAAAAATGCAAGTCTATATTGCCACCTCTGAATTTTAAAGGAAGTGTAGCACTTATTTCTCAGTGCCAGAAACACATTTAATAGTTACTTAAACTTCATAAAAAGTGGGATACATTTGTAAGAATGAGGCGGGCGAATTGGGCATCTACTCGTCCATCTGCGGGGCACATTTCATCCTTGAGAACTTCCACCGCTATCAACCATGGAAGGAGTGCTTCAGTAAGAAGTTGCTTCTCAAAGTGGATGCTGTCCCTACCATCAATGTGGCTTCTAAAGCATCTCAAACAGCCAGCAGAGGCAGGGCATTATCATGGGCTTCAGTGAGCATGAAAGTCCACCTGGTAAGTGAAATTCAAAGAGCTAGCTTGCTACCTCTATGCTAACGTTAGCTAGCAATAGCCCATTTAGCTCACGTCTTCCATCTAAACAACACTGATAAAACTAACCAAAATGTAAACATGTCTGCCAGCTGTTGGTAGCTAACTGCAGATGCTGTCGTATAGATATTACAAGCCTATGGTAAAGAGTAGATTTGGCCGCAACGGAGGTCACTGTTACTGTATAGAGCAAGTTTTCAATGTGTTTGTAGGGCTGCGCGTTGCGAGCTAAACTGAAATGCATCACTTCGGCTATCGATCTGATTGAAGATCAGGAGGCATTTTGGAGAAGCCCCAGAGCCACGCTATTAAATATCCTAAACATAGCCAGCTAGATGGCAAGCTAAAACCAGGGAAAGAGGGAGGAGATAATTCACTTTCTGTTTTTTATTTATTTTACCTTTATTTAACTAGACAAGTCAGTTAAGAACAAATTCTTTTTTTTTGTGGTTAACTGCCTGCTCAGGGGAAGAACGACAGATTGTCAGCTTGGGGGTTTGAACTTGCAACCTTCCGGTTACTAGTCCAACACTCTAACCACTAGGCTACCCTGCCACCCCATTTTCTGTTTCATCTGCTGCTGGCTTGCTAATGTTCACTGAAATAAATGTATCACATTATTGATGTAATTGTGTCAATATGTTGTGAATATTGTAGAAAAATCCTCACTTGCCACTTACAGCTTACCAAGTACAGTAGGCTACAAGCAATATGTTCCTCCACCGTGTGAGTCATACAAATTACAATCATGCGTTCCGAGCTTTTCGTCAGTCTTCGTGGTTTTTATATGCGGGGAGCACAATTGTACAATTGTAAACTAACAAATCATTAACAAATCATTTTTGTTATGTATATGAGTTCATATACAGTACCAACTACATAAATATCTATTAGGTTCCATTATCTGCCACGTGGACTTTTAACAATGCGAGCACACACATTATCCCTCTCATTTGCCCCAACACAAATATAAAAAAATAACATGGCCACCTGTATGTCCAAATAGGAACATGTGTCAAAGCTACTCTTTTGGTAAAATAGACCCAGCTGGCACCAGATTCATATCAATCAAGTTGACAGACAGCTATCAATGCCAGCACAGAAAAGTGCTGTTTATTGTGGAAAAAAATAAGAAGGTCTAACTGGTTTCAAAATAAAGCTGTTCCAAAAACAGCTGTGAAGCGATAAAGGTCATAAAACATATTTATATGTCAATAAAATGATCCGGCAAAAAAGAACATAAATAAGAAAACATACAGTAAGAGCTGCCCACCAGTCTTGAACAAACAAAGTGGCAAAAATCTATTTCCTTCCCGACAGGATATCCTCTCATGATAGAATTCTTAATGACCACAGCAGCTGAAAGGTGTAAAAAACCTAGCATGTTTCAACTGAGAAACTATCCATTTAGTTACAAATCTACCTGATCTAAGTGTGGTCCTGTTTAGCTCTGTTTGTAAAGCTGACTGCAATATGTCATCAGAACTTACTATTTAGAATATGTGTTGGACGCTAGGAAGAAAATCTGTAACATCAGACACACACGGTCATATTATCTTATCTTATTAAAGGTGGTAAAATGGTGTATTAAAAAAGCATGCATTTTCTGCAAGTGAAACCCTCTTAAAAAATGTCCCCCTTTCTTAGTTCCTCTAAAACCAATGCCATCACTTTCCTTGAGAGGAACAATCTCATTACCTTGTTTTCCTGGCAAGAGGGAATAAATATTATTTTGAGTGTGGCAATCGGCGGGGGGAAATATTCAATCACACATCGCCGGTTCATTTTCCGTGTAATTAAGTCAGTTAAACGTTATAAAAACATTTAAACTCATCAATGACCTTAATCCATTTGCATTCTTAATCATGCCAGATTAACTGTAATAAACTAGTCAGTGTGTGGCAGTGACAGAGCAGCCTATTGTCTGTCTGTCACAGGCGTTTAATTCTGCCATTACATTCCCTATCCTATTAGGCTAATTGGCTCCTCTTTATTAGGGTTTATTTCTCAATCAACAACCAGCTGAGGCTATTAACTATCCATCTCTGAGAAGTGCACTTTCTGCCTTTAAACATCATTGACTTCATGTCGTTTCACAAAGAGAACAGGGTGTGAGTGGCTCAGTTTGTTTTAATTTTAAGTCACGAATGAAACGAGAAATGCTTTGAAATGTTTTGCAGCAGAAAACAACATTTTCTGTTTCTTATTGGACAAGTCCAGATAAGTCTTTCCTGTTTCAGTCCGTTTTCTTATGTTTGGTGCCTAATGAACACAACCTACACAGCACTCATGTTCCATCATCTTCCCATAGGGGGGAATTAAAGTACCGTTCAAAAGTTTGGGGTCACTTAGAAATGTTCTTGTTCTTGAAAGATAAGCGCATTTTTGTCCATTAAAATAACATCAACTTGATCAGAAATACAGTGTAGACATTGTTAATGTTGTAAATGACTATTGTAGCTGGAAACGGCTGATTTCTTTATGCAATATCGACATAGGAGTACAGAGGCCCATTATCAGCAACCATCACGCCTGTGTTCCAATGGCACGTTGTGTTAGCTAATCCATCATTTTAAAAAGCAAATTAATCATTAGAATACCATTTTTCAATTATGTTAGCACAGCTGAAAACTGTTGTACTGATTAAAGAAACAATAAAACTAGCCTTCATTAGACTAGTTGATTATCTGGAGCATCAGCATTTGTGGGTACGATTACAGGCTCAAAATGGCCAGAAACAAAGAACTTTCTTCTGAAACTCGTCAGTCTATTATTGTTCTGAGAAATGAAGGCTATTCCATGCGAGAAATTTCCAAGAAACTGAAGATCTCATACAACGCTGTGTACTACTCCCTTCACAGAACAGCGCAAACTGGCTCTAACCAGAATAGAAAAAGGAACGGGTACAATATTCATGTAAATTTACACTCTTAGGTTTATACCACATGTACCCGTAGGCTTCCACTCTAAAGAAAAAAAAAACGTACAAAATACATACAGAGAACTGATCATATTTATCACGCAGGATTTTGTAATAATAAAATTGCTATGTAAAGAAAAAGAAACAAAAGGGAGGTGGGCCTACACCGCCAACTCCCCATCCCATTCCCCCCAGCCCAACATGTCTCCATCCCCTTATCAACCTAGGATGCTTTTACATCCACCCTCCCCCAAAAAGAAAACACTGCCCATAACACCCCTTTCCTGTGGGCCTGGAAGCAAAGAAAGTAAAAAATATGAAAATAAGTACAGTACCAGTCAAAAGTTCATCCGTTCACCTACTCTGCGTCTCACAAAGACACGGCGGTTGGAGCCAAAAATCTCACATTTGGACTCATCAGACCAAAGGACGGATTTCCACCGGTCTAATGTCCATTGCTCGTATTTCTTGGCCCAAGCAAGTCTCTTCATCTTGTTGGTGTCCTTAAGTAGTGGTTTATTTTCCGCAATTCAACCATGAAGGCCTGATTCACGCAGTCTCCTCTGAACAGTTGATGTTGAGATGTGTCTGTTACTTGAACCTTATTTCTGAGACTGGTAACGCTAATGAACTTGTCCTCTGCAGCAAAGGTAAGGGTCTTCCTTTCCTGTGGCGGTCCTCAAGAGAGACAGTTTCATCATAGCGCCTGATGGTTTTTGCGACTACACTTGAAGAAACTTTCAAAGTTCTTGACTGACCTTCATATCTTAAAGTAATGATGGACTGTCATTTCTTTTTGCTTATTTGAGCTGTTCTTGCCATAATATGGACTTGGTCTTTTACAAAATAGGGCTATCTTCTGTATACCACTCCTACCTTGTCACAATACAACTGATTGGCTCAAACGCATTCAGAAGAAAATAAATTCCACAAGGCACACTTGTTAATTGAAATGCATTCCAAGTAACTACCTCATGAAGCTGGTTGAGAGAATGCCAAGAGTGTGCAGAGCTGTCATCAAGGCAAAGGATGGCTACTTTGAAGAATCTCAAATATAAAATAGATTTAGATTTATTTTAACACTTTTTGGTTACTACATGATTCCAAATGTGTTATTTTATAGTTTTTATGTCTTCACTACTATTCTACAATGTAGAAAATAGTTTAAAAAATAAATAAAAACCCTTGAATGAGTTGGTGTGTCCAAACTTTTGACTGGTACTGTATATGCACTGAGCATACAAAACATCTTTCCATAACAGACTGAACTGTGTAGATGATGTTAAAGAATGGTTTTTAAGCCTTAAGACAATTGAGACATGGATTGTGTATGTGTGCCATTCAGAGGGTGAGATTCAAGGAGCTGTCAATGCAACGCATTACATTTTAACATTCATGCACTTCAAAATAAATGTTGTAACTTTGTCCTAGAAGCATTTAACTGCAGGGCACTCCCACATCATATGAAGGAATGTGTCTACCTGATTTAGGGAACACAGTGAACAGTTGGGAGCTGGGGCCAACTTCATCTGAAAACGTTTCTTTGTCGTTAAATACAGTCTGTGAACAAACAGGATGCCAAGGTCATATTTTTCCATATTCTGTTCCATTTAAAGGGTTGTTATTCACTTAGATCTGTGGACCATACTTTTTTAATGGCTAGCTCAGAATATGAGCTTTCCAAAAGCTGTTTATATATTATAGAGATCAGTCCTTCTGGGAGCCCAGATAATTTATTTATAAATCCCATCATTGGACAGTTTGGAGTTGCCTGGTAATGTATATGTGTCTTTCAAATCTTGGAATGTTCTCAAACCATTACTGTCCATCATATCGACAATGGTACAGATTCCACATGTGGACCATTGCGGGGGATGCAAAAGGCAGCCCTCCAGATCGCAAGGCATTATAGTGAAATAATGGAGTACAGGCATGCCATTTTGATTCCCAGTTAGATAGCTTTTTTATTTTGAGGCTAATATAAATGTTGTGAGCAATACTAGGACCAAAGAGTAGTTTACATTGATTAAGGCACCTCTTCAGGGCAAAAGAAGACACCAAATTGCTCTCTATACTCAGCCAGGGGGCAGAAGAATCACCTGATGGTCACTCTGATAGAGATCCAGAGTTTATCTGTGGAGATGGGAGAACCTTCCAGAAGGACAACCATCTCTGCAGCACTCCACCAATAAGTCCTTTATGGTAGACTGGCCAGACAGAAGCCACTCCTCTGTAAAAGGCACATGACAGCCCGCTTGGAGTTTGCCTAAAGGCACCTAAAGACTAAGACCAAGAAAACAAGATTCTCTGGTCTGATAAAACCCAGATTGAACTCTTTGGCATGAATGCCAAGCATCAGATCTGGAGGAAACCTGGCACCATCCCTACGGTGAAGCAGGGTGGCGGCAGCTTTATGCTGTGGGGGTGTTTTTCAGAGGTAGGGACTGGGAGACTAGCCAGGATCGAGGGAAAGATGAACGGAGCAAAGTACAGAGAGATCCTTGATAAAAACCTGCTCCAGAGCACTCAGAACCTCAAAATGGGGCGGCGAAGGTTCACCTTCCAACAGGACAATGACCCTAAGCACACAGCCACGACAACGCAGGAGTGGCTTTGCAATACGTCTCTGAATGTCCTTGAGTGGCCAAGCCAGAGCCCAGACTTGAACTCGATTGAACATCTCTGGAGAGACCTAAAAATTGCTGTGCAGCAACGCTCCCCATCCAACCTGACAGAGCTTGAGAAGAACTGCAGAGAAGAATGGGAGAAACTCCCCATATACAGGTATGCCAGACTTGTAGCGTCATATCCAAGACTCGAAGCTGTAATCACTGCCAAAGGTGCTTCAACAAAGTACTGAGTAAGGGGTCTGAATACTTATGTAAATGTAATATTTCTGTACATTTTTTATAAATGAGCAAAAATGTCTTAAAACCTGTTTTTGCTTTGTCATTATGGGGTATTGTGTGTAGATTGATGAGGGAAAAAACAATTTCATACATTTTAGAATACGTCTGTAACGTAACTTAATGTGGAAAAAGTCAAGGAGTCTGAATATTTCCGAATACTCTGTATGACCATTCTAGTCTATCAAAAGCTTTTTCTGCATCAAGAGATAAAAAAGTTGACGATTTTAATAGTCGACGATTATACGACAATAAAAAAAATTTATAAACCCGCTTTGGTCTATGTGGACCTCTTTGGGTAATTAAGTCTCAAGACGGGATGACAACATTTTGGAAAGCAGTTTAATAACGGTGTTTATCAAAGATAGGGGGTGATAATGAGAACAATGGGTGGCATCCTTACCTTTTTTTATAAAAGCAAAAATTGTGCTCTATTCACAACTCTCCCAAATGAGCCTTTGTGAATTGCTGTTCTAATCATTTTAAAACACCTAATTAGTTCCTAAATGTCAAATAGACCTCAGGAGGAATATCTTTATTCACGCTATCCAATGCCCTTTTCAGTTCATTGAAGAAGATTTGGGCTCCCAGCGCGGCGGCTTGCTCAGTTGAGAGAAGAGTAGTTCTTAATTATTTTAGAAAGGACTTAGTCTTGATGTGGATTAGGGCTGGGCGATATATTGAATTCATTCAATTAATTCGAATGTATGTTTTTCCACGATATTCCAAATGCCTGTTTCGCTGTATTTAGTTTTCTTTGTATTTTTCGTTTTTATGAGCGTTTATGTCCTCTTGTTGTCATGTTAACTTTTTGGTCTTGTCTCGTTCGCTCCTTCTGTGCTGTGCTCCTTCCCATTTACACCAGAGATCTGTATATAATAACGAGATGCTCATGTCTCAGCCCTAACAATGGGAGTGGTTGTCCCAAAGGCGGGAAGGCAGGTGACACGCTTAGGTTTAAAATAAGAGCATAGAAACGCATTGGGATTATTTTGGACAGACTTTGGCGAGAGTGAAACCTCTCGCTTCGCCTCCATCTCCTAAGAGATCACTTCTTCCTCTCTGACAAACAGTTTCAACTCGCTATTTGTATTTGAGGTTTGGTGCAACAGAATCGGTCATATGGACACCGAAACACTTGGAGACATTATTTTACTGTAATAGAGGAGAAGCTAACTGTTCAAACCATTTCAGCTCCTCAAATTTCGAGCAGACACTACTAAAGCGGACGTACCAATGAACACTCATTCTGGAAAATGTATGCTCAGTTTGTCGCACGCTCATTCCGGCACCATGTATCGACAGCAGCATTTCAGTCAAATAAAGATCGCTATACTAGCTGTTGAGACTGTGTTTTATAAATGTGCAATAAGCATGAAACAATTATATCAGGAATTGGCAACTTATTCTCATTCTGAGAAATACGGTAGGCCACTTGATTTCAACATCTTAACAAAGTGGACAGGCTAGCACGCTGTTCAAACAGTTGGAGACGGACAGAAGATTGTGTTCATAACAATTAAACCGTTTTGCCTTGTTAGCTGAATTCAGAGCTTGTGAAATTATACCTAGACCTAAGTTGGCTAAACTTGAAATATAAATATTAGCTGACTACTCACTAGCACGTGGGCTTGTGCTTGATAGATTGTTTATGAGACCCGTGTTAATTTTCTATAATGCCTGCAACATTATTATTATTATATGTTTTATTTATTGAACCTTTATTTAACTAGGTAAGTCAGTTAAGAACAAATTCTTATTTACAATGACAGTCTACCAAAAGGCAGAAGGCCTCCTGCGGGGATGGGATAAAAAATAAGAATAGTATGCGGTAGTACGCGTGATGTTCAGACAAGCTCATATGTCAAATTTACATTTTCTCAGGAGAATGTTTAACAGTGCCTTCAGAAAGTATTCATACCTCTTAACGTATTCCACATTTTGTTGTGTTACAGCCTGAATTCAAAATGCATTAAATATTTTTTTCTCACACCCATCTACACTTAATACCCCATAATGAGAAAGTGAAAACATGTTTTGAGAAATGTTTGCAAATCTATTCATAATGGAAAATAGAAATATCTCATTTACATAAGCATTCACACCCCTGAGTCAATACTTTGTAGAAGCACCCTGGCAGTGATTACAGCTTTGAGTCGTCTTGGGTATGTCTTTATCAGCTTTACACATCTGGATTTGGGGATTTTCTCCCATTCTTCCTTGCAGATTTTCACAAGCTCTGTTAAGTTAGATGGGGAGCGCAGGATAACAGCATGGGATTCAAGTCTGGGCTTTTGCTGGACCACTCAAGGACTTTCACATTCTTGTTCTTTAGCCATTCCAGCATTGCTTTGGCTGTATGCTTGGGGTCATTGTCCATTTAGAACATAAATCTTCGCCCCAGTCTAAGGTAGTTTGTACTGAAGCAGGTTCTCATCAAGGATTTGCCTAAATGTGGCTCCATTCTTTGTTCCCTCTATCCTTACCAGTCTTCTAGTCCCTGACACTGAAAAGCATCCCCATAGCATGATGCTGGCACCACCACGCTTAACGGTAGGGACGGGTGATGGGCTGTGCCTGGTTTTCTCCAGACATAGTGCTTTGTATTTAGGCCAAAGACTTAAAGCTCATCAGATCACGGAATGTTTTGCCTTAGGATCTCAGAGTTTTTCACGTGCCTTTTTGTAAACTCCAGGCGTGCTGCCATGTGATTTTTTCTCAGGAGTGCCTTCAGTCTGGCCACTCTCTCACAGACCCCAGATTGATGAAGTGCTGTAGAGACTGTTGTCCTTCTGGAAGGTTCTCCCATCTTAGCCAAGGATCTATGTAGTTCTGCCAGCGTGGTCATTGCGTTCTTGGTCACCTCCCTGACCAAGGTCCTTCTTGCATGGCTGCTCAGTTTAGTCGGACGGCCAGCTCTAGGCAGAGTCTGGGTAGTTTCATATTTTATCAATTTCTAATGATGGAGACCACTGCGTTCTTGTAAACTTTCAACACTCTAGAAATTGTTTTATACCCTTCCCCAGACATATGCCTCATCACAATTCTATCTCAGAGATCTAGGGACAGTTCCTTGGACTTTATGGAATAGTTTTTGACCTGACATGCACTGTCAACTGTGGGACCTTATATAGATAGGTGTGTTTCTTTCTAAATCATGCCCAAACAATGGCCACAGGTGGACTCCAATCAATTTGTAGTGACATCTTAAAGATGATCAAAGGATATTGGATGCACCTGTGTTACAGCCTTAAAAAAATAGAGATTTTGTGTCACTGGCCTACACACAATACCCCATAATGTCAAAGTGGAATGATGTTTTCAGAAATGTTTTTGAAAATGAAAAGCTGAAATGTCTTGTTATGGCAAACCTAAATAGTGTAACAATTTGCTTAACAAGTCACAATATAAGTTGCATGGACTCACTCTATGTGCAATAATAGTGCCTACCTCATCTCTGTACCCCACACATACAATTATCTGAATTTCAAATACAAAGACCAGGGAGGTTTTCCAATGCCTTGCAAAGAAGGGCAACTATTATTAGATTGGTAAAAATAAAAATAAAGCAGACATTTAATATCCCTTTGAGCATGGTGAAGTCATTAATTACACTTTGGCAGATGCATCAATACACCAGTCATTAAAAAGATACAGGCTACCTTCCTAACTCAGTTGCCGGAGAGGAAGGAAACCGCTCAGGGATTTCACCATGAAGCCAACTGTGATCTTAAAACATAGTGGCTGTAATAGGACAAAACAGAGGATGGATCAACAACATTGTAGTTACTCCACAATACCAACCTAAATGACAAAGTGAAAAGAAGGAAGTCTGTACAGAATACAAATATTCCAAATATGAATTAAGTTATATATATATTTTTATTTTTTATTTTACAAATGTTTGAATTTTCCTTCCACTGATATTAAAGTATTTTGGTTAGATCATTGACACAAAACAACAATTAAATCCATTTTAATCCCACCATGTAACACAACAAAATTATGGGAAAAAAATCAAGGGGTGTGAATACTTTCTGAAGGCACTCCACATTGTGAAAAACAAAACAGTGTTTCCCAACTCCAGTTTTTGAGTACCTCAGCAGTCCCAGCCTAAATGAATGCTGCATTTTTAAGTGTCACCACTGTGGCTTGTGCCATGTAACCCTTTTCGGAAGTGGCGTAAAATGTGTGGTTAGGGACATTTTGACCCAAAATATGTGGTATTTCTTAAAATGAGTTGATATTCAACTAGAAATATGTCTATATGAACGGCAATCACAATGTTAAACGGTTCATGTTTTTCAGCAAGGGGTAATCAAAAATAACCATGAACACTAGAGAAAATTAAGCATTTTCAATACAAGTAAGATGAGAAGCATGCACATTTGGATGGAAAATTACTGAGGATAATAGTGGACGATATTGCCACTCCTTTTTGTCATATCTTCAATCTAAGCCTACTAGAAAGTGTGTGCCCTCAGGCCTGGAGGGAAGCAAACACACTACCCAAGAATAGTAAAACAAACTTTACTGGCTTAAATAGCCAACTAATCAGCATGTTACCAACCCTTAGTAAACTTTTGGAAAGAATTGTGTTTGACCAGATACAATGCTATTTTACTGTAAACAAATTGACAACAGACTTTCAGCACGCTTATAGGGCAGGACATTCAACAAGCATGGCACATACAGAAATGACTGATGAATGGGAGAAATTGATGATAAAAAGATTGTGGGAGCTGTTTTGTTAGACTTCAGTGCAGCGTTTTACATTATCGATCATAGTCTGCTGATGGAAAAACACATGTGTTATGGCTTTACACCCCCTGCTATATTGTGAATAAAGAGTTACCTGTCTAATAGAACAGAGGTTGTTCTTTAATGGAAGCCCCTCCAACATAATCCAGGTAGAATCAGGAATTCCCCAGGGCAGCTGTTTTGGCCCCTTACTTTTTTCAATCTTTACTAATGACATGCCACTGGCCTTGAGTAAAGCCAGTGTGTCTATGTATGCGGATGACTCAACCCTATACACGTCAGCTATTACAGAGAGTGGAAACACTGCAATACTTAACAAAAAGCTGCAGTTAGTTTCAGAATGAGTGGCAGGGAATAAGTTCTAAATTTTAAAAAATGAACTAAAAGCATTTGTATTTGAGACAAATCATTCACGAAACCCTAAACCTCAACTAAAACTTGTAATAAAAGATGTGGAAATTGTTGAGGTGGACAAAACATGCTGATGCAAGAGTCGCTAAGATGGGGAGAAGTCTGTCCATAATAAAGCACTGCTCTGCCTTTTTAACAACAACATCAACCAGGCAGGTCCTATAGGCCCTAGTTTTGTCGCACCTGGATTACTGTTCAGTCGTGTGGTTAGGTGCTACAAAGAGAGACCAGCACGGCTGACCCTTAAATGAACACGGAGAGCTAACATTAATAATATGCATGTAAATCTCTCTTGGCTCAAGGTGGAGGAGAGATTGACTTTTTGTAAGAAGTGTTGACATGCTGAATGCACTGAGGTGTCTGTTTAAACAACTAGCACACCGCTCAGACACCCATGCATACCCCACAAGACATGCCACCAAAGGTCTCTTTACAATCCCCAAGTCAAGAACAGACTATGGGAGGCGCACAGTACTACATAGAGCCATGGCTACATGGAACTCTATTCCACTTCAGATAACTGATGCAAGCAGTAGGACCAGATTTTTTTTTAATCTATAAAAATACACCTTATGGAACAGCTGGGACTGTGAAGAGACACACCCACATGCACAGACACACATACACATGATAAGCCATGCACTCTACACACACGTACACATGGATTTTGTATTATAGATATGTGATAGTAGAGTCGTGGCCTGAGGGAACACGCTTAATGTGTTGTGAAAAGTGTTATGAAATGTAATGTCATGTAATATTTTAAATTGTACATAACTGCCTTAATGTTGCCAGATGCCAGGCAGCAGCTAATGGGGATCCTTAATAAATACAAATACAAATAGCTATCTTATTTGGCATATTTTACCACTCTACTCAACATAGATACCACAGTCTAAATGTATCAGTATTTTCACATGAAAATCCTAATTAAAATCTAAATGAAGTTTTTATTGAGATAAAGAACATTCTGAATCTAATCACATACAGTACCAGTCAAAAGTTTGGAAACACCTACTCATTCCATGGTTTTAATACTTTTTTACATTGTAGAATAATAGTGACGACATCAAAACTATAAAATAACACATATAGAAAGAATCATGTAGTAACCAAAAAAGTGTTAAACAAATCAAAATATATTTTATATTTGAGATTCTTCAAAGTAGCCACCTTTGCATTGATTACAGCTTTGCACATTCTCTCAACCAGCTTCATGAGGTAGTTACTTGGAACGCCTTGATAAAAGTTTATTTGTGGAATTTCTTTCCTTCTTAACGTGTTTGAGCCAATCAGTTGTGTTGTGACGAGGTGGGGGTGGTATGGGATGAAGGGGACTGCAGAGTGAAGGAAAAGCAGCCAACAAGTGCTCAGCATATGTGTGAACTCCTTCAAGACTGTTGGAAAAGCATTCCAGGTGAAGCTGGTTGAGAGAATGCTAAGAGCGTGCAAAGGGTGGCTACTTTGAAGAATCTGAAATATAAAATATATTTTGATTTGTTTAACAGTTTTTCGTTTCTACATGATTCCATGTGTGTTATTTCATAGTTTTGATGTTTTCACTATTATTCTACAATGTAGAAAATAGTAAAAAATAAAGAGAAATCCTTCAATGAGTAGGTGTGTCCAAACTATTGACTGGTACTGTAAGTATAAAATCGTTATGAAAGCCCCTTTCTTTGACTTAGTTTTGTGGTCTCTTGTTGCCTTCCCCACTGCAGGGTAGTGGTGCAGTCTTCTCACTCAAAAACCGACCATGAAAACTATTGCTAAATATAGCCTCTGAAAGCAGAAACTTGTCAATGCTGATTCAGCCAGACAGGTACAGGAAAGTGTATTCATTTTCTCGTAAGCCAGGAAAGTGCTTTTCAACGTTTCAATACCCCCCCCACTTTGTTCATATTCTTTTGCATTAGGGGCATTTTCAGAAGTCCCTTGAGGTTTTTGAAAGGGAAATAACCCGAATTTTCAAACACTTAAAAACAACCCCCCCATTGATGGCAAGACAAATATAAGACAACTGTGCACTACTGTATGACCACTATAGTCATTACCCATACATACGACTGCAAAGAGAGCCTCATCATTGACAAGCTCTCAACTCACAAACCTATGCGTATGTTTTCCCTCTTCTTTCAACTCGTACACTAAACTACAGTCACTTGGCTAGTACACAGTCCCTTATACAAACAATTACAGATCTATACTTATAGAGGCCTCGTTTTGTGGCCTGAAGCTATAGCCTCACTATTTACAGTACATATCACTCTATCCATCTCTGTTGACCTCAGTTATAAGTTCCCCCGGATGTAGAGAAAGTGTGAACGTTACTATGGGGACGTGGAGTGTTCCACTGCTCTGTGGCACAGTGAGGCTGTTCCATTGTGGCAAGAAAGAGAGCAAGAGAGAGAGAGAGAGCGAGCAGCTGTCTTTACCTTTGGCAGGCAAACAGGCTCATTAAGGGTGGCCATGTTTGTTTTTGTGCCCGATACCTAGCCCTGAGCAAACATTGCCTATCTTCTCTCTGCAGCCCTCACAGTCTCAACATTTCCTTTCCTATTGTGAGGCACTGGCGGTTCGAAGCCAACCGTGCGTTTCTGTGCAAGTCACATGCGCCGAATACAACAGGTAGACATTACAGTGAAATGCTTACCTTAACCAATAATGCAGTTTTAAGAAGAAAAAATAAATTAAGTAACAAAAAATTAAAGCGCAGCAGGAAAATAACAATAGCGAGGCTATATTCAGGGGGTACCAGTACAGAGTCAATGTGCGGGGGCACCGGTTAGTCGAGGTAATTGAGGTTATATAGACATGTTGGTAGAGTTATTAAAGTGACTTATGCATAGATAATAACAGAGAGTAGCAGCAGCGTAAAAGGGGGGGACAATGCAAGTAGTCTGGGTAGCCATTTGATTAGATGTTCAGTAGTCTTATGGCTTGGGGGTAGAAGCTGTTTAGAAGCCTCTTGGACCTAGACTTGGCGCAGTCCCTTATACAAACAATTAAAGGTCTATACTTATAGAGGCCTCGTTTTGTGGCCTGTACCGCTCGTTTTGTGGCCTGTACCGCTTGCCGTGCGGTAGCGGAGAGAACAGTCTATGACTAGGGTGGCTGGAGTCTTTGACAATTTTTAGGGCCTTCCTCTGACACCGCCTGGTATAGAGGTCTTGGATGCCAGGAAGCTTTGGCCGTACTGGGCCGTACGCACTACCCTCTGTAGTGCCTGTAGTGCCTTGGTATATGATATTGATCCGTCCTTTATCCGATGTACAGTTAGTTAAAGTTTTGAAATGGCTTTTCTTCATTTGCTTGTGTTTGCAGATGACATAGGTCTGTATCTATCTTGATTTGCATGTTTGACCTTCTCTGCACTGCCAATGCTTTTACAAATAAGTTTTGTAATACATTCATGAGAGCGTTCCTGTCAATGCCATTCCCCGTTGATGAACTATAGTACAAGTATATAGACTAATAGCTATTGACTTGACATTATTTGACAGAAATGCATGATGCACTTCTGACTTGTAAAAACCCAACCCCCCCAAGCCCCCTTTTCCCATCATTTCATGTCTTGGGAATATATTTCTCCAGAACGAGCCCTCCCCACTTTTTCATTTATTTAGTCTCTTTCCATCGTTCGTCAAGCAGCCGAGTCACAATGCATTCCGAAATGAGTCCTTAATGTGGAATAATGAGGCTGTCATGGCGGAGCAATCTCTGCTTGTTTGAGTTTGAGTCATGTTGTAGATTCAATTAAAATCAGCCGAAGTCAACCTGGCCTCAGGCCAAATCGGTAATGGATGACCTCATTCAAACAATGCCTCTGACATGTTGAAACAATAAGAGGAAGAGCCTTGAGCCAGTTGCAAACCCGACTCTAGTGCGCACAGTAAATGACATTCACTATAGTCTTTCTAGAATAATTAATTTGATGGTGCAAAAGTATTGCCAGTGGATTTAGATCGGGTTCGGCTTCATGAAGAAATATAACACACAGTATAGGCCAAGTCAATCCTTTTTTCAAAACGTTTTGAATATGCGATAGCAATGGACTAAACAAAATCTAATAAAAAGGCTAAAGCATGTTATGTAAGCTAATGAGATTATATTAACAATTCAATGTTTATTTAACTGCTATCTTTTGTCTTGCCCATTCACCCTCTGAATGCCACACATACACAATCCATGTCTCAATTGTCTCAAGGCTTAAAAATCCTTCTTTAACCTGTCTCCTCCCCTTCATCTAAACTGACTGAAGTGGATTTAACAGGTGACATCAATATGGGATCATAGCTTTCACCTGGATTCACCTGGTCAGTCTGTTATGAAAAGAGCAGGTGTTCATAATGTTTTGTATACACAGTGTTCTGAACGTATCACGGAAAACAATCTAGCATATTTTGTACAGCTGTTACTTGTCTTATTGGAGGTTTATTTTCCCACACAAGTCGAAACGGATTTGTTCCAATGTCAAACTTACCGGAATCTAAATCATTAGACAAACATTCCCAAGGCAATGTAAACACATTCAATGTTACAATCTACATGCATGGTTTCTAGGCAATAACTTTGACGCCTGAGGCAAAGGCACTTTCTCCACTTTACTAAGGCGGAGCGGGCCCACCTCCCTCACCCCGTACCCTTGTTATTACTGTAGCAAAATAAATGATTCAACACGGTTGAAAGGCACAACACCCTAGAACAACTAAGACGTTAGCCTTGGAACAGTCGTAAAGCATTACATTGAAAGGAACTCGGTTATTATCAGTCCATAACTGATAATGGAATACAAGTTCTTGAACACCACAAATCCACCCAGCTAGAAGAATCCGGAAGTCTAATCAAATTTTGACGGATGATGAAGTGATGAAAGCAAACAGTACTCATACAGAGTCAGTTGATCTTTAGCTCTGAAGCAGTTTAACACACACACACACACACACACACACACACAGCATGCACTTCATTAAGCTCTGTTCCCGCTGGTCCTTATTCTATTAGAAATTAAAACTCAGGACAATTAGCTCCAGATTGGTCTCAGCTCGGTGCGCAACTCATGCGCTCAAGGCTCTGAGATGACTTAATTACAGTCTCATGTGGAAATCACACGGGGGGGGGTCCTGTAGGGGTCTGATATGTACAGTTCTAATTGGGAAATCGTATTAACTCTATCGTAACACCTGCTCTAATATAATAGGCCCTAGGCCAGTGTTTCGGTAAGAAAGCACCAGTGGTCTGAAGTCCTATGTGTAAACCAAGGACACACTGTATCAAGTGCCATTGTTTGGGTAAGAGTAAACGCTGAGCACTTGCCCGAACGGATTAGTCATTCCTTTAACAGCCGCAATCTCTGAAGCACGGACACGGCTGTTTGTTTGTTTGTTTTTGGTCTTAAACGGTGCCAGCTTATGGGAAGCATGCAGTTCAATGAAGAGGGAAAGTAGGGAGGTTGATGAGAGAGAAAGGAGGATGGGGAGGAAGGGATTAGATGGGTGTCATTTTCCCCTACAACATGATCTCTAATTTCCCACAAAGCACTGGGTAACCTGAGCCAGAGATTAGCCCACATTATCTTGTTCAATAAAATATGACAACGATCTCTTTGTTGACTCCATTCAGTTTCACTTGATATCACATGACCTGTCGGACCGCAAACATTTGCTCCTGTTTACGACAGGAACCTCTTAGCCCACTTTCAAAAAGCGTCTCAGTGTGGGAGTGCTGATTTAGGATTCGTTTTCCTTTTTTGATCATAATGATTTAAATGGTATGGATAGGGAGGACCTGGGATTATATCCACAAAGTGTCTCAAAGAAAGTGTGCTGGGCTAGGCTCAGTTTTGCCTTTTAGATCACAATGAATATGATTGTATGGTCAGGTCCTAGATCAGCACTCTTACTCAGAGACGCTTTATGCATAAGGGCCCCCGGTGCTTTATTTTCAATGAGAGGGCCCAACGATAGCCCTTATTCTGACAATATAATCGATATTGACCTGCTCTTTCTGATGAAATGAGTCAGACATTCTTATTCCACGGGCCTTGTTTCGGATCATCAGAGCTCTTCATTGAATTATTGATACTCATCAAGCCCAAAACAGGACGGTTATTATGTTTTCATAAGCTCTTTTTAGCCTTGCTGGCATTGTACCCTCAAGCCTCTATACTCTCTATGGGTTTTTACAACAGGGTAAGCAACAGAAAGGGTGAAGAGGTACAATTGACCAGCAGCCTATTTTCGTCTATAATCAGTTAGGCTTGATTGGTGTGTATTTTTAGACCTGTGTAGTGAAGTAAATCCCACCAAATATCGTATTGACCTCAGGCCTCATGGTTGCACTGTTTATGAAGGAAAGGACTCAAGAAAGTAAGTAAGGAGTCAAGCATGTTTTGCCATTTGAGTACTGGGTACCAGTGCATACCCAAAACCTGCTGTTCAGTAAATTCAAATGAGTTGGAGTGTTATCTTCCACATGTTAAATCCATTGATACATGGGCAATTCCATGTTAAACAAACCACACAACTCTATGCAAAATGACTAAAGTTCTCCCTCTTTATGTTTGAGGTACATTTTAAAGTGAAAAAATCTGAGTCTCCACATCACTCTGTTACCTTGGAATTGCCCACATATACTATGCTATTTCAGATATTCAAAGTCACCACGTACATTGGAACGTCACGAATTTAGACAACATGAGGTCCTGCAGGACACTGAGCTGCTGAAGAACAGAGATCTAGCCATTTTAGTAAACAATTCGGGTTTTATTTCAGTTTCATATCCAGGCTGAAAGGAGCAACTGTTCAAATGTTCTCATACATTCCTCTTTCAGCATCTCTGTTTCTCTCTCTTCCCAACACACATACACATGCATGTGCACAAGCGTGCACACACAGGCAGTGTTTTTTTCACTACTGTCTACTGTGTGATTAACAGTTCTATAAAAAAAGATATGCTAAGGGACTCTTTCCTGTGTTTGCGGTGTTAACAACAATTACTAAGTTGTCATGGTGTTGTTTCGACGAAACGGAATCAACTGAGCACAACACGGTGTTACACTTTATTTCCTCTGTATGTTTTTCTTACATCCCTCAACAGGATGGCTTGTCTGGCTGAAACTAAACAGCCGGACAAAACAAAGACAAATAAGGCCTCTCTCTCCGTCTCTCTCCCTCTCTGTTCTGCCACACCACTTCATTACAGAAATGCTGTGAGGAAAAAGACGGCTTCTGCTTGGCTCTGCCATACGCTGTAATGTTTCTCTTTGCCCATTGTGAATTCATCTCATCATTAAGTCTCAATGAAGAAGAATGAGCCACAGATTCGATCTCGCTGTCGCGCTGCCGGCGCCCTCTCCAGTGACTCCATTGGATGGGGCTATCATCACCTCGCACAGGCAATTATATCTGCTAGCTAAATATGTCACACACAATAAATCCGGCATTCCTGACAGACGAGGGACAAGGCAGGAGACACAGCCTCGTATAAGAGAGAGGCACAGTCATTCAGGTCCATCTCCTACCTGACAACCAATGGGATCGATAAGCCCAATGGATTTCTGAAGGAGACTGATACTAAATATAACACACATTCTATGTCATAGTGATGGATTGCATGTATGCCATTTATCAAGGCTGAGGGTAACACACCACGAGCTAAACATATGTTGGATGTACAAGGGATGATGCAACACCGCCATTTTGCAACAGAACAGCGCAACATTACGACAAAACGTATCTTTGGTGTCTAGATTTGAGCCTTTTAAATAACTACTTGAACTGTTAGAACAGTTGGATAAAATGTAAGACTTCCCATATGTTTGTTTGTTTGCATTTGGAGCTAGATCATTAATGAATGTAACCTTTTTCGTTGATACCATCCCTCCAGGCCACAGTGCAAACACAGCATTGACATTCACCCGATAATGTTTGTAAAGGATATTCAGAAAAAACAAGTGTGGGAAAGAGCTTTTAAGCCAGACGAAGAGCTTGCCATTGCTTATACTATTTGTACAGGACATACCTCAGGAGGCTGAGACAACTGTGAATGTTTGTCCAGCTCACAGACTCTTCCATACATACACACAGCCCGAGCAGCTTGCATTCCTCCCCATTCATTAATAAATTCATTAATTTCTCGTATTATCTCCCTCTGTTGGTTGATCACTTTAACTAGTGTCGATGTCCCCGCGGAAATGTAATTAACATAATAAAAAAATCTGTTTGCGTCTCAATCCACCGCATCCACCAATGTCGCACTTCCGCATCTGTGGTGAAAAATGACAAAGCTAAAGCTGTGTTTGTCAGACCGTGAGACATCCCGAAAATTGGTCTTCTTACACAACCGTCTGTAGCGTCCGAACGGTTTGGCCTGCAAACTATTATGGAAAAGATGAGACTCTCACGAACACGATGGTGTCACGCCCTGGCCATAGAGAGGCTTTTATTCTCTATTTTGGTTAGGCTAGGGTGTGACTAGGGTGGGCATTCTATGTTCTTTTTTCTATGTTTTTGTATTTCTTTGTTTTTGGCCGGGTTTGGTTCTCAATCAGGGACAGCTGTCTATTGTTGTCTCTGATTGGGAACCATTCTTAGGCAGCTCTTGCCCACATGGGTTTGGTGGGTAGTTGTTTTCTGTATTATTAGTTTCCTTACAGAACTGTTCATTTTCCTCTTTGTTATTTTTTCTTCTAGGGTTCTGATTTTAAATAAATATCATGAACACGTCTCACACTGCGCTTTGGTCCAGTCATTCACAGGAAGAGGATCGTTACAGACGGTGTTTTCTGTTTTGCTCTACGACCCCCACAAGCGTCTTGGGACTCGTCTGAAGTCGGTACAGACGATATGCCAACTTCTGTCTGTAGCATCTGAACAGTTTGGACTAAGGCCCACAGGCCTTAGAAGACTCGTCTGAATATCCCCAGATAACAGTTTAAAAAATGTATGGAAATATACACTGAATATACCCCCCCCGCCCCCCCCCCCGCCCTCAGAACAGCCTCAATTCGTTGGGGCATGGACTCTACCAGGTGTCGAAAGCGTTCCACAGGGATGCTGGACTATGTTGTTTCCCATGGGTCTTAAAATTCTAAATCAAATAGCTAAACAATTCCATATAGCTTAGTGTACATCTTTGACTTTGAAATCCTCTACATTGCAGCCGGACTGGGCAGAATCACTGATCTAAAAATCATCTAGCCTCAGAAGCCCAGGAATTTCTAACAGAATAGTCATATTCCAATAGTCGTGTTAAAGAGGCACAATTTGTAAGGTTGGCTTTGTGAGACTGCAAAACACCTACATCCCAAATATCTGTTCATTATGTGATCAGGATTATCGGTTTTGTCCCTCACCTTGCTCAAACTGATCCCCTCAAATATTCTACACAACTCAACCCCACACACAAATGGCTGAAGGATCCCAGAAAGGTCTATGAACATGTCAAGGCTAGTAGAACAATAGCTTCCTTGTGATTCTAAGACATCCAAAATGTTTGTCCATGCTTCTGTCCTCATGCAGCAAGAAGTGGAACCAACGTGATGGACATACACTGTTATTAGCGCATCCATTTTAACAACCCCAGCTTTTGACTTCTCGGCGCTCGTAACCATTAACAAACATAATCAACGCTTAACACTACACCCAGGGGCCTAACCCACAGCAGTTTCTTTCTTTTCTGCAGGTAAAATTAGAGTGCCGTAGAGTTGCCCCATGGGAGGCTCGTTCTGACGAAGTCTTACTGGAACAGGCCGGCTGGTCTTAATTATGCCAACAGCCGCTCCGAGGAACAGACTACTCCCCCCTCTCTCTCTTACAACAACAGGCAGCAATCCATGGCTGCCAGTCCCACTAATTAGTGCACGGGTATTCATTTTTCTGTCTCTCTCTCTTTATCGCTTTGAATCTCTCTCTCCCTCTCCCTCACACTATCCAACACACAGAGAGACGCTCAATACAAACACTACATGCACAGTACGGACTAGAGGTCGACCGATTATGATTTTTCAATGCCGATACCGATTATTGGAGGACCAAAAAAAGCTGATACCGATTAATCGGCAGATTTTTAAAATGTATTTGTAATAATGACAATTAGAACAATACTGAATGAACACTTATTTTAACTTAATATAATACATCAATAAACATCCATTTAGCCTCAAATAAATAATAAAACATGTTCAATTTGGTTTAAATAATGCAAAAACAAAGTGTTGGAGAGGAAAGTAAAAGTGCAATATGTGCCATGAACAAAAGCTCCACTCCACTCCTTGTGGAGTGCAATGAGAGGCAGGTGGTTAGAGCGTTGGACTAGTTAACTGTAAGGTTGCAAGATTGAATCCCTGAGCTGACAAGGTAAAAATCTGTCGTTCTGCCCCTGAGCAAGGCAGTTAACCCACTGTTTCTAGGCCGTCATTGAAAATAAGAATGTGTTCTTAACTGACTTGCCTAGTTAAATAAAGGTGTAAAAAAATATATAACTTTTTTTTTTAATCGGCCAAATCGGTGTCCAAAAATACCGATTTCCGATTGTTATGAAAACTTGAAATCGGCCCTAATTAATCAGCCATTCCGATTAATCGGTCGACCTCTAGTACGGACTGATCATTCCTTTGCTCTCTCTTCAGGCTGATTTACATAAGTCCAACTCTTAAATAGGACTAATCCCTGTTCTAAGATGAGCTGCATGGAGCTCTTCTATGCTGTAATTACTCTCTTGACGATATTACAGTTGACAACTAGAGGTGTTTTATTAAAACTTGGCAAAAAAGTTCACAAATTCAAATGGATGTCTTCTTGGAGAATCTAAAGCTTGGGGCAGAACAAAATTCGCTCAGTTTGAGGTTCAAAATGAGATGGGGGCCCGAAGACTTTCTCACATCTAACAAAAATAATCTAGTGAGTCTCCTGTACAAAATATCTGCCCCATGGATGATTTCAAATGGTACAAATTCCCAGTAAAATCTCCTTGAAGCACAAGTGATTTACTGCATGTTGTTTCTCCTGGGCCCTGTGTCATGAGTCCACACTGTGGTATGCATGGCCTTCCCCTTCACAGTCTAGAAAAGCAATTGTGATTGTGATGTCTAAGTCAGCAAAACCAGTGAATGGCTGAGGTCAGAGTGAGAACACACTGGCTGAAATCCAAATGGCACCCTATTCTCTACACAGTGCAATACATCGTATGAGCCCTGGTCAAAAGTAGCTCACTATATAGTGAATAGTGTGCCATTTGAGACACACACACTGTCCACCTGCTGTGTGGCACTGATTATTTCAACCCATTCCACTCGCTCTCCCTTCACCACAATAGGGCTTGTTATTAGCTAATAGCTACATTACTACATTTGCTGCCCTAGGATATAAAACCGTACCGTAGCTTGAATTATTTCCTGGCATCTAATGGAATTAACAATATTACAAATGCTTCAGACCAACAAGTTTTGCATTGGTTTCATGTGTGTGAATATACACTGAACAAAAATATAAACACAACATGTAAAGATAAAATAAAAGATCCCAGAAATGTTCCATAAACACAAAAAGCTTATTTCTCTCATATTTGGTGGACAAATTTGTTTACATCCCTGTCAGTGAGCATTTCTCCATTGCAAAGATAATCCATCCACCTGACAGGTGTGGCAGATCAACAAGATGATTAAACAGCATGATCGTTACACAGGTGCACCTTGCGCCAGGGATAATAAAAGACCGCTCTAAAATGTGCAGTTTTGTCACACAACACAATGCCACAGATGTCTCAAGTTTTGAGGAAGCGTGCAATTGGCATGACGACTGCGGGCATGTCCACCAGAGCTGTTTCCAGAAAATGAAATGTTAATTTCTCTACCAAAAGCCGCCTCCAACGTCGTTTTAGAGAATTTGGTAGTACGTCTAACTGGCCCCACAACCGCAGACCATGTATGGCATCGTGTGGGCGAGCAGTTTGCTGATGTCAACATTGTGAACAGAGTGCCCCATGGTGGTGGTGGGGTTATGGTATGGGCAGGCGTAAGCTACGGACAATGAACACAATTGCATTTTCTTGATGGCAATTTGAATGCACAGAGATACCGGAATGAGATCCTGAGGCCCATTGACATGCCATTCATCCACCGCCATCACCTCATGTTTCAGCATGATAATGCACGGCCCCATGTCGCAAGGACCTTTACACAACTCCTGGAAGCTGAAAATATCCCAGTTCTTCCATGGCCTGCATACTCAATAGAACTATCACCCATCGAGCATGTTTGAGATGCCCGGGATCGACGTGTAGGACAGTGTGTTCCAGTTGCCGCCAATATCCAACAACATCGCACAGCCATTGAAGAGGAGTGGGACAACATTCCACAGGTCATAATCAACAGCCTGACCAACTCTATGTGAAGGAGATGTGTCGTGCTGCATGAGGAAAATGGTGGTCACACCAGATACTGACTGGTTTTCTGATCCTAGCCCCTACTTTTTTTAAAGGCATATGTGACCAACAGATGCATATCTGTATTCCCATTCATGTCAAATCCATATATTAGGGCTTAATGAACATATTTAAATTGACTGATTTCCTTTATACTTTGTGCATGATTCACTGATTCACTTTTATAATTCACTGTATCACAATTCCAGTGGGTCAGAAGTTTACATACACTAAATTGACTGTGCCGCTAAACAGCTTGGAAAATTCCAGATAATTACGTCATGGCTTTAGAAGCTTCTGATAGGCTAATTGACATCATTTGAGTCAATTGGAGGTGTATCTGTGTATTTATTTCAAGGCCTACCTTCAAACTCAGTGCCTCTTTGCTTGACATCATGGGAAAATCAAAAGAAATCAGCCAAGACCTCAGAAAAAAATGGTAGACCTCCACAAGTCTGGTTCATCCTTGAGAGCAATTTCCAAACGCCTGAAGGTACCACATTATTCTGTACAAACAATAGTATGTAAGTATAAACACCATGGGACCACGCATCTGTCATACCTCTCAGGAAGGATATGCGTTCTGTCTCCTAGAGATGAACGTACTTTGGTGTGAAAAGTGCAAATCAATCCCAGAACAACAGCAAAGGACCTTGTGAAGATGCTGGAGGAAACAGGAACAAAAGTATCTTTATCCACAGTAAAAACTAGTCCTATATCGACATAACCTGAAAGGCCGCTCAGCAAGGAATATCCACTGCTCCAAAACCGCCTTTACCTTCTCAAGGGTAGGGGGCAGCATTTGGAATTTTGGATGAAAAGCATGCCCAAAGTAAACTGCCTTCTACTCAGGCCCAGAAGATAGGATATGCATATAATTAGTAGATCTGGATAGAAAACACTCTAAAACTAGAAAATTTCCAAAACTGTTAAAATAATGTCTGTGAGTATAACAGAACTGATTTGGCAGGCGGAAACCAGAGAAAAATCCATTCGGAAGTAGGATTTTTGTTGTTGTTGAAGTTTTCTATTCAATGCCAAATTGCCAAATTGCAGTTCCTATGCCTTCCACTAGATGTCAACAGTCTTTAGAAATTGTTTCAGGCTTGTATTCTGAAAAATGAGGGAGTAAGAGCAATCTGAATAAGTGGACCCTGCCGTGTCACAGAGCTTTTTCATGCACGCGACCGAGAGAGTGCCTTTCTTGTTTACCTTTTATATTGACGACGTTATTGTCCGTTTGAAATATTATTGATTATTTAGGCTAAAAACAACCTGAGGATTGAATGTAAACATCTTTGACATGTTTCTATGAACTTTACGGATACAATTTGGATTTTTTTGTCTGCCTTTTGTGACTGCGTTTGAGCCTGTGGATTACTGAATAAAATGAGCGAACAAATGGAGGTTTTCGACTCTAAAGAGAGACTTTATCAAACAAAAGGAACATTTATGGAATAAATGAATGTCTTCTGAGTGCAAACATATGAAGATCATCAAAGGTAAGTGATTAATTTTATCTCTATTTCTGACTTGTGTAACTCTTCTACTTGGCTGGTTACTGTTTGTAATGATTTGTCTGCTGGGCTATGTTCTCAAATAATTGTAAGGTATGCTTTCGCCGTAAAGCATTTTTTAAATCTGACACCGTGGTTGGACTCACAAGAAGTTCATCTTTAAACCTATGTAAAATTGGTTTATCTTTTCTGAATTTTTACAATGAGTATTTCTGTATTAGAATTTGGCGCTCTGCAATCTCACAGGATGTTGGCCAGGTGGGACGCTAGCCCTAGAGAGGTTAAAAGGCCAGACTACGGTTTGCAACACATTGAGACAAATATTGTACTTTTTGGAGAAATGTCTCCTGGTCTGATGAAACAAAAATAGAACTGTTTGGCCATAATGACCATCGCTATGTTAGGAGGAAAATGGGGGAGGCTTGCAAGCCAAAGAACACCATCCCAACCGTGAAGCACGGGGGTGGCAGCATCATGTTGTGGGGGTGCTTTGCTGCAGGAAGGACTGGGGCACTTCACAAAATAGATGGCATCATGAGTAGGAAAGTTATGTGGATATATTGGCTTAAGGACAACAAAGGCAAGGTATTGGAGTGGCCATCACAAAGCCCTGACCTCAATCCTATAGAAAATGTGTGGGCAGAACTTAAAAAGCGTGTGCGAGCAAGGAGGCCTAAGTACCACCAGCTCTGTCAGGGGGAATGGGACAAAATTCACCCAACTTATTGTGGGAAGCTTGTGGAAGGCTACCAAATATTAATTGAGTGTATGTAAACTTCTGACCCACTGGGAATGTGATGAAAGAAATAAAAGCTGAAATAAATCATTCTCTCTACTATTATTCTGACATTTTAGATTCTTAAAAGAAAGTGGTGATCCTAACTGACCTAAGACAGGGAATTTTACTAGGATTAAATGTCAGGAATTGTGAAAAACTGAGTAGGTGTATGTAAACTTAAATATAATATATATATATATATATATATATATATATCCTACAGACAATGATTTACGCGGCCTTGGCTTGGTATATAAAGCAGGCAGACAGGCAGACAGGCATCCAGATGTCAGTTGTCGGAAAATATAGGACCTGGGTGTGGCCTCCACTTAAAGTGTTCAGCATACTGTAGGACAGAAGGACAGCTGCACTGTCTGATTTAGTTATACAAACAGTGGATTTGCCATTGCGTACCCTTATTTCCCAAAACAAACTGAACGTGCTGGATGACAGAATAGAAGACCATACATAATTACAGCTGAACAAAACATCTAGAAGTGGCAGTAGAAAAAATGTAGTTCAACTCCATTATTTTCTATCGTTTACAGACAACCTATGCAGCAATTACTTGATGTGCTGAAAGCAAAGGTAGAGAACACTAAAACATAGTACTGGTTCATATTCCAAAGTAGCACAAAGACGGCAGTAATTACAACGTTTGATGTTATTTCTAGGCTGCGGGAGCACCACAGAGTAAGAGAGACGTATTATCACAGACATTATTCAGAGTTATTCATGGACATGTGAAAGTCTCAACTCCTTACCAATTCTCTTTTCCTTCTCCAGCAGCCCCTCTCGTGATAATTTCACAGAATTCCATTTGCCCTCAAATGTGCACGGTTCAGCTCCACCAGGTAAAATGGCTAGCTATAGGGTGTTATAGACATTATGGAGGAATTGACATGCAATGCTTTGGAGCCATATAAAAATTAAATCTGAAAAAAAGGCTTTACATTTTCTCTCATCAAGACATTTCAACCAATTATGGAGAGTGCCATGGTCAGTTGAACTGAATCATAGGGTCATTGATTAACCTCTTACTGAAATTAATTTCCTTGAAATACCTTTAAAATATGTAAGAGCAGTCACACTAAAATGAACAGTTGTATGCTAAAACAGACCCACACCATTCTTGATTCTCTGGATGCCTCATAAGCATGCTAATTAGTTACCATAACAAGGTTTGTAACCTATGTGGATTTGAAAGTAAGCAGTAAATTTGCTCTGAAAAAATGCTGGCAAAGAAACATACCTTTTTATCTATACCAGAAAATGTTTTATCGTGTTTTCCAATCAAGCTTTGGTGAGACACGTGAGACTTGTTAATTCAAGACCTATGAAAAGAAAAACGTTTCCTCAGGCTGCAAATTGCTTTTCAGGGGGATAGTAAGAAACAAGAATTGTTTATTCTCCCATATTTTCAGAGATGTGATTCGGCTTGAGGATGGATATTCAAGGGGCATATTGCAGCCAGCAAATCTTTCCGGGACCTTTTTTTAGGCAAATCAACTCACCGTTAAGCCAATCATATTCTCATCTCTCCTCCCAAAATACGTCATAGGTTTAACCAGGGATCACAATGTCTAATTAGGAAGTGTGCAACAAAAAACCTAAAACAGCACCTGTGTAGCTCAGTTGCTAGAGCATGGTGTTAAAAATGGGTTTGACTCCCGCTGTGGCCACCCATATGATCATTTATACACGCACTGCTGGAAGTCGCTTTAAATAAAAGTGTCTGCTAATGGCATATTATCTTGTCATGGAAATGAGCAATCATGAGACTCTCTTGCCTCCTTTCCATCTCTGAAAGGGTATGTGTCAAAATTCCTGAGGATCTCGGCAGCAGAGCCCACCTAAAACGATTAGCTACTGATAGATCAGATATAGATATGGCCTACATTAGAGAGGTTGATGCAACTCTTAAATGAGACAGCCAGTTTGACAACGGTTTGAGGATAAGAAACTGACCCTGTGCACCTTGTTAACATGAGATCAGACGGTTCCAATGGTCTCCGTCTCATTTGTAATGCCAGTGAAGGCAGTTAATGTTACATGTGGGGTGATTGTAATCTCGCCTTGTGAGGGACCTCTCAACCAGAAGCATAGGCCACTTTTAAATATTTCAAATAAATACCTGAGATTCAAGGGACCGAAGACATATTTTGGAGCATTCCATTGTAGCCTATTATAGCCAACTTGATGCGTTCTTTCTTCCTGAGATACTGGCCGTGTCCTACTACCCATAATTGCATCCTAAATAGTAGGCCACTGGAGTATGCGAAAACAAAATCATGTTTAATAGACATTTCAAACACAAAGTATACTTTAAATGCCCAGATGTCACACTCACTTTGGCTTTGACAACAGCTGATCAATTAGATATGGGGATGCACTACAGAAATCAATTTATAGTGGGAAACAACGCAATTGTGCATGACACATTCTCAGTATGTGAAAATAGAAGTATGTGCATCTTTGAAAATCGACTATGCTTTAAATGCCAGGATATTATACTCATTTTGGTTTTTCATCTAGTAGAATTCTCTGCACACTTTTCGGGAATTTCACGGCCACAATACATTGGAAAAGGGAGGGCTGAGCGTTTTGATAGATAGCTTCACGTAAACAGCAAAACAACTTGGAGGATGGCGAATAGCGAACTATTTCATCATAACGTTACATCATTGAAAACAGATCTGCAGCCTGCTGCCTGCCGTGCATTTAGCTGGCTACGTGCTTTAGTAGGACTAAAAGTTATAACTGTTTGAACAGTGATGTTAGCTATAGGTTTACTTTCTTGTTGTTTAGCGATAACTTCATATTTGATATTAACCGAGTTAGCGAGCTACTTGTTGTAAATACCAGGGCTTGTGTTCAAACTGTTACAAGGTCTGATGACAATACAAGGCATTTAATTCAGTAGTGAAATCAGCAGGAGAAATGCCACAAGAAAAGGGTTTGAGTAAGTCATGTGGACATAGTTAGTCCTCTTGCCAATGCACTATGCATTGCCACTAGCTGTGGTGCTGGTCACAGCTCCAAAACTCTAGGTGGCTTTCTGCCCTCTCCCTAAAGTTCACAGCCATTAGCTTTGCCCACGACTGCCTCGTGTGAACTACAATCCCGACTTTTGAGTTTTAACGTTTAAAAACGTCAATAATCATTGTTTGCTATCTCGCTTTTGAAACATATGGCCCTTATCTTTCATCAGCGAGAAAGAAGATACACTTACTGTAGTAGTTTTGAACAGATCCATACAGCTATGGGTGTCTCCGTCTGACGAAACTACACTTCCACTACACTTCCTGAGTTACCCTTACACACAGGAGTTCGGAGCATGCTTGATAGCTAATTAGCACATGTGGCTGCCTCGTCTTCCATCTGTTCTCTGTAAACAAGTGCTACCGCAAGCGATGTGGGAATCTTAACAAAACTCCACCCAACAGAAGACACCTTTGTCCAATGACTCTTATGTGTAATGTAATGGAACCGAGAGTCCTGATCAAGAGATAGCTAGTCCCAACACTTCTCTAATCCCCTAGTTCTCCTGATTTGTCACTGTTTATCTGTGTAGTTTCATTGCACATAAGCTGTTATGGTGAAAGTAATGGTAAAATGCACTCGTTAGTGTTTCACCTTCCAATTTTACAAATTATGTGGCAGTCTAGCTATGTTTTGGTTAATGTTGTACTTCATTTTATGCCTGTTAAGAATATATGTGAAGGAGTGTGAGCTGGAGGGGCAGCTGACACCTGCATGGGTGAAAAAGAAGTGGGAGAACCTTGGTCGAAAGTGTTCCACAGGGATGCTGGCCCATGTTGACCCTAATGCTTCCCACAGTTGTGTCAAGTTGGCTGGATGTCATTTGGGTGATGGACCATTCTTGACACACAAGGGAAACTGTTGAGCGTGAAAAACTCAGCAGCTTTGCAGTTCTTGACACAGTCAAACCAGTGCGCCTGGCACCTGCTACCATACCCCATTCAAAGGCACTTAAATCTTTTGTCTTTCACATTCACCCTCTGAATGGCACACATACACAATCCACGTCTCAATTGTCTCAAGGCCTAAAAATCCTTCTTCAACCTGTCTTCTCCAGTTCATCTACAATAATTGAAGTGGATTTAACAAGTGACATCAATAAGGGATTATAGCATTAACCCGGTCAGTCTATGCAATAGAAAGAGCAGGTGTTCCTAATGTTTTGTACACTCAGTGTTACGTGTTAGAAACGTGCAAGTGTATTCCAGAGAAATGTACTGTAATTGGCATAATACGTTTTACAGGCCTTTACATGTAGTATGTTTGATGACTGAGAGCTATTCTTTTGCATATTTTCCAGGAGTTAAAAGCTCTCCCCACCGGAGTCGGCACGAGGGGAGGGGAGTTCACAGCCGCACACTGGAAGTGGTCCTTTTTTTAAACCAAAAGTGGATTTCTGTTTTCTCATTGAAAAGTGTTTCTTGTGTGTAATTAAATCATTTATTTGATACCGGTACATCTACTGTTGTTGTGTTCCATTTCAACATTCAAAAATGCACTCGCACATCTGAGCTATCTTGTTGCAGGTGCATAACAATGAAATATGTTAAAAGAAAACAAGAAACCCGCGCACTGCTCTTGCTAACATCACTTTTATATTGAAGCTTACGTGTCGGCCTCTTGGCCTTTGTTAGAGCTTTTTGCTTGAATAAACTATATTTGGTATAATAATAATTTGATGACATTTCTATCGCGCTTTTCATAATCTCAAGCACAACAAAAGCAAAAAACTAACAAGCAATAGATCATAAGTAGCCTAGCTATAGTTGGCTAGGTCAACCATACATCCTCCAAAGATGGAGATGAAGTGTCAGAGAACTGAAGCAGTGGGGTGTAAAAAGATGCGTCTCTAAAACCATTTTTGTATTCATCTCACAGTGAGACACCATGATTGGGACTCAGAATCATCAAAGATACGGGCAATATGGACAAATAGCCCATGGCCTATTTTGATCCAACATGCTAATTCATCTGACGGGATAGCCTCTCAGAACGAGAGCAGTAGCCTACCTACCGTACAAGGTGATTGAAAATAATCCAAGAAGGTATGGATTACAGCGGCCCAGAGAGGGTCTCAGACCCCCTGAATGAGACATGAGCCCCCCTAAATTAACGAGACGATAACTGAATGAATAGACCCAGAAAAATACTATAACTAAACAAAGCATTTTTGTAATTTCTGTTGACGGAAACGAAATGTTAACTAAATGTTCTCTGTGACTAAAATCTTACTAGTCAGTGGATTTGACAAGAGTTTTTGGAGACATTGAGAGCTTTTCAGTGTTATTTGTTTGGTCTAATCAAAAGCATGCATGACATGAGCAGGATTGTAAGGCTTTCTCATTAAATTGTTGCAATGCGGTGGAAAATATATACCATGCCCAGGTCATTCACGAGTCACCTCTCTGCCAGGCAACCGTTCTCCAATCTGGCGGCAACAAATCAATCATGTGAATAAAGCATGGCTACTCTCCCAGCATGGCTACTCTCCCTACTCTCCCAGGTACAAGCTCCTGGTAGAAAAAATAGCGACATTTGGAGCCACTTTACGTATAAGGTCGATTCAAACAAGACAAGAATGCAATGATTTCCACGGGAAAAGACAGCGTTTGTTATATCGCTGACAGGGACAGGGAGACAGGTTGACAAGTTGACAAAAATACTACCAACCTCAAAAGACATCGGAAAGCACATCATTCCAATATATACGCTCAGGTAATAACAGATTGATAAGACTAGCTAGTTAGCTTGCTGTAACCACTACTTATGACATAACTTTGATTACAACATAGCTACAGTATGTCAAAGGACAGGGTTCCAGACTGCGACCATTTAGTCGCATTTTGCGACCCTTTGACCCTTTGACCCTTTGACATTTTTAATTGGTCGCATCAGTGCGAGCTGAACATTCATTACATGGTCACCTCACTCAAAAGTTTCAAAAAAACTTTTTTTCTGCTAAAAGCATGATTTGGTCAAACAATAAACTGCATTATCCTCATGATTTCTGTAATGAAAGTGCCTACTGTAGCCCCTTTGCCTGTTTCTCTGGGGCCTGCTTCTGTGATGAGCGAGCCACTTGATGTGCACTCTGGGAGAGGGAAAAAAGGTATCAGTTGTATAACACTTCAAAATTAAATTGTGGGAAATACATAGCTTTGGAAGAAACTACTTTAATAATTACATTTTCATCTCTTAATATTGAGCTCAATAGGAACTATTTTACAACGAAGATATTTGATATGGCTTTAAGATACGAAGCCCGCAACATGACACAATTGCGCATTGGCCATTGTGAGTGTAGCGCCTTGCGGTCGGATGCCAACCAGCTGCCATACCAAGCGGTGATGCAGCCATTCAAGATTAGGGCTGTGGCGGTCATGATTTTTTGTCAGTCGGTGATTGTCAAGCAAATAACTGTCAGTCTCACGGTAATTGACCGTTAATCTCCTAGCTTCCATGCATAGCCTACAAGCCACTGATGCAGACTGTGAGTTGTCCTTATTTTAGGCCCTGATATGGCTACGCCTTATGGCTGTGGCCTACAGTAGTTCATTTATCAGACAAGATTTGCTTAGAATTATGTGGAATTATTTTTTATTATTATAGAGTATGAAGAATACAATTGAATTTAGCTGAATAAAATAGAAAGGATGTGCACATGCGACTATTCTGTGTTGAGCAGTTAACAAAGAAATAGGTCCTTAGTATTTATGCAACTTTAGTTGTGATACAAATGTTGGGTTATATGTTTGGATTTTAATAGATTCTAAAGGTTGCACGATGCGACAGTAATGATTATTTGAAAAAAGTGTTGCATGAAAGTCATGAGCTCTGATTTGTTTCTTGTGCAGGCTGCACACAACTCATCAGTCTCTCATTCACAATTTGACAAGCACTTGATAATATTTTCACCAGGCCTCCAATTTCCCGGCAGCATCCCCCCTGTGTGGCCGTAATTCCCCCTAAAAATGATCTTGCTCAAACTTGAAACTCACTTGCCGCCTATGTATGCCAGTTAGGCTCTACACCAGTTGTGAAGTGGATTAATGTGCTTAATTTTAAGAAGTTATGTAGCCACTTTAGTTGTGATACAAACCTTATCAAAACATATAGGCCTATGGGCTAGGCTACATGAGGTGTGCGACTATAATTGGAAAAAGTCTGGGGAAAAAGGCATGCGCTGTTTCTTGCCTTACTGCACACTATGGGCATCATTCACAAGTGATAATACGTCATTCACAAGTGACAGGCTAATATTTTCACCTATCTGACTATTCTGTATTTAATATTGTCTTCACATATACTAAATAATATATATATGAAATTAGTTTTGATTTAGAATGGACCATTATCATGCACCTGTCTCGGAACAGGGGCATGGGAAAAAAAGGTAATATATGCCCATAAATAGCGAATGTAGGACGCTTGATAGGCTACTAATGACAATCAGCAGCATCAGAGCTTGGATAAGCCTAGTTACCGTGACCGTGAATTAGACTACGGTCATGACTCGTGTCCGCCAGTGTGGCGGTAATACGGTCACCGTAACAGCCCTAGTCAAGATGCTATCAATTGTACAGCTGTAGAACTTTTTGAGGATTTGAGGGCCCATGCCAATTATTTTCAGCCTATTTTTTCACGATTGTGTTGGTGTGTGTGGACCATGTTAATTCCTTAGTGATGTGGACACCGTGGAAGTTGAAGCTCTCGGCCCGCTCCACTACAGCCCTGTCGATGTTGTTGGGGGTGTGCTTGGGCCTCCGTTTCTGTAGTCTACCATCAGCTCCATTGTCTTGCTGATGTTGAGGGAGAGGTTGTTGTCCTGACACCACACTGCCAGGTCACTGACCTCCCTATAGGCTGTCTCATTGTCATCGGGGATCAGGCCTACCACGGTTGTGTCGACAGCAAACTTAATGATGGTGTTGGAATCGTGTGCAGCCACGCAGTCGTGGGTGAACAGGGAGTACAGAAGGGGATTAAGCACGCAGCCCTGAGGGGCCCCCGTGTTGAGGGTCAGTGTGGCTGATGTGTTGTCGCCTACCCTCACCACCTGGGGACAGCCCTTCAGGAAGTCCAGGATCCAGTTGCAGAGGGAGGTGTTTAGTCCAAGGCCTGAGCTTAGTGTTGAGCTTGGAGGGCACTATGGTGTTGCGCACTGATCTGTAGTCAATTAACAGCATTCTCACATAAGTGTTACTCTTGTCCAGATGGCAGAGGGCAGTGCAGAGTGCAATAGAGATTATCTATTGAAGAACAAAATTCTGAAAATTCTGGAGCCCTATTTTAACAGTAAAATATAACAACAATACCCTATTGTCAACTCACAATTCATGACAATCACTGGATTAAGTTGCACATCAACATCTTTAATCATGCATTCCTGCTTGGACATGTTAGATGAAACAACTTATTTATTGAATAGCCTACCATCTCAGTGGTCTATTACAGAGCCTAAAGCCCTGTGAATGTCTTTCTACAGTGATTTAAAAAATAATTGTTTGCGTGACATGGAGGAAAAAAATTGGTGTGACCAAATCATGGGCTGGTGACATGGCACCAACTGAAAAAGTTAGTAGCACCACTTCCACCAGGGGAAATGTTAGTCTGGAGCCCTGTCAAGGGTGTGATTTAAAAAAAAATCTGCAGCAGAGTAATGCGTTCTTCTGCCAATTTGGCTGTTAGGGAGAGAATCATGCGCTAGGATGTTAGGCCGAAAAATATGTCGGCAGGACAAGGCTATGTATGTTTGTGCACATGAAAGTCAGTGATTTATGTTTATTATAGATTAATGAAGCAACACAAATGTGATGTAACTAAAAATGAATGGGCATTTAGTTGACTAAAATGGCCCACTGTTTTTGTCATTTTGACAATAACTGGACTAAATCCTTATTCAAATGACAAAAATGTGACTAAGCTTAACAGTATTTAAGTCAAAATGACTAAGACTAGACTAAATCTAAAAAAGATTGCAAAAATGAAGACTGCCCAAAATGTAAGAAAGCCAAACTTTGGAGGGGGTCTCTAAATAATGATGATTTAACCATTATCCTATTTGTTTAAAATGTAAATCGTATGCCAGCTGCTACAGTGGAAAGCTTATTCCAAATGAAACAACAACCCCACCTCTGTGTCATGGTTAAAAACATGTTTCCCCATGTGGCTGCACTCATCATCCAGAGACCGTCCTGTATTTCAGCCCCTTTTCAGATGTCCCAACTGTTCTTTCTACAAAAAAAAAAGTAATTTTGTCAACAAGACTCAAAAATTAATTCAGGCAACAAGAAAGTAGACCCAATGACAATCGCCGAATGTCATAACAGTTAGGTGTTTTGTTACAGATGTCTCTTTCCATTCATTTAACGACGCGAGTGCATATTACTGTTTGGATGAAATTATTATTTTGGAGTGAACGAACATGAGCAGGTATCCTACTTTTTGAAGTGATATGTTTGACAATAAGACGAAACCATGACTGGCTGTGTTCATGCCAAATTAAAAGATAATAAATAAATTAAAATGTTTACCGTTAAATGACACGTCTTTACTAGTAGGCCCATAAAACATTTTATTGTACACGCAAGCGCGTTCACACAGGAGGTCCAGTGAAAGAAAACAGACCACCGAATGTAATTCGCACTCTGGTTATAAATGTTGGGTAACGTGAAAGTGCATTCATTCATCTGCAAGAGCAATGCATTATGATAACAGCGAGATGGTTTATCAAAAGTAACGTTAGCCTAGACTGATTCTAACAGCAATCATGTAGCCTATATATTGTAGCAGGTATCCAACTTGTGTTAAACATAGCCTAAAGCAAAATAGCTAAATGTTCTAGACTAGAATAGTTATATCATATGCCGAAAATGTTGACTGAATAAGATATGTGGTAGAGAAAAGCGTTGTTTAGGCTATGTGGAGGTGTGGGTTGTCAGGGAACGAACATCATCTCAAAACATACTTTTTGTAGAAGGAAACAAATTAAGCTTTTAAACACCACATTCCATAGCCTACACGTGCATTGCGTAAATGTTGCAGACATGCTGAAGAAGAAGCGGGGGCAGGTGAGAAAACGTGTAGTCTTCAAACTCACGGTACTACCGCACGAGGAGGACTGCACTTTGTATTTACCTTGTTCGCGTGGTAATAGTCCAACGAGCTTAGACAACTTGGATCAGAACCCACACTTGACGGGTGCGTAGGATAAAATCTCACGTCCATGTCAGGGTCTGTGAGACTGACGGCATGAAATCAGTTTCAGTGTCTTTGACTTTGACTCTATTGTTTAGCCAGGAGAGAAAGAAAAGGGGGTTGAGGTTCTCAGTGCACTCTTCCCTCACATCCGTTCGCGGTCGAACTTCTGCACCAACTCGCGTCCCGGTGATGCACAGTCCTTTTTTCGCTAGATTACAAGATGCGTCCACTTTGGAGAGCCAAATGCAGTTATCACTCAACCGTAGAACAAAAGTAACTGCAAATATCCAGATCGGTTATACTATTACGTACTCCAGAACTAATTAAATATCCCCCCTTGGTTTATGTTAAAAATATATATTTTAAAAAGCGTAAGACTCTAATAATGTTGCTTCTTTTTCCCCCGCTGTTCTCATACTCCATAGGCTTTGTCACGGAGGTGCATATTCATACATTGGTTCCAGGACAGAGAAGTGGTTGGACTGTTCTCCATATGCCATGCGACCTCTGCTGATAAACGGGAAAAGGGGGAGGGGATATTGGGGGCTGCCTTGACAACCGCTCTCCTTTCTGCAACTGCGCGATTCTGATTAGCTGGAAATGTAGTAGTGTGCACGGCTGTGCATTATAAAGAACCCACTGCTACTACAAGGTCTACTTCTTTCCAAAGGTTCCATTTGTTTTAGTGTGCCAAGCTGAAAGGAACTCGTTTGGACCCACATTCTGCTGTCAATGCATGGTTTCTTCATGGTTTTTATTTATTTTCATACTTAAACACAAACCTCTTAAAGCACATATTTATGCAAAACCTAGAACCAACCATTTATTTCCAATTTAAATGCAGCTAGCATTTAGATTTGGAACCTGATCAAGAAAAGGGTTCCCTTGAAAATGATAATTTCCCTCAGCGGATTCTTCAGTACTGTACCTCATATATTTGTTACTATATTTATTATTACTATTAACTACTATTACTATGTATTAAAGTATAGCTAATTCAATTTACAATGTTTTTAGTAGGCTTTGCATCCTTTATGCAGATCTAAAGTATATGCTGCATGTTACATCCACTTTAGTAATGCATTTGGAGCTGCATTGCTTTTTTAAATCATTCATGTAACCAAATGTCATCCTACGGGTGGCAAAGGGGTAATGCCACATTTATTAAACCACCAAATTAAAAATGAATAATATCCTTTATGACTTTGTTTATAAATTATTGATAAATGCCCTATAAAGCCTTTATAAATTGAAGTTTGTTTAAAGAACAACTGAAAGGATACAGAATTATTATGCAGACAGACTGGTGTGAGACAATGGGGCATAGTATTATACGAACATGTCTCAGTAAAGACCACCTCAAACTCAACCATTTTTGCACTATTCGTCAACAGCAGTATCGTGAGCTTGATCACATTATCCAGCTTTTACAAATACTATTGTTTTAACCCCAGCCACAATACATTTTATTTTGCATTAAAGCGGGTAGTGTTTTTGTTCCATTAATTGCCATAGAGCATTTAGTAATTAAAGGACAATAAAGCTTTAGAAGTAATTCTATTATCTTGTTTGTTTGCTAGCCCATCAATTGTTCTTTAATAATACTGATCATTAGCATTCAGTGGGCAGTGAAGGCTGCTGGGGAAGGGAGCCCTACACATACAGCACTCCACATTCCATTCCCATGAATCTATGGCACTGGGCCACGGAGTTAACCCTGTGTGGCAAATGGCAAATCTATACAGTCCGGTCCACACGACACAATCAGCATGCACCATATGCTCCAGAATGAATCAGGTCCACAACCAATCATAAGGAACATCCATCGTTTACAAATACATTGTTGTTGTCTCCCGTCAAAATAACATTATCACTCGTACATTACCCTATAAGGGGAACATCTAGAGTTTACAAATAAACTGTTGAAGGCCTATCCTAGCAATATAGCATTATGACATAACCTACTGCAACTAAAAAATGTATTAAGATCCACATTCTTTGTTTTTTGGTTGATAAATGCAAATCACAATCATTCTAAGGACTGGTGTGGAAGGCTTGAATGGAAGAAGTCTGCCCTCTCTATTTGTGAACGCTGCAAGCAACAATATACAGTATGGAACAAATTGGGCACCTGAAATATTTACCTACTTTATATAAACATATAGTGCATTTGGAAAGTATTCAAACCACTTCACTTTTTCCTAATTTTGTTATGCTGCAGCCTTATTCTAAAATGTATTAAATAAATAAAAATCCACATCAATCTACGCATAATGACCAAATGAAAAAATATTTTTAGAAATGTTTGCAAATGTATTAAAAATATTATCATTGAGATGTTTCTTCAACTTGATTGGAGTCCACCTGTGGTAAATTCAATTGATTGGACATGATTGGAAAGGCACACACACCTGTCTACATAAGGTCCCACAGTTGATAGTGCATGTCAGAGCAAAAACCAAGCCATGAGGTCGAAAGAATTGTCCTTAGAGCTCCGAGACAGGATTATGTCGAGGCACAGATCTGGGAAAGGGTACCAAAACATTTCTGAAACATTGAAGGTCCCCAAGAACACAGTGGCCTCCATCATTCTTAAATGAAAGCGGTTTGGAACCACTAAGACTCTTCCTAGAGCTGGCCTACCGGCCAAACTGAGCAATCGGGGGAGAAGGGCCTTGGTCAGGCAGCACTCCACTAATCAGGCCTTTGTGGTAGAGTGGCCAGACGGAAGCCACTCCTCAGTAAAAGGCACATGACTGCCCGTTTGGAGTTTGGCAAAAGCACCTAAGGGACTCTCAGATTGAGAAACAAGATTCTCACGTCTGATGAAACCAAGATTGAACTCATTTGCCTGAATGCCAAGTGTCACGTCTGGAGGAAACCAGGCACCGCTCATCACCTGGCCAAAACCATCCCTACTGTGAAGAGTGGTGGTGGCAGCATCATGCTGTGGGGATGTTTTTCAGCGGCAGGGACTGGGAGACTAGTCAAGTTCGAGGGAAAGATGAACGGAGCAAAGTACAGAGAGATCCTTGATGAAAACCTGCTCCGGAGTGCTCAGGACCTCAGACTGGAGCGAAGGTTCATCTTCCAACAGGACAACGACCCTAAGCACATAGCCAAGACAATGCAGGAGTGGCTTCGGGACAAGTCTCTGAATGTCCTTGAGTAGCCCAGCCAGAGCCTGGACTTGAGCCTGATCGAACATTTCTGGACAGACCTGAAAATAGCTGTGCACCAGCCCACCCCATCCAAGAATGGGAGAAATTCAACAAATACAGGTGTGCCAAGCTTGTAGCGTCATACCCAAGAAGACTCAAGGCTGTAATCTCTGTCAAAGGTGCTTCAAGTACTGAGTAAAGGGTATGAATACTTATGTAAATGTCATATTTCAGGTTTTATTTGTAATAATTTTACAAACATTTCTAAAAACCTGTTTTTGCTCCCTCATTATTGGGTATTATGTGTATATTGATGGGGGGGGATTAATACATGTTATAATAGGCTGTGACAAAACAAAAATAAAAAATAAGAAGTGAAGGGGTCTGAATTCTTTCCAAATGCACTGTATAAGCCATTTTGTGCATGGTGCATGATCTGCTACAGACTAGTGGTATGATAATAACAACACAGCGCTGCAGAGTGTATTCTGTACTTTGCCTTGACATGATTGAAAGACAATGGTCCCATGGATAGGCCATTTCAACATCAATGTGCATGCACATCACAGGAGAAGGGAGCACAATCCATCACATTCAGTGAGCTGTCAAAGAGAGCTAGTTCGCTCAACCTTTCCCTATACATTTACACTCACTTGGCCATATAAGATCCAGCTCCTGTTCATATTTTGCACTCCTTTGAGAATGTACAATATATATCACCTTTCATGGCAGTAATCAGCAACGAGACCTATGCTCTGTTGTATTTATCTTCATAAATGCTCACCATTAAACCTACACCTATCTGTTATTGTTTTGATAAAGGTGGTGCTAATTGTTATACCATGAAATCATCTGCATAAAGGTAAGCAGAATTGGCTAAATATATATATATATACAGTGCCTTGCGAAAGTATTCGGCCCCCTTGAACTTTGCGACCTTTTGCCACATTTCAAGCTTCAAACATAAAGATATAAAACTGTATTTTTTTGTGAAGAATCAACAACAAGTGGGACACAATCATGAAGTGGAACGACATTTATTGGATATTTCAAACTTTTTTAACAAATCAAAAACTGAAAAATTGGGCGTGCAAAATTATTCAGCCCCTTTACTTTCAGTGCAGCAAACTCTCTCCAGAAGTTCAGTGAGGATCTCTGAATGATCCAATGTTGACCTAAATGACTAATGATGATAAATACAATCCACCTGTGTGTAATCAAGTCTCCGTATAAATGCACCTGCACTGTGATAGTCTCAGAGGTCCGTTAAAAGCGCAGAGAGCATCATGAAGAACAAGGAACACACCAGGCAGGTCCGAGATACTGTTGTGAAGAAGTTTAAAGCCGGATTTGGATACAAAAAGATTTCCCAAGCTTTAAACAGCCCAAGGAGCACTGTGCAAGCGATAATATTGAAATGGAAGGAGTATCAGACCACTGCAAATCTACCAAGACCTGGCCGTCCCTCTAAACTTTCAGCTCATACAAGGAGAAGACTGATCAGAGATGCAGCCAAGAGGCCCATGATCACTCTGGATGAACTGCAGAGATCTACAGCTGAGGTGGGAGACTCTGTCCATAGGACAACAATCAGTCGTATATTGCACACATCTGGCCTTTATGGAAGAGTGGCAAGAAGAAAGCCATTTCTTAAAGATATCCATAAAAAGTGTCGTTTAAAGTTTGCCACAAGCCACCTGGGAGACACACCAAACATGTGGAAGAAGGTGCTCTGGTCAGATGAAACCAAAATTGAACTTTTTGGCAACAATGCAAAACGTTATGTTTGGTGTAAAAGCAACACCCTGAACACACCATCCCCACTGTCAAACATGGTGGTGGCAGCATCATGGTTTGGGCCTGCTTTTCTTCAGCAGGGACAGGGAAGATGGTTAAAATTGATGGGAAGATGGATGGAGCCAAATACAGGACCATTCTGGAAGAAAACCTGATGGAGTCTGCAAAAGACCTGAGACTAGGACAGAGATTTGTCTTCCAACAAGACAATGATCCAAAACATAAAGCAAAATCTACAATGGAATGGTTCAAAAATAAACATATCCAGGTGTTAGAATGGCCAAGTCAAAGTCCAGACCTGAATCCAATCGAGAATCTGTGGAAAGAACTGAAAACTGCTGTTCACAAATGCTCTCCATCCAACCTCACTGAGCTCGAGCTGTTTTGCAAGGAGGAATGGGAAAAAATGTCAGTCTCTCAATGTGCAAAACTGATAGAGACATACCCCAAGCGACTTACAGCTGTAATCGCAGCAAAAGGTGGCGCTACAAAGTATTAACTTTAGGGGGCTGAATAATTTTGCACGCCCAATTTTTCAGTTTTTGATTTGTTAAAAAAGTTTGAAATATCCAATAAATGTCGTTCCACTTCATGATTGTGTCCCACTTGTTGTTGATTCTTCACAAAAAAATACAGTTTTATATCTTTATGTTTGAAGCCTGAAATGTGGCAAAATGTCGCAAAGTTCAAGGGGGCCGAATACTTTCGCAAGGCACTGTATTTTTACTTTAAGCTTAGATGAAGCATAATGACAAATGGCAATTTGTATTAGCTTGTACTTTTATAACACTTTTAACTTTCCTCGTTCCAATGTGATGAATTTTGCCATGGTCTTTAACAATTGGTAGCTTCATAATCATTACTAAAATCGGAAAGCATGCAAACCTCATTCCTCATCTGCTTTGTCTGAAAGAACATTGGATGCTTTAAGGCAACATTGTTTTATCTTTCACATTAAAATACTAACAATGCTAAAGAGCTCACTCATCCTTTTGCTGTAATATAAATGGCATGGAATAAGATTACATTGTTGCAGGTTTCATCACAGCTCCGCTCTGTGTCCTTGGAAGTATACGTTTATGTGTAGACCTAATAGAGTGTTGAGGAGGAGGAGAACCATTTGTGTCCAGAAATAATTTAGCCATTCATTCATTGTAGCCTTTGGCTCTTTTGTAGAGTTGTCAAAGAACTCGTGACATTAATGGATTACTCATTCTACTAATAAAGTCAGATTTAATCAACAAATACGATAGTCATTTAAAATAAAGTTTTAAAATAAAGTTTGCCAACACAAGTCACTACATATCCAATCGAGCCAAATGGGAAGTTCCAAGACCAGTCAGAAACGTCCAGCTAACGCTACGCCAATGACGCAGGTGGATCTCAAAGCTGAACATGGATCCGAGTTAAAGTAATGATATCCTTCACCACCGTTGTCTTATGAAATGACAGATAGTTCAAACCAGTTATGACTATTCAACAAAACAATAAATAATTTAAAAGTTTCAGTCCAACAAATGACTTAATTACATGAATGTATAACTAGCAAAGAAGCATTGAAGTTGAGGGTGCAGTATTTTAGATTTTTGTCAATCAGGACGAAAACTAGCCAGCTAGTTTAGCCAGGCAAAACCGGGGAAAGCTAGTTTGGGACAGGATAATCTGGGCGCATATGCACACCAGTCTAATTCAGGACACAGACTGTAGTTTTTATGGCCTGATATCGAAAAGTGGCGAAAAGTTTGTTTAAACAATTCAGAGAGTGAAACGAATACATTAGATGACAAATAGTTAAAGATAGCGAATCGATATACAATCCCAAAACAGCTGTAACTGTCAATAGTAAAACAAAGCTTCAAACGATATTTGAGTGAACCTGAATCCAGAAAATGAATGGTGAAGGTGCATCTGGACACAGCAGACTCCTCCTCCTCACCACTCTGTAACTTCCCAAACCTGCATGTTTATGCAATTCTTGGAATTATATAGTTTAATTCTGTTTTATTTGATTTATTTCACCTATTTAATTTATTTTACCAGGTAAATTGACTGATAACTTGTTCTAATTTACAGCAATGACTTGGGCAATAGTTACAGGGGAGAGGAGGGGGGATGAATGACCCAATTGAAAGCTGGGGATGATTAGGTGACAGTGATGGTATGAGGGCAGATTGGGAATTTAGCCAGGGCACCAGGGTTAACACCCTTACTCTTACGATAAGTGCCATGGGATCTTTAGTGACCACAGAGAGTCAGGACACCCGTTTAACATCCCATCCGAAAGACACCCTACACAGGGCAATGTCCCCAATCACTGCCTTGGGCCGTCGGGATATTTATTTTTTGGGACCAGAGGAAAGAGTGCCTCCTAGTTGCCCTCCAACACCCCTTCCACCAGCATCTGGTCTCCCCTCCAGGACAAACTCTGCTTAGCTTCAGAGTTTCATTATGTTAATGTATTTAGTTTCTTGCACTATGCCTGAGAATGAAAGTGAGATTTGATTTGATGAGGTAGAGTGGTGCTTGGAGCGAGGAGGGAGGACCGCGAGGGAAATATGGCGTCCCTTGAGAGGGCAAGAACGAGATGCACAATGAGCTTCAAAAGTTTGGAGCTCACTGTATGTTAGGAGAAGTGCAATAGTATTATAAGGAGGAATGGAGGGGAAAAGAGAGGCGGAGGAGGTCGAAGAGAGTGAGGGAGGTAGAGGGTGAGCTTGAAACGGTTGACAATGGTGGATAAAAGGGAGATGGTTCGTCGAAGTAGAATGTGTAAGCAGAGTGAGCCGTAAATTGGATCGGGGTCTGGAGGTGAAATGGAAGTGAATTATTGGAAGTGGCAGGTGTGGTGAAGTTCTCGGAACCCAAGGCTTGCACCGATGGTCAGGATAAAGATGTTTCTGTGACGGTAGGAGTGCCATTTTTGGAGAAAGTGGACCCCTGCCTTTTGGCTGATCCATACGTGGTTGCAGGGTGGGTGAAAATGGAGTTGGTAGCTGTGAAATCGGTGAAGATAACCCATAGTGGTCTTGTGATCACTGTTTGTGTTTCTGCCAGTCAGAGGGATAGGGAGCTCCGCTCCACACAGATGAGGACAAGAGCTGTGACCTGTTTTGCGCTCAAGAAAAGGGAGCCATTGAAAGGAGTGATTACTGGTGTAGCGGTAAATGTGAAAGTGGACCAACTGAAGGGGAAGATTCGCAGTGTTTGAGATGCTCTTCGCTTGGTAAGACGCAGACAGGGTGGTGTGAGTTGTGAAACAGAAGAGTCATTGTCTGTTCTTGTGAGTTTTGATGTTGAGCCTTTGCCCAAAAAAGTTATCTGGCAGCTTCATTAAATTGTAAATAGTGCAAAACACCAGTCTCAACGTCAACAGTGAAGAGGCGACTCCGGGATGCTGGCCTTCCAGGCAAAGTTGCAAAGAAAAAGCCATATCTCAGACTGGCCAATAAAAAGGAAAGATTAAGATGGGCAAAATAACACAGACTCTGGACATAGGAACTCTGCCTAGAAGGCCAGCATCCCGGAGTCGCCTCTTCACTGTTGACATTGAAACTGGTGTTTTGCGGATACTACAGTAATAAAAGAAAGTAGCAGCTTAGTGTGGGGGTGGGGGTTGCAAATAGTCTGGGTAGCCATTTGATTAGCTGATCAGGAGTCTTATCGCTATCGCTTGTGGGTAGAAAATGCTTAGAAGCCTCATGGACCTAGACTTGGCGCTCCGGTACCGCTTGCCATGCAGTAGCAGAGAGAACAGTCTATGACTAGGGTGGCTGGAGTCTTTGACAATTTTTAGGGCATTCCTCTGACACCGCCTGGTATAGAGATCCTGGATGGCAGGAAGCTTGGCCCCGGTGATATATTGGGCCCTAGGCACTACCCTCTGTAGTGCCTTGCGGTCGGAGGCTGAGCAGTTGCTATACCAGGCAGTGATGCAACCCGTCAGGATGCTCTCGATGGTGCAGCTGTAAAATCTTTTGAAGATCTGAAGACCCATGCCAAATCTTTTCAGTCTCCTGAGGGGGAATAGGTTTTGTTGTGCCCTCTTCACAACTGTCTTGGTGTGCTTGGACCTTGTTAGTTTGTTGTTGATGTGGACACCAAGGAACTTGAAGCTCTCAACCTCCTCCACTACAGCCCCATTCGATGAGAATGGGGGCGTGCTCGGTCCTCTTTTTCCTATAGTCCACAATCATCTCCTTTGTCTTGATCACGTTGAGGGAGAGGTTGTTGTCCTTGTACCACATAGTCAGGTCTCTGACCTCCTCCCTATAGGCTGTATCATCATTGTTGGTGATCAGGCCTACCACTGTTGTGTCATCAGCCAACTTAATGATGGTGTTGGAGTTGTGCCTGGCCGTGGAGTCATGAGTGAACAGGCAGTACAGGAGGGGACTGAGCACACACACCTGAGGGGCCTCCGTGTTGAGGATCAGCATGGAGGATGTGTTGTTACCTACCCTTACCACCTGGGGGCTGTTTAATCCCAGGGTCGTTAGCTTAGTGAGCTTTAGTGATGTGCTTTGAGGGCACTATGGTGTTGAATGCTGAGCTGTAGTCAATGAATAGCATTCTCACATAGGTGTTCCTTTTGTCCAGGTGTGACAGGGCAGTGTGGAGTGCAATAGATATTGCATCATCTGTGGATCTGTTGGTGCGGTATGCAAATTGGAGTGGGTCTAGGGTTTCTGGGACAATGGTGTTGATGTGAGCCATGACCAGCCTTTCAAAGCATTTCTGACTACTGACGTGAGTGCTTCTGGTCGGTAGTCATTTAGGCAGGTTGCCTTAGTGTTTTTGGGCACAGGGACTATGGTGGTCTGCTTGAAACATGTTGGTATTACAGACTCAGACAGGGAGAGGTTGAAAATGTCAGTGAAGACACTTGCCAGTAGGTCAGCGCCTGCTTGGAGTACATGTCCTGGTAACTCGTCTGGCCCAGCGGCCTTGTGAATGTTGACCTGTTTAAAGGTGTTACTCACATCGGCTGTGGAGAGCATGATCACACAGTCGTCCGGAACAGTTGGTTCTCTCATGCATGTTTCATTGTTACTTGCCTCGAAGCGAGCATCGAAGTTATTTAGCTCATTTTGTAGGCTTGTGTCACTGGGCAGCTCTCGGCCATGCTTCCCTTTGTAGTCTCTAATAGTTTGCAGGCCCTGCAACATCCGACGAGCATCGGAGCCGGTGTAGTACGATTCGATCTTAGTCCTGTATTGATGCTTTGCCTGTTTGATAGTTAGAGTCTCGCTCCTTGAAAGTGGCAGCTCTACCCTTTAACTCAGTGTTGTCTGTAATCCATGGCTGGTTGGGGTATGTAAATACAGTCACTGTGGGGGGGGGAGGGGGGGGGGGGACGTCCTTGATGCACTTATTGATAAAGCCAGTGACTTATGTGGTGTACTCCTCAATGCCATCGGAGGATTCCCGGAACATATTCCAGTCTGTGCTAGTAAAACAGTCCTGTAGTTTAGCATCTGATTCATCTGACCACTTTTTTATAGACCGGGTTACTGGTGCTTCCTGCTTTAATTTTTGCTTGTAAACAGGAATCATGGGGATAAAATTATGGTCAGATTTGCCAAATGTAGGGTGAGGGAGAGCTTTGTACGCGTCTCTATGTGTGTAGTAGAGGTGGTCTAGAGTTGTTTTCCCTCTGGGTGCACATTTAACATGTTGATAGAAATTCGGTAAAACAGATTTAAGTTTCCCTGCATTAAAGTCACAGGCCACTAGGAACGCCGCCTCTGGATGAGCATTTTCCTGTTTGCTTAAGGCAGAATACAGCTAATTTAGTGCGGTCTTAGTTCCAAACTCGCTCTGTGGTGGTATGTAAACAGCTACGAAAAATACACATGAAAACTATCTGGGTACATTGTGTGGTCTACAGGTTATCATAAGATACTCAATCTCAGGCCAGCAAAACTTTGAGACTTCCTTAGATATCGTGTACCAGCTGTTGTTTACATAAATGTATTGGCCCCCGCCCTGTGTCTTACCAGAGGCTGCTGTTCTGTCTTGCCGATGGAGTGTATAACCCGCCAGCTCTATGTTCTTAATGTCATTGTTCATCCTGACTCGGTGAAGCATAAAATATTACAGTTTTAAATGTCCCTTTGGTAGGATATATGTGCTTTCAGTTCCTTCCCATTTATTTTCTAGCGATTGAATGTTAGCTAGCAGGACGGAGGGCAAGGGCAGATTAGCCACACGTCGCCTGGTCCTCACAAGGCACCCTGTTCTTTTGCCTCGAAATCTCTGTTTCCTTCTCCAGCGAATCACGAGGATCGGGGCCTGGTCGGGTGTCAACAGTATATGCCTCGCGTCCGACTCATTGAAGAAAAACCAAAGCTTTATCAGCACTATCTTGCACTGTAAGGACATGTCATTAATTTCCTCATAAAAAAAACATCACTGTGAGAACAATAAATACTTTAATAAAATATTACAATGAGAGGTGTTCAACATTCTTTGGGAACAACAATATCCTTTTAAGAGTCATTTCACTTAACTCCCCTCTCCTTCTCTACCTCCCTCCCTCTCCCTCTCTCCATCACTCTCTCACTCTCTCACTCTCTTACACACACACACATTTTGAAGGGTGATGCCATTTCCACTGAACACAGAAGCTGGGGGGAGGGGGGTAAATCAATCATATTTGATTGCATGGTGATGTAGATCATGTTCTCTCCCACCACAGCTTAGAGAAAAGAGACCACATCACCAATATTCATCATTCTCTACACAACGACCACAGTTTTCACTTATCGAAACCTTTCTCTTTACGTGCATAAAACCCAATGAAATTAATTTAATCATAAAACCCTTCTCTTTGACATTCATATCGGGTTGATTGCAAACCAAATACACATTACTCACACACATCCCTGTTTGCTCAAATATCACACAAACCCATTGAATGCCACGGTGATGTACCACACAGACACGTATGAAAACAAATTATTCCCATACAGAAAATATACATGAACTTAAGGTCTGAAAGCCACAGCTGCTTGGCAAGCGCAAACTCCTTTAGTCTTTTATCTTTTTCTGTAATGTGCACAGGTGCTGCTTAATTCAATTGGAGAACGTTGCCATGGTTTTGCATTAATATATTTCCATGTTACCATTACCACTGTTGTCATGGAAATCATAGGACCTATTTAAACCGAATACAAAGATGGTTTGTATGGGGGTATTGCACTCTCTCTGTCTTCGTGTCAAGTCACATGGTATGCAACCAGATTTAAAGCTTGACTTCACTTGTTGTTTTTTACTGAAGCAAATTCACTGTCGTTGAAACTGAGACTGGAATTCAATCAAACTTTAACTGATGTGCCTTGACAAAAATCATATTGTTCCTCCATCAAGTCATGCGGAAATATGTTTCCCCATGATTAAAAACACACATGGTAGGACTGCAATTATACGACAATGTTTATAATCTCAATGTTCACTCTCATGTCAGTCGAAACAATATTCACAAATCTCCCATATTGGTTCATATTGACTTATTTAATACTGGAATTTTTTGATTGACTGAATGCATTTGGATTCACACTGAACAAGCGACCACAACTACAAATAAACAAAGCTAAAAAGGATTTGCTAAAATTGAATTGATACTTCATAAAATGAAGAATCATTATGGTGATCCTTCTTTATTGTATATACAGTGCCTTGCGAAAGTATTCGGCCCCCTTGAACTTTGCGACCTTTTGCCACATTTCAGGCTTCAAACATAAAGATATGAAACTGTATTTTTTTGTGAAGAATCAACAACAAGTGGGACACAATCATGAAGTGGAACGACATTTATTGGATATTTCAAACTTTTTTAACAAATCAAAAACTGAAAAATTGTGCGTGCAAAATTATTCAGCCCCCTTAAGTTAATACTTTGTAGCGCCACCTTTTGCTGCGATTACAGCTGTAAGTCGCTTGGGGTATGTCTCTATCAGTTTTGCACATCGAGAGACTGAAATTTTTTCCCATTCCTCTTTGCAAAACAGCTCGAGCTCAGTGAGGTTGGATGGAGAGCATTTGTGAACAGCAGTTTTCAGTTCTTTCCACAGATTCTCGATTGGATTCAGGTCTGGACTTTGACTTGGCCATTCTAACACCTGGATATGTTTATTTTTGAACCATTCCATTGTAGATTTTGCTTTATGTTTTGGATCATTGTCTTGTTGGAAGACAAATCTCTGTCCCAGTCTCAGGTCTTTTGCAGACTCCATCAGGTTTTCTTCCAGAATGGTCCTGTATTTGGCTCCATCCATCTTCCCATCAATTTTAACCATCTTCCCTGTCCCTGCTGAAGAAAAGCAGGCCCAAACCATGATGCTGCCACCACCATGTTTGACAGTGGGGATGGTGTGTTCAGCTGTGTTGCTTTTACGCCAAACATAACGTTTTGCATTGTTGCCAAAAAGTTCAATTTTGGTTTCATCTGACCAGAGCACCTTCTTCCACATGTTTGGTGTGTCTCCCAGGTGGCTTGTGGCAAACTTTAAACAACACTTTTTATGGATATCTTTAAGAAATGGCTTTCTTCTTGCCACTCTTCCATAAAGGCCAGATTTGTGCAATATACGACTGATTGTTGTCCTATGGACAGAGTCTCCCACCTCAGCTGTAGATCTCTGCAGTTCATCCAGAGTGATCATGGGCCTCTTGGCTGCATCTCTGATCAGTCTTCTCCTTGTATGAGCTGAAAGTTTAGAGGGACGGCCAGGTCTTGGTAGATTTGCAGTGGTCTGATACTCCTTCCATTTCAATATTATCGCTTGCACAGTGCTCCTTGGGATGTTTAAAGCTTGGGAAATCTTTTTGTATCCAAATCCAGCTTTAAACTTCTTCACAACAGTATCTCGGACCTGCCTGGTGTGTTCCTTGTTCTTCATGATGCTCTCTGCGCTTTTAACGGACCTCTGAGACTATCACAGTGCAGGTGCATTTATACGGAGACTTGATTACACACAGGTGGATTGTATTTATCATCATTAGTCATTTAGGTCAACATTGGATCATTCAGAGATCCTCACTGAACTTCTGGAGAGAGTTTGCTGCACTGAAAGTAAAGGGGCTGAATAATTTTGCACGCCCAATTTTTCAGTTTTTGATTTGTTAAAAAAGTTTGAAATATCCAATAAATGTCATTCCACTTCATGATTGTATCCCACTTGTTGTTGATTCTTCACAAAAAAATACAGTTTTATATCTTTATGTTTGAAGCCTGAAATGTGGCAAAAGGTCGCAAAGTTCAAGGGGGCCGAATACTTTCGCAAGGCACTGTATGTTTTACCATACCTACGGTATGTCACTGTACACAATGAAGACAGATATATTGTTTAGTCAATTAAAGTAATACTCTATTGTTACAAAATCGATACCTCTCCACATAGCTACCATTAATGGTTCTTTCAATGCATGTAATGTATTTTCAGGAACCATGTTGTGTAGGATATAAAAAAAGGAGGTTGATGAATGTTTTTGTCTTTTTGAGTGTGCTCATGGAATATCACCTAAGCTACAGTCAGTCACCTCGTCATCTCTTTATGCTTTGTTCACCATGCACTGCAACCTATTATACTTGTATCTAGAAAAAAAACACAAAGTACGTTTACTTTCTTTTATTTGTATTTTTTACATTTTGGTCATTTAGCAGATGCTCTTATACAGAACGACTTACAATCGAAGTACCCACATACTTTACTCCTTGCTCCAAAATTGGAGTGGAAATACAGCAAGAGTCATAACAGCAAGAGGCAGCAGGTTGGTATCTAGGTTGGTAGCTAGGTTGGCGCTAAAGTAGGACCACGGTTCAAACAGTATAGCATTAACGTGCAGCACAGTATCAATGTTGTTCAGGTAGCGAGGCTGAGACTGGGGCTCAGTCCCATCTATGACTGCCTGTTGATAGGGTAGTGGAGCAACTGAGGCATCCTGCCACATGGCTGGTAGGCTTACAGGGTCGACTGTGTTTAACTTGACAGAACGTGCTCTCACTTTGGAGAGGTGGCTAGCATGTCGGTTTGTAGGTAACTTAACGTAGCAGGCGTGAAATAAATGCATGTGCAGCGTTTGCTTAATTCTGGTCCTGGCGAGAGAAAAACAAATGTCTGGGGAGGTCCTCTTCTCCACTGTTCAACCAATCCAGTAAATGTGGAGGAGGAGTTAAGATGGAGTGTTGCCTTGTTATCACAGAAATACTGGTTAACATCCAAAAAACGAAAGTCGCATCACAGGCAAGTTGGAAAACCTCTTCCCATTTCCCCTGAACACTGGATGCATCCGGTTGTTCCTGACCCGCTAAGGGTGGTCTGAAGGTGGTTGAATTTTGTGCAGATGTAATGAACCCTTTTCCTTCCAAGTGGAGATATAACTCTGGAGGCACAAACTGGGGCTTATTTTCTGTAAAGGATAACCCCAGTGGGCAAAGGGAGTCCATTAAAGCCCACACTTGGACTGTTTATGGGCTTTAGAATAGGCTAGCTTGACTTCCTACAACTAGGATGGGACTTTCAACGTGGGTTAACACTCGATCTGATTGAATCGGGGTCTTAGTGCAGTTTGGTAAGAAGAGGGTAGTAGAATCTTGCCATCCTAAGCTGCCAAGCATTTTGAATATGCTTGCTCTCTTTCCCTCTGTCTTTCTGTCTTTCTCTTACACACACACACACACACACACACACACACACACACACACACACACACACACACACACACAAACTGGACCCAAGCACACTCCAAAAGGCAGACATACCCTAGTGTTTCAGGCTGATATTTATCTCTCTTTCCATCATTTTGCTGATAATGAAAAATCTCTGAAACAAAACTTGACACTCTCTGAAATAGAACACACAGCATTCTGTTATTCTTATACAAACACAATGTGACAAGATGGTTACTCCCCCTCTGCAGTGACAGTTCATTCCGGACTAGGGAAAATGTCAAAAATGTTTAGTCGCGCATGAATGGAGTTAATTACAGTCCTCTAGGCTGCCTCCAACTCTGCCACTAATGGTACTGAGCTACAGATAAAATTCCATTTACAAGAATGTTTTAGCTAAATATCTCATTTACGCAATATTACATATTTACGCTGATGTAATTACATTGCCAGTGTTTATCTTCTAAAAGAAGGGCAATTCTGCTGCTGTTAAGATCACCATTCTCTTAAAATTTATTTTAGATTTGTCATTACAGTTATCCTTATCAATTTCATCAGAATCAGCAGTAGTAATGGGAAATAGCAGTATTGTTGTTGATGATTTTGTTGTAGAAGTGTTTGTAGTACCACTGTAAGCAGAAACAACAGTGATAGTTGCATTGAAAATAAATTGTCGTAGGAGTGGTTCAATTTGTAATTGTTTGAGCTTCTACAATCATGAAGTCAAAGTTCTGCAAGTTTTACTACCAATAGAAACAACCATGCTTTCGCTGTCATAGACTAGAACATAGTAACATAGTAAACAAAAATCTGGGAAATTCAAATTAGTATAATATGTTATGTTTGATATGGTTACCAGTGGTTGTCAGTGCCTTTTAAGATAAGGGAGGACCATTTTTTTTTCATGAGCATGGCCTTATTTCTATTGTAGTTTATTGGATTGCTGTCATTCATAGTCCATTCATGCAGTTCAATGTAACAGTGACAGGTTTAGGCTACTGCATGATGCTCAAATTTCCCAATACCCATCATGAGGTTACTACAACCTAGTCCAACCTATGAATGAAAGTTTACAACGTAGGTGCACACAGGTCGAGAGAAAATGTTTAGGTGACAGACAGTGACACGTTCAACAACGAATTGCACACTCTTGCCTGCATCTAGCTGATCTAGGGTGTAATCATTAGTCCAACAGTTGCAAATGGGAGTTTCTATTAGACAATAGTTTATTTTGTTCTGTTTGATTCTGTTTAAGAAACGTTTTTTTTAACAGAATTGGCTGAATGAATACACCCCTGACCATCGGTATACACAGTTCACTTTCATAGCAGCTGTAACTCCCTCCAGTAACCACGAGCACAACTGTTCCTTGATTTTAACTGGCGGTTATATTCTGTACGTTTAGTCAGAATTATCACCTCTGTGAGAACTATAAAATAAATGAAAATACAGTTAAGCACAATCTTACAACTTTCTTGTCCTGTGAGTGACTTATTAGTTTAAATCTGAAGTGCTTATACAGTTGAAGTCGGAAGTTTACATACACCTTAGCCAAATACATTTAAACTCAGTTTTTCCCAATTCCTGACATTTACTCAGAGTAAAAATGTCCTGTCTTAGGTCAGTTAGGATCAACACTTTATTTTAAGAATGTGAAATGTCAGAATAATAGTAGAGATAATTATTTATTTCAGCTTTTATTTCTTTCATCACATTCCCAGTGGGTCAGAAGTTTACATACACTCAAGAAGTACTTAGTAGCATTGCCTTTAAATTGTTTAACTTGGGTCAAACGTTTCGGGTAGCCTTCCACAAGCTTCACACAATAAGTTGGGTGAATTTTGGCCCATTCCTCCTGACAGAGCTGGTGTAACTGAGTCAAGTTTGTAGGCCTCCTTAATCGCACACGCTTTTTCAATTTTCTATAGGATTGAGGTCAGGGCTTTGTGATGGCCACTCCAATACCTTGACTTTGGAAGTATGCTTGGGGTCATTGTCCATTTGGAAGATCCATTTGCGACCAAGCTTTAACTTCCTGACTGATGCCTTGAGATGTTGCTTCAATATATCCACGTAATTGTCTTTCCTCATGATGCCATCTATTTTGTGAAGTGCACCAGTCCCTCCTACAGCAAAGCACCCCCACAACATGATGCTGCCACCCCCATGCTTCACGCTTGGGATGCTGTGCTTCAGATTGCAAGCCTCCCCCTTTTCCCTCCAAACATAACAATGGTCATTATGGCCAAACAGTTCTATTTTTGTTTCCTCAGACCAGAGGACATTTCTCCAAAAAGTACAATTTTTGTCCCCATGTGCAGTTGCAAACCGTAGTCTGGCTTTTTTTACGGCGGTTTTGGAGCAGTGGCTCATTCCTTGCTGAGCAGCCTTTCAGGTTATGTCGATATAGGTCTCGTTTTACTGTAGATATAGATACTTTTGTACCTGTTTCCTCCTGCATCTTCACAAGGTTCTTTGCTGTTGTTCTGGGATTGATTTGCACTTTTCACACCAAAGTACGTTCATCTCTAGGAGACAGAACGCGTCTCCTTCCTGAGAGGTATGACTGCTGCGTGGTTGTATGGTGTTTATACTTGCGTACTATTGTTTGTACAGATGAACATGGTACCTTCAGGCATTTGGAAATTGCTCCCAAGGATGAACCAGACAATTTTTTATCGGAGGTCTTGGCTGATTTCTTTTGATTTTTCCCACAATGTCAAGCAAAGAGGCACTGAGTTTGAAGGTAGGCCTTGAAATACATCCACAGGTACACCTCCAATTGACTCAAATTATGTCAATTAGCCTATCAGAAGCTGACATGATATAATTTTTAGGAATTTTCCTAGCTGGTTAGAGGCACAGTCAACTTAGTGTATGTAAACTTCTTCTACAGTTGAAGTCGGAAGTCAGTAAAACTAGTTTTTCAACCACTCCACAAATGTATTGTTAACGAACTATAGTTTTGGCAAGTTGGTTAGGACATCTACTTTGTGCATGACACAAGTAATTTTTCCAACAATTGTTTACAGGCAGATTATTTTACTCATAATTCACTGTATCACAATTCCAGTGGGGCAGAAGTTTACATACACTAAGTTGACTGGGTTTTCCAAATGGACAATAACCCCAAGCATACTTCCAAAGTTGTGGCAAAATTACTTAAGGACAACAAAGTCAAGGTATTGGAGTGGCCATCACAAAGCCCTGACCTCAATCCTATAGAAAATGTGTGGGCAGAACTGAAAAAGTGTGTGCGGGCAAGGAGGCCTTACAAACCTGACTCAGTTACACCAGCTCTGTCAGGAGGAATGGGCCAAAATTCACCCAACTTATTGTGTGAAGCTTGTGGAAGTCTACCCGAAACATTTGATCCAAGTTAAACAATCTAAAGGCAATGCTACCAAATACTAATTGAGTGTATGTAAACTTCTGACCCACTGGGAATGGGAATGTGATGAAAGAAATAAAAGCTGAAATAAATATTTCTCTACTATTATTCTGACATTTCACATTCTTAAAATAAAGTGGTGATCCTAACTGACCTAAGACAGGGAATGTTTACTCGGATTACATATCTGGAATTGTGAAAATCTGAGTTCAAATGTATTTGGCTAAGGTGTATGTAAACTTCCGACTTCAGCTGTACCATACCAAATGTAATATATCATACTAATTGGAGTCCAGGTTGGAATTCAGACATACTATGATCCTTGGGTTTCCTAGCTTTTTTCCACTGACAAAGAACTTTATCTTGGGTGTCTGTTTCATGCTCTTCACGTATTTACTGTAACATTTGAACATGTTACATGCATCACTGATAACAGAACCGTGGAGGAGTAGAACGTGTAAGGCATACAACAAGGCATACAACAAGGCACATAAAATAAATATCAGTTGACATTAATGAAAATGTATAGAAACGTGTCTGAACATAGAGCGGAGGCAGTATTATTTATTCTTAGAGTGTGTCTAATTGACTAGCTGTTGACAATGGAGCTATTTTCATATACTGTTTCCATTCAGTTCTCTGTTAACGTTGATTTTGCTACCACTTCACCGTTTGCTTGAGAACAAATCAACTTTGTCCTTGAGGCCAGTTTGTATAAACAGGGATGTCACACTCGCTGTTGTATAATAATGAGTATTACATATTGAGTATAACAGTACTGTGGACAACCACCCTTCACAATGTCATGCTTATGAAGCCTTTACAAATTGCACTTTTATAGTGATTCCATTGTTCGAAAACCAATGCTCCACTTGCATAGAAAAACTTGAGTCTTCCTGGCAGAGCACAGGCTAAATGAGGCAAGTTGGGTAAACAAAGCCACCCAACATCCCTCTAATTTTGTCTGATAGTCGGCCTCCCAGACAAACTGGTCTCTCAATAGAAGCTTAACAGCTTTTTATTCCACATAACATATCCTCACTTCATGAGGTGTACTGTATTTTGATGTGCGTGGGTCCAGTTTGTTGTGTGTGTGTGTGTGTGTGTGTGTGTGTGTGTGTGTGTGTGTGTGTGTGTGTGTGTGTGTGTGAAATAATAATAATTGGGTGGATACTTATATTTGTCCAATTTCACCAGTGTTGGGGAAGCTTCTCTGAAAATGTAGTTTCAGAGTAGTACATAAAAAAAAACATGTTTCAAATGAGCTTTATGCAGGTCTGATGATAAAAAAGAAAGAACATTCTTGCCTACTTCACACATATTTTATTTTTGCAAAATAAAGTTGTGTGTCGTTCCAGTAATTAGCTACATGTCTACAAGGTAAAAACAAACAAACAAATTAACTACTAAAAACAACCACCAACAAATGCATTTCACTACTCCACCAACACTGTTTCACACAGGTACAAGTGTTTGCTCGGGGATTCGACCTAGCCAGCTTTCGTTTACTGGCCCAATGTTCTAGGCCATTGTTGCCCAACCCTGGTCCTTGAGTACCCTCTATAGTACACATTTTTAGTGTAACCCTGGACAAGGACACCCGATTAAACTTGTCAACTAATCATCAAGCCCTCAATGAGTTGAATGAGGTGCGTTTGTCAAGGGCCACAACAAAACTGTGTACTGTTGGGGGTACTGGAGGACCAGGTTTAGGAAACACTGCTCTAGGTTACCTACTGCCCTGTGTGTGTGTACGCTGCTGACCACAAATTACAACTTCTTAAATGTAATATCATTCATTACTATTGTCTTCATTAATGATTCTAGCAGGACGTTGTAATACATACACACATGATTAGATAGAGGACATTTGGAACCTCTGGTCTAAAATAATACATTGCACCACAAGACATCACAATAGCCGTAAAAACCTATCCAAGTTATTTCAACAGAGGCATCTACACACTGTACAGCCTCAATGCTGCACAAGGCGTTGAATGTGAGAAACAATTTTATGAGAAATTATGTTATGATGTTATGATACATGAGAATTGTGGTTGACACTTACTGGCAAATGGTAACCGGTGTGTGTGTGTGTGTGTGTGTGCATGCGTGCGTGTGTGTATTTTATTGCCGGTTCTTACATGGGACCTTGATGATTCCACGCAAGGATAGCCCAGAAAGATTTTTGGTATCTCATGTTGTTTTGCCGATTTTCACTTACAAACTTAATTGGGAAGAAGGATGTTTGACATGCTTTTTACATTTGTATCACAAACCATCTTTGAGAAAAAGGAGGATAATGACACCAAGATGTTGTCTGTACCCAGTACGGTTCACAGATTATAGGGTTTTACAGGAGGCATGTATAGGTCTAAAAAAAAGGCCTCTAAAATGGCCCTTTTCATCACGATTTCCTCCCCCCAAAAATGTGTGTTAGGAATGTAAGAAGCATGTCAAACATTCTTCCTACCAATGACGTTTATATGTGAGAATTGCCAGAACAATCTGAGATACACAAAATATTTTCATGCTGTCCTGGCGTGGAATCTATCACCTTCTCTTTTCACACCACCCACGTTGCAATGTCAATCATGATGGCAGTTTAGCCAGGCTTTGACTATCGGTTGCAAGTGTAAAGCTTCATGGACGATATGGGTGCAATACAAGTCAAGCTTACTTGCAACAAGTTGAGCTAAAATATATTGTAGTATTGAACTTATTGTTATCAAGCCAGCACAGCAGAAGCTGTGACTGACTGACTCCTCACATCACTGAGAATTCTATGTGGAAAACAAACAAGCTGACATCCGCAAGGGAAACACCAGTACCTCTTTCACATCCCTGCTTGCCAATTACAGCTTGCATGATTCCTCCCCTAAATGAAGAATTAGCTGAGATGAAAAATGCTTCTTGGCGTGTTGAGAGAATTCATTAGACAGCGAACAAATGAAAATATAATTAATTTGCGTTTTAATCCACCCTTAAACAGAGAGGAATAAAACGCGCTCACAGACATAATTTGGCATTTGATATATGTCGACAGGAATAGAGGGAGGAAATTGTGTCACAATTAAGGGGCTCAATAAGTATTCATACACACTACGTAGACATTCGAGCAGGATGACACTTGTACAGTAAGCAATGAATATCAATGCTGGGTTTAGATCCTTTCTTTGAAGGTTGCATGCATAAAGCCTTCATAACAATAGATGTAAAAATATGAATAACACATTCGCGAAGGCTTAAGTAACATTCATAAAGACCATCATAGTGCATAATGCGTCTCATATACAGTACATATATACACACTGAGTTTACAATACTGAGCTGCACCCCATTTTGCCCTCAGAACAGCCTTAATTCCTCGGGGCATGGAATCTACAAGGTGTCGAAAGCGTTCCAAAGGGATGCTGGCCCATGTTGACTCCAATGCTTCCCACAGTTATGTCACGTTGGCTGGATGTCCTTTGGGTGGTGGACCATTCTTGATACACACAGGAAACTGTTGAGCGTGAAAAACCCAGCAGCGTTGCAGTTCTTGGCACACTCAAACCAGTGCGCCTGGCATCTACTACCATACCCTGTTCAAAGGCACTTCAATTTTTTGTTTTGCCCATTCACCTTCTGAATGGCACACATACCCAATCCATGTCTCAGATGTCTCAAGGCTTAAAAATCCTTATTTCACCTGTCTTCTCCCCTTCATCTACACTGATTGAAGTGGATTTAACAAGTGACATCAGTAAGAGATCATTGCATTCACCTGGATTCACCTGGTCAGTCTATGTCATGGAAAGAGCATGTGTTCCTAATGTTTTGTTCACTCAGTACAGTATATTCGGAAAGTTTGGCTTTTTCTTTGCAACTTTGCCTGGAAGGCCAGCATCCCGGAGTCACCTCTTCACTGTTGACATTGAAACTGGTGTTTTGCGGGTACTATTTAATGAAGCTGCCAGTTGAGGACTGTTTCTCAAACTAGACACTGTAATGTATTTGTCCTCTTGCTCAGCTGTGCCTCCCACTCCTCTTTCTATTCTGGTTAGAGCCAGTTTGCGCTGTTCTGTGAAGGGAGTAGTACACGGCGTTGTATGAGATCTTCAGTTTCTTGGTAATTTCTTGCATGGAATAGCCTTCTGTTCTCAGAACAAGAATAGACTGACGAGTTTCAGAAGAAAGTTATTTGTTTCTGGCCATTTTGAGCCTGTAATCGAACCCACAAATGCCTCAGCTCCAGATACTCAACTAGTCTAAAGAAGGCCAGTTTTATTGCTTCTTTAATCAGTACGACAGTTTTCAGCTGTGCTAACATAATTGCAAACAGGTTTTCTAATGATCAATTAGCCATTCAAAGGGATAAACTTGGATTAGCTAACACAATGTGCTATTGGAACACAGGAGTGATGGTTGCTTATAATGGGCCTTTGTACGCATATGTACTGTAGATATCCATTAAAAGCTGCCATTTCCAGCCACAATAGTCATTTACAACATTAACAATGTCTACACTGTATTTCTGATCGATTTGATGTTATTTTAATGGACAAAATGTTTTGTTTTTCTTTCAAAAACAAGGACATTTGTAAGTGACTCCTAACTTTTGATCGGTAGTGTACGTATCTACGGGGTACATATGTACCTCAATTAACTCGTACTCCTGCTCATCAACTCAGTACTGGTAACCCATGTACGTAGCCAAGTTATCATTACTCATTGTGTATTTATTCCTTGTGTTATTATCTTTCTATTATCTTTCTCTCTGCATTGTTGGAACGGGCCCATAAGTAAGCATTTAATTGTTATTCTACACCTGTTGTTCACATTGCATCTGACAAATACAATTTGATTTAATATTACATGGTACTACAGCTGAAACAGAGGGGCGGCAGGGTAGCCTAGTGGTTAGTGGCTAGTAACCGGAAGGTTGCAAGTTCAAATCCCCGAGCTGACAAGGGACAAATCTGTCGTTCTGCCCCTGAACAGGCAGTTAACCCACTGTTCCTAGGCCGTCATTGAAAATAAGAATTTGTTCTTAACTGACTTGCCTGGTTAAATAAAGGTAAAAAAAAAAAAGAGCTGTACTTTAAATTAGCAAAAATGTGTCCTTACTCGAACCTAACAGTTATCATCAGCTTCCTTTAAATGAATGACTTAATATGCAGGATTGCACAACACAATTAGATAAACAAATTTTTTAAGGTAACTTAGGATATGTATGTACTCAAAAAAAAAAAATGGAATACCAGTGAAATAACATTACCTTAAGCTTGGTGCAATGCATGCATAATAGATTGTTGATTTCACTGTGCATATGGTAGGAGTTGGATTAGCTTCAAAGTGCACAAATTTGCATGATTCGATTTGAGGGATTCTGGAATTACAGAAAACACCACTACCACCCCCCTTCACTGTGCTACAGAAAGGTTTCACATTCCCACAGATGGTGGAAAGCACTGTGGAAATATTACCATTTAGAAACGAAAGAGTAAACACATGAAATAAAAACACATAGAAGATTTTAAGCACAATTGTCATTTGTTCTAAGAAGGGCAAAGTATGTTTTTAAACCAAATAATTAAATCCTATTTCGTAAAAGTAACTTTAAAATTAAAGGTCTAATGCAGAATTTTTTTCCTCAATATCAAATCCTTTCTGGGTAAGAATTAAGTACCCTACTGTGATTGTTTTCAAATAAAATGGTCAAAATTAACAAAAATAGCTTCTTAGTACAGAGCAATTTCTAAGACTGTCAGGGACTGTCTGGGAGTGGTCTGAGTGGGGAGTGAAAAACTGAAAATTAGCTGTTATTGCCAGAGAGGTTTGGAACTCTTTTTCTTATTGGTCTATTAACTCATTTACAGCATGGTGATGTCACTAGACGTGCCAATACGTCCTACTAAAACAGGTGCACATTTTAGGCAAACTTTTCAGACAGCTCTTGCACTAAAAGGGCATTATCATAATTTTCACAATTTCACAGTATTATTCCAACCTCATAGTATGGAAATATATATATAAAACAAAAGAAAATCACATTTTTGACTGCACATTGCTTTAAATATTGCCAATTTTATTAACATTTGTTTTTAGAGAATATGAATTAGAGTAGAATGCCACAGTAATAATGATCAATGCTTTTGGTCACTCAGTCCTACAATTACATACTTTTCACGTAAATGATGCGTTGATGTCAATGAGAGATTTGCACAAAAACTCAGGGTAGCCTGCACACCCAGATCTCAAGTTTTGGATTCCATCCTTAGAGAACCCATTGCATCAGATATATACTGTATGTTTAGTGTTATGACACCTAAGATGTGTCATTCAAAGCAAAAGCTGCTGAACCTTCTTTCCCGTTTGTTCCAGACAACGGAATAACTAGCATTTCCTAGCATTTCCCCAAAAGCTCTTGTCCCTCTCTATCACAGTCAATGTACTGTTTGTTAATATGATATGGTATCTAAATAAGTGTGACGACCATTCAAGCATAGCTTGACTTACAGTGCAACTAAGTCACAAGAATAACTGGTATAAATACAAAGTGATTTTAAAAAAAAGTAAATGGCAGAAATTCATTTTTATCACATTTTCATGAACGCAGACGGTTTGCTCCTTTCCGTGTGACTATTGTCACCCTCATCTTTTGGTTCCATTGTGATCTAGACTTGGGTGAAGGCATATGTCTCTGCAATGGGATTTTCACAGCAGTGTGTACACATGCTTTCATGCAAATGTCATGCCCGTCAATTCAGAGCTGTCCCTCTTCTCAATGGATAACCAGATTATAATTTAGATCAGGTCACCCATCTGTTTGCACACTCCCACACAGAGCGCTGTGTATGGAGAAGTAGTGCCACCTCATCATTTGCCCAACATCCACCTCAAACAATATGAGAGAACAGCCGTCAAAAGGTTTCTTATGCCTGCCTCTCATGGTAATGCTTTTCATTTACGTATATTTTTTGTTGTTTTTTTTCCAATATGAATGGATTTGTCGCTGAGATGACACTCTGAAAATGATACAGGCACGCAAAAACAATTTTTCTAAAGAAACCATGATAGCCTAAATCCATTTTGTCTCTCCAAATCAATTTAGTTTTCGATATGGATGATGTGCAGCTGTATTCTACGCAGTGTTTGACTGAAAAGTAGCATATTTTTAAAACGTGTCAAAATCAACAAAGGACTATAGAAAGGACAACATAAAGATAAGGAATAGGGATTACATACAGATGGAGGATCTTCATTTGAGCCAGTTTGTTACAGCAGGAAAATAATCCTGCAGCAACAGGAAATGCGAATTATTATGTGGATTATAATTATTGTAAATGTTTCGTTAGGGCACGTCAAGCCTGAAATTCTAAATTGAAATTAGAAGCCTTTTTAAAACTAAAATACACTACAAGTTGGCATTTCAGAAGAGTGATAAAATTAAGATCCTACATCTGTAGGGTATGCTGTCAAAGGACAAGACTTACAGTGCTTGGAATTCTGCCTATGAATTGACTACCAGGGTGCAAAGGTGATGCTATAGCATCTTGAGTTTGCCATTGGTAACACAGTCTATTGAAAACTGTGTAAGCTGTTTCCTTACTTGAGCAATGAACACGTCCAAGCAATGGAGGTGGTGGAGGATCCGAGTTGTGTGAATCATGGATAAATCAGAACATTGGATATACTTTACAAGTCCAGAGCCATACATTTCCAAGTAGAGCTCCTGAAAATGTCAGTTCAATTCATTTGAGGAAATGTGGCCAGTGGTTGCACATTCAGATTGATTGTTTTGATGAAGGAGATATTCTTATTCTCCCTCTGTTGGCTTTTCTCCAAAATTATTTTAGATTGAAGGTATTTTAAATGTAATTCAATGCAATTTAATTCAAAATTGGGTCTGTCTTATAGAGACTGAAGAAATCAAAGTGAGGCAAACTGGCCTGAAGTAATACTAATCAGCAGTCTGTTATCGTGGTTGAATCTTGTGAGTGTCCGTCTGGCCCACTGGTCTTGTGATGTTCCAGTCCAAGTATGTCCGGTGTCTTTTAAATCAGCTGATGATCAGGTGCTTTGCAAGTATTTTTAAGGATGAGGGTTTCCCTCTGTGACAGAGGCATTCATCCTCCTACCTTGGAGCTTCTATCTCTCTCTCTCTCTCTCTCTCTCTCTCTCTCTCTCTCTCTCTCTCTCTCTCCCTCTCTCTCCCTCTGTCTCTGTCTCCCTCTCCCTCTCTCTCCCTCTGTCTCTGTCTCCCTCTCCCTCTGTCTCATTCTCTCGTTCTCGCTCTCTCTCTCGCTTGTTCTCTCTGTCTCATTCTCTCTCTGTCTTTCTTTTTCTCTCTCTCTCTCTCTCTCTCTCTCTCGCTCTCTCTCTCTCTCATTAATTGACATCGCAACAGCCTTGGTAACTAATGAACAGAACATACTGTATCTTCCTTGGTCTCCTCACACATATTGTCAGACCTGGCTTCTCATACCATAATTGAATGTATTCTAATGACTGCTGGCCTTACATGAATAATGCAGTTGCACATTGCTGAATCAGAACAGATTAATTTCCATAATAAATGCCCTTAATTAAATACAAGCAATTAAAATAAAAGCCCTATCAAATAGTGCCTGACTGTCAGTCAACACAGTGGCATGTAACTGAAAATGTCCCCTTTCTTTGCTCTCGGTTCGCTCTGTAATACGAATCCATTTAGAAACAGATCAGGTAGCCAGAACCCATGGGACATAGATTATACTTAATCAACTAATTGACACAACAAAGACCTTTTCTAATGTGTGTGTTCAATAAAAAGCTTATGCAGAATGTAATAACGTCTGGGCATCTTGTGTTAATGCTGAATTATTCAAGAGGAAGACTTGTATGTCCAACTATCCAGAATTTGGCATTTGAGTGTTGTTGATCTTTGGTATTGCTGAAAGAAAGAACTCTTATGGTTGCAAGGGTAAAGGCAACTAATATCCAGAACTATTGTACAATAAAATACATATGTAATGATGTGTTGAAACGTGTCTGCACATTGATTGACAAATCAAACCATGACTGCGGATTACTTTATTTGGATAGTAGTCTATATATGATCTCTAGATAATCAAACTATCAACCAACATAGTTATAGCAACTTAAAGGGACATTACACTTCAAAATAAAACATTTGCCGTTTTCTATACCTCATGTAGTCTAATATCAAGACAAAATCCACATCCCATTCAATCGATTGTGTAGATCCAGCTATGTGCCTCAGCCCCAAATGAATCGAAAGCATAAGCACCATATAAGGTACTTATCGTTTCCATTCATTTAGAATTGTGGCATACAGTTGGATCTACAAAACACACTCGGACGTGGATTTATCTCGACAAGAAACCGCATTCGAGATTTTGGAGTGCAATGTCCAGTTAAACTGGAGTGATGTGCAAAAAATACAACATGTTCAGACAGGCTTGACTGTCCTAGTCTAGAATGACCATGTGATCATTCATTTAGCTTCCCAGAGAACTATTTGCAAACACAGTGCCGGTGTCACGTCCTGAGCAAGTTCCTTTTGTATGTTTTTATTTTAGGTTGGTCAGGGCGTGAGTTGGGGTGGGCATTCTATGTTTTGTTCTCGTGTTTATATTTCTATGTGTTTGGCCTGGTACTGTATGGTTCCCAGTCAGAGGCAGCTGTCAATCGTTGTCTCTAAATGAGAACCATACTTAGGAAGCCTGTTTTCCCACCCTTGTTTGTGGGTGGTTATTTTCCGTTTCAGTGTTTTTCACCTGTTTCGGTTTTTCTTTATTCGCTTGTTCGTTTGTTCTCTGTGTTCTGTGAAATAAATATGACGAACACTTACCACGCTGCATATTGGTCCGATATTTCCTACTCCTCCTCAGAAGAGGAAGACGACAACCATTACAGAACCACCCACCACAACCGTACCAAGCAGTGTGGTAACCAGGAGCAGAGGGTTCTGGACTCCTTGACATGGGAGGAGATTTTGGACGGTAAGGGACCCTGGCCTCAAGCTGGGGAATATCGCCACCCCAGGGAAGAACTGGAGGCAGCCAAAGCAGAGCGGCGGCGATTTGAGGAGTTAGCACGGCAGCGCAACAGGGACGAGAGGCAGCCCCAAAAATATATGGGGTGGGCACACAGGGAGTGTGGCTAAGTCAGGTAGGAGACCCGAGCCAACTCCCCGTGCTTACCGTGGCGAGAGGTGGACCGGGCAGGCACCGTGTTATGCCGTGAGTGCGCAGGCTTAGCCCGGTGCGCTACAACGCAGCTCCTCGTATCGATCGGGCCAGAGTGGGCATCGAGCCAGGAGCAATGAAGCCGGCTCAGCGCATCTGGTCTCCAGTGCGTCTCCTCAGCCCGGGTCAGTCAGGAGCTGCCAGAGCCGCCCGTCAGTCAGGAACTACCAGAGCCGCCCGTCAGTCAGGAGCTGCCAGAGTCGCCCATCACTCCGGCGCTGCCAGAGTCGCCGTCACTCTGGCGCTGCCAGAGTCGCCCGTCACTCCGCCGCTGCCGGAGTCGCCCTTCACTCCGCCGCTGCCGGAATCTTCCGTCTATTCAGTGCCCGCTGCAAGGGTCCTCAGTCCGAGGTCGGCGGTGAGGTTCCCCGCCCTTAAGGCGCCACCCAAGGTGGAGCGGGGTCCACGTCCCGCGCCAGAGCCGCCACCGCGGACAGATGCCCACCCAGACCCTCCCCTATGGGGTTAGGTTTTGCGGCCGGAGTTCGCACCTTTGGGGGAGTGTACTGTCACGTCCTGACCTTAGTTCCTTTTGTATGTTTCTAGTTTAAGTTGGTCAGGGTGTGGTCCGATATTTCCTACTCCTCCTCAGAAGAGGAAGACGACAACCGTTACAACCGGCTACAGTTCTACTCTGTCATTCTACACAACAAAGCAACATAGAAATTGAATATGAATAAAATTGAATGGATTATTGAATGGTGTGTGCAGTATTCACAATCTCTAAAAAGTAGAGATGACATTTAACTCACCAAAGCTTGTCAGTGATGAAGGGAAGAAAAAAAGGGTTGGAGATAGATAGAGAAGGGGGGGGGATATTATACCTCCTTTATTTGACATTGACAAACTCACAAGCTGGAGGAGTAACCATCCTTAGTGCTCGTCCTACTATATAGAATGGGGAGGGACTATTGTCATGTACTGTCATGTTGTGTCTTGTTTCTGTCCTTTCCCTTCACCCTGTCTCCCTCTGCTGGTCGTTGTTAGGTTACCTTTTCTCCCCCTCTTTTCCCCAGCTGTGCCTTGTCTCCTCCTAACTACCTCGTTCACCCCTTTTCCCACCTGTTCCCTTTTTCCCTCTGATTAGGTCCCTATATCTCTCTCTGTTTCTGCTCCTGTCTTTGTCGGATTCTTGTTTGTGTTGTTCATGCCTGAACCAGACTATCGTCATGTTTGCTGCAACCTTGTCCTGTCCTGTCGGAACCTGCCGGTCCATCTGAGCCTACGTTTTGTTTTGTTATTAAAGAAGCTCTGTTTACGTTAATTCGCTTTTGGGTCCTCATTCACGCACCGTAACAGAAGAATCCGACCAAGAATGGACCCAGCGACTTCGGATCCTCTCCACTCAGCCGTCGAGATCCAGGGAGCGATGCTAGGCAGACACAAGCAGGAATTGTCTGCTGCTCGGCATGCCGTTGAGACCCTGGCCACCCAAGTCTCCAACCTCACAGAACAGGTTCACCATCTCCGCCTCGATCCACCGGCCACTTCCAGGGCTTTCGAATCTCCGGAGCCCAGAATCAATAACCCGCCGTGTTACTCTGGGGAGCCCACTGAATGCCGCTCGTTCCTCACCCAGTGTGATATTGTGTTTTCTCTCCAGCCCAACACTTACTCCAGGAGCACTGCTCGTGTCGCCTACGTCATATCTCTCCTTACTGGACGGGCTCGTGAGTGGGGCACGGCAATCTGGGAGGCAAGGGCTGAGTGTACTAACCAGTATCAGGACTTTAAGGAGGAGATGATACGGGTTTTTGATCGATCTGTTTTTGGGGAGGAGGCTTCCAGGGCCCTGTCTTCCCTATGTCAGGGTAATCGATCCATAACAGACTACTCTATTGAGTTTCGCACTCTTGCTGCCTCCAGTGGCTGGAACGAGCCGGCTTTGCTCGCTCGTTTTCTGGAGGGTCTCCGCGCAGAGGTAAAGGATGAGATTCTCTCCCGGGAGGTTCCTTCCAGCGTGGATTCCTTGATTGAACTCGCTATTCGCATTGAGCGACGGGTTGATCTTCGTCACCGAGCTCGTGGAAAGGAGCTCGCGTTCTCCGTTGCCCCCCTCTCCGCATCACTACCATCTTCCTCTGCCGGCTCGGGTGCTGAGCCTATGCAGCTGGGAGGTATCCGCATCTCGACTAAGGAGAGGGAAAGGAGAATCACCAACCGCCTCTGTCTCTATTGCGGTTCTGCTGGTCATTTTGTCACTTCATGTCCAGTAAAAGCCAGAGCTCATCAGTAAGCGGAGGGCTACTGGTGAGCGCTACTACTCCTGTCTCTCCTTCAAGATCCTGCACTACCTTGTCGGTCCATCTACGCTGGACCGGTTCGTCAGCTTCCTGCAGTGCCTTAATAGACTCTGGGGCGGAGGGCTGTTTTATGGACGAGACCTGGGCTCGGGAACATGATATTCCTCTCAGACAGTTAAGGGAGTCCACGGCCTTGTTCGCCCTGGATGGTAGTCCTCTCCCCAGGATTCAGCGTGAGACGCTACCTTTAACCCTCACTGTTTCTGGTAATCATAGCGAAACCATTTCTTTTTTAATTTTTCGTTCACCTTTTACACCTGTTGTTTTGGGCCATCCCTGGCTAGTTTGTCATAATCCTTCCATTAATTGGTCTAGTAATTCTATCCTCTCCTGGAACGTCTCTTGTCATGTGAAATGTTTAATGTCTGCTATCCCTCCTGTTTCCTCTGTCTCTTCTTCACAGGAGGAGCCTGGTGATTTGACAGGGGTGCCGGAGGAATATCACGATCTGCGCACGGTGTTCAGTCGGTCCAGGGCCACCTCTCTTCCTCCACACCGGTCGTATGATTGTAGTATTGATCTCCTTCCGGGAACCACTCCCCCCCGGGGTAGACTATACTCTCTGTCGGCTCCCGAACGTAAGGCTCTCGAAGATTATTTGTCTGTAGCTCTTGACGCCGGTACCATAGTCCCCTCCTCCTCTCCCGCCGGAGCGGGGGTTTTTTTTGTCAAGAAGAAGGACGGGTCTCTGCGCCCCTGCATAGATTATCGAGGGCTGAATGACATAACAGTGAAGAATCGTTATCCGCTTCCTCTTATGTCTTCAGCCTTCGAGATCCTGCAGGGAGCCAGGTTTTTCACTAAGTTGGACCTTCGTAACGCTTACCATCTCGTGCGCATCAGGGAGGGGGACGAGTGGAAGACGGCGTTTAACACTCCGTTAGGGCACTTTGAATACCGGGTTCTTCCTTTCGGCCTCGCTAACGCTCCAGCTGTCTTTCAGGCATTAGTCAATGATGTCCTGAGAGACATGCTGAACATCTTTGTTTTCGTTTACCTTGACGATATCCTGATTTTTTCACCGTCACTCCAGATTCATGTTCAGCACGTTCGACGTGTCCTCCAGCGCCTTTTAGAGAATTGTCTTTTTGTGAAGGCTGAGAAGTGCTCTTTTCATGCCTCCTCCGTCACATTTCTCGGTTCTGTTATTTCCGCTGAAGGCATTAAGATGGATCCCGCTAAGGTCCAAGCTGTCATTGATTGGCCCGTCCCTAAGTCACGCGTCGAGTTGCAGCGCTTTCTCGGCTTCGCGAACTTCTATCGTCGTTTCATCCGTAATTTCGGTCAGGTGGCAGCCCCTCTCACAGCCCTTACTTCTGTCAAGACGTGCTTTAAGTGGTCCGTTTCCGCCCAGGGAGCTTTTGATCTCCTCAAGAATCGTTTTACATCCGCACCTATCCTTGTTACACCTGACGTCTCTAGACAGTTCATTGTCGAGGTTGACGCGTCAGAGGTGGGCGTGGGAGCCATTCTTTCTCAGCGCTCCTTCTCTGACGACAAGGTCCACCCTTGCGCATATTTTTCTCATCGCCTGTCGCCGTCGGAACGTAACTATGATGTGGGAAACCGCGAACTGCTCGCCATCCGCTTAGCCCTAGGCGAATGGCGACAGTGGTTGGAGGGGGCGACCGTTCCTTTTGTCGTTTGGACTGACCATAGGAACCTTGAGTACATCCGTTCTGCCAAACGACTTAATGCGTGTCAGGCGCGCTGGGCGCTGTTTTTCGCTCGTTTCGAGTTCGTGATTTCTTATCGTCCGGGCTCTAAGAACACCAAGCCTGATGCTTTATCTCGTCTCTTCAGTTCTTCAGTAGCCTCCACTGACCCCGAGGGGATTCTCCCTGAGGGGCGTGTTGTCGGGTTGACTGTCTGGGGAATTGAGAGGCAGGTAAAGCAAGCACTCACTCAAACTCCGTCGCCGCGCGCTTGTCCCAGGAACCTTCTTTTCGTTCCCGTTCCTACTCGTCTGGCCGTTCTTCAGTGGGCTCACTCTGCCAAGTTAGCCGGCCACCCTGGCGTTCGGGGTACGCTTGCTTCCATTCGCCAGCGCTTTTGGTGGCCCACCCGGGAGCATGACACGCGTCGCTTCGTGGCTGCTTGTTCGGTCTGCGCGGAGACTAAGTCCGGTAACTCTCCTCCTGCCGGCCGTCTCAGGCCGCTTCCCATTCCCTCTCGACCGTGGTCTCACATCGCCTTAGATTTTGTCACCGGACTGCCTTCGTCAGCGGGGAAGACTGTTATTCTTACGGTTGTCGACAGGTTCTCTAAGGCGGCTCATTTTATTCCCCTTGCTAAGCTTCCTTCTGCTAAAGAGACGGCACAAATCATCATCGAGAATGTTTTCAGAATTCATGGCCTTCCGTCAGACGTCGTTTCGGACAGAGGTCCGCAATTCACGTCTCAATTTTGGAGGGAGTTTTGCCGTTTGATTGGGGCTTCCGTCAGTCTCTCTTCCGGCTTTCACCCCCAGTCTAACGGTCAAGCAGAACGGGCCAATCAGACTATTGGTCGCATCTTACGCAGTCTTTCTTTTCGCAACCCTGCGTCTTGGTCAGAACAGCTCCCCTGGGCAGAATACGCCCACAACTCGCTTCCTTCGTCTGCGACCGGGCTATCTCCTTTTCAGAGTAGCCTCGGGTACCAGCCTCCGCTGTTCTCATCTCAGTTCGCCGAGTCCAGCGTCCCCTCCGCTCAGGCTTTTGTCCAACGTTGCGAGCGCACCTGGAAGAGGGTCAGGTCTGCACTTTGCCGTTATAGGGCGCAGACTGTGAGGGCTGCTAATAAGCGTAGAACTAAGAGTCCTAGATATTGTCGCGGTCAGAGAGTTTGGCTCTCCACTCAGAACCTTCCCCTTAAGACCACTTCTCGCAAGTTGACCCCGCGGTTCATTGGTCCGTTCCGTATTTCTCAGGTCATTAATCCTGTCGCAGTTCGACTTCTTCTTCCGCGATACCTTCGTCGCGTCCACCCGGTCTTCCATGTCTCCTGTATCAAGCCCGTTCTTCGCACCCCCGCTCGTCTCCCCCCCCCCCCCCCCATCCTTGTCGAGGGCGCACCCATCTACAGGGTCCGTAGGATTTTGGACATGCGTCCTCGGGGCCGTGGTCATCAGTACCTAGTAGATTGGGAGGGGTACGGTCCTGAGGAGAGGAGTTGGGTTCCCTCTCGGGACGTGCTGGACCGTGCGCTGATCGATGATTTCCTCCGTTGCCGCCAGGTTTCCTCCTCGAGTGCGCCAGGAGGCGCTCGGTGAGTGGGGGGGTACTGTCATGTACTGTCATGTTGTGTCTTGTTTCTGTCCTTTCCCTTCACCCTGTCTCCCTCTGCTGGTCGTTGTTAGGTTACCTTTTCTCCCCCTCTTTTCCCCAGCTGTGCCTTGTCTCCTCCTAACTACCTCGTTCACCCCTTTTCCCACCTGTTCCCTTTTTCCCTCTGATTAGGTCCCTATATCTCTCTCTGTTTCTGCTCCTGTCTTTGTCGGATTCTTGTTTGTGTTGTTCATTGCTGCAACCTTGTCCTGTCCTGTCGGAACCTGCCGGTCCATCTGAGCCTACGTTTTGTTTTGTTATTAAAGAAGCTCTGTTTACGTTAATTCGCTTTTGGGTCCTCATTCACGCACCGTAACAACTATAGCCTAATGTAGCAACAGGCAATCATTGTTGCCCTACAGATGAACTAATTGGCAATAATTGAGTTAAGGTGGAAAACAAATCATGTCATGAGTGCATGAAGTGGAAGGAGCCAACTGATTTATTTTCAAAACAATATAGCATGCCAGACCAAATCAGCTTTATGAGTGGTTTAGGGGGGTGGGGATAACACCACAGTTTTAATTCCGTTCACTAGAGTGGGATTCAAACCAGGCTGATGGTGCGTCAATGATGATAACAAAATGGCATCACAATAAGACTGTCAAAGCTAGTGACTTTTGGTAATTGGACATTAACTTTGTTTGAACTGAGGGCTGAGTTACTGTGCACCGTGTAATCTGAACTGGGCCCAACATTTTGATCCAAGTAGTACACTGTCGTGAGATGTTATGATATACAGTGGGGAGAGTATTTGATACACTGCCAATTTTGCAGGTTTTCCTACTTACAAAGCATGTAAGGTACACTTCAACTGTGAGAGACGGAATCTAAAACAAAAATCCAGAAAATCACATTGTATGATTTTTAAGTAATTAATTAGCATTTTATTGCATGACATAAGTATTTGATCACCTACCAACCAGTAAGAATTCCGGCTCTCACAGACCTGTTAGTTTTTCTTTAAGAAGCCCTCCTGTTCTCCACTCATTACCTGTATTAACTGCACCCGTTTGAACTCGTTACCTGTATAAAAGACACCTGTCCACACACTCAATCAAACAGACTCCAACCTCTCCACTGTATGTCATGTTACTCTTGTTAAAACGTTTTCTGTGGTTATACCCTATTTTGTAATGTAGAATAACTGTAGAAAAGGCTCTAATTGTTCTTATACTTTTTAGGGAAACTGTCACTTAAATTGCACTTTTTGGTTAACTTTCTCTAACTGTAGGCACCTGTGAGCCATAGAGATGTATAGAGATCACAAGTATCAGTCCTTAATGGTGCTGCCCATGTTAAGAGAGGCTTTTGGCACCTGCAACCAATTCCCTTAATAAATACCTGAGTTCCCTTTGTCTTTTAGTTCAGTACCAAACAACCCATGCAGTTCTCCAGCATGTATCCCTTTTATTTGTATTATCTGTGCATCCAATACCCAACCACACACTTGTGGAAATGAAATGAGTAATTGAAAAGATAAAAGTGAAATCTCTCTCAACTGAAACCCCAAGTCTCTCTCCCTATCCTTGTCCTCTAACTGGGACACCTGCACCTGTATCAGCTTCTACCTCACCCAGTACATTCAGAATAGGCAGTCTGTCTTAACAATTAACAATGTTCTCTAAGGTCACACTTTCCATTTTTCTTCTCTGCATTCTCAATCTGACTACTAGCCACAATATGGCAGTAAACCGTCCCTGTAATTGTTGATGAAAACAGTTAATGACTAATACCATTTCCTGTACAGAAGCTGCACAAATGACTCATTGCGAGAACACCATTATAAATGGGTTGAAGGGCATTTGGAGCCGTTGACATTCAACTGTTAGATATTGATTCACATTTAGATTTAGAAAAAGAGTAGCATGATGAAAGTAACAAAAGTTCTATTGGCTCTTGTCCTTTTTATGGCAAACAACTTCACAGACAATACTAATTGCGCTCAGATGAAAGTGGCCATAATTAATCCCCCCCCCCCCCATAATGGCACAGATGCATCCATTTCAAAGAGAGGCTGCAACTTCAGATGAAATTTACTTGATTAAGTGTAAGTGGAGCGAGTGTGTGTGTGTGTGTGTGTGTGTGTGTGTGTGTGTGTGTGTGTGTGTGTGTGTGTGTGTGTGTGTGTGTGTGTGTGTGTGTGTGTGTGTGTGTGTGTGTGTGTGTGTGTGTGTGTGTGTGTGTGTGTGTGTGTGTGTGTGTGTGCAAATATTCAATCAGTATTTCTCATTGTTAAATATCAGGGCCTTCAAATTATTTCAGATTGCCATTACTATTGGAATTACTCTTAGCTGAATTCAAATTGATTGAGAAGCCCACGCTATGGTCTGCTATACAATTCAACTGTTGGACGATATGGGTCCCTTTATGTCTGGCGAAAACCGAGCCCTGCATTCCACGATAAGAACCTCATACCAATGGTCAAGCATGGTGGTGGTAGTGTGATGGTTTGGGGATGCTTTGCTGCCTCAGGACCTGGACGACTTGCCATTATAGAAGGAACCATGAATTATGTTCTTTATCAGAGAATTCTACAGGAGAATGTCAGGCCATCCGTCTGTGAGCTGAAGCGCAGCTGGGTCATGCAGCAAGACAATGATCCAAAACACACAATCAAGTCTACATGAAAATAGTTTAAAAAAGCAACACATTTGAAGTTTTGGAATGGCCTAGTCAATGTCCAGACCTAATCCCAATTGAGATGTTGTGGCAGGACTTGAAACGAGCAGTTCATGCTTGAAAACCCACAAGTATCGCTGAGTTAAAACATTTCTGCTTCGAAGAGTGGGCCAAAATTCCTCCACAGCGATGTGAGAGACTGATCAACAACTACAGGAAGCATTTGGTTGCAGTCATTGCAGCTAAAGGTGGCACAACCAGTTATTGAGTGTAAAGCGGGAATTACTTTTTTTCACACAGGGTAATTGGGTGTTGTACAACTGTGTTAATTCATTAAATATAATAAGAATACATTTTTTGTGTTATTTGTAAACTCAGGTTCTCTTTATCTAATATTATGTTTTGGTTGAAGATCTGATAACATTCAGTGTCAAAAATATGCACAATAGAGAACATCAGAAAGGGGGGAAATACTTTTTCACGGCACTGAACACTAAGTAATTCACTGAGAATTTACTTGTCATTGTCAAGGATTGTGATTTTCCCTGTCAATTATTTTTAATAGCAGGCCTTGTGTTCCCAGGTGACAGCACATCTGGATGACATTAAAATAGAAGCTTGCATCATGGGAAAGTGTCCCATTTATAGTCTATGGCATCACATGGTGTCACATAGATAAGACATGACAAGGTTACAGTATTTTCCATCTTTGTGTATCTGAGAATCTCTTATGCGCCACTTCTCTTCAAATGAGAACAGACCATGAAATGAATTACAGCTATGGAGTTCGGAGTTTAGAGTACATTTGGTCATCAGCTAGGAAGAACTTGACATTGGCAAATGTGCAAAAGGAAACAGAAACCAAACCACATGTATTTTAGTCAAATATTGTGTTATTAAACTAGGCAGCTAAAGTGGTGCTGCCTCACTGGATATCAAATGAAACACTGAGAACATGTTCTTGCCTTCAGTTCTTGCTAATTCTTAATTGTGTCTTACATGCATGATAACATCACATTAATTTACCTGTCATGTTTTTGCATTTAAGAAAGAACAGAACACACAAATAGATAGAAACATTGTGACTCAGTTGTGGTTTGCAACAGTGTTTTATGTAGCTCGTACCATTCTACCAATTCAACACTTGGCCTCTATTCTTGTGTTTTCTTTATGGGGCAAAGCATGGTGGGAAAAGGAGCGGCCAATGTACTGATTACTTGTTGTGGTAAGCGTTTCTATTGTTCCCTGGAACCCAATTATAGAACAAAGGCATGTCTATTGAAAGCGTTTGAGCTCAGGAAATAGTACAACGCAAAGAAGCACAATGTTAATGTGTGCTGCACTTTCCATTGTATACAGCCTGCATATACACACACCTTACATTTATATAATATGCAAGTGCATACTGTGTGTGTTTGCACTTGAAATACCTTTGGGGAAATGTATTTTCTGTGTCACTGTGAGGGGAAATGCATAGCTTTAGATACATAAATCATGTGTTTTAGTCCCAAATATAGCCAACATTTGCTGTTCAATTTATAGGCTGTTTAACGATGTAAACAGATTATTTTGGTTTTGTTTAGTTGACTGTTACAATAGAAATTGGACTTCTCTGATATACACTGTCGATAAAGGTATAGTTTAGCAAAATGCTTCCTTACCATGAAAGCAGTCTATGGACAAGGAGTGACTGCAATCTACAATTAGATTTTGTTAATAAACTAGCCACTATCAACAGACGCTAATATTAGCATTTTGGGACTTTAACCCCATTTAAGTCAATCTCCCCCATTTAGCATGTTTAAAATGTCATTCCCAAATCATCCCAAAATAATTTAAAATCCATTTAACCTGTTGAGTGTAGGGGGCAGTATTTTGATGTTTGGATGAAAAACATACCCAAATGAAACTGCCTATTTCTCAGGCCCAGAATCTAGAATATGCATATAATTGTCAGATTAGGATAGGAAACACTCTAAAGTTTCCAAACCGGTCAAAATATTGTCTGTGAGTATAACAGAACTGATATTGCAGGCGAAAACATGAGGAAAATCCAACCCGGAAGTGCTGTTTTTCCTGAAAGCTCTCTGTTCCATTGCCTGCCTTCTCTCCATTTAAAGGGATATCAACCAGATTCCTTTTCCTATGGCTTCCCCATGGTGTGAACAGTCTTTATACATAGTTTCAGGCTTTTCTTTTGAAAAATGAGCGAGAAAGATCACATTGCGTCATTGTATGGCTGGGTGCCAGCAGCGTTTTGCATGCGCAACAGCTTGGAGCAGACATTTTCTCTCTTTCTCCTATTGAAGAAGCTACAGTCCCGGTTGAAATATGATCAATTATATATTGTAAAAACAACCTGAGGATTGATTATAAAAAACTTTTGACATGTTTCTACGAACTTTACGGATACTATTTGGAATTTTCGTCTGCCTGGTCGTGACTCCTCGAGCCTGTGGATTTCTGAACATAACGTGCCAACCAAACGGAGGTATTTTGGATATGTGTTCCAGTCGGATGGATGTGTTCCAGTCGAATTTGATGATTTCAAAGTTTTCTCTATGAAAAATGTAGTTCATTTAATCTGAATGTCATAAGGTTCCATGACTTTGTCCACACAGTGCACCTGAACACACAAAATAAATGTTGATGAGTTTCATTACATTTTGGGTGTTTATTTAACTTTGGTGCACCTGTGGTGTTCCCGATCAAGAATGACCGGTCATTAGAAATGAATGGGTGAGACTACAATTAGTATATTCAATTGAGTTCAGGCACATGCCCATTCATCAGCTGGACACACTTCCTCTCCCAGACCCCCACATGGATTAAGCACACAAGAGTAATTCCAATAGTAATGACAATCTGTTATAATTTGAAGGCCCTGATATTTAACAATGAGAAATACTGAGTGATTATTTTCACACACACACACGCACACGCACACACACACACACACACACACACACACACACACACACACACACACACACACACACACCTTCTTGGCTTCCATGGCAACCCCCAAGGGAACCTTTCCCCAATATAATCTTTCCTCAACGGGAACCACACCAGTTGGCATTCTCACAAACAATCGCAACATTGTTTCAATAATGTCTAGAACTTTTCTCGCAACTCTGGTATTAAATGCTTTTTTGAGGCCTTGATCACAATTCATTCTGTGGCAGCTCAATGACCAAACGATATACTGTATGTGAGGCTCTTGATCGTATCTTTGATCATGACACTGGTGAGGAGGAGAGAGTCCTTATTCAACTTTGACACAAAGTAGTCTGTGATAAATATCACAACATGTTTCATATGAGTATTTGTTATAGTCAAAATAATCTATATATTATGCTTTTTTACTAAAAAAAAAAGTTGTATGAGCTCAGGTCAATGAGACCTACAGGCCATAAATAGCAAATAGAAGTTAAAAACTTGTAATGTTCACATTAACTTAAGTTGATAAAAAGATCTAACACCACATTAGGTGATAATATATGTATTGTTATGGATATATAATCAGCTTTAATGGGGGCGGACATTTTGGACTGGGAACACAGAATTAATTAACATGAAATGAACACAACAGGATGGTTAAGCAATCCCTATCTATGCAGCATGAATACAGATGTACAGCGCATTCGGAAAGTATTCAGACCCCTTCCCTTTCTCCACATCTTGTTACATTACAGCCTTATTCTAAAATTGATTAAATTAAAATAAAAATCCTTATCAATCTACACACAATAACCCATAACGACAAAGTGAAAACAGGTTTTTAGAAATTGATCATCCTTGAGATGTTTCTCCAACTTAATTAGAGTCCACCTGTGGTAAATTCAATTGATTGGACATGATTTGGAAAGGCACATACCTGTCTATACAGTGGTTCCTCCTTCAAAAGGGTCATCATACTGCAGCACACCTTGCGGGCTGCAGCAGAATTCTATGGCACGTTATTTAATTGTCAGCCATTGTTACCATTAATGCTAGTTTGACCACCAGAGGGCATCTTTGAGAAGCATTTGATAGCCTTCAAAAGTGTCTGTACTAGATAATTTAAAACCTTGTTTTGTAAGAACATAGGATATGGGATTGATTTTAAGAAATTTTGCTTAAATTAATTTGATTAATATTATGGTGTTTCTATTCCAAGAAAAACTAAACCCTCAGGGTTTCAGTTAGGATGGAACGGAAAATATGGCGCTGTACAACGTGACGGTCGGGAGTAGGCTACAGTACTAAGAGCATAACATTTCCACACTCTAATTGTAGTCTAATCAATACCCAAACAGAGATTCAGTGAAAGTAAAAATCTCATTGAATTATCAAGATCAGTCCCCATGCTTGTCTCAGAGCAGAGCAAAACAGTGCTGAAATAGTTGACCACAGCGGGTAGGCTATTGCTTCAAATCCTATTGCTTTTAACGTCAATGTGCTTTTTAAATAAATAACACCAACACCACTTTTAACAGCACATTACTCAACACTAGTGAGACTCATCTCGCCTACGATAGGCCTACAGTATATTACGTGACTCTCTGCCAATAGTTACATTTAGAGGGTTGGAAGATTCTAAATTAATATCTAAGGGGCATTTTTTGTTAGGGAAAATCTGATATGTGAGAATTTCTAAGGGGCTTTTATATCATTCTAAATGAATTAATAATAATAATTGCTTTTTTTTTTAAATACACAAAAAAACCTGTAGCCTAATGTATTTATTTTACTTTTATTATAGTATATAGGCCTAAATCGGGGATTGGCAACTCCAGTCCTCAGGGGCATGATTGGTGTCACACTTTTGCCCCAGCTAACACACTTGACTAATAATCAACTAATCATGATCTTCAGTTTCGAATGAAATTAGTTCAATCTGTCATGTACTGTCATGTTGTCTTGTCTCTGTCCTTTCCCTTCACCCTGTCTCCCTCTGCTGGTCGTGTTAGGTTACCTTTTCTCCCCCGCTTTCCCCCAGCTGTCCCTTGTCTCCTCTAACTACCCATTCACCCCGTTCCCCACCTGTTCCCTTTTTTCCCTCTGATTAGGTCCCTATATCTCTCTCTGTTTCTGCTCCTGTCCTTGTCGGATTCTTGTTTGTTTGTGTCATTCATGCCTGAACCAGACTGTCGTCATGTTTGCTGTAACCTTGTCCTGTCCTGTCGGAATCTGCCGGTCCATCTGAGCCCACCTATGTTTGGTAATTAAAGAAGCTCTGTTTAAGTTGATTCGCTTTTGGGTCCTCATTCACGCACCGTAACACAATCAGCTGTGTTTGCTAGGGATGAGAAAAAAGTGTTACACTACTCCAGCTCCCGAGGATTGGAGTTGCCATCCCTGGCCTAAATCATAATAATATTGCTGGATAATTCTACATTTTTATGACATGCCTGGTTTATTCCGTCTCCACAACAAATATCAGCCTACCATTTATCCATCGCTTATTTAATAGCCAAGCATGCTCGAAAGTAAGTAGGCCGGTAGTGTCACACCCTGATCTGTTTCACCTGTCTTTGTGATTGTCTCCACCCCCCTCCAGGTGTCGCCATCTTTCTCATTATCCCCTGTGTATTTATACCTCTGTTCTCTGTTTGTCTGTTGCCAGATTGTCTTGTTTATGAAGTCAACCAGCATTTTTGTATTCAACTCCTTTTCCCCAGTCCCCCCTTTTCTCGTCCTCTTGGTTTTGACTCTTGCCTGTCCTGACCCTGTACCCGCCCGCCTGGCCACACTGCTTGCCTGCTGTCCTGTACCTTTGTCCCTTTTGCTGTAATAAACATTGTTACTTCGACACGGTCTGCATCTGAGTCTTATCTTGATTCCTGATAGTACGAACTGGCCATGACTAACCCAGCAGACACGGGCCAGCTGAGCAATGCCATCTCCACCCAGGGAGCCACCATCGGCATGCATGAGGAATTGCTTCGTGGCCTTGTGGAGGGGGTCCAAACGTTGGCTGAACGCAATGATCGGGCATTGGACAGTTTGCTGGAGCAATTCCAAGGATTCTCTGGGAGACCGCCAACCACGGTGGTAATCCCACAGCGACTCAGCGACTCAGCTGCTGGCAGCGCCGTCTCATCGGTCACCGTGCCTTTTCAAGAGCCCCGCTTAACACCTCCGGAATGCATCAATGGAGAGCTGAGCACCTGTCGGCGTTCCTAGCTCAGTGTGTCCTCGTCTTCAGCCCTTCTCCTTCCCATCAGATCGCTCCAAGATAGCTTACCTCATCACGCTGATGTCCCGGAGGGCTCTCACCTGGGCTACTGCCATGTGGGAACAACATGCTCTAGTCTGGAGGGGTTCGTGGGAGAAGTGAGGAAGGTCTTTGATGCCCCGTTCTCTGGGCGAGAGGCCGCACGAAAGCTAATCCAGGTTCGGCTGGACTCCCGCAGTGTAACTGATTATGCGGTGGATTTCCACATGTTGCCAGGGAAGATTGCTTGGAATCAAGAGGCACTGTTTGATATGTTCCTGCACCGCGTCTCGGAGGAGGTCAAGGACGAGCTTGCAGCCCGGGAGTTACCTACGGGGCTCAATTCCCTCATCGCTTTGAACATAGGTATTGATGGGCGATTACAGGAACGACGGAGGGAGAGGAAATTGGATTTTGCTCGCATGCCCAGGGGTCCCACCTTGCCTCTGAGTCATCCCGGAAGCTCCCGCGGTCTCATTACTGAGAGAACCTGAGGCTTCCTGACCTCCCCAAAGGGCTGCTGAAGACATCCGAGTCACCGCTTCCTGAGCCTATGCCACTAGAAAGAGCTGGGCTGTCGCCAGCGGAACAGCAATACAGGATCGACACGAAGAGTTGTCTGTATTGTGGGACTCTTGGTCATTTCTTGTCCTTTAAAGAAACCAGGCTCACCAGTAGGAGCAAGTACTCTGGTGGGCCACATAGAGAACGTTCCTGTTTCCCCTGCTCGCACCCCTTTTCATGCCATTCCGCTGTGGAGAGACCTGTCAAAATCTCTCCGTGTTCTCATTGGCTCTGGGGCCGACGAGAGCTTTTGGACACTACCCTGGCGTCCGAGCTGAACATCCCCACTCAGCCCCTTTCCATTCCCATGGACGTTAGGGTGCTGGACGGGCCACTGTGTTTTCCAAGCTGGATCTATGGAACACCTACCACCTGGTGCGGATACGAGAGGGGGATGAGTAGAAGACCCCCTTCAGCACGACCAGTGGCCACTGGTCATGCCCTTTGGCCTCACCAACACCCCTGCTTTGTTCCAAGCTCTGGTGAATGATGTTCTCCGCAACATGTTGAACCAGTTCATCTTCGTCTACATTGATGACATCCTCGTTTTCTCCCGCTCCCCTAAAGAACACGTGCTCCATGTCTGGCAGGTCCTTCAATGCCACCTGGAGAATCAGCTGTTTGTGCGAGTTCCATTGCTCCACCATTCCTCAAGCTACATCCCTGCGCCTTCATCTCCCATCACCTCAACGCCACGGAAAGGAACTACGATGTGGGGAATCGTGACCTTCTCGCGGTGAAGATGGCGTTGGAGGAATGGAGGCACTGGCTGGAGGGGATGGAATGTCCGTTCGTCGTGTGGACTGACCACAAGAACTTGGAGTATCCCCACACTGCTTAGCGCCTCAACTCCAGGTAAGCCAGATGGGCCCAGCTGTTCACACGGTTCAACTTCTCTCTCTCATACTGGCCGGGATCCAAGAATGTCAAGCCGGATGTCCCGCTATAGCCCCACGACCACTACCACTACCTCGGAACTCAAAACCATCCCACTTTATGCCTGGCGACGGCACTCAGCTGGGGAATAGGGAAGCAGGCCAATGAGGCACAGTGTGTCCTGGATTGAGCCCACTTCTCCAGGCTTGCCTGCCACCCAGGAGCCCATTGGACCCTGGCCTTTGTGCGACAGCGCTTTTGGTGGCCTACTATGGTCCTTGACATGTCCACACTCATCGCTGCTGGCACGGTGTGTGCACAGAACAAGACTCCTCGTCAAGCTCCGGCTGGTCTCCTCCAACCTGTGCCTGTCCCCCACCGTCCCTGGTCTCACATCTCCCTGGACTTTGTCACGGGTCTTCCCCCGTCTGATGGCAACACCGCCATCCTGACCGTGGTGGATCAGTTTTCCAAAGCCGCACACTTCATTCTTCTCCCCAAACTACCCTCTGCCAAAGACGGCCCAGCTCATGGTGCAGCACGTCTTCCAGATCCATGGACTGCCCGTGGACATGGTCTCTGACCGAGGTCCTCAGTTCTCATCCCAGTTCTGGAAGGCGTTCTGCACCCTCATTGGGTCATCGGCCAGCCTGTCCTCCGGGTTCCAACCCCAGTCCAACTGCCAGTCGGAGCGAGCCAACCAGAACCTCGAGACTACCCTGCGCTTCCTGGTCTCCGCCAACCCCACCACCTGGAGCCAGCAGCTTGTGTGGGTTGAATACGCCCGCAACACCCTACCCTGCTCTGCCACCGGCCTATCTCCCTTGGAGTGTTGCCTGGGGTTAGGGTTAGCCCCCGCTCTCCCCTGAGCAGGAAGAGGAGGTCGGCCCAGATGTTTGTCCTCCGCTGTCGTCGTACGTGGAGGAGAGCCCGGTCAGACATGCTCAAGACCACCTCCATGCCCTTTCACACATGGTCAAAAGGAACAATGCTATTCATTGACTACAGCTCAACGTTAAACACCATAGTGCCCTCAAAGCTCATCACTAAGATAAGGACCTTGGGACTAAACACCTCCCTCTGCAACTGGATCCTGGACATCCTGACGGGATGCCCCCAGGTGGTAAGGGTAGGTAACATCATATCTGCCACGCTGATCCTCAACACAGGGTCCCCTCAGGGTTGCATGCTCAGTCCCCTCCTGTACTCCCGATTCACTCATGACTCAATGGCCAGGCACAACTCCCAACACCATCATTAAATTTGCAGATGACACAACAGTGGACCTGATCACCGACAACAACGAGACAGCCTATATGGAGGAGGTCAGAGACCTGACCGTGTGGTGCAAGGACAACAAGGCCTCGCTATTGTTATTTATATATATTTTGTGTGCCTTATTCTAATTTTGTATGATTATGATTTGCTGTGTTTCTTAATTGATTGATTGTGTATTCCTCACACTTTTCTGGTCTCCTCGGAAACGGGAGTTGGCCCAGGTCTGCCACACCTGGGCCTGATTCAGTTAACGAGCTCCATGCTGGTTATAATGGAGCTCCCAACTCACTTCTGGACTGTGGGGGAGAGGAGAGGAGAGGAGAGGAGAGGGGAGGGAATTAAGTAGTGGTGGTGAAGAATTGACTGAAAAGGAAGAGTGTTGAAAATTGAAAGGGATGATAAGTGTATGTTATACAAGGATTAGTTTTTTCTTGCTGTACGTGGATTAGTTTTTTCTTAGTGAGCACCTCCCTATGCATGTACAGTTGAAGTCAGAAGTTACATACACCTTAGCCAATTACATTTAAACACAGTTTTTCACAATTCCTGACATTTAATCCTAGTAAAAATTCCCTGTCTTAGGTCAGTTAGGATGACCACTTTATTTTAAGAATGTGAAATGTCATAATTGTAGAGAGAATGATTTATTTCAGCTTTTATTTATTTCATTACATTCCCAGTGGGTCAGAAGTTTACATACTCAATTAGTATTTGGTAGCATTGCCTTTGAATTGTTTAACATGGGTCGAACATTTCGGGTAGCCTTCCGCAAGCGTTCCACAATATGTTCGGTGAATTTTGGCCCATTCTTCCTGACAGAGCTGGTGTAACTGAGTCAGGTTCATAGGCCTCCTTGCTCACACACGCTTTTGCAGTTCTGCCCACAAATGTTCTATAGGATTGAGGTCAGCGCTTTGTGATGGCCACCCCAATACCTTGCCTTTGTCCTTAAGCCATTTTGCTACAACTTTGGACTTATGCTTGTGGTCATTGTCCATTTGGAAGAACCATTTGTGACCAAGCTTTAATTTCCTGACTGATGTCTTGATGTTGCTTCAATATATCCACAATTTTCCTGCCTCATGATGTCATCTATTTTGTGAAGTGCACCAGTCCCTCCTGCAGCAAAGCACCCCCACAAAATGCTGCTGCCACCCCTGTGCTTCACGGTTGGGATGGTGTTCTTCGGCTTGCAAGCCTCCCCCTTTTTCCTCGAAACATAACAATGGTCATTATGGCCAAACAGTTCTATTTTTGTTTAATCAGAACAGAGGACATTTCTCCAAAAAGTATGATCTTTGTCCCCATGTGCAGTTGCAAACCGTAGTCTGGCTTTTTAATTGCGGTTTTGGAGTAGTGGCTTCTTCCTTGCTGAGCAGCCTTTCAGGTTATGTCGATATAGGACTCGCTTTACTTTGGATACAGAAACATTTGTACCTGTTTCCTCAAGCATTCTTTGCTGTTGTTCTGGGATTGATTTGCACTTTTCACACCAAAGTACGTTCATCTCTAGGAGACAGAACGCATCTCCTTCCTGAGAGGTATGATGGCTGCGTGGTCCCATGGTGTTTATACTTGCATACTATTGTTTGTACAGATGAACGTGGTACCTTCAGGCTTTTGGAAATTGCTCCCAAGGATAAGCCAGATTTGTGGAGGTCTACAATTCTTTTCTGAGGCCTTGGCTGATATCTTTAGATTTTTTTTCCCATGATGTCAAGCGAAGAGACACTGAGTTTGAAGGTAGGACTTGAAATACATCCACAGTTATACCTCCAATTTACTAAATGATGTAAATTTGCCTATCAGAAGCTTCTAAAGCCATGACATTGTTTTCTGGGATTTTCCAAGCTGTTTAGAGGCACAGCCAACTTAGTGTATGTACATTTCTGACCCACTGGAGTTTTGACACAGTGAATTATAAGTTAAATAATCTTTCTGTAAACAATCGTTGGAAAAATTACTTGTCATGCACAAAGTAGATGTCCTAACCGACTTGACAAAACTATAGTCTGTTAACAAGAAATGTGTGGAGGGGTTGAAAAACACTTAGGTTGTAGTCATATGTAAACGAATGTGTAAACTTCTGACTTCAACTGTAAAAGTAGAGTATATTTGGGCATTTGTCCCAAAACCACTATAATGTAGGATTTGGCCATGTTTCAAGTGTGCGCAGACAGGTGGGGTGGGGTGGGGTGGGGGTGGGGTGGGGTGGGGTGGGGGTGGGGGGGGGGGGGGGTGTAGTATATATATGGAAGTTTGGAATGAGAAAAAAATACTTTTTAATTTTGTTTCGACTAGCTTATATATGCTGTTGCCTCATAAAATGACAAGGATATGAAGTGGGAGAAAAATAAACAGCCCTCTCCCTAGACTTTGGTATATATTATTTATTGTGCCTATACTGCTTATTCTTTAGCGGTGTAATAAGTAGGCTCCTTGTCAGGGAGCTCTTGTTTCAATCTGTTGCTTTAAATTACGTTTAAACTACTGAAGAGAATAGATTGTTTAGTGTTGACTATTTCTATACTGATTCTCATCTGTCACAAGACTGTAGATGGCATACCAGTGTGATGGATGTTGCTGTTTTAAAAATAAAAACAATATTTAAAAAATTAAGGTTTTCAGTCATTTTCCGCTTGAGCTCAACCACTGGCATTTCTAACTCGGTTTTTTGGAGCGCTTTGTCTCTGTCACAGTTACAACAGCAGCCCTTAGACTGTGGAGGTAATAGTCAACTTCTCTTTACTTAATAGATATTGGTTGCACAGCCAAACTTAAATGGAGGGACTAGCTGAACCTTTTTGTTTTCTGTTGCAAAACGACACTGCTATGGTGTCCCCTAATGAACGGCGTTCTCTTTTTCTCTAGATCTAATCTACAATGCCACCTTTTATTTATTGGATTCATCTCACATGGCAGTATTTAGATGTTGAGGTCCTATGAAGCTTTCAGGGCAGGGTGAACACAATCTTCAGAGGGAACTATTGTAAACTCAGCAAAAAAAAGAAACGTCCTCACAGTCAACTGCTTTATTTTCAACAAACTTAACATGTAAATATTTGTATGAACATAAGATTCAACAACAGACATACACTGAACAGGTTCCACAGACATGTGATTAACAAAAATGGAATAATGTGTCCCTGAACAAAAGGGGGGTCCCAACAAGTTCCCAGACATTTCTGGGGCGGGGAATGGCCCTAGCCCTCACCCTCTGATCCAACAGGTCCCAGACGTGCTCAATGGGATTGAGATCCGGGCTCTTCGCTGGCCATGGAAGAACACTGACATTCCTGTCTTGCAGGAAATCACGCACAGAACAAGCAGTATGGCTGGTGGCATTGTCAAGCTGGAGGGTCATGTCAGGATGAGCCTGCAGGAAGGGTATCACCTGAGGGAGAAGGATGTCTTCCCTTAACGCACAGCGTTGTGATTGCCTGCAATGGCCTCCCGGGTGGCGCAGTGGTTAAGGGCGCTGTACTGCAGTGCCAGCTGTGCCATCAGAGTCCCTGGGTTCGCGCCCAGGCTCTGTCGTAACCGGCCGCGACCGTGAGGTCCGTGTGGCGACGCACACTTTTCACCAGTCCTGTCTGGTCCAGCGACGGTGTGTTTGTGCCCATAGGCGACGTTGTTGCCGGTGATGTCCCTCAGTCCAGCCTCTCTCAGCCTATTGCGGACAGTCTGAGCACTGACGGAGGGATTTTGCGTTCCTGGTGTAACTCGGGCAGTTGTTGCCATCCTGTACCTGTCCCGCAGGTGTGATGTTCGGATGTACCGATCCTGTGCAGGTGTTGCTACACGTGGTCTGCCACTGCGATGATGACCAGCTGTCTCCCTGTCTTAGGAGTCCCACAGTGCGAACATTGCAATTTATTGCCCTGGCCACATCTGCAGTCCTCATGCCTCCTTGCAGCATGCCTAAGACACGCTAGTGCCTAAGACACGCTAGTCCGCAGATGAGCAGGGACCCTGGGCATCTTTCTTTTGGTGTTTTTCAGAGTCAGTAGAAAGGCCTCTTTAGTGTCCTAAGTTTTCATAACTGTGACCTTAATTGCCTACCGTCTGTAAGCTGTTAGTGTCTTACCGACCGTTCCACAGGTGCATGTTCATTATTTTTTTATGGTTCATTGAACAAGCATGGGAAACAGTGTGTAAACCCTTTACAGTGAAAATCTGTAAAGTTATTTGGCTTTTTACGAATTATCTTTGAAAGACAGGGTCCTGAAAAAGGGACGTTTCTTTTTTTGCTTAGTTTATGTACCAACTTCATGCAGTGACACAACCGACTGAAACATGCACACTTTTTTCTCTCCATGTCTACTAAAAGTTTTTAGTCTTTCTCGCTAACATCCTATCATCAGAGAATATTCCCACTGGTGGTGGTGTGGGTGGAGATAAGATTGTCTTCAAGCCCCTTCTGTCTTACATGCACCCTATATCTGTATGCATGGGGGAGGCGGAGGAGGCCTTTTCCACTTTTTATTTTGATTTAAAGGGGTGGTGGAGAGCATCATCACGGAATCTCTTCATCTTCTTGACTTTATTACACATTTGTTTTCATTTTACTTCCAAGGCTTGGGCTGAATAGATTTGAGATTTCCCAAGGGATCTTGGGATCCTCGCCTATATAGAAGATTATGTGGAGGATTTCTAAAAAGCATTGTTATCATCACCGTTATAATCAGTATTACTTTTGAATATTTATTATCATTAGTAGAAGTGGTTGAAGTTATTGTAGTTGTAGTAATATTGTAGCACAAAAAACTGTAGGCCTACAGTAACTGTAATCTGTTACGATACCAGCTAAAATGTTGTAATCAAATTACAGATGCTTTTGAAGAACTGGATGATTACTTCTAGGATTACTTTTAAATACAGAAAGGATGTTTGCGAGAGAAAAAAATGGACACCTTTCAGTCCTCTCAATGACATTCAAACCAGCATTGACAGAAGTTTAAGTTTGTTCTGCCTGAGTGAGTTTGACAACAAGTCAGAGACCACTATGATGACACACCAAATGCATTTGATGTATCAGGGAAAAGAGCAGGAATAGGCTTTTGTAGGCTACAGTCCAATGGTGCGACTGCTGTCAGCATCCAAAGATTATCCAACATGAATAAATGCTTAGAGTTAAGGATGACAGCAGTGGTGTAGCCTACATGCGATACAAATAACTTACTATTGATATCTACATAGCAGCAGTGCGATTCACATCAATGCGCTATCTCATTTAGCTATTAGGGCCTTCACTGGCGTACTACCAGTGGCGGATTTAGGTATAGGCGACATGGGCCCGGGGTGGCATTTTGCCGAGGGTGGCATGGGCGCCCGCACAAAATCATTCGGAATGGTGACATTTGCTCGATCGGTTTTCTATCGCTCATTTGCACATCACGTCAATGATATCATGTCACTATGTGGGACTGTGGGTCAATTAACCTTGTCGGAGTGGACGCCCTGATTCTAGTTTGTGAGCTAGGCAGGCTACTGCCTAGGAAGGTCTCCCACTGAAAAGTACAACATGGGGAGGGTGGCAGGGGTAGGTTGACCTCAGGTCTCCCCACTGGAAGCCTGAGGTAGGGGGATCGGGGGAATCTATCAAATTGCGCACCTCTAACTCTGTACAGTGCTAATGCAATTAGTAAAATCAGTCACACTACGAAATGCTACCAAATTAACCACAATTCTTTCATAATACTGTGAATATGTCGTTTCACAGACTTATTGTTGCATTTTTTTCTGTTTGTGTGCGAAATTATTAATAATAATATTAAACCAGTCTGCACATCACCAAGGTGAATTGGTTTAGTCTTGACTATTGGTTGACCGTGTTGGGGGGATGGGTAATGTATTGATGCTCCAGTGCCAAATCAAAACAAATGTACTTTATTTTTTATTTTCATACATATTGTTATATTTGTATAGTTTAAATGTTATGATTTAAAAAAAAAATGTTATTCCAAATGTCTGAATAAAAATTACAGTTAGTGCAGAATGGTGCTTCTTATTTTTTGGGTCGGGGGGGTGGCGCTGAAGTGGGGGTTCACCCAGGGAACCATGCAAGCTAGAACACCCACTTCGTACCACACACCACCACAGCCCCCGCATACAAACACAGACCTTGCGGGTACACCACTGTGCGCCTTACAAATGGATTGTGGTTGTTGTGGATGCCTGTTCAAAAATGTATATGTGCATTTTAACCAAATAATGGTTCAATTTAAGAAGTTTAAGCTGCCATTGTTTTTGTCAATAGCCAATGAAAAATGTGCTCTTGCAACAGCTACATAGTGCTGATCACAGCCTGTGGAATAAAAGTTTGAGCCAGTGCCTCCCTTCTAAACTCCTCTGTGGTATCAATCAAAAACGAGTTTAATTTAAGAACAACACAAGTGGAGCTTTTATTGTACATCTAACTCGTGCTGATTAAGTCCAACGGCCTAATGGACACATGCTCCGCAAACCTTTTTCCCATGCAAATAGCACGTTTTGGTAGTGCTCAAAGCATGCCATTCCATGAGAGCAGCCTTGTTTTTCAATTCAAAGCAATGAGCCCAATCAGTTCTCCATTGACAACAAAATCATAAACAACAGAGCAGGCTAATAAATCCTTAGTTTTTGAATTATGCTCAGGTAAAACAATTTGACTAATCTATATTTCCAAATTTCCAAGTATTCTTGAAGATCATGAAGGATTAAATTAATTGGATCGATTGGAAATCTGACATACATATTATTATCTGTAGTTAAAAGCAATGGGTTAGAAGAAGCCTACATAACCAATCCATAAACTAAAATGCAACATCCATTTATGGCCAGCTATGTAAACTCTAACATTGATTTATCCAGCAATCGATGTCGTTCAATTGGTAACGTACATTTTTTGTCTTCTTCTAATACCTCTTAAGGGGAAAGTAATCAGATTACGTTACTGAGTTTGGGGTCATCCAAAAGTCACTGATTAACATTTGACAGGTAACTAGTAACTGTAACGGATTACATTTAGAAAATAACATACCCAACCCTGGTAGTGATCATCATCAGCGGGCGATTCCCTGATCCACCTCTACGCAGACGACACCATTCTATATACTTCCGGCCCGTCCTTGGACACTGTGCTATCTAACCTCCAAACGAGCTTCAATGCCATACAACACTCCATCCGTGGCCTCCAACTGCTCTTAAACGCTAGTAAAACCAAATGCATGCTTTTCAACCGTTCGCTGCCTGCACCCGCACGCCTGACTAGCATCACCACCCTGGATGGTTCCGACCTTGAATATGTGGACATCTATAAGTACCTAGGTGTCTGGCTAGACTGTAAACTCTCCTTCCAGACTCATATCAAACATCTCCAATCGAAAATCAAATCTAGAGTCGGCTTTCTATTCCGCAACAAAGCCTCCTTCACTCACGCCGCCAAACTTACCCTAGTAAAACTGACTATCCTACCGATCCTCGACTTCGGCGATGTCATCTACAAAATTGCTTCCAACACTCTACTCAGCAAACTGAATGCAGTTTATCACAGTGCCATCCGTTTTGACACTAAAGCACCTTATACCACCCACCTCTGCGACCTGTATGCTCTAGTCGGCTGGCACTCGCTACATATTCGTCGCCAGACCCACTGGCTCCAGGTCATCTACAAGTCCATGCTAGGTAAAGCTCCGCCTTATCTCAGTTCACTGGTCACGATGGCAACACCCACCTGTAACACGCGCTACAGCAGGTGTATCTCACTGATCATCCCTAAAGCCAACACCTCATTTGGCCGCCTTTCGTTCCAGTTCTCTGCTGCCTGTGACTGGAACGAATTGCAAAAATCGCTGAAGTTGGAGACTTTTATCTCCCTCACCAACTTCAAACATCTGCTATCTGAGCAGCTAACCGATCGCTGCAGCTGTACATAGTCTATCGGTAAATAGCCCACCCATTTTAACTTACCTCATCCCCATACTGTTTTTGTTTATTTTATTTTCTGCTCTTTTGCACACCAATATCTCTACCTGTACATGCCATCTGATCATTTATCACTCCAGTGTTAATCTGCAAAATTGTAATTATTCACCTACCTCCTCATGCCTTTTGCACACAATGTATATAGACTCTCCTTTTTTCTACTGTATTATTGACTTGTTAATTGTTTACTCCATGTGTAACTCTGTGTTGTCTGTTCACACTGCTATGCTTTATCTTGGCCAGGTCGCAGTTGCAAATGAGAACTTGTTCTCAACTAGCCTACCTGGTTAAATAAAGGTGAAATAAAAATAAATAAATAAAAAATAGTAGAAGAAAACCCGGCAGTCATAGAACTACTAGTAGTAGTTGTCATAGTCTTACACTATAACTATACACAATACATAGTTGCAGTGGCAGTAGGGGCTAGAACAGTATAACTACTCAATGCATTAAAGACACCTGCTCTTTCCATGACATAGACTGACCAGATGAAAGCTATGATCCCTTAGTGATGTCACTTGTTCAATCCACTTCAATCAGTGTAGATGAAGGGGAAGAGACAGGTTAAATAAGGATTGTTAAGCCTTGAGATTATTGAGACATGGATTGTGTATGTGTGTGTTAAGGTGAGTGAATGAGGACCCAAAAGCGAACTAACTTAAACAGAGCTTCTTTAATAACCAAACATAGGTAGGCTCAGATAGACCGGCAGATTCCGACAGGACAGGACAAGGTTACAGCAAACATGACGATAGTCTGGCTCAGGCATGAAACACAAACAAGAATCCGACAAGGACAGGAACAGAAACAGAGAGAGATATAGGGACCTAATCAGAGGGAAAAAGGGAACAGGTGGGAAACGGGGTGAATGGGTAGTTAGAGGAGACAAGGAACAGCTGGGAGAAAGCGGGGGAGAAAAGGTAACCTAACAACGACCAGCAGAGGGAGACAGGGTGAAGGGAAAGGACAGAGACAAGACACAACATGACAGTACCCCCCCACTCACCGAGCGCCTCCTGGCGCACTCGAGGAGGAAACCTGGCGGCAACGGAGGAAATCCTCGATCAGCGCACGGTCCAGCACGTCCCGAGAGGGAACCCAACTCCTCTCCTCAGGACCGTACCCCTCCCAATCGACAAGGTACTGGTGACCACGGCCCCGAGGACGCATGTCCAAAATCCTGCGGACCCTGTAGATGGGTGCGCCCTCGACAAGGATGGGGGGGGGGGGGGGGAGACGAGCGGGGGCGCGAAGAACGGGCTTAATACAGGAGACATGGAAGACCGGGTGGACGCGACGAAGGTATCGCGGAAGAAGAAGTCGAACTGCGACAGGATTAATGACCCGAGAAATACGGAACGGACCAATGAACCGCGGGGTCAACTTGCGAGAAGCCGTCTTAAGGGGAAGGTTCTGAGTGGAGAGCCAAACTCTCTGACCGCGACAATATCTAGGACTCTTAGTTCTACGCTTATTAGCAGCCCTCACAGTCTGCGCCCTATAACGGCAAAGTGCAGACCTGACCCTCTTCCAGGTGCGCTCGCAACGTTGGACAAAAGCCTGAGTGGAGGGGACGCTGGACTCGGCGAACTGAGATGAGAACAGCGGAGGCTGGTACCCGAGGCTACTCTGAAAAGGAGATAGCCCGGTCGCAGACGAAGGAAGCGAGTTGTGGGCGTATTCTGCCCAGGGGAGCTGTTCTGACCAAGACGCAGGGTTGCGAAAAGAAAGACTGCGTAAGATGCGACCAATAGTCTGATTGGCCCGTTCTGCTTGACCGTTAGACTGGGGGTGAAAGCCGGAAGAGAGACTGACGGAAGCCCCAATCAAACGGCAAAACTCCCTCCAAAATTGAGACGTGAATTGCGGACCTCTGTCCGAAACGACGTCTGACGGAAGGCCATGAATTCTGAAAACATTCTCGATGATGATTTGTGCCGTCTCTTTAGCAGAAGGGAGCTTAGCAAGGGGAATGAAATGAGCCGCCTTAGAGAACCTATCGACAACCGTAAGAATAACAGTCTTCCCCGCTGACGAAGGCAGTCCGGTGACAAAATCTAAGGCGATGTGAGACCACGGTCGAGAGGGAATAGGAAGCGGCCTGAGACGGCCGGCAGGAGGAGAGTTACCGGACTTAGTCTGCGCGCAGACCGAACAAGCAGCCACGAAACGACGCGTGTCATGCTCCCGGGTGGGCCACCAAAAACGCTGGCGAATGGAAGCAAGCGTACCCCGAACGCCAGGGTGGCCGGCTAACTTGGCAGAGTGAGCCCACTGAAGAACGGCCAGACGAGTAGGAACGGGAACGAAAAGAAGGTTCCTAGGACAAGCGCGCGGCGACGGAGTGTGAGTGAGCGCTTGTTTTACCTGCCTCTCAATTCCCCAGACAGTCAACCCGACAACACGCCCCTCAGGGAGAATCCCCTCGGGGTCAGTGGAGGCTACTGAAGAACTGAAGAGACGAGACAAAGCATCAGGCTTGGTGTTCTTAGAGCCCGGACGATAAGAAATCACGAACTCGAAACGAGCGAAAAACAGCGCCCAACGCGCCTGACGCGCATTAAGTCGTTTGGCAGAACGGATGTACTCAAGGTTCCTATGGTCAGTCCAAACGACAAAAGGAACGGTCGCCCCCTCCAACCACTGTCGCCATTCGCCTAGGGCTAACCGGATGGCGAGCAGTTCGCGGTTACCCACATCATAGTTACGTTCCGACGGCGACAGGCGATGAGAAAAATACGCGCATGGGTGGACCTTGTCGTCAGAGAGGGAGCGCTGAGAAAGAATGGCTCCCACGCCCACCTCTGACGCGTCAACCTCGACAACGAACTGTCTAGAGACGTCAGGTGTAACAAGGATAGGAGCGGATGTAAAACGATTCTTGAGGAGATCAAAAGCTCCCTGGGCGGAAACGGACCACTTAAAGCACGTCTTGACAGAAGTAAGGGCTGTGAGAGGAGCGGCCACCTGACCGAAATTACGGATGAAACGACGATAGAAGTTCGCGAAGCCGAGAAAGCGCTGCAGCTCGACGCGTGACTTAGGGACGGGCCAATCAATGACAGCTTGGACTTTAGCGGGATCCATCTTAATGCCTTCAGCGGAAATAACAGAACCGAGAAATGTGACGGAGGAGGCATGAAAAGTGCACTTCTCAGCCTTCACAAAAAGACAATTCTCTAAAAGGCGCTGGAGGACACGTCGAACGTGCTGAACATGAATCTGGAGTGACGGTGAAAAAATCAGGATATCGTCAAGGTAAACGAAAACAAAGATGTTCAGCATGTCTCTCAGGACATCATTGACTAATGCCTGAAAGACAGCTGGAGCGTTAGCGAGGCCGAAAGGAAGAACCCGGTATTCAAAGTGCCCTAACGGAGTGTTAAACGCCGTCTTCCACTCGTCCCCCTCCCTGATGCGCACGAGATGGTAAGCGTTACGAAGGTCCAACTTAGTGAAAAACCTGGCTCCCTGCAGGATCTCGAAGGCTGAAGACATAAGAGGAAGCGGATAACGATTCTTAACTGTTATGTCATTCAGCCCTCGATAATCTATGCAGGGGCGCAGAGACCCGTCCTTCTTCTTGACAAAAAAAAACCCCGCTCCGGCGGGAGAGGAGGGGACTATGGTACCGGCGTCAAGAGCTACAGACAAATAATCCTCGAGAGCCTTACGTTCGGGAGCCGACAGAGAGTATAGTCTACCCCGGGGGGGAGTGGTTCCCGGAAGGAGATCAATACTACAATCATACGACCGGTGTGGAGGAAGAGAGGTGGCCCTGGACCGACTGAACACCGTGCGCAGATCGTGATATTCCTCCGGCACCCCTGTCAAATCACCAGGCTCCTCCTGTGAAGAAGAGACAGAGGAAACAGGAGGGATAGCAGACATTAAACATTTCACATGACAAGAGACGTTCCAGGAGAGGATAGAATTACTAGACCAATTAATGGAAGGATTATGACAAACTAGCCAGGGATGGCCCAAAACAACAGGTGTAAAAGGTGAACGAAAAATCAAAAAAGAAATGGTTTCGCTATGATTACCAGAAACAGTGAGGGTTAAAGGTAGCGTCTCACGCTGAATCCTGGGGAGAGGACTACCATCCAGGGCGAACAAGGCCGTGGACTCCCTTAACTGTCTGAGAGGAATGTCATGTTCCCGAGCCCAGGTCTCGTCCATAAAACAGCCCTCCGCCCCAGAGTCTATTAAGGCACTGCAGGAAGCTGACGAACCGGTCCAGCGTAGATGGACCGACAAGGTAGTGCAGGATCTTGAAGGAGAGACAGGAGTAGTAGCGCTCACCAGTAGCCCTCCGCTTACTGATGAGCTCTGGCTTTTACTGGACATGAAGTGACAAAATGACCAGCAGAACCGCAATAGAGACAGAGGCGGTTGGTGATTCTCCGTTCCCTCTCCTTAGTCGAGATGCGGATACCTCCCAGCTGCATGGGCTCAGCTCCCGAGCCGGCAGAGGAAGATGGTAGTGATGCGGAGAGGGGGGCAACGGAGAACGCGAGCTCCTTTCCACGAGCTCGGTGACGCAGATCAACCCGTCGCTCAATGCGAATAGCGAGTTCAATCAGGGAATCCACGCTGGAAGGGACCTCCCGGGAGAGAATCTCATCCTTTACCTCTGCGCGGAGACCCTCCAGAAAACGAGCGAGCAAAGCCGGCTCGTTCCAGCCACTGGAGGCTGCAAGAGTGCGAAACTCAATAGAGTAGTCTGTTATGGATCGATTACCTTGACATAGGGAAGACAGGGCCCTGGAAGCCTCCTCCCCAAAAACAGATCGATCAAAAACCCGTATCATCTCCTCCTTAAAGTCCTGATACTGGTTAGTACACTCAGCCCTTGCCTCCCAGATTGCCGTGCCCCACTCACGAGCCCGTCCAATAAGGAGAGATATGACGTAGGCGACACGAGCAGTGCTCCTGGAGTAAGTGTTGGGCTGGAGAGAAAACACAATATCACACTGGGTGAGGAACGAGCGGCATTCAGTGGGCTCCCCAGAGTAACACGGCGGGTTATTGATTCTGGGCTCCGGAGATTCGAAAGCCCTGGAAGTGGCCGGTGGATCGAGGCGGAGATGGTGAACCTGTTCTGTGAGGTTGGAGACTTGGGTGGCCAGGGTCTCAACGGCATGTCGAGCAGCAGACACTTCCTGCTCGTGTCTGCCTAGCATCGCTCCCTGGATCCCGACGGCTGAGTGGAGAGGATCCGAAGTCGCTGGGTCCATTCTTGGTCGGATTCTTCTGTTAAAGTGAGTGAATGAGGACCCAAAAGCGAACTAACTTAAACAGAGCTTCTTTAATAACCAAACATAGGTAGGCTCAGATAGACCGGCAGATTCCGACAGGACAGGACAAGGTTACAGCAAACATGACGATAGTCTGGCTCAGGCATGAAACACAAACAAGAATCCGACAAGGACAGGAACAGAAACAGAGAGAGATATAGGGACCTAATCAGAGGGAAAAAGGGAACAGGTGGGAAACGGGGTGAATGGGTAGTTAGAGGAGACAAGGAACAGCTGGGAGAAAGCGGGGGAGAAAAGGTAACCTAACAACGACCAGCAGAGGGAGACAGGGTGAAGGGAAAGGACAGAGACAAGACACAACATGACAGTGTGCCATTCGGAGGGTGAATGGGCAAGACAAAAGATTTAAGTGCCTTTAAACTAGGTATGGTAGTAGTTGTCAGGTGCACCGGTTGTGTCCAGAACAGCAACGCTGCTGGGTTTTTCACGCTCAACAGTTTCCTGTGTGTATCAAGAATGGTTCACCACCCAAAAGACATCCAGCCAACTTGACACAACTGTGGGAAGCATTGGAGTCAACATGGGCCAGCATCCCTGTGGAACGCGTTCAACACCTTGTAGTGTCCATGTCCCGATGAACTAAGGTTGTTCTGAGGTCAAAACGGGAGGGGGGTCCTAATGTTTGGTATACTATTTATACATTGTGGCAGCCCAGGGGAGTCAGAGGTGAAACTCACAATAAAATAAGACAACAGGAGACCGTTTTGCAGTGCTCAAAACCAAGTTGTTGTTTAATAAAGGTTGGGGACAATGGGGTGGGGAGAAATACAATTGAAATGTCTCTCAGGTAACTCATTCTATTATCGCATACAGGCCCTGCCACTTGGCCAGGAATTTGCAGTCAGAGGTGGAGATGAGTACTAAGACCAGTGCGCCAGGAGATGGGCCCTCCTGTTGAAGACCCAGGCTTGGACCTGCTGAGCCTGGAGCATGTTTTCCCACATCAGAGGCAAGACTCTCGTCATGCATCTCTTTCATGCATTCAATAACTGACTGGTTAAGGGAGTGTTGTTGCTCCCAGGCATACTTTGCCAGGTCCAGCATTCCCCGGGGCCATCTGCTGTACAGCAGTTTGAAGGGTGAGAATCCTGTGGATTCCTGTGCACCTCTCTCATGGAGGACAGAACAAAGGGTATTAGCTTAGTCCCAATTTATTCCTCCTGCGTCAATGGCTCTCCTTAATATTTGATTCAGGGTTTTGTTAAATCATTCCACAAGCCCATCGGTAGCACACAGAAGTACGTATTTTGCTCACCTTTAACATCCTGCACATTTCTTTCATTATCCGGTACATGAATCATGATACTTGATTGGTCAGGACTTCTTCTGCAATCCCAACCCAACTGAATAGAAGGAACAGGCGCTGGTGGCACATAGTGAGATGGCATCAGAGTAGCAGGTGCCAAAGTCCATGATTACCAAGATGTACCTATGTCCTCGATTGGACTTGGGCAGAGGCCCCTCTATGTCCATGGCTAACCTCTGAAAAGGTGTATTGATTATTGGTAAAGGGATCAACTGATTTTGATAGGTTACCTTTGGGGCTGTTTTCTGGAATTCCTCTCACTGCCGGCAGTAATCCTGGACAGCCCACTTCATTTCAGGCTTCATTTTGGGCCAGGATCCGATCATAGGTTTTCCCCACTCCTAGGTGTGCTCCAAGCAAATGTGAGTGTGGAGATGTAACATTTGGGCACTGGGAGTTGTTCCACCATTTCGTCTCCCACTTTCACAACCCGATAAAATAGATTATTTTTTACCACAAAATGTGGAAAGGAACAATCACTCACCCCCTCTACTGGTTTTCCACCGACAGCTCCCACACTCGTCCTCGCCTGTTCCAGGTTGGGATCGGTGAGTTGGGCAGTGCCAAACTGTCCCGGGGAGGTTCCCTTTCCCTCCTCCGCAAAGGGAAACTCTGAAAACATTTTTCCAGGGGTGTTCTCCTCCCTGGGGTTCTCTTCATCTCTGTCGGTGCCAGGGGGAGCCGTGGGGGGATCAGCTGGGGCCTCCACAGAGTCTGAGGAGGTGGGCGGGGAAGCGACGGCACAGGCTGGTATGACACTTCTATGTCGGGGAACCGTTCTCCTTTGCCCAAAGTAAAGCAACTGTTCTCCTAGGGGCTGTGGCCCCTCTGCTCCAGAATCTCTGGAAAATATGGTATGTGGATGGTGTAAATTCTGCATCTATATATGTAGTGCGTATATTCTGTTTATTGTCTCTATATTCTGTTTATTGTGGCAGCACCATTTCACAGAGTCAAATTCCTGTACATGCGAATAAAGGTGATTCTGAATCTTAGTGTTTGTACGACAATTGAAATGCCCTATTCAAGTTTTTTTCACTGACAAAGGGCCTTACTAGCCATATGACAGGAATGGAGTAATAACAAACAAACACGGTATAAGGCTGCTTTATCCCTCAATAAGCTGCATTTCTCACCTCACAGCAATGGGAACCATGTTTCCTACACAGCCAATCACAGCCAATCCCTTACACCCCCTGCATGTCCTGTATCCCTGAATTCCCAATTCCTGGAGATTGATATGACAAGCCCTTTACCATTCAAGTGCCTAACAGTTGTTTGAAGATGCCTCAGGGCAATCTAGGCTCCAAATCTGATTCCCTCTCTGCAAGATGACTGGAATGAGAAGAACATTAGAGTGCAGATAATATGGCAATTGGATTTAGCATGTGGGTCAAATCCAGGGCATGTACAGTGCTGTAATGTACATAACAGAATATTGTAGTGTGTGTGTGTGTGTGTGGTCAGGGGGGGGCAGGTGCATTCTCAAGAGTCAGAGGTCAAATTAGACTTGTTTTGGGTCTGTCGAAAGACAATGGATTCACAAAGCATTCAATAACAAGGAGCGTTGGTTATTACAAGAATAATATTACATGCAGGGAGTGGAGTATTGGTCTAAGTTGAGTTTACTGAATGGTACCATACTCTTCTTCAACCATATACAGTAGTTGCATCGATATCATTCACATAAATTGACATTTCAATCCTTACTTGTTATTAATTGCTTCACCTTTCCCTTTTTATTTTTTTACAATTCAGTACTGGGTCTTTCTATAAAACTAGGATGGCAGTGAGGATTTCCCATGCTGGACAACTTGTTACAGCTGTTTATAAGTCATAGATAATAATCTGCATTTTTTATATGTCATTACATTAATATATACTGTAAGTGGGGATCATAGCTATATTCAATCAAATTCACCAGTTGATTTTAACCATATGTTTAACTTTATCATGTTTGGTGTCTTGACGGATTTGTCCAAAATCAAGTGACATAAAAATGACTTTTCTATCCTTGCATTTATGGCATATCATATATTAAGCATTAATCAGTTAAATTAGACATTGAAATTGAACCCTGAAGAATCCTGGATCTAGCTGTCGGACAGTGTTTTGTGTAGATTTGTGCCCCAGAAATGCAGTGCAACTACTGTATGTAACATTTCTTGTCTCCTTATGTAAGGGGGTAAAAACTGTTTACATGGCGCACAAATCCAAAATCATGTATTAAATTGTTGCAAAATCGAATGCTTCCCACCAAAGAGTCACCGTACCTTGATACTTAAAACCTAAATCGATACTGTCATTAACGTGATTCTTCAATAATTATGCATAGTACTTGTTGGATGTGCATTTGGTTCCCAGCTGATTAGTTACACTGTGATATTTTCACACATCATCATCTAATCCAGGAAGACATTTTTAAACTAGTGAAGACAGTTGTGCCTGAATCCAAGTTGGATCTAATATCCCTAGCAAATGTATGTTGATAATGTGTTGTAGAGCAGGGACACCGAGTCTACTGTGTACAATTGTATAGACTCCCAATGTTATTCTTGCTAATTATTCTGGATATAATGACAACAAATGACATAGCCCACGGGGCTTATTCATGATAAGATCTGATAATGACAATTACGTTTTACTTTCCATGTTACACCTGAAATTTTAAACAATAGAAAGGGCTTAAGGAGCCTACTTGAATTTGGAACTCAGAAATTCAAGTACTGGAATAGGCATACCTTGAAAATTTGACATTTCCTCAATTTGTAGCCAATTGATAAGTTCTCCTGCTCCCTTGTAATTATCTGTGATTTCTTTTTTTATCCGTTTTTGAGAAATGTGGCCATTTTTGCTTGTTTCCCGCAGCTTCAATTGAAGGGTGTTGCGCTACTCTGTTGCGGTAAAACCATGTGTGATTATTATGGTGAGATTAATGCTACCGTTATTCATGGCTTTATGACTGTCGGCCACATAGGCTACAGAAAAATCCCCATGCATCCAATCTATTTAGTCAGACAATGTCCACATCATTCTCACATTTTTTAGAATGTAATAATCATTTGAATATCAATGCATTGGCAAGGCCTAAAAATGCATTATTCTTAAAGTGGTAATGGCCTTCCTTTTGGAAACTTTTGCCATGCTTTTTTTGGGGGGTTAGGGTTAGGGTTAGGGTTAGGGTTAGGGTTAGGGTTGGGGGGGGGGGGGGCTATATGTACAATTAAGGTCCTCAAAAATTACATTTAAGTGCTTGCATTTGATTTGCCAATGTCTGTATGAACCCTGCTTAAAGGATGAATAGTCTTAGTCCTATGTTGTTGTATAGGAGGAGTTATGGGTCAATTTGCATATATTCACTTTTATTAGTGTAAGTACACATGTGGAACTGCATGAAAATCATTTTTTTTGTTTACAACCAGTCTGAAATTTTGAAACGTCTATCCCAACGTTGATCCCACAGATTGCCCCCATTATTTAGGCTATAGAAAGACCTTAAAGTACACATACAAATGCCATACTTACAGTCCTATAATTTCCCCACTCACATACAGTATATTCAACATCCAAAATGACAAGTGAAAATTATATTACGTCAAGGACATGCAGCGAAGCTGTGTTACATGCATGAAGGCAGAAGGCATTCTGCTTTCCCATGATTGAATTCCCAAGGACAGAGAAAAGAGATGGTGGTGGTGGTTTGGTGGGGGAGGCCAGCTAGGTGTCGGGGTAAACGCAACTCACACGAGATGCAAATATCAATGAGGGGAAGACAATTGTGCATCGGGAGAGTCTGGAATATCATGTAAAAGTGGTGCCCTGGGTTGTATTCATTAGACACCAAACAGAAGAAAACAGACTTAAACAGAGAAGGACTACTTGGACTTGTCCAAAGAGAGACGGAAATATATGTTTTCCGTTGCATGCGCTGATGAATACCAATCAGGCAAACAAGATGGAGGAAATTGGCAATAACACATGAAAGTCCTGGCCTACTTCCTGGTTCAAGTCCCATACTGTTTTCTAATAGGTCATTTAAGATATAACCTATGTAAAATGATATTCGTATTTGTGGATTAATTGACGTTTACTCAAAATGAAGGTTTTTGATGAAAGAAAGAAATGCAATTGAAAACCTTCATGAAAGGCATCAAGTTTAAATGAATTCATCCATAAATATGAATATACAATTTTGCATATCTTAAATGACCACATTTTCATGAATTTGATATTAGCTTGAAGCCCATTCAAAAACAGTACAGGACTTGAACCAGGAAGTAGGCAGACTTTCTTAGCATATACCGAAACCAATGTGTATGGCAGATACTGTAGTCTACATGCAAAATAAAATATGTGCTGTGATGTGTGACTGAGAAGATGATGCTCTTACATAAGGCTCTACAAGAGCTAGTCTTGAACAGACTACAGCCACATTTCCATTGGTTACTGACTGTGCACTCTATAAATGCAGTCCTGCACTTTCTTGGCCTTGCAAATTGCATGGCCTTTCCTTTCTTGGAGATAAATTACTCCTCACTGCACCCTGTATAATAACACTGTGTGAGGGATCTGGGGATAGCTGTCAATCAAAATGAACACAGAGAGCTGCTTTCATTGAGACAGACAGATTGCAGCCACTGGCAGGCTTATACAGCCTTATGGGTTCACATATTGCATGTTAATGATATTTTAGGCATTTCTAATATGTTTTTTTCCTACACTGACTAAAGCTGTAAGATTTCAGAATAAGCCTTTATTTGCTACAGTAAAACCTGCGGAAGAGGTAAAAAGCAATCTGTGGCTCCATGTTCAAGCAAAGACAACCATCTACAGGAAAACGGTGGTACTGCAGTGGAATCAAAACATTGGCTCTTTCTCAAGGTTCTTCAATTCCTTGCATCTTCTCTCCTTGCTTCTTTCTTAAAACGCATTGGAGAAGAAGGTCCAAGGGGAGGGACCTTGGATGTTCTCCTCCAATATGGTTGAGAAAGAGGTGAGGAGGCGAGGAAAGGACGCAAGGAATCATGGAAAGATTGAGTTAGAGACAGTTATCAAGTGCACTCATGCATGTTTATGAAAATGGAGATGCCGTTGTTGATGCAAGCCATGAAAATAATCAGCATTGACTGACTGTTCTGGCTCTAGTTATTGTTCATATTCCTGCCATTGAAGTCAAGTGTCAATACATGTAGCCCTACTCTCTAGAACAGAACCACACACATACAATTTCTTTGCAATTAGCTTACAATTAGCAATAAAAAATACATTTTCACTGTCATTTTCATGACTTGGCTAGTAATCGAACAGATGTAATGTGTCATTGTGTACTTAATATCTGTAGTGGCAGCTTTTGCTGTAATAGAACAATGTAGTGCTAACATAGGGTTTCTCTGCTTCTGGTGCGACAGGCAGACACCACTTTCAATCAAGATAAAGGGTCTGAATCAGAGCGACAGGGCAATCTCAGAGCGGAGAGTCCTATCTTCGTTCTAAATGGTTCCCTATTCCCTATATAGTGCACTTCCGTTGACCATGGCCTGGTCAAAAGAAGTGCACAATATAGGAAATATGGTACCATTTGGTACGTACACAAGCCTGGGTCTCATCTTTGGGAGACGTGCTTGTAAGCCTCTATCGCATATTTGGTGGGAAATAGGGGCAAAGATGTTGGATTCATCTTAATTTCCTCTCTAAGGAACAGACAGATCATCTGGAGTGCCTTCCGAATTTTTTGGGCCCGATGACAAAATGCTCTAATAGGCTACAAGATTGATTTGTGGAGCTTTATTGGACATTCTTATTGATTTATAAGCACATCTAAATTATTGCTTGTACAATTATGTCTATGACATGCAAAATAAAAAAATTAAAATTCTGCCGTATAATTATTATGTATCTTTTTTTTTAAATGAGAGCATTATGGAAACTGGACAAATGTCATGGTATGTCAAATAAATGACAAACGTCTGTGGACTGCTGAATTGGAATAAAACAAGATTTTGAACACCAAGGGATTGATTTAATCCATATCGCTGAAGTTTAGCTTTGTAGCACGCTTGAAATGTAAAGGTTATTTCCAATTGAGCTGACATATGCAGCGTTTACCATTAATGCATTCTCCACTAAATATATTTGGGTAACACTTTTATTAAACGGTAATTATTACATTGTAATTACATGTGTACTTACATTGTAACAAGTATTGTAGTTTACTGTCACGACTCGTAGTTACAATGTAATAAAAACATATACCGGGTAGTAATTGCGGACTGTAATTACAGAAGTGTAACAACGAATACTTGTTACTATACTTGTTACAAATGGGCAGGTTTCCAGTGAATTCATCGACTTAGTGTTTTGCTTCTTCTCAGCTGCATCCGATACATTAACAACTGTGACAAAGGTTAGGATCACTTACGGACGAGCTAGGTGTCTGAGAGATTATGGCCTATACTCAATAGGCTCTATACACTTAACCATGAATTTTCTAAATATATCTCTAGTCAACTGTTGTTGCTACTAGCAATTTCCCCCCAAAATAAAGAGTACCATCTGGGTTAACTTGGTTGAGTTTACGAAAACAGATTCCAGATGAGGATTAAGACATTATTTCAAAGCACATGTAATGTTAGTCTAAGTGCAATGTAATTACTAGTTGTTACACAGTATTTAGCTAGTTAAAATGAACTTGTAACTAATGTGTACTTATACAGTCCATTACCCATCCTGACATTCTGGCCCTCACCACAATTAAAGTGTTAAAAAATATTGTATAATGTATATTATTTACAAACAAAGAATTTGTGTTTAGTGAGTCCGCCAGGTCAGTGGGGATGACCAGTCATCTTCTATTGATAAGTGTGTGAACTGGACCATTTTACTGCCTTGCTACTGTAAGCATTTGAAATGTAATGTGTACTTTTGGGTGTCAGGGAAAATGTGTTGACTAAAAAGTAAATTATTTTTTTCAGAACTGTAGTGGAGGAAAAGTAAAAGATAACCCCAAAAACTACTTAAGTATTATTTGAAATGCACTCTCAAACTTTTGTATACATTCAGCCAGTAGTTTTAATGCCAAAAGTGATGCCCATTTTTTGCGTACTACGTCATCAATTTGTGTACTATGTCATCGATTTCGTATGATATGTTACGCCCCCCCAAAAATGTATAATGTGTGTTCAGTTTGTATGATATGTTACGAATCCAATTTGTACTATATGTTACACATTTGTTGTGCTTAAGATCCTGGAGTGCATCTTTAAGTACCTTAGTTTACACCACTGCTGATAGCATCGGTAACGCACCATATTTCAGAGTGCACAAACCCTGTGATATGTGTTAGCCAACTGAGAACCTATCTTCTCGTTGACACAACTCTGCTTAGATCACCAGGTAGTAAGTTAACTGTGGTTGTTTTGTTTACTGAAATGTGTTATGAAATGTAATGTCATGTAAAAAAAAAAAGTATTATACTGTATATAACTTCTTTATGTTGCTGGACCCCAGGAAGAGTAGCTTCTTAATAAATACATATACAAATAGTAGTTTAGCGAGCTAGCTAACACTGTCGCTGCTGGCAAGTACTGAGTTAGCTTGGCTAGTTAGCTAGTTGGTTAATAATGTTAAGTATACATACCTTCGTAGTCAGCTAAATAGGACCACATGGAGTTTAAAGCCATTCTCCAATTTTCTTTTCGGCACTGACGTTTTGACCTGGGTAATTCAGTGGACATTGTTTATGGTCACTGAAGGCACCGAGAGTAAACCGCCAGATTTGGTGGGTACGGTTTACTAAATACTGTAGTAATGTTAAATTGTTAAGGAAAGTTACTTTAACAATCAATTAAACAATTTTGGACACATTGATGAACAGTTATGGTTCAGATTGTGAGAGTAATTTGTGTTTGCCAAATTGTAAGCTTGGTAGAATAATGGTTTATAAATGCACTTAAAATGGTCATAAGTCAAACTCTTATTTCATCATGTAACCTTGCACTATTGAAGAACATTTTCACTTTTGGATGTGATGCAGTGGTGCAATAATTTTTTTATCCCAGGAATTAAGGCTTAAAAGGATCGGCCCCTTTTTATATTTTCGCCTAAAATGACTATCCCAAATCTAACTGCCTGTAGCTCAGGCCCTGAAGCAAGGATATGCATTTTCTTGGTACCATTTGAAACTAAACACTTTGAAGTTTGTGGAAATGCGAAAGGAATGTAGGAGAATATAACTAATTAAAAACAGGTAAAGGATAACACAAACAAAAAAAACAACCTTTTTTGTATTTATTTTTAACCATCATCTTTTAAATGCAAGAAAAGGCCATAATGTATTATTCCAGCCCAGCTGAAATGTAGATATTGGCCACTAGATGGCAACAGTCTATGTAAAATACAATAAAATCTATGCAAAATACAGTGTATTTTAGACTGATCCAATGAACTATTGCATTTATGTTCCAAATTTAGTATCAAGACTGCCCAATTGTGCCTAATTTGTTTATTAATAACTTTTCATGTTCAAAACCGTGCACTCTCCTCAAGCAATAGCATGGTATTCTTTCCCTGTAATAGCTTCTGTAAATTGGACAGTGCAGTTAGATTAACAAGAAATTAGGCATTCTGACAATATCAGAATGTCAATGTCCTGGGAAATATTCCTGTTACTTACAACCTCATGCTAATCACATTAGCCTATGTTAGCTCAACCGTCCCGCAGGGGACCCACCAATCCTGAAGAAGTTTTAATGTCTGCCAATCTGAGCAACAAGCTCGAAATTACAATGGCCTCAAATGTGTCCCTTTGTAAAATAACGGGATCAAGAAGGTCAGACTGCAAAATCCAGACATGACGGATTGACGCGAAATGAAAGAAGTGTTGTAGACGAGACAAAAACATCAAGACAGGAGAGAGAAAGTAAGTTTTGCATGCAATTTGTTTAATTTTGGGGGGAGGTACATGAATTTTGCTGAAGTATTTAGCATAGGAATTTAGCTATCTAGCTAGCATTTGCAAGATACCTAGCCAAGTGTTGGCTAGCTAGTTAGCAAACGTAGCTAGCTAGGTAGCAATGTTAGCTGGTGTTTTTGTTATGCCTACCAAATAGACTAGATAGCTAAGTATTTACCATAGCACATTCTACAGAATAGACTTTCCATGCAATCTGTTGTGTTTTGTTTGGATTAGCAAGCATGCTAGCTAGCTAGTTTTCTAACCTTGACTAGCTAGCTAGCTAAGTTACTTAACCTAAATATGGAAAATAGCTATGCTATGGTCGTTACTTGCTAGCTAACTATGGAGCGGAATAGAACTGGGCTGACATTTTGATGATTTTGTCATAGATTAAACATTTTATCTCAATGCAGTTTTCTGTTCCCAAAACTAGAATATTTTATGAACAGAGTGGACTCTGCCAAAGTTTCAAAAAAGGAAGAGCAAGGGCAAATTTAGTTATTGCACACACGCACTTCAAACACTAGCATTCCTAATGGAAATATGCAAATACATGCTAGAACGTGCTAAAAAGATAATGCTTGGCTCTGCCCACCTCCTTGCTTGTTCTGCCCACTCGACTCACTAGCTTCCCATTGGAAACAATAGGGAGTGGTCTATCTTGGGTTAGTTATACAAATCTTTGGCGTTACTGTAGCACGCACTTGTATAGCTGGATAACACAAGAACTAGCTAGAAAGCATGATGATGATAACTAGTATAGGGTAACATAGTGTCTAATGTTAAATTGTCATACATTCTTCTTCTCTAACACATATTTCCTCATGGTCTCAGAGTCCAGGAAGGGAAAATGCATACAAGAAAGAAGCATATGAAGACAGAGACAGAGTTGTTGATTTCCATTGTTACTGTACATGTCAATAATCTATCTAGGCCACTCACCATTATATAGCCTACAGATTTGTGTCACCACTAGAATAGTTATTTTTATGTTATAACTTTGTTTAATGTAATTAATCAAGTCATTAATATAACAATACAAATGCGTATTATTTAGTAAGAAATGTAAGGTATTGTTACATGTTTGCAATAACATTGACTAAATTAGAAGCTCATTTATTGTTTGCAGGTATTTTCACTTGGTAATGAGTAGTAGGCCTACACTGTAAATAATTATATAGAAATTGCTCAATTCTGTGTAACACCTAGTAACATTGTATTTATGCCGATGTTACATGGACTCTGTGGTGTGCCAGTGTGTTTATTTCTCACTTGGTTGGCGCTTTCCGAAGCTGACGATTAGATTGTCAGGATGGGTAACGTACTTTGCAGGTACACTATAATCACAAGTCAGTACCCCTCAAGATCAAGTTCATTTTAACTAGATCAATCCTGTGTATAACCTACTAATTACTTATGCAGATATTACATATGCTCTGTGGTGTACTAGTGCTAGCAACAACGTTGACTGGAGATATGTTTTGAACAGAGCACATTCATGGTTAAGTAATTAGAGCCTATTGAGTATAGGATATAATCTTAGACACCCAAAGCATCAACAAGGGATCCCAACTTTTGTCACAGTTGTTAATGATTGGATGCAGCTGAGATTAAGCAAATCACTAAGTTGGTGAATTTAGTGGAAACCTGCCAACTTGTAACAAGCATTCGTTGTTAGACTTCAAATCAAATCTAATCAAATCAAATGTATTTATATAGCTCTTTGTATATCAGCTGATATCTCAAAGTCCTGTACAGAAACCCAGCCTAAAACCCCAAACAGCAAGCAATGCAGGTGTAGAAGCACGGTGGCTAGGAAAAACTCCCTAGAAAGGCCAAAACCTAGGAAGAAACCTAGAGAGGAACCAGGCTATGTGGGGTGGCCAGTCCTCTTCTGGCTGTGCCGGGTGGAGATTACAACAGAACATGGCCAAGATGTTCAAATGTTCATAAATGACCAGCATGGTCCAATAATAATAAGGCAGAACAGTTGAAACTGGAGCAGCAGCACGGCCAGGTGGACTGGGGACAGCAAGGAGTCATCATGTCAGGTAGTCCTGAGGCATGGTCCTAGAGCTCAGGTCCTCTGAGAGAGAGAAAGAAAGAGAGAAAGAGAGAATTAGAGAGAACACACTTAAATTCACACAGGACACTGAATAGGACAGGAGAAGTACTCCAGATATAACAAACTGACCCTAGCCCCCCGACACATAAACTACTGCAGCGTAAATACTGGAGGCTGAGACAGGAGGGGTCAGGAGACACTGTGGCCCCATCCGAGGACACCCCCGGACAGGGCCAAACAGGAAGGATATAACCTCACCCACTTTGCCAAAGCACAGCCCCCACACCACTAGAGGGATATCTTCAACCACCAACTTACCATCCTGAGACAAGGCTGAGTATAGCCCACAAAGATCTCCGCCACGGCACAACCCAAGGGGGGGCGCCAACCCAGACAGGATGATCACATCAGTGACTCAACCCACTCAGGTGACGCACCCCTCCCAGGGACGATATGGGAGAGACCCAGTAAGCCAGAGACTCAGCCCCTGTAATAGGGTTAGAGGCAGAGAATCCCAGTGGAAAGAGGGGAACCGGCCAGGCAGAGACAGCAAGGGCGGTTCGTTGCTCCAGAGCCTTTCCGTTCACCTTCCCATTCCTGGGCCAGACTACACTCAATCATATGACCCACTGAAGAGATGAGTCTTCAGTAAAGACTTAAAGGTTGAGACCGAGTTTGCGTCTCTGACATGGGTAGGCAGACCGTTCCATAAAAATGGAGCTCTATAGGAGAAAGCCCTGCCTCCAGCTGTTTGCTTAGAAATTCTAGGGACAATTAGGAGGCCTGAGTCTTGTGACCGTAGCGTACGTGTAGGTATGTACGGCAGGACCAAATCAGAGAGATAGGTAGGAGCAAGCCCATGTAATGCCTTGTAGGTTAGCAGTACAACCTTGAAATCAGCCCTTGCTTTGACAGGAAGCCAGTGTAGGGAGGCTAGCACTGGAATAATATGATCCATTTTTTTGGTTGGCTGCAAACTGTATTTAGCACTAACTGAAGTTTATTTAGTGCTTTGTCCGGGTAGCCAGAAAGTAGAGCATGGCAGTAGTCTAACCTAGAAGTGACAAAAGCATGGATTAATTTTTCTGCATCATTTTTGGACAGAAAGTTTCTGATATTTGCAATGTTACGTAGATGAAAAAAAGCGGTCCTTGAAATGGTCTTGATATGTTCTTCAAAAGAGAGATCAGGGTCCAGAGTAACGCCGAGGTCCTTCACAGTTTTATTTGAGACGACTGTACAACCATTAAGATTAATTGTCAGATTCAACAGAATATCTCTTTGTTTCTTGGGACCTAGAACAAGCATCTCTGTTTTGTCCGAGTTTAAAAGTAGAAAGTTTGCAGCCATCCACTTCCTTATGTCTGAAACACATGCTTCTAGCGAGGGCAATTTTGGGGCTTCACCATGTTTCATTGAAATGTACAGCTGTGTGTCATCCGCATAGCAGTGAAAGTTAACATTATGTTTTCGAATGACATCCCCAAGAGGTAAAATATATAGTGAAAACAATAGTGGTCCTAAAACGGAACCTTGAGGAACACCGAAATTTACAGTTGATTTGTCAGAGGACAAACCATTCACAGAGACAAACTGATATCTTTCCGACAGATAAGATCTAAACCAGGCCAGAACTTGTCCGTGTAGACCAATTTGGGTTTCCAATCTCTCCAAAAGAATGTGGTGATCGATGGTATCAAAAGCAGCACTAAGGTCTAGGAGCACGAGGATGCCATTAAAAGGTAATTTACCACCTTCACAAGTGCAGTGTCAGTGCTATGATGTGGTCTAAAACCAGACTGAAGCATTTCGTATACATTGTTTGTCTTCAGGAAGGCAGTGAGTTGCTGCGCAACAGCCTTTTCTAAAATTTTTGAGAGGAATGGAAGATCCGATATAGGCCGATAGTGTTTTATATTTTCTGGGTCAAGGTTTGGCTTTTTCAAGAGTGGCTTTATTACTGCCACTTTTAGTGAGTTTGGTACACATCCGGTGGATAGAGAGCCGTTACAGAGACTTCTGTAATTACAGACCGCAATTACTACCAGGTACATGTTGTTATTATACTGTACCTATGAGTTGTTACAGTTAACTACAATACTTGTTAGTGAAAGGACACATGTAATTACACTGTAATAAGTACCCCTTAAATGTAAGTGTAACCATATATATATATATATACAATATATTATGGTGTGTATAAACATTATGGACAGTATATCAATAGAAAAGGCATGTACATCAGTAGTTATATAGGATGAGCCTTGACTAGAATACAGTAGACACTGTACATATGAACTGGGTAAAACAGTTTGTAGACATTATTAAATTGTTGGTGGCCCTTGACAAATTGTCAGCTGAATGTTCTGTGAATTGCTGTGTAGTAAGTAACATATGTTGCTACCCCTCTGAAGTCTCAGCTCGATTTTTACCAAATTCCATTTCCCTGAAAAATGCATTTGTATCACTTTATCAACAACAACATGTTATACACTGACTGAACAAAACATTATGAACACGGACTGATATAGACTGACCAGGTGAAAGCTACGATCCCTTATTGATGTCACTTGTTAAATCCAGTTTTTCACGCTCAACAGTTTCCCATTTGTATCAAGAATGGTCCACCACCCAAAGGACACAACTGTGGCATTGGAGTCAACATGGGCCAGCAAAAAAAAAAAAGAAAGTAAAAATAAACATGGGCCAGCATCCCTGTGGAACGCTTTCAACACCTTGGAATGCCCATGCCCCGACGAATTAAGGGCAAAATAACTCAATATTAGGAAGATGCTCTTAATGTTTTATACACTCAGTCTATACTGTATATTCTTAGTAAGCAATAGCCTATCCTCTCTTAAGCTTTTGTTTAGGCAGCCTATACGTTTGACCTAAGTGGAGTTGTCTCAGTCAGGCATATAGAATGTGATGAGTATAGTCCTACAACGTTATTGTGAGAGAATAATGTTAAGCATTTATTTAGTCCGCCAAATTGTTGTCAGCTCTAAGCCACAAGATGTCAGTGTAGTACAATTATGAACTTGTATAGGTCTGCCATTCACGAGCAAGACAGATGAGAGAAAATATTTGATAGAAATGTAAAAAGTTATTTTGGGACATGTATAGGCCTATTTCTTAAGATGAATTACAAGTAAAAAATCATATATCATGTAAACAGAGCCCAACCGTTGCCCAAAAATCAACCAATCAAGAGTGTTATAGCTCTCCACATACTGTACTTTGACACATTTCGTTATGAATCATTATACATTTTGTATTTTCACCTGCAGTTTAACAGAAATCCAGTCAGTCATTGAACGACAAACTCAGTTGAAGACACACTATGGACGTCTAGTTGTTAATTGTTTACATCAAATTTTGGCTTGAATTTTTTTTTCTCACCATTATTTAAACAGGTAGGCAGGTTTACAATTGCAATTGCGACCTGGCCAAGATAAAGCAAAGCAGTTTGACACATACAACAACACAGGATGGAGTAAAACAAACATACAGTCAATAATACAGTAGAAAAATAAGTCTATATACGATGTGAGCAAATGAGGTGAGATAAGGGAGGTAAAGGCAAAAAAAAGGCCATGGTGACGAAGTAAATACAATATAGCAAGTAAAACACTGGAATGGTAGATTTGCAGTGGAAGAATGTGCAAAGTAGAAATAAAAATAATGGGGTGCAAAGGAGAAAAATAAATAAATAAATAAATACAGTAGGGGAAGAGGTAGTTGTTTGGGCTAAATTATAGATGGGCTATGTACAGGTGCAGTAGTCTGTGAGCTGCTCTGACAGCTGGTGCTTAAAGCTAGTGAGGGAGATGTGTTTCCAGTTTCGTTTCAGTCATTGGCAGCAAAGAACTGGAAGGAGAGGCGTCCAAAGGAAGAATTGGTTTTGGGGGTGACCAGAGAGATATACCTGCTGGAACGCGTGCTACTGATGGGTGCTGCTATGGTGACCAGCGAGCTGAGATAAGGGAGGACTTTACCTAGCAGGGTCTTGTAGATGACTTGGAGCAAGTGGGTTTGGCGACGAGTATGAAGCGAGGGCCAGCCAACGACAGCGTACAGGTCACAGAGGTCGCAGTGAATGTTGGCTGTATAGTTCATATTAATACATTTCTCTTTAAGTTTAGGCTAACAATACACCTATTTGCTTTTGCTCATGGGTTTGGGGTGGTGTGCACCTTTCTGTGCAATGACGAAATTCTGTCCTATTTTCTGAACAATATCACTGTCCATTTGGGGGACCACTTTTGGATCCATATATCCTTCTTAATTATTCTCATTACATGTGACCTAAGCAAGTGTTCGGATCCGAACTCGGAATGTAAATTGAGTGGCATAGGGACCCTACAGGTGCATTGTTCCTTGTGCATTCATCTTTTCTATGGTCTCTCCCCAATGATGTGTATAAACCCTGGATTGCTGGTGCTTTGTAATGGCCAATGAGAGGCTTTGAAGCCACTTGGCACTCTCCAGAAAGAGCAGTCCTCCATAGGAATGAATGGAATTCTACAATATTTCAATAAAATGTTTCAAGGGCACAATTTCATGTATTTAAGTATTTATTTGTTGTGGTGGGGGCAGTAACATTAACACTCTCAAAATATAAAATGTTCATGTTCAGTTCAATTAATATAATTTGCATGTGTGCATTAAGGTGTCTGTAATAGAATAGATTTGTAAAACAACCAATGTAGACATTAATAAATGCATTTCTATAGCTTTTTTTTTTTTTACAATGAAGGAGGAGTACCAAAATGGCTGTGCGATGGCTTCAAAGCAGCGCCCCCCTCTTAGTCATCTAAGGTTAATACATATTATGGTCTCCTCCTCTTCTATTAAATTGATTTGGACTGCATTTGCTCTAACAGTCTTGAAGTCAGCATGGACATGAATTTGTCAGCGCGTTGTGCTTTGGTTCTTTTTCTGTTGGCATTTGTAGATTTGAAAATAGTCTCTGCTGCAGAAACGGGAGGCACATCTACAGGTGAGTTGTTCTAATTAGTCTACTTTGCATTATTTGTCATGAAACAAACTGTGACAATTTGATGATTTATTTTAAGAAGTCTGCTACACTTGACTTAGGTGTTATAGTCTACCTAATTGGTTATAAACAATAGCCTATAATTGTGCATAGCCCCTTTGCAACCTATTTTGTTGCAACCTTACAAAGAAATACAAGCCAGCCATTATGACTTTGAAACAATCCAGGCTACCCTTGGCCATCTTACGCATACACTGTCAAATAAATTCTAGTTGTTTCAACTAATTATTATGAAGTAAGTGGTTCCAAAGCCTTTTTCAGTTTATTCAACTTCTAGATAAAAGTGTTACCTGAACTTAACATTTTTAGTTGGCCCAAACTTAGCTCCAACTTGAGAAAACGAATGCAAAAATTCAGTCAACATATGTGTTTGTCAATTTGTCTCATATGTTCATTTAACTAGAAATGATTATTTCTGCATCTTAATAGCACTGTTTGTGTGTCTGTGTGTAACTAGCTGCACAGCCCATTTTAGTTAACATACAATGTTTTCAACCTACTTATTTGAACCAATAGATTGTGAGTGTTCAGAAGGCTGTCATGCATTTTCATGGGTGTTATGGGGGAAACATTGATGATGGGGGACAAATGTCTCCAAAACTATTAATTAGACAATAAATTACTTGGAGTATGACCTACAAACTTTCCAGAGATGCAAATGCATATTTGTCAAATCCATCTCGACACAAATATGACAGATTTTCATGAATTGGTTCAGTCCAAATGTGTCTATGTTCATGTCTCTTTGTGGAAAGTTGGGTTCCCTGACATCTGCTCAAATTGTGTTGTCCCAAAGCAAAGCCTGGAGTGTGCCCTCGTAGACGATGGGGCACGGGGATATGTGCAGAGTTATGTTCCAATGACAGTGACTGCCCCAATGATGAAAAATGCTGCCACAATGGATGTGGGCATAACTGCATTGCACCTAACACAGGTAAGATATGGTCCCAGAGTGACAGATACACCCATCTATTGCATTCATTATTGCTGCATTACCCTGGAAACAAGAAAGCTGGAGATTGTAATGTACATTTCATACACATAGATCAATATATTTCACTTACACTCTCTATAGAGCTGAGAAACTCAATTAAGAAGTCACATAATAGAAAGACTTCATTGGGAAGAGTCAGTGTAGGCTGACAAGTTGCTACCATAAACCTATTTGTAATGGGGAAATGTAGGATCGCTAAAGATCATATTTAGTTGAGAGTGATCAACAAAACATTTAGCGTATACAGTTTATGTTATACACAATGGTTCCAGTATACTAGTTGTGACATTCAAGATGTGGGTTGATGGTCACTAGACTTGATGCTGAATGTTATGGATTGTTCTCATATCTGTTGATAGTGATTGACGCCAGACTGGAGGTCCCAGTAGAAGGACCGAGGACACACTGATTATTCACTGTTGTATTGTACTGATGACATTCTGTGACCACTGTGTGATTCTGTAGCAGCTAACATTTATCGTAACGATCTCCACACAAATATGACAGATTTTCAGAAAATGGTTCAGTGTAATTGTGTCCATGTTCATGTGTCTTTGTGGTAAGTCGTGTCCCTGACATGTCTGCTCAAATTGTGTTGTCTCAAAGCAAAGCCTGAAGTGTGCCCTCGTAGACCATGGGGCGTAGGGACGTGTGCAGAGTTATGTTCCAATGACAGTGACTGCCCCAATGATGAAAAATGCTGCCACAATGGATGTGGGCATGACTGCATTGCACCGTACACAGGTAGGATATGGTCCCAGAGTGACAGATACACCCATCTATTGCATTCATTATTGCTGCATTACTCTGGAAACAAGAAAGCTGGAGATTGTAATGTACATTTCATACACATAGATCAATATATTTCACATACACTCTCTTTAGAGCTGAGACACTCAATTAAGAAGATTTCTGAGAGCCATGTAGGTATTTAGAGTTTTATATATACATATATATATATATATATATATATATACACCATAAACATTTTGTAATGGGGACATTTAAGACCAGTTAAGCTCATATTTAATTTAGAGTGATCAACACAATGTTTAGTACAGAGCTTCTGTAATACACATGATTTCCATTGTTCCTCTTGTGACATTCAAGGTGTGGGTTGATGGTCACTAGACTTGATGATGAATGTTATGGATTGTTCTCATATCTGTTGATAGTGATTGACGCCAGACAGGAGGTCCCAGTAGAAGGACCGAGGTCACACTGATTATTCACTGTTGTATTGTATTGATGACATTGTGGAACACTGTGTGATTCTGAAGCAGCTGACAATGTCACCGCTTTCTGTTTTGACTTCCTACAAATGCAAATGCCTATTTATCGTAACCATCTCCTCACAAATATGACAGATTTTCAGAAAATGGTTCGGTCCAATTGTTTCCTATTCCTCCTGCTCTCTCACAGTGCCGATCCCCCCGAAGGCAGGTCAGTGCCCGCTGCTTCTGAATGTCGTGCCGTCACACAAGGGATGTGTCCGCGATGAGGACTGTCCTAAAGATGACAAATGCTGCGTCTTTCACTCTGACGCCTTGTGTGTCCCACCTGACTTCAGTAAGAACCTGACTGGTTTACTAACAGTGTTCAGAAGGCTGCCATGCGTTTTCATGGGTGTTATGGGGGAAACATTGATGATGGTGGCCAAATGTCTCCAAAACTAATTAGACACAAAAATATTAAGGGTATACTCTGCAATCTTTTCACAAATAAAAATGCATATTTATCGTAACCATCTACACACAAATATGACAGATTTTCATAATTTGGTTCAGTCCAAATGTGTCCATGTTCATGTCTCTTTGTGGCAATTTGGGTTCCCTGACATGTCTGCTCAAATTGTGTTGTCCCAAAGCAAAGCCTGGAGTGTGCCCTCGTAGACGATGGGGCGTAGGGACGTGTGCAGAGTTATGTTCCAATGACAGTGACTGCCCCAATGATGAAAAATGCTGCCACAATGGATGTGGGCATAACTGCATTGCACCTAACACAGGTAAGATATGGTCCCAGAGTGACAGATACACCCATCTATTGAATTCATTATTGCTGCATTACTCTGGAAACAAGAAAGATGGAGATTGTAATGTACATTTCATACACATAGATCAATATATTTCATATACACTCTCTATAGAGCTGAGACACTCAATTAAGAAGATTTCTGAGAGCCATGTAGGTATTTAGAGTTTTATATATATATACACCATAAACCTTTTGTAATGGGGACATTTAAGACCAGTTAAGCTCATATTTAATTTAGAGGGATCAACACAATGTTTAGTTCAGAGCTTCTGTAATACACATGATTTCCATTGTTCTTCTTGTGACATTCAAGGTGTGGGTTGATGGTCACTAGACTTGATGATCAATGTTATGGATTGTTCTCATATCTGTTTATAGTGATTGACGCCAGACTGGAGGTCCCAGTAGAAGGACCGAGGGCACACTGATTATTCACTGTTGTATTGTATTGATGACATGGTGGAACACTGTGTGATTCTGAAGCAGCTGACAATGTCACCGCTTTCTGTTTTGACTTCCTACAAATGCAAATGCCTATTTATCGTAACCATCTCCTCACAAATATGACAGATTTTCAGAAAATGGTTCGGTCCAATTGTTTCCTATTCCTCCTGCTCTCTCACAGTGCCGATCCCCCCGAAGGCAGGTCAGTGCCCGCTGCTTCTGAATGTCGTGCCGTCACACAAGGGATGTGTCCGCGATGAGGACTGTCCTAAAGATGACAAATGCTGCATATTTGACTCTGACGCCTTGTGTGTCCCACCTGACTTCAGTAAGAACCTGACTGGTTTACTAACAGTGTTCAGAAGGCTGCCATGCGTTTTCATGGGTGTTATGGGGAAAACATTGATGATGGTGGCCAAATGTCTCCAAAACTAATTAGACACAAAAATATTAGGGGTATACTCTGCAATCTTTTCACAAATACAAATTCCTATTTATCGTAACCATCTACACACAAATATGACTGATTTCCAGAAAATGGTTCAGTCCAAATGTGTCTATGTTCATGTCTCTTTGTGGCAATTTGGGATCCCTGACATCTGCTCAAATTGTGCTCACAAAGCAAAGCCTGGAGTGTGCCCTCGTAGACCATGGGGCGTAGGGACGTGTGCAGAGTTATGTTCCAATGACAGTGACTGCCCCAATGATGAAAAATGCTGCCACAATGGATGTGGGCATAACTGCATTGCACCGTACACAGGTAGGATATGGTCCCAGAGTGACAGATACACCCATCTATTGCATTCATTATTGCTGCATTACTCTGGAAACAAGAAAGCTGGAGATTGTAATGTACATTTCATACACATAGATCAATATATTTCACATACACTCTCTATAGAGCTGAGACACTCAATTAAGAATATTTCTGAAAGCCATGTAGGTATTTAGAGTAAAATATTTATATATATATATATATATATACACCATAAACATTTTGGAATGGGGACATTTAAGACCAGTAAAGCTCATATTTAATTTAGAGTGATCAACACAATGTTTAGTATAGAGCTTCTGTAATACACATGATTTCCATTGTTCTTCTTGTGACATTCAAGGTGTGGGTTGATGGTCACTAGACTTGATGATAAATGTTATGGATTGTTCTCATATCTGTTGACAGAGATTGACGCCAAACTGAAGGTCCCATTAGAAGGACCGAGGGCACACTGATTATTCACTGTTGTATTGTATTGATGACATTGTGGAACACTGTGTGATTCTGTAGCAGCTGACAATGTCACCGCTTTCTGTTTTGACTTCCTACAAATGCAAATGCCTATTTATCGCAACCATCTCCTCACAAATATGACAGATCTTCAGAAAATGGTTCGGTCCAATTGTTTCCTATTCCTCCTGCTCTCTCACAGTGCCGATCCCCCCGAAGGCAGGACAGTGCCCGCTGCTTCTGAATGTCGTGCCATCACACAAGGGATGTGTCCGCGATGAGGACTGTCCTAAAGATGACAAATGCTGCGTCTTTCACTCTGACGCCTTGTGTGTCCCACCTGACTTCAGTAAGAACCTGACTGGTTTACTAACAGTGTTCAGAAGGCTGCCATGCGTTTTCATGGGTGTTATGGGGGAAACATTGATGATGGGGGACAAATGTCTCCAAAACTAATTCGCCACAAAAATATTAGGGGTATACTCTGCAATCTTTTCACAAATACAAATTCCTCTTTACCGTAACCATCTCCACACAAATATGACTGATTTCCAGAAAATGGTTCAGTCCAATTTTGTCTGTGTTCATGTCTCTTTGTGGTAAGTCGGGTTCCCTGACATGTCTGCTCAAATTGTGTTGTCCCAAAGCAAAGCCTGGAGTGTGCCCTCGTAGACGATGGGGCTGGGGAGTAGGGACGTGTGCAGAGTTATGTTCCAATGACAGTGACTGCCCCAATAATGAAAAATGCTGCCACAATGGATGTGGGCATAACTGCATTGCACCGTACACAGGTAGGATATGGTCCCAGAGTGACAGATACACCCATCTATTGCATTCATTATTGCTGCATTACTCTGGAAACAAGAAAGCTGGAGATTGTAATGTACATTTCATACACATAGATCAATATATTTCACATACACTCTCTTTAGAGCTGAGACACTCAATTAAGAAGATTTCTGAGAGCCATGTAGGTATTTAGAGTTTTATATATAAATATATATATATATATACACCATAAACCTTTTGTAATGGGGACATATAAGACCAGTAAAGCTCATATTTAATTTAGAGGGATCAACACAATGTTTAGTTCAGAGCTTCTGTAATACACATGATTTCCATTGTTCTTCTTGTGACATTCAAGGTGTGGGTTGATGGTCACTAGACTTGATGATACATTTTATGGATTGTTCTCATATCTGTTGACAGAGATTGACGCCAGACTGGAGGTCCCAGTAGAAGGACCGAGGGCAAACTGATTATTCACTGTTGTATTGTATTGATGACATTGTGGAACACTGTGTGATTCTGAAGCAGCTGACAATGTCACCGCTTTCTGTTTTGACTTCCTACAAATGCAAATGCCTATTTATCGTAACCATCTCCTCACAAATATGACAGATCTTCAGAAAATGGTTCGGTCCAACTGTTTCCAATTCCTCCTGCTCTCTCACAGTGCCGATCCCCCCGAAGGCAGGTCAGTGCCCGCTGCTTCTGAATGTCGTGCCGTCACACAAGGGATGTGTCCGCGATGAGGACTGTCCTAAAGATGACAAATGCTGCGTCTTTCACTCTGACGCCTTGTGTGTCCCACCTGACTTCAGTAAGAACCTGACTGGTTTACTAACAGTGTTCAGAAGGCTGCCATTTGTTTTCATGGGTGTTATGGGAGAAACATTGATGATGGGGGACAAATGTCTCCAAAACTAATTAGACACAAAAATATTAGGGGTATACTCTGCAATCTTTTCACAAATACGAATCCCTCTTTACCGTACCGATCTCCACACAAATATGACTGATTTCCAGAAAATGGTTCAGTCCAATTTTGTCCGTGTTCATGTCTCTTTGTGGTAAGTCGGGTTCCCTGACATGTCTGCTCAAATTGTGTTGTCCCAAAGCAAAGCCTGGAGTGTGCCCTCGTAGACGATGGGGCGTGGGGATGTGTGCGGAGTTATGCTCCAATGACAGTGACTGCCCCAATAATGAAAAATGCTGCCACAATGGATGTGGGCATGACTGCATTGCACCGACACAGGTAGGAATGGTTCCAGAGTGACAGATACACCCATCCACTGCATTCATTATTGCTGTATTACTCAAGCTGAGGCTTGTAACGTACATTTCATACACATAGATATTTTTGAGTTGCACCCCCTTTTGCCCTAAGAAAAGCCTCAATTCATCAGGGCATGGGGTCTACAAGGTGTTTAAAGCGTTCCATAGGGATGCTGGCCCATGTTGACTCCAATGCTTCTCACAGTTGTGTCATGTTGGCTGGATGTCCTTTGGTTGGTGGACCGTTGGCGGCAGGGTAGCCTAGTGGTTAGAGCGTCGGACTAGTAACCGAAAGGTTGCAAGAGCAAATCCCTGAGCTGACAAGGTAAAAATCTGTCGTTAAGAACAAGGCAGTTAACCCACTGTTCCTAGGCCGTCATTGAAAATAAGATTTTTTTTCTTAACTGACTTGCCTAGATAAATGAAAGTAAAATATTTCAGGGAAAAGACCTCAATGGAAAGAATCAGTGTACGGATGATTTCCAGTGTTCTACTTGTGACACTCAAGGTGTGGATTGATGGTCACTAGACTTGATGCTGAATGTTATGGATTGTTCTCATATCTGTTGATAGAGATTAACGCCGGACTTGAGGTACAAGGGCCGAGGACACACTGATTATTCACTGTTATGTTGTATTGATGACATTCTGTGAACACTGTGTGATTCTGTAGCAGCTGACAGCCTGTTTGTTTTGACTTCCTACAAGCCTCTAGAGCTGGTGTTTACAGAACATTTGTTGCTGTCTGATTAGAATGTAAAGGGCATGTCTCCAAGATGCCAGTTAGACATTTTCTATGCTTCTGTGCTGGAAGTGTCTCCCTGTTGCAGCTTGTAATAAACTGGATATAATTTTTTTCTAAATAAAAAATAATTAATATTAACCAATCCACCAGTGTATCAAATACTTGTTCTCCCCTCTGTACATGCACATACATTGTACATATACATTTTACATGTATCGATTTATTATGGATAGATTTGATTGACTTTACCTGCGACTGCTTTTCTCGATTGTTATCTTGGAAATTCCTATTACACTTATGTTTCTACTGTATAACTGACAACTTTTAATTTGTTACCATAGTGAAACCCGGTCGCTGTGTCCTGCCCAACGGGACCTACATGTGTGCCGAGTACTGTTACAAAGATGGCCAGTGCCCCGGGGAACAGATGTGTTTCCGGATATGTTGATTCTATGCCTGCAGTGAGCCATTGAAGCTTTATTGGAAGTTCTTATTAGTTATAAGAAATAAGTACAACATACAAATCATTACATGTACAATTATGTCTATGAAAACTGATGATTTTATGCAATAATAAATATGAAAAATGATCATAGCTTTTATGGAAACTGGACAATTTTCATGGGCAGTATGTGAATTGACAAACTCATGTGGACTGCTGAATTTGAATAAAACAAGATTTTGAACACCTGTGCTTGGTTTTTTAGGGGGTTATTTGATACTTGTGTGGTGCTCATGTGAATATCCTTCATTTTCCGGCTTCAGACCAACTGTTCTCAGTTTAAACATAGTGTTTTGTTTTTAATTTCCATGGTTTTTACACCAGAAGGTGATGGTGCAACCTTATTATAGAACATTATAATTAATCAAAAATGCACAAGGAGGTGTGGTATACGGCCAATATACCATGCTAAGGACTGTTCTTAGCACGTGCCTTGACATACAGCCCTTAGCTGTGGTATATTGGCCATTACCACAAACCCCCGAGGTTCCTTATTGCTATTATAAACTGATTACCAACGTAATTGAAGCTGTAAAAATAAATGTTTTGTCATACCCATGGTATATGGCCTGATATTCCACGGCTGTCAGCCAATCAGCATTCGGGGCACGAACCACCCACTTTATAATATAGTTTAACACATGCTTTCGTTGTGAATCTTCACGATGTTGTACGTTTTATTTATTGATAAGATCCATGCTCATAATCATACTGATCATTGCTCATAGAAAATTGGCGAGAGCAAGGAAACAAAGACTGAAGGAAATATTTGCGATGTGATTACACAATGCAGCTGGCTAGATAGACGACTACACGAGACGGAAATATGGCCGAGCTGTTCCCAGTTGAAGGGTTCTGAAATATTATCTCTCGCCGAGTCGAGTTGTGACCGTGAATATCGTCATCCATCTCGGTGGAAACAACTTGGACACACAAAGGGGACAGCCCTGGTGCGTCAGATGCGAGATGATTTGGAGGTAGTCCGCATGTCCCCTGGGGCAATGGTGAGCTACTCTGACATCAAACAGTGGAAGATTTGCATGTTCCTCCGTGGGAGGCGCATGCCCACAATCCACCACTTTGCATTAAATCACTGTGTCCCTGGGCAGTACCATAGGGCAGGGTTTCCCAAACTCGGTCCTGGGGCTCCTCCTGGGTTCACGTTTTGGTTTTTGCTCTAGCTCTACACAGCTGATGAAAATAATCAAAGCTTGATGATGAGTTGGTTATTTGAATCAGCTGTGTAGTGCTAGGGCAAAACCCCCAAATGCGCGCCCAGTGGTACCCATGTTAACAACCATTCCTGAACCTGACTCCAAAAACAAGCCAACGACGGACAGTACCAAAATAGATACTCTATTGATTTTGTTCAATGCCCCATATACTGAGCATTCTTTTTGTAGCGGGAATCTTATATAATAGCTTAAATTGAAAAGAAAGGATTGATGCTTCAATTGTTACTTTGTATATTACTTCAATAAATCTGATGCCATGGTATTGGGATATAGAAAATCTGTTCCCAACTATCTTGAATTTTATGAATTTTATTTTACTACATGATTCCATATGTGTTATTTCATAGTTTTGATGTCTTCACTATTATTACACAATGTAAAAAATAGTAAAAAATAAATAAAAAAACCTGGAATGACTAGGTGTGTCCAAACTTTTGACTGGTACTGTATGTAAATGAGATATTTCTGTATTTCACTTTCAATAAATTAGCAAACATTTCTAAAATCATGTTTTCACTGTCATTATGAGATATTGTGGGTAGATGGGTGAGATTATTTTTTAATGCTTTGCTGGTGGTGAAATTAGCAAAGGGGGGGTGGGGGGATTGGACTGTGAGGTTACTTTTGCATGGGTTGGAGACTCCCAATTGCTAACATGTATAGAGAGCAATAGTAATGGTGTCTCTTTGTAGGGACTAACTCCATCATGGTTCTTTGAACAAAGCCTATGGGAAAATGTATTGAGTTTTTGTAGGGTTTTTGGATAAACGCTGAAAATACGTTTTGTGGTGAAGACAGGTTTGGGAGATCTTATATGTTTTGTTCTATGAGATCATCTTCATCAGCTAATGTCACTTTTTGCGAATTTTGAAGCATTTATGTAATTGAGAAAAGCATTTATGGACTAAAAACATTATGTTACTCAACATAGAGTTTGTCTGAAGTTACTCATCACAGTATCACAACAGCGTGACCGTTTCGGAATATTGTGTGCTTATTGTTTAGAAAGTATTTAGTATTTATTATGCCTATAGTGAGGAGGTCAGAGACCTGACCGTGTGGTGCAAGGACAACAACACCCACTCAACGTGATCAAGACAAAGGAGATGATTGTGGACTGCAGGAAAAGGAGGACCGAGCACGCCCCATTCTCATTGACGGAGCTGTAGTGGAGCAGGATTCAAGATCCTTGGCGTCCACATCACCAACAAACTAACATGGTCCAAGCACACCAAGACAGTTGTGAAGAGGGCACAACAAAACGTTTTCCCGCTCAGTAGTCTGAAAAGATTTGGCATGGGTCCTCAGATCCTCAAAAGATTTTACAGCTGCACCATCCTGACGGGTTGGTATCACTACCTGGTATGGCAACTACTTGGCCTCTACCTGCAAGGCACTACAGAGGATAGTGCTTACGGCCCAGAACATCACCGGGGACAATCTTCCTGCCACCAAGGACCTCTATACCACGCGGTGTCAGAGGAAGGCCCTAAAAATGGTCAAAGACTCCAGCCACCCTAGTCATAGACTGTTCTCTCTGCTACCGCACAGCAAGCAGTACCGGAGCGCCAAGTCAGTTTAAATAGCTTCTACCCCAAGCCATAAGACTCCTGAACAGTGAATCAAATGGCTAATCACTTTGTCAACCACAACATGTTATAGACTGACTGTACAAAATATTATGAAGATAGACTGATATAGACTGACCAGGTGAAGCTGCAATCCCTTATTAATTTCACCTGTTAAAACCACTTCAATCAGTGTAGATGAAGGGTAGGAGACAGGTTAACAGTCAGTCATATAGAATGTGATGTGTATAGTCCTACAACGTTATTGTGAGAGAATAATGTAAGTCCTCCAAATAGTTGTCCGCTCTAAGCTACAAGATATCAGTGTAAGAAAATGATAAAAGCGTATAGGTCTGCCCATCATGAACAAGACAGATGAGAGAGAACATATTTGATAGAAATTAAAAAAATTATTTTGGGACATGTATAGGCCTATTTCTTAAGATGAAAGCCCAACAGTTGCCCAAAAATCAACCCATCAACAGTGTTATGGCTCTCCACATACTGTACTTTGAAACATTTCGTTATTAATCATTATACATTGTGGATTTTCACCTGCAGTTTAACAGAAATGCATTCAGTCATTGAACTACAAACTCAGTTGAAGACACACTATTGACGTTTAGTTGTGAATTGTTTACATCAAATTTTGACTTAATTTCTGGACAATATTACTGTCCATTTGGGGGACCACTTTTGGATCAAGAACACCCCCAGAGGCACAAGTTCCATATATCCTCTTTAATTATTCTCATTACATGTGACCTAAGCAAGTGTTTGGATCCGAACTCGGAATGTAAATTGATGGGCATAGGGACCCTGCAGATGCATTGTTCCTTGTGCATTCATCTTTTCTATGGTCTCTCAATGATGTGTATAAACCCTGGATTGCTGATGCTTTGTAATGGCCAATGAGAGGCTTTGAAGCCACAAGCCGCCACACTGGCACATCCCAGAAAGAGCAGTCCTCCATAGGAATGAATGGAATTGAATAAATGAATAAAATGTTTCAAGGACACAATTTCATGTATTTAAGTAATTCTTTGTTGTGGTGGGGGCAGTAACATTAACACTCTCAAAATATAAAATGTACATGTTCAGTTAAATTAATGTAATTTGCATGTATGCATTAAGGTGTCTGTAATATAATATATTTGTCAAAAAACAAATGTAGACATTAATAAATGCATTTCTATAGCTTTTTTTTTTTTTACAATGAAGGAGGAGTACCAAAATGGCTGTGCGATGGCTTCAAAGCAGCGCCCCCCTCTTAGTCATCTAAGGTTAATACATATTATGGTCTCCTCCTCTTCTATTAAATTGATTTGGACTGCATTTGCTCTAACAGTCTTGAAGTCAGCATGGACATGAATTTGTCAGCGCGTTGTGCTTTGGTTCTTTTTCTGTTGGCATTTGTAGATTTGAAAATAGTCTCTGCTGCAGAAACGGGAGGCACATCTACAGGTGAGTTGTTCTAATTAGTCTACTTTGCATTATTTGTCATGAAACAAACTGTGACAATTTGATGATTTATTTTAAGAAGTCTGCTACACTTGACTTAGGTGTTATAGTCTACCTAATTGGTTATAAACAATAGCCTATAATTGTGCATAGCCCCTTTGCAACCTATTTTGTTGCAACCTTACAAAGAAATACAAGCCAGCCATTATGACTTTGAAACAATCCAGGCTACCCTTGGCCATCTTACGCATACACTGTCAAATTCTAGTTGTTTCAACTAATTATTATGAAGTAAGTGGTTCCAAAGCCTTTTTCAGTTTATTCAACTTCTAGATAAAAGTGTTACCTGAACTTAACATTTTTAGTTGGCCCAAACTTAGCTCCAACTTGAGAAAACGAATGCAAAAATTCAGTCAACATATGTGTTTGTCAATTTGTCTCATATGTTCATTTAACTAGAAATGATTATTTCTGCATCTTAATAGCACTGTTTGTGTGTCTGTGTGTAACTAGCTGCACAGCCCTTTTTAGTTAACATACAATGTTTTCAACCTACTTATTTGAACCAATAGATTGTGAGTGTTCAGAAGGCTGTCATGCATTTTCATGGGTGTTATGGGGGAAACATTGATGATGGGGGACAAATGTCTCCAAAACTATTAATTAGACAATAAATTACTTGGAGTATGACCTACAAACTTTCCAGAGATGCAAATGCATATTTGTCAAATCCATCTCGACACAAATATGACAGATTTTCATGAATTGGTTCAGTCCAAATGTGTCTATGTTCATGTCTCTTTGTGGCAAGTTGGGTTCCCTGACATCTGCTCAAATTGTGTTGTCCCAAAGCAAAGCCTGGAGTGTGCCCTCGTAGACGATGGGGCACGGGGATATGTGCAGAGTTATGTTCCAATGACAGTGACTGCCCCAATGATGAAAAATGCTGCCACAATGGATGTGGGCATAACTGCATTGCACCTAACACAGGTAAGATATGGTCCCAGAGTGACAGATACACCCATCTATTGCATTCATTATTGCTGCATTACCCTGGAAACAAGAAAGCTGGAGATTGTAATGTACATTTCATACACATAGATCAATATATTTCACTTACACTCTCTATAGAGCTGAGAAACTCAATTAAGAAGTCACATAATAGAAAGACTTCATTGGGAAGAGTCAGTGTAGGCTGACAAGTTGCTACCATAAACCTATTTGTAATGGGGAAATGTAGGATCGCTAAAGATCATATTTAGTTGAGAGTGATCAACAAAACATTTAGCGTATACAGTTTATGTTATACACAATGGTTCCAGTATACTAGTTGTGACATTCAAGATGTGGGTTGATGGTCAATTGACTTGATGCTGAATGTTATGGATTGTTCTCATATCTGTTGATAGTGATTGACGCCAGACTGGAGGTCCCAGTAGAAGGACCGAGGACACACTGATTATTCACTGTTGTATTGTACTGATGACATTCTGTGACCACTGTGTGATTCTGTAGCAGCTAACATTTATCGTAACGATCTCCACACAAATATGACAGATTTTCAGAAAATGGTTCAGTGTAATTGTGTCCATGTTCATGTGTCTTTGTGGTAAGTCGTGTCCCTGACATGTCTGCTCAAATTGTGTTGTCTCAAAGCAAAGCCTGGAGTGTGCCCTCGTAGACCATGGGGCGTAGGGACGTGTGCAGAGTTATGTTCCAATGACAGTGACTGCCCCAATGATGAAAAATGCTGCCACAATGGATGTGGGCATGACTGCATTGCACCGTACACAGGTAGGATATGGTCCCAGAGTGACAGATACACCCATCTATTGCATTCATTATTGCTGCATTACTCTGGAAACAAGAAAGCTGGAGATTGTAATGTACATTTCATACACATAGATCAATATATTTCACATACACTCTCTATAGAGCTGAGACACTCAATTAAGAAGATTTCTGAGAGCCATGTAGGTATTTAGAGTTTTATATATACATATATATATATATATATATATATATATACACCATAAACATTTTGTAATGGGGACATTTAAGACCAGTTAAGCTCATATTTAATTTAGAGTGATCAACACAATGTTTAGTACAGAGCTTCTGTAATACACATGATTTCCATTGTTCCTCTTGTGACATTCAAGGTGTGGGTTGATGGTCACTAGACTTGATGATGAATGTTATGGTTTGTTCTCATATCTGTTGATAGTGATTGACGCCAGACTGGAGGTCCCAGTAGAAGGACCGAGGTCACACTGATTATTCACTGTTGTATTGTATTGATGACATTGTGGAACACTGTGTGATTCTGAAGCAGCTGACAATGTCACCGCTTTCTGTTTTGACTTCCTACAAATGCAAATGCCTATTTATCGTAACCATCTCCTCACAAATATGACAGATTTTCAGAAAATGGTTCGGTCCAATTGTTTCCTATTCCTCCTGCTCTCTCACAGTGCCGATCCCCCCGAAGGCAGGTCAGTGCCCGCTGCTTCTGAATGTCGTGCCGTCACACAAGGGATGTGTCCGCGATGAGGACTGTCCTAAAGATGACAAATGCTGCGTCTTTCACTCTGACGCCTTGTGTGTCCCACCTGACTTCAGTAAGAACCTGACTGGTTTACTAACAGTGTTCAGAAGGCTGCCATGCGTTTTCATGGGTGTTATGGGGAAAACATTGATGATGGTGGCCAAATGTCTCCAAAACTAATTAGACACAAAAATATTAGGGGTATACTCTGCAATCTTTTCACAAATAAAAATGCATATTTATCGTAACCATCTACACACAAATATGACAGATTTTCATAATTTGGTTCAGTCCAAATGTGTCTATGTTCATGTCTCTTTGTGGCAATTTGGGTTCCCTGACATGTCTCCTCAAATTGTGTTGTCCCAAAGCAAAGCCTGGAGTGTGCCCTCGTAGACGATGGGGCGTAGGGACGTGTGCAGAGTTATGTTCCAATGACAGTGACTGCCCCAATGATGAAAAATGCTGCCACAATGGATGTGGGCATAACTGCATTGCACCTAACACAGGTAAGATATGGTCCCAGAGTGACAGATACACCCATCTATTGCATTCATTATTGCTGCATTACTCTGGAAACAAGAAAGATGGAGATTGTAATGTACATTTCATACACATAGATCAATATATTTCATATACACTCTCTTTAGAGCTGAGACACTCAATTAAGAAGATTTCTGAGAGCCATGTAGGTATTTAGAGTTTTATATATAAATATATATATATATATACACCATAAACCTTTTGTAATGGGGACATATAAGACCAGTTAAGCTCATATTTAATTTAGAGGGATCAACACAATGTTTAGTTCAGAGCTTCTGTAATACACATGATTTCCATTGTTCTTCTTGTGACATTCAAGGTGTGGGTTGATGGTCACTAGACTTGATGATCAATGTTATGGATTGTTCTCATATCTGTTTATAGTGATTGACGCCAGACTGGAGGTCCCAGTAGAAGGACCGAGGGCACACTGATTATTCACTGTTGTATTGTATTGATGACATGGTGGAACACTGTGTGATTCTGTAGCAGCTGACAATGTCACCGCTTTCTGTTTTGACTTCCTACAAATGCAAATGCCTATTTATCGCAACCATCTCCTCACAAATATGACAGATCTTCAGAAAATGGTTCGGTCCAATTGTTTCCTATTCCTCCTGCTCTCTCACAGTGCCAATCCCCCCGAAGGCAGGACAGTGCCCGCTGCTTCTGAATGTCGTGCCGTCACACAAGGGATGTGTCCGCGATGAGGACTGTCCTAAAGATGACAAATGCTGCGTCTTTCACTCTGACGCCTTGTGTGTCCCACCTGACTTCAGTAAGAACCTGACTGGTTTACTAACAGTGTTCAGAAGGCTGCCATGCGTTTTCATGGGTGTTATGGGGGAAACATTGATGATGGGGGACAAATGTCTCCAAAACTAATTTGACACAAAAATATTAGGGGTATACTCTGCAATCTTTTCACAAATACAAATTCCTCTTTACCGTAACCATCTCCACACAAATATGACTGATTTCCAGAAAATGGTTCAGTCCAATTTTGTCTGTGTTCATGTCTCTTTGTGGTAAGTCGGGTTCCCTGACATGTCTGCTCAAATTGTGTTGTCCCAAAGCAAAGCCTGGAGTGTGCCCTCGTAGACGATGGGGCTGGGGAGTAGGGACGTGTGCAGAGTTATGTTCCAATGACAGTGACTGCCCCAATGATGAAAAATGCTGCCACAATGGATGTGGGCATGACTGCATTGCACCGTACACAGGTAGGATATGGTCCCAGAGTGACAGATACACCCATCTATTGCATTCATTATTGCTGCATTACTCTGGAAACAAGAAAGCTGGAGATTGTAATGTACATTTCATACACATAGATCAATATATTTCACATACACTCTCTTTAGAGCTGAGACACTCAATTAAGAAGATTTCTGAGAGCCATGTAGGTATTTAGAGTTTTATATATAAATATATATATATATATATACACCATAAACCTTTTGTAATGGGGACATATAAGACCAGTAAAGCTCATATTTAATTTAGAGGGATCAACACAATGTTTAGTTCAGAGCTTCTGTAATACACATGATTTCCATTGTTCTTCTTGTGACATTCAAGGTGTGGGTTGATGGTCACTAGACTTGATGATACATTTTATGGATTGTTCTCATATCTGTTGACAGAGATTGACGCCAGACTGGAGGTCCCAGTAGAAGGACCGAGGGCAAACTGATTATTCACTGTTGTATTGTATTGATGACATTGTGGAACACTGTGTGATTCTGAAGCAGCTGACAATGTCACCGCTTTCTGTTTTGACTTCCTACAAATGCAAATGCCTATTTATCGTAACCATCTCCTCACAAATATGACAGATCTTCAGAAAATGGTTCGGTCCAACTGTTTCCAATTCCTCCTGCTCTCTCACAGTGCCGATCCCCCCGAAGGCAGGTCAGTGCCCGCTGCTTCTGAATGTCGTGCCGTCACACAAGGGATGTGTCCGCGATGAGGACTGTCCTAAAGATGACAAATGCTGCGTCTTTCACTCTGACGCCTTGTGTGTCCCACCTGACTTCAGTAAGAACCTGACTGGTTTACTAACAGTGTTCAGAAGGCTGCCATTTGTTTTCATGGGTGTTATGGGAGAAACATTGATGATGGGGGACAAATGTCTCCAAAACTAATTAGACACAAAAATATTAGGGGTATACTCTGCAATCTTTTCACAAATACGAATCCCTCTTTACCGTACCGATCTCCACACAAATATGACTGATTTCCAGAAAATGGTTCAGTCCAATTTTGTCCGTGTTCATGTCTCTTTGTGGTAAGTCGGGTTCCCTGACATGTCTGCTCAAATTGTGTTGTCCCAAAGCAAAGCCTGGAGTGTGCCCTCGTAGACGATGGGGCGTGGGGATGTGTGCGGAGTTATGCTCCAATGACAGTGACTGCCCCAATAATGAAAAATGCTGCCACAATGGATGTGGGCATGACTGCATTGCACCGACACAGGTAGGAATGGTTCCAGAGTGACAGATACACCCATCCACTGCATTCATTATTGCTGTATTACTCAAGCTGAGGCTTGTAACGTACATTTCATACACATAGATATTTTTGAGTTGCACCCCCTTTTGCCCTATGAAAAGCCTCAATTCATCAGGGCATGGGGTCTACAAGGTGTTTAAAGCGTTCCATAGGGATGCTGGCCCATGTTGACTCCAATGCTTCTCACAGTTGTGTCATGTTGGCTGGATGTCCTTTGGTTGGTGGACCGTTGGCGGCAGGGTAGCCTAGTGGTTAGAGCGTCGGACTAGTAACCGAAAGGTTGCAAGAGCAAATCCCTGAGCTGACAAGGTAAAAATCTGTCGTTAAGAACAAGGCAGTTAACCCACTGTTCCTAGGCCGTCATTGAAAATAAGATTTTTTTCTTAACTGACTTGCCTAGATAAATAAAAGTAAAATATTTCAGGGAAAAGGATTTTGGGAATATCAGGCTGAGACATCAGAGGAGTAGCAACATACGTTTCTTACGATACAGCAATTCACAGAACTTTAAGCTGACAATTTGTCAAGGAACACCAACAAAATTCCAACTCATTGTAATAGTAAGACCTCAATGGAAAGAATCAGTGTACGGATGATTTCCAGTGTTCTACTTGTGACACTCAAGGTGTGGATTGATGGTCACTAGACTTGATGCTGAATGTTATGGATTGTTCTCATATCTGTTGATAGAGGTTCACGCCGGACTTGAGTTACAAGGGCCGAGGACACACTGATTATTCACTGTTATGTTGTATTGATGACATTCTGTGAACACTGTGTGATTCTGTAGCAGCTGACAGCCTGTTTGTTTTGACTTCCTACAAGCCTCTAGAGCTGGTGTTTACAGAACGTTTGTTGCTGTCTGATTAGAATGTAAAGGGCATGTCTCCAAGATGCCAGTCAGACATTTTCTATGCTTCTGTGCTGGAAGTGTCTCCCTGTTGCAGCTTGTAATAAACTGGATATAATTTTTTTCTAAATAAAAAATAATTAATATTAACCAATCCACCTCTTTGGAGGACACAAATATTTTGGAGTTTTACAGCTTTTCTGCTGTATATTCATGTATATACATTTTACATGTACATTTTACATGGATATGGGCAGTGTATCAAATCAAAATCGGCAGTGTATCAAATACTTGTTCTCCCCACTGTACATGCACATACATTGTACATATACATTTTACATGTATCGATTTATTATGGATAGATTTGATTGACTTTACCTGCGACTGCTTTTCTCGATTGTTATCTTGGAAATTCCTATTACACTTATGTTTCTACTGTATAACTGACAACTTTTAATTTGTTACCATAGTGAAACCCGGTCGCTGTGTCCTGCCCAACGGGACCTACATGTGTGCCGAGTACTGTTACAAAGATGGCCAGTGTCCCGGGGAACAGATGTGTTTCCGGATATGTTGATTCTATGCCTGCAGTGAGCCATTGAAGCTTTATTGGAAGTTCTTATTAGTTATAAGAAATAAGTAGAACATACAAATCATTACATGTACAATTATGTCTATGAAAACGGATGATTTTATGCAATAATAAATATGAAAAATGATCATAGCTTTTATGGAAACTGGACAATTTTCATGGGCAGTATGTGAATTGAAAAACGGCAGTATGTGAATTGACAAACTCATGTGGACTGCTGAATTTGAATAAAACAAGATTTTGAACACCTGTGCTTGGTTTTTTAGCGGGTTATTTGAGACTTGTGTGGTGCTCATGTGAATATCCTTCATTTTCCGGCTTCAGACCAATGCCTGTTCTCAGTTTAATCATAGTGTTTTGTTTTTAATTTCCATGGTTTTTACACCGGAAGGTGATCGTGCAACCTTATTATAGAACATTATAATTAAGTAAAAATGCACAAGGAGGTATGCAGGTGTCGTTCTGTCCCTGAACAGGCAGTTAACCCACTGTTCCTAGGCCGTCATTGAAAATAAGAATTTGTTCTTAACTGACTTGCCTAGTTAAATAAAGGTAAAAAAATATATGTAAAAAAATACGGCCAATATACCAGTGTACAGATTCCTGAACCTGACTCCAAAAACAAGCCACCGACTGTTCTTAGCACGTGCCTTGACATACAGGCCTTAGCCGTGGTATATTGGCCATATACCACAAACCCCCGAGGTTCCTTATTGCTATTATAAACTGATTACCAACGTAATTGAAGCTGTAAAAATAAATGTTTTGTCATACCCGTGGTATACAGCCTGATATTCCACGGCTGTCAGCCAATCAGCATTTGGGGCACGAACCACCCACTTTATAATACAGTTTAACACATGCTCACCTTGTGAATCTTCACGATGTTGTACGTTTTATTTATTGATAAGATCCATGCTCATAATCATACTGATCATTGCTCACAGAAAATTGGCGAGAGCAAGGAAACAAAGACTGAAGCAAATATTTGCTATGTGATTACACAATGCAGCTGGCTAAATAGACGACTACACGAGCCGGAAATATGGCCGAGCTGTTCCCAGTTGAAGGGTTCTGAAATATTCTCTCTCGCCGAGTCGAGTTGTGTTCGTGAATATCGTCATCCATCTCGGTGGAAACAACTTGGACACACAAAGGGGACAGCCCTGGTGCGTCAGATGCGAGATGATTTGGAGGTAGTCCTCATGTCCCCTGGGACAATGGTGAGATACTCTGACATCAAACAGTGGAAGATTTGCATGTTCCTCCGTGGCAGGCGCATGCCCACAATCCACCACTTTGCATTAAATCACTGTGTCCCTGGGCAGTACCATAGGGCAGGGTTTCCCAAACTCGGTCCTGGGGCTCCTCCTGGGTTCACGTTTTGGTTTTTGCTCTAGCACTACACAGCTGATGAAAATAATCAAAGCTTGATGATGAGTTGGTTATTTGAATCAGCTGTGTAGTGCTAGGGCAAAACCCCCAAATGTGCGCCCAGTGGCACCCATGTTAACAACCATTCCTGAACCTGACTCCAAAAACAAGCCACAGATGGACAGTACCAAAATAGATACTCTATTGATTCTGTTCAATGCCCCATATACTGAGCATTCTTTTTGTAGCGGGAATCTTATATAATAGCTTAAATTGAAAAGAAATGATTGATGCTTCAGTTGTTACTTTGTATATTACTTCAATAAATCTGATGCCATGGTGTTGGGATATCGAAAATCTGTTCCCAACTATCTTGAATTTTATGCGGTAGAGTTGTCAACCCTCTTGACCATAAGTGAAACTGATACATGTTACGATTTATATTGGTCATTTTAAGCCATTTGCGATTAATTCATTCCTTTCTGTTTTAAGTAATTGCCTATTCCATTTTTGTGGCAGAGCTGCGATGAACTGGTTATCATTTTGTATTGAGCATACATTTCCTTACACCGTGATTAGGACTGTGAGGTCACTTTTGCAAGGGTTGGAGACTCCCAATTGCTAACATGTATAGAGAGTAATAGTAATGATGTCTCTTTGTAGGGACTAACTCCGCCATGGATCTTTGAACAAAGCCTATTGGAAAAGTTTTTGTAGGGTTTTTGGATAAACGCTGAAAATACGTTTTGTGGTGAAGACAGGTTTTGGAGATCTTATACGTTTTATTCTATGAGATAATCTTCATCAGCTAATGTCACTTTTTGCGAATTTTGAAGCATTTATGTAATTAAGAAAAGCATTTGTGGACTAAAAACATTATGTTACTCAACATAGAGTTTGTCTGAAGTTACACATCACCGTATCGCAACAGCGTGACCGTTTCGGAATATTGTATGCTTATTGTTTAGAAAGTATTTAGTATTTATTATGTATAAATAGCCCACACTTTAGATGAGGCCACGCAAAAAGACTTAACTGATGATTAGTAAAGTCGTTTATAAAGACCTATATTACATATCTTATGTAATGGTCTTATGAATATTAGTGTAACGATGTGCGCTGAGAGTTGGGAAGCAAGTTCAGGGAGTGAGTGATTTAATCAATCAACGAAACATAATAGAAAACAAGAAACACAAACAACGCACAGACCAAACTGAAACAGAAACAATGACGCCTGGGGAAGGAACCGAAGCGAGTGACAAATATAGGGCAGGTAATCAGGGAGGTGATGGAGTCCAGGTGAGTGTCACAACGCAGTGATGACCGTAACGATGGTGACAGGGCTGCGCCATAACGAGCAGCCTGGTGACCTAGAAGCCGGAGAGGGAGCACACGTGACAGTTCCCCCTCCTTGACGTGCGACTCCAGACTCAGGGCGCAGACCAAGATGACGATCCCGGGGATCAGGAGCAGACCGGTCACCTCTGCTAAGGAGCCGGAACCCGTCGACCTAGAGCGCCAGAGATCTTATAATAAATCCCGCTGTGCCCTCTGACGACCCATCAAACAGGCAAAGTGCCAACACAGGCCTAATATTAAATCGTACTACACCGGCTCCGACGTTCGTCAAATGTGGCAGGTCCTGCAAACTATTACAGACTACAAAGGGAAGCAGAGCCGCGAGCTGCCCAGTGACACGAGCCTACCAGACGAGCTAAATAACTTCTATGCTCGCTTCGAGGCAAGTAACACTGAAACATGCACGAGAGCATCAGCTGTTCCGGACAACTGTGTGATCACGCTTTCCGCAGCCGATGTGAGTAAGACCTTCAAACAGGTCAACATTCACAAGGCCGCAGGGCCAGACAGACTACCAGGACGTGTTCTCAGAGCATGCGCTGACCAACTGGCAAGTGTCTTCACTGACCTTTTCAACCTCTCCCTGTCTGAGTCTGTAATTCCAACATGTTTCAAGCAGACCACCATAGTCCCTGTGCCCAAGAAAAACTAAGATAGCCTGCCTAAATGACTACCGACCCGTAGTACTCATGTCTGCAGCACTCACCACACCAAAAGATCCACAGACTATGCAACCTCTATTGCACTCCACACTGCCCTGTCACACCTGGACAAAAGGAACACCTATGTGAGAATGCTATTCATTGACTACAGCTCAGTGTTCAACACCATAGTGCCCTCAAAGCTCATCACTAAGATAAGGACCCTTGGACTAAACACCTCCCTCTGTAACTGAATCCTGGATTTCATGATAGGCCACCCCCAGGTGGTAAGGGTAGGGGTGCGTGCTCAGCCCCTTCCTGTACTCCCTGTTCACTCATGACTGCACGACCAGGCACTATTCCAACACCATCATTAAGTTTGCTGATGACACAACAGTGGTAGACCTGATCACTGACAACGATGAGACAGCCTATGGTGAGGAGGTCAGAGACCTGACCATGTGGTGCAAGGACAACAACTCCAACTCAACGTGACCAAGACAAAGGAGATGATTGTGGACTGCAGTAAAAAGGAGGACCGAGCACGCCCCATTCTCATTGATAGGGCTGTAGTGGAGCAGGATTCAAGATCCTTGGCGTCCACATCACCAACAAACTAACATGGTCCAAGCACACCAAGACAGTTGTGAAGAGGGCACGACAAAACCTATTCCCCCTCAGTAGACTGAAAAGATTTGGCATGGGTCCTCAGATCCTCAAAAGATTTTACAGCTGCACCATCGAGAGCATCCTGACGGGTTGGTTCACTGCCTTGTATGGCAACTGCTTGGCCTCTGCCTGCAAGGCACTACAGAGGGTAGTGCTTACGGCCCAGAACATCACCGGGGACAATCTTCCTGCCACCCAGGACCTCTATACCAGGCGGTGTCAGAGGAAGGCCCTAAAAATGGTCAAAGACTCCAGCCACCCTAGTCATAGACTGTTCTCTCTGCTACTGCACGGCAAGCAGTACCGGAGCACCAAGTCTAGGTCCAAGAGGCTCCTAAATATCTTCTACCCCAAGCCATAAGACTCCTGAACGGCGAATCAAATGGCTAATCACTTTGTCAACCACAACATGGACTGACTGTACAAAATATTATGAACATAGACTGATCTAGACTGACCAGGTGAAGCTGCGATCCCTTATTAATTTCACCTGTTAAAACCACTTCAATCAGTGTAGATGAAGGGTAGGAGACAGGTTAACAGTCAGTCATATAGAATGTGATGTGTATAGTCCTACAACGTTATTGTGAGAGAATAATGTAAGAAAATCCAATGTTGAGAATTGATTTAGTCCGCCAAATAGTTGTCCGCTCTAAGCTACAAGATATCAGTGTAATAAAATGATAAAAGCGTATAGGTCTGCCCATCAACAACAAGACAGATGAGAGAGAAAATATTTGATAGAAATTAAAAAAGTTATTTTGGGACATGTATAGGCCTATTTCTTAAGATGAAAGCCCAACAGTTGCCCAAAAATCAACCCATCAACAGTGTTATAGCTCTCCACATACTGTACTTTGAAACATTTCGTTATGAATCATTATACATTGTGGATTTTCACCTGCAGTTTAACAGAAATGCATTCAGTCATTGAACTACAAACTCAGTTGAAGACACACTATTGACGTTTAGTTGTGAATTGTTTACATCAAATTTTGACTTAATTTCTGGACAATATTACTGTCCATTTGGGGGACCACTTTTGGATCAAGAACACCCCCAGAGGCACAAGTTCCATATATCCTCTTTAATTATTCTCATTACATGTGACCTAAGCAAGTGTTCGGATCCGAACTCGGAATGTAAATTGATGGGCATAGGGACCCTGCAGATGCATTGTTCCTTGTGCATTCATCTTTTCTATGGTCTCTCATTGATGTGTATAAACCCTGGATTGCTGATGCTTTGTAATGGCCAATGAGAGGCTTTGAAGCCACAGGCCGCCACATTGGCACATCCCAGAAAGAGCAGTCCTCCATAGGAATGAATGGAATTCTACAATATTTCAATAAAATGTTTCAAGGACACAATTTCATGTATTTAAGTATTTATTTGTTGTGGTGGGGGCAGTAACATTAACACTCTCAAAATATAAAATGTACATGTTCAGTTCAATTAATATAATTTGCATGTATGCATTAAGGTGTCTGTAATAGAATATATTTGTCAAAAAACAAATGTAGACATTAATAAATGCATTTCTATAGCTTTTTTTTTTTACAATGAAGGAGGAGTACCAAAATGGCTGTGCGGTGGCTTCAAAGCAGCGCCCCCCTCTTAGTCATCTAAGGTTAATACATATTATGGTCTCCTCCTCTTCTATTAAATTGATTTGGACTGCATTTGCTCTAACAGTCTTGAAGTCAGCATGGACATGAATTTGTCAGCGCGTTGTGCTTTGGTTCTTTTTCTGTTGGCATTTGTAGATTTGAAAATAGTCTCTGCTGCAGAAACGGGAGGCACATCTACAGGTGAGTTGTTCTAATTAGTCTACTTTGCATTATTTGTCATGAAACAAACTGTGACAATTTGATGATTTATTTTAAGAAGTCTGCTACACTTGACTTAGGTGTTATAGTCTACCTAATTGGTTATAAACAATAGCCTATAATTGTGCATAGCCCCTTTGCAACCTATTTTGTTGCAACCTTACAAAGAAATACAAGCCAGCCATTATGACTTTGAAACAATCCAGGCTACCCTTGTCCATTTTACACATACACTGTCAAATAAATTCTAGTTGTTTCAACTAATTATTATGAAGTAAGTGGTTCCAAAGCCTTTTTCAGTTTATTCAACTTCTAGATAAAAGTGTTACCTGAACTTAACATTTTTAGTTGGCCCAAACTTAGCTCCAACTTGAGAAAACGTATGCAAAAATTCAGTCAACATATGTGTTTGTCAATTTGTCTCATATGTTCATTTAACTAGAAATGATTATTTCTGCATCTTAATAGCACTGTTTGTGTGTCTGTGTGTAACTAGCTGCACAGCCCATTTTAGTTAACATACAATGTTTTCAACCTACTTATTTGAACCAATAGATTGTGAGTGTTCAGAAGGCTGTCATGCGTTTTCATGGGTGTTATGGGGGAAACATTGATGATGGGGGACAAATGTCTCCAAAACTATTAATTAGACACAAAATTACTTGGAGTATGGCCTACAAACTTACCGTAACCATCTACACACAAATATGACTGATTTCCAGAAAATGGTTCAGTCCAATTTTGTCCGTGTTCATGTCTCTTTGTGGTAAGTCGGGTTCCCTGACATGTCTGCTCAAATTGTGTTGTCCCAAAGCAAAGCCTGGAGTGTGCCCTCGTAGACGATGGGGCTGGGGCGTAGGGACGTGTGCTGAGTTATGTTCCAATGACAGTGACTGCCCCAATGATGAAAAATGCTGCCACAATGGATGTGGGCATGACTGCATTGCACCGTACACAGGTAGGATATGGTCCCAGAGTGACAGATACACCCATCTATTGCATTCATTATTGCTGCATTACTCTGGAAACAAGAAAGCTGGAGATTGTAATGTACATTTCATACACATAGATCAATATATTTCACATACACTCTCTTTAGAGCTGAGACACTCAATTAAGAAGATTTCTGAGAGCCATGTAGGTATTTAGAGTTTTATATATAAATATATATATATATATACACCATAAACATTTTGTAATGGGGACATTTAAGACCAGTAAAGCTCATATTTAATTTAGAGGGATCAACACAATGTTTAGTTCAGAGCTTCTGTAATACACATGGTTTCCATTGTTCTTCTTGTGACATTCAAGGTGTGGGTTGATGGTCACTAGACTTGATGATAAATGTTATGGATTGTTCTCATATCTGTTGATAGTGATTGACGCCAGACTGGAGGTCCCAGTAGAAGGACCGAGGACACACTGATTATTCACTGTTGTATTGTATTGATGACATTGTGGAACACTGTGTGATTCTGTAGCAGCTGACAATGTCACCGCTTTCTGTTTTGACTTCCTACAAATACAAATTCCTTTTTATCGTAACCATCTCCACACAAATATGACTGATTTCCAGAAAATGGTTCAGTCCAATTTTGTCCGTGTTCATGTCTCTTTGTGGTAAGTCGGGTTCCCTGACATGTCTGCTCAAATTGTGTTGTCCCAAAGCAAAGCCTGGAGTGTGCCCTCGTAGACGATGGGGCGTGGGGATGTGTGCGGAGTTATGCTCCAATGACAGTGACTGCCCCAATAATGAAAAATGCTGCCACAATGGATGTGGGCATGACTGCATTGCACCGACACAGGTAGGAATGGTTCCAGAGTGACAGATACACCCATCCACTGCATTCATTATTGCTGCATTACTCTGGAAACAAGAAAGCTGAGTCTTGTAATGTACATTTCATACACATAGATATTTTTGAATTGCACCCCTTTTTGCCCTAAGAAAAGCCTCAATTCATCAGGGCATGGGGTCTACAAGGTGTTTAAAGCGTTCCATAGGGATGCTGGCCCATGTTGACTCCAATGCTTCTCACAGTTGTGTCATGTTGGCTGGATGTCCTTTGGTTGGTGGACCGTTGGCGGCAGGGTAGCCTAGTGGTTAGAGCGTCGGACTAGTAACCGAAAGGTTGCAAGAGCAAATCCCTGAGCTGACAAGGTAAAAATCTGTCGTTAAGAACAAGGCAGTTAACCCACTGTTCCTAGGCCGTCATTGAAAATAAGATTTTTTTTCTTAACTGACTTGCCTAGATAAATGAAAGTAAAATATTTCAGGGAAAAGACCTCAATGGAAAGAATCAGTGTACGGATGATTTCCAGTGTTCTACTTGTGACACTCAAGGTGTGGATTGATGGTCACTAGACTTGATGCTGAATGTTATGGATTGTTCTCATATCTGTTGATAGAGATTAACGCCGGACTTGAGGTACAAGGGCCGAGGACACACTGATTATTCACTGTTATGTTGTATTGATGACATTCTGTGAACACTGTGTGATTCTGTAGCAGCTGACAGCCTGTTTGTTTTGACTTCCTACAAGCCTCTAGAGCTGGTGTTTACAGAACATTTGTTGCTGTCTGATTAGAATGTAAAGGGCATGTCTCCAAGATGCCAGTTAGACATTTTCTATGCTTCTGTGCTGGAAGTGTCTCCCTGTTGCAGCTTGTAATAAACTGGATATAATTTTTTTCTAAATAAAAAATAATTAATATTAACCAATCCACCTCTTTGGAGGACACAAATATTTTGGAGTTTTACAGCTTTTCTGCTGTATATTCATGTATATACATTTTACATGTACATTTTATATGGATATTCATGTATATACATTTTACATGTACATTTTACATGGATATCGGCAGTGTATCAAATCAAAATCGGCAGTGTATCAAATACTTGTTCTCCCCTCTGTACATGCACATACATTGTACATATACATTTTACATGTATCGATTTATTATGGATAGATTTGATTGACTTTACCTGCGACTGCTTTTCTCGATTGTTATCTTGGAAATTCCTATTACACTTATGTTTCTACTGTATAACTGACAACTTTTAATTTGTTACCATAGTGAAACCCGGTCGCTGTGTCCTGCCCAACGGGACCTACATGTGTGCCGAGTACTGTTACAAAGATGGCCAGTGCCCCGGGGAACAGATGTGTTTCCAGATATGTTGATTCTATGCCTGCAGTGAGCCATTGAAGCTTTATTGGAAGTTCTTATTAGTTATAAGAAATAAGTACAACATACAAATCATTACATGTACAATTATGTCTATGAAAACGGATGATTTCATGCAATAATAAATATGAAAAATGATCATAGCTTTTATGGAAACTGGACAATTTTCATGGGCAGTATGTGAATTGACAAACGGCAGTATGTGAATTGACAAACTCATGTGGACTGCTGAATTTGAATAAAACAAGATTTTGAACACCTGTGCTTGGTTTTTAGGGGGTTATTTGATACTTGTGTGGTGCTCATGTGAATATCCTTCATTTTCCGGCTTCAGACCAATGTCTGTTCTCAGTTTAAACATAGTGTTTTGTTTTTAATTTCCATGGTTTTTACACCAGAAGGTGATAGTGCAACCTTATTATAGAACATTATAATTAAGCAAAAATGCACAAGGAGGTGTGGTATATGGCCAATATACCATGCTAAGGACTGTTCTTAGCACGTGCCTTGACATACAGCCCTTAGCTGTGGTATATTGGCCATTACCACAAACCCCCGAGGTTCCTTATTGCTATTATAAACTGATTACCAAAGTAATTGAAGCTGTAAAAATAAATGTTTTGTCATACCCATGGTATATGGCCTGATATTCCACGGCTGTCAGCCAATCAGCATTCGGGGCACGAACCACCCACTTTATAATATAGTTTAACACATGCTTTCGTTGTGAATCTTCACGATGTTGTACGTTTTATTTATTGATAAGATCCATGCTCATAATCATACTGATCATTGCTCATAGAAAATTGGCGAGAGCAAGGAAACAAAGACTGAAGGAAATATTTGCGATGTGATTACACAATGCAGCTGGCTAGATAGACGACTACACGAGACGGAAATATGGCCGAGCTGTTCCCAGTTGAAGGGTTCTGAAATATTATCTCTCGCCGAGTCGAGTTGTGACCGTGAATATCGTCATCCATCTCGGTGGAAACAACTTGGACACACAAAGGGGACAGCCCTGGTGCGTCAGATGCGAGATGATTTGGAGGTAGTCCGCATGTCCCCTGGGGCAATGGTGAGCTACTCTGACATCAAACAGTGGAAGATTTGCATGTTCCTCCGTGGGAGGCGCATGCCCACAATCCACCACTTTGCATTAAATCACTGTGTCCCTGGGCAGTACCATAGGGCAGGGTTTCCCAAACTCGGTCCTGGGGCTCCTCCTGGGTTCACGTTTTGGTTTTTGCTCTAGCTCTACACAGCTGATGAAAATAATCAAAGCTTGATGATGAGTTGGTTATTTGAATCAGCTGTGTAGTGCTAGGGCAAAACCCCCAAATGCGCACCCAGTGGTACCCATGTTAACAACCATTCCTGAACCTGACTCCAAAAACAAGCCACCGACGGACAGTACCAAAATAGATACTCTATTGATTTTGTTCAATGCCCCATATACTGAGCATTCTTTTTGTAGCGGGAATTTTATATAATAGCTTAAATTGAAAAGAAAGGATTGATGCTTCAATTGTTACTTTGTATATTACAGTAGGGAGAACAAGTATTTGATACACTGCCGATTTTGCAGGTTTTCCTACTTACAAAGCATGTAGAGGTCTATAATTTTTTATCATAGGTACACTTCAACTGTGAGAGGGGGAATCTAAAACAAAAATCTAGAAAATCACATTGTATGATTTTTAAGTAAGTAATTTGCTTTTTATTGAATGAATCCCAATTCAAGCCATCACTCTGGTTGTAATTTTGATGGTGTCCACAAGATGGCAGCAGTGTATGTGCAAAGTTTCAGACAGATAACTTGAAGAATGAGCGAACTACGTGACATTTAGTGTGAAGTCACTCAGGTACATTTTGGCAAATCGTGAAGGAGACATTGGCATTCATATTAAAAAAAATTCTGCAAGAATATCGTCAAATCTGTATACTTGGCCTTTGATTTATCTTTTACAGTATTAGTAGCAGTATTATAAGTTCAACATTTGACAAAGGACCATTTTTCATATCTTCATAACTCTGAATATTCTAATTATTTCTGCCCAAAATGAAAAGGCATGCTGTTGCAAAAGGTTAGCGCCTATATTTTGCGACCGAGACAGGGATACTCCCGTAAAGCCCAGCTCATTGTGAAGCTGATTGAGAGAATGCCAAGAGTGTGCAAAGCTGTCATCAAGACAAAAGGTGACTACTTTGATGAATCTAAAATATATTTTGATTTATTCAACACTTTTTGGTTACTACATGATTCCATATGTGGTATTTCATAGCTCATCAGCTAAAGTCACTTTTTGTGAATTTTGAAGCATTTAATTTAATGTAATACATTTAATGTAATTACACAGCATAGCGTTTGTCTGAAGTTACACATCACAGTATCTCAACAGCGTGACCGTTTTGGAATATTGTGTGCTTATTGTTTAGAAAAGTATTTAGTATTTATTAGGTATAAATAGGCCACACTTTGGATGAGGCCATGCAAAAAGACTTAACTAATGATTAGTAAAGTAGTTTATAAAGATATATTCTTATGTAATGGCCTCATGAATATTATGAAATACTTTACAAGTTGTTTTTGAATGTGTGAATGTGTGAATAACTAGGTAACTAACATTGACAAATGTGGGAGTAATGATTGAGTAAATGATTCATCAAATATTAACCAAGCCATTATAAATGCTTTATTACGTGGTTATTATAAAGTGCTACCGAATACGGTATTTCATTCTTCATGCATTACGTTCTGTTTCAGACTCATGTGGGAATAATTTCCGTTTTGGGCCAATCTCCATGTCATGCTGGCAAGGTGATGAGCTATGGACTGGAAAAATGGGCCGTGCTATGAATTGGTTCCTGGCTGATCTCAGAAGTGTTGGTGGCCCTTGACAAATTGTCAGCTTAATGTTCTGTGAATATCACTGTATAATAGTGTGTATGTTGCTAGCGCTACCCCTCTGAGGTCTCAGTCCGATATTCCCAAATTCCCAAATTCCCCTCCTCGGACATATGCATTTTATCATTATATGAACCACAACATGTTATATATTTTATCATTAGGCAATAGGCTATCTCCTCTTTAGCTAACCTAAGTTGTCTCAGTCAGCCATATAGAATGTGATGAGTATAGTCCTACAGCGTAATTTGGAGGGAAATTGAAATATAGTAATTACTTTGTTTATGGAGGTGTACATTATAAAAGTGATAATGTAAGAAAATCCAATGATAAGCATTTATCTTGTCCGGCAAATAGTTGTCTAATCTAAGTCACCAGATGTCAGTGTAGTCAAAGAAAGAACGCTTATTCATCTGCCCAACATAACCATGACAGCTGAGTAAATGTGTAGGCCTAAAGACCATCCTAAAGGTGAATTATACGTTTTTAACAACAACAAAAATCTTCTACAATATACAGGCAACGGAATCAAACCATTTCCCAAAATCAAACAATCAACAGTGTGCTATCTCTTTACATGGCGCCGGAGGGGAGGGCTGTCTTCTTATTGGCTCTTAACCAACCATTTTGATATTTTTCTATTTTGTTTGTTTTTTCACGTTGTTCGTAACTTGTTCTGTACATAATGTTGCTGCTACCGTCTCTTATGACCGAAAAGAGCTTCTGGACATCAGAACTGCAATTTCTCACCTCAAACTAGACAAAGAGTTCTTCTTCAATGAGTCGGACAGGAGGGATATGCTACCATAGACACCCGACCAGGCCCAGATCCCTGTGATTCGTTGGAAAAGGAAACTGAGATTTAGTGGAAAAGATCAGGGTGCCTTGCGAGGATCAGGTGACGAGTGGCTAATCTGCCCTTGTCTTCCGTCCTGCTAGCTAATGTTCAATCGCTGGAAAATAAATGGGACGAGCTGAAAGCACGTATGGCCTACTGACGGGATATTAAAAACTGTAATATCTTATGTTTCACCGAGTCGTGGCTGAACGATGACATTAAGAACATACAGCTGGCGGGTAACACACTCCATCGGCAGCACAAAACAGCAGCCTCTGGTAAGACACGGGGCGGGGGCATATGCATATATATGTGAAAAACAGCTGATGCACGATATCTAAGGAAGTCTCGAGGCTTTGCTCGCCTGGGGTAGAGTATCTCATGAAAAGCTGTAGACCACACTATCTTCCAAGAGAGTTTTCATCTGTATTTTTGTAGCTGTCTACATACCACCACAGACTGATGCTGGCTGTATAGAGCTGTATACCGCCATAAGCAAACAGGAAATCGCTCATCCAGAGGCGACGCTCCAAGTGGCAGGGGACTTAAAAGCAGGGAAACTACACCAGCTCCAACGCTCATCGGATGTGGCAGGGCTTGCACTTACCTCAATGCACTTATTGATAAAACCAGTGATTGATGTATGTGGCCTAGTGGTTAGAGCGTTGGACTCGTAACCGTTGCAAGATCAAATCCACGAGCTGACAAGCTAAAAATCTGTTGTTCTGCCCCTGAACAAAACAGTTAACCCACTGTTCCTAGTCTGTCATTAAAAATAAGGATTTGTTCTTAACTGACTTGCCTAGTTAAATAAAGTCAAAATAAATGTGCAAGGGCTTGCAAACTTTTACAGACTACAAAGGGAATCACAGCCAAGAGTTGCCCAGTGACAAGAGCCTACCAGATGAGCTAAAGAACTTCTGTGCTTGCTTCGAGGCAAGAAACACTGAAATATACATTAGAGCATCAGCTGTTCCGGACAACTGTGTGATCACGCTCTCCGCAGCCGATGTGAGTAAGACCTTCAAACAGGTCAACATTCACAAGGCCGCAGGGCCAGACGTATCACCAGTACGTGTACTCGAAGCATGCGCTGACCAAGTGTCTTCACTGACATTTTCAACCTCTTCCTGTCTGAGTCTGTAATACTAACATGTTTCAAGCCGACCACCATAGTCCCTGTGCCCAAGAACACTAAGGTAACCTGCCTAAATGACTACTGACCAATAGTACTCATGTCTGTAGCCATGAAATGCTTTGAAAGACTGGCCATGGCTCACATCAACACCATTATCCCAGAAACCCTAGACCCACTCAATTAGCATAAAGCACCAACAGATCCACATATGATGCATCGCTATTGCACTCCACCCTGCCCTGTCACACCTGGACAAAAGGAACACCTATGTGAGAATGCTATTCATTGACTACAGCTCAGTGTTCAACACCATTGTGCCCTCAAAGCTCATCACTAAGCTAAGGACCCTGGGACTAAACACCTCCCTCTGCAACTGGATCCTGGACTTCCTGACAGGCCACCCCCAGGTGGTGAGGGTAGATGACAACACATCCGCCACGCTGATCCTCAACACAGGGGCCCCTCAGGGGTGGGTGATCAGCCCCCCCCCCCTGTACTCCCTGTTCACTCATGACTGCACGGCCAGGCACGACTCCAACACCATCATTAAGTTTGCAGATGACACAACAGTGGTAGGCCTGATCACCGACAACGATGAGACAGCCTATAGGGAGAAGATCAGAGACCTGACCGTGTGGTGCAAGGACAACAACCTCACCCTCAACATGAACAAGACAAAGGAGATGATTGTGGACTACAGGAAAAGGAGGACCGAGCACGCCCCCATTCTCATTCACGGGGCTGTAGTGGAGGAGGTTGAGAGCTTCAAGTTCCTTGGCGTCACCAACAAACTAACATGGTCCAAGCACACCAAGACAGTCATGAAGAGGGTACAACAAAACGTATTCTCCCTCAGGAGACTGACAAGTTTTGGCATGGGTCCTCAGATCCTCAAAAGGTTTTACAGCTGCACCATCGAGAGCCTCCTGACGGGTTGCATCACTGCCTGGTATGGCAACCGCTCGGCCTCCGACCGCAAGGCACTACAGAGGGTAGTGCTTACGGCCCAGTACATCACCGAGGCCAAGCTTCCTGCCAACCAGGACCTCTATACCAGGCGGTGTTAGAGGAAGGACCTAAAAATGGTCAAAGACTCCAGCCACCCTAGTCATAAACTGTTCTCTCTGCTACTGTTCTCTCTGCTACAGTGTTGACCCCCCCACGGCAAGCGGTACTGGAGCACCAAGTCTAGGTCCAAATGTATTTATATAGCCCTTCTTACATCAGCTGATATCTCAAAGTTCTGTACAGATACCCAGCCTTAAACCCCAAACAGCAAGCAATGCAGGTGGAGAAGCACGAGGGCTAGGAAAAACTCCCTAGAAAGGCCCAAACCTAGGAAGAAACCTAGAGAGGAACCAGGCTATGAAGGGTGGCCAGTCCTCTTCTGGCTAAACAGCTTCTACCCCCAACCCATAAAACTCCTGAACATCTAATCAAATGGTTACCCACATTATTTGCATTTCCCCCACCCTCTTTATGCTGCTGCTACTCTCTGTTATTATCTATGCACAGTTTAATAACTCTACCTACATGTACAGTACATATTACCTCAATTGCCTAGACACTGGTGCCCTCGCAAATTGACTCTGTACCGGTACCCCCTGTATATAGCCCCGATACTGTTATTTACTGCTGCTCATTAATTATTTGTTATTCTTATCTCTTACCTTTTGTTTTGGGGGGGGGGGGGGGGGTTCTTTAAACTGCATTGTTGGTTAAGGGCTTGTAAGTAAGCATTTCACTGTAAGGTCTACACTCTGCTGCTTCAGAGTCTTTAAATATTTTTGTCAAATGTTACTATGGAATACTGAAGTATAATTACAACCATTTCAAACGTGTCAAAGGCTTTTATTGACAATGACATGAAGTTGATGCAACGAGTGTTGCAGTGTTGCAGTGTTGACCCTTCTTTTTCAAGACCTCTGCAATCTGCCCTGACATGCTGTCAATTAACTTCTGGGCCACATCCTGACTGATGGCAGCCCATTCTTGCATAAACAATTCTTGGAGTTTGTCAGAATTTGTGGGGTTTTGTTTGTCCACCCGCCTCTTGAGGATTGACCACCACCAAGTGACCACCACCAAGTTCTCAATGGGATTAAGGTCTGGGGAGTTTCCTGGCCATGGACCCAAAATATTAATGTTTTGTTCCCCAAGCCACTTAGTTATCACTTTTGCCTTATGGCAAGGTGTGCTTTACTGTTGGCATGACACAGGACTGATGGTAGCGCTCACCTTGTCTTCTCCGGACAAGCTTTTGTCCGGATGCCTCAAACAATCGGAAAGGGGATTCATCAGAGTAAATAACTTTACCCCAGTCCTCAGCAGTCCAATCCCTGTACCTTTTGCATAATATCAGTCTGTCCCTGATGTTTTTCTTGGAGAGAAGTGGCTTCTTTGCTGCCCTTCTTGACACCAGGCCATCCTCCAAAAGTCTTCGCCTCACTGTGCGTGCAGATGCACTCACACCTGCCTGCTGCCATTCTTGAGCAAGCTCTGTACTGGTGGTGCCCCGATCCCGCAGCTGAATCAACTTTAGGAGACGGTCCTGGCACTTGCTGGACTTTCTTGGGTGCCCTAATGCCTTCTTCACAACAATTGAACCGCTCTCCTTGAAGTTCTTGATGATCCAATAAATGGTTGATTTAGGTGCAATCTTACTGGCAGCAATATCCTTGCCTGTGAAGCCCTTTTTGTGCAAAGCAATGATGACGGCATGTGTTTCCTTGCAGTTAACCATGTTTGACAGAGGAAGAACAATGATTCCAAGCACCACCCTCCTTTTGAAGCTTCCAGTCTGTTATTCGAACTCAATCAGCATGACAGAGTGATCTCCAGCCTTGTCCTCGTCAACACTTGCACCTGTGTTAACGAGAGAATCACTGACATTATGTCAGCTGATCCTTTTGTGGCAGGGCTAAAATGCAGTGGAAATGTTTTGGAGTGATTCAGTTAATTTTCTTGGCAAAGAGGGACTTTGCAATTAATTGCAATTCATCTGATCACTATACATAACATTCTGGAGTATATGCAAACTGCCATCATACAAACTGAGGCAGCAGACCTTGTGAAAATTAATATTCATGTCATTCTCAAAATATATTTGGCTCATGAGACAAATGCAATTGGATTTGATTTGAAACATTTCATTTATGAATCATTATGCATTATGGGATGTCACCAGCAGTCCAACAGAAATCCTTTCAGTCATTGAATTACCATCTCATTTGAGGTTCAGTTAGTGTATTTTTTATTACAGTTTCATTGTATATAGCAAATTTCAGCTTGAATGTTAATAACAATTTGGTGGTGCTTATATTTGTCCAATGTTCAAGTGTGTTTTAATATGCATGTGTGAATGGGAATGTGTTTTTTGCATATCATAACTTTCCCTGATACACCTTCAGAGAGTGGTGTCACAGCCAGGATCTGCTATTATCAACAGCAAGCCGGAAGCAATTAAGGTTAAGGGCCTTGCTCAAGAGCACTTTGACAGATTTTTCACCTTGTAGATTTGATCTCACAACCTTTCTGTTACTGGCCAAACACTCTAGCCCTTAAGCTACCTGACACCCATGTAAATGTTGGCTGTATGGTTCATGTAATATTCATCAATTTCCTATCCAAAACCATACAAATCCTTAGTTTTAGGCTAACAATATTTGCTTTTGCTGATGGGTTTAGGGTGGTGTTCCCTTTTTTTGTCCAATTATGAATATCTGTTCTAATTTCTGGGCAACGTTCCTGTCCATTTGGATCAAGAGCAACCCACGTAAAAAGTTCCATATTGTCTCTTTAATAATTGTTATTAGATGTGACCTAAGCAAGTGTTTGATCCGAACTCGGAATGTAAAATGAGGGACATAGGGACCCTGCAGGTCTATTGTTCCCCATGCGTTGGGCTCTCCTTTGGGGTATGTTCAGTTCGAATAAACGTTTGCTACGTTGCGTGACGGTTTGTACTGAACGACACGTTTCCCCAAAACGTTATTGAACAGACTTTGACGTATGTTTGCTCCATTTGGTGGGTGTGGCGGGTGTCACTCACTGAGATTTAATAAGGTGTGGTGGCATGAAGCAATGAGTTAAGTATTTAAAGGGCAGCGGCCTTGCTGGCGTTCATATATATTTTTTATCAGTTATGCTGAGAGCGTTCTCCAACCCTGGCCTGAAACAACAACCCAACCCCTCCGCGTTTTTCAACTGGTCGTTCAGAACTGCCCCGTTTCCGTTTAATTGAACGATGCCCAACGTTTTTTCATACTGAACGCGGTCCAGGTCTCTCTTCTATGAAATCTATTTGGACTATTTGCTCCAAGTACAGTCTTGAAGTCAGCATGGAAATGAATTCGTCAGCGCTTTGTGCTTTGGTTATTGTTCTGTTGGCATTTGATTTGAAAATAATCTCTGCTGCAGAAACTGGAGGCAATTCTACAGGTGAGTTGTTAAAATTACTTTGCATTATTTGTCACTATTTTTCATGAAACAAAGTAAGGCAATTTGATTAGTTATTTTAAGTAGCCATTTGACATGTAGGCCTACCTTTGTGATGTGAGGCACAAGTGACTAGCCTATATAGGCCTAATTGTGTATAGGCTATTTTGCATCTTATTGTGTTGTTTTACTCACTAAAAACACGAGCCAGCCATTATGATTTAAATTTGCTGGTTGAAACAATCCAGCCTTACACTTGGCCATTTTACGCATAGCCTACACTGAATGTGCAGGTACCGAAAATGAACGAAAAAGCTTCTGTTTTTGTAATCCATTGCCGTAATGTTGCTAGAGTAGCCTACTTTGTAATTACACCTTAATTAACTTGATTTGAGGCCGCCCAAGTTCACTCCAACGATTCCTCCTGCTCTCTCACAGTGCCAATCCTCCCAAAGGCAGGTCAGTGCCCGCGGCTTCTGAACGTGGTGCCATCACAAAAGGGATGCTTTTGCGATGAGGACTGTCCTGGAGATGACAAATGCTGCGTATTTGACTGCGGCGCAGTGTGTGTCCCACCTGCCTTCAGTAAGAAGAACCTGACTAGCTTATTAACCTCATCAGGCCCAGGGATACCTAGCAAAAATCTGTTTTTTCACTACTTTCATTGATCTATATGTACAGCCTTCATATTTAGCCTCACAATTAAGTGTTTTACAATTTTATTTTCAGTACAATGAAAGTATTAGTAGAAATGTAATGAAAAAGAATGACACATTTGTTGCCTTGAGTATCATGAGTATCATGAGTATCATTGACTAATGTCAACAACAGAAAATGAGGTCCACCAAACAATAACCTGATAAAAACATTTTTTTTACAGAAATGTTTTGCTTAGTGAGAACTTCATGTCCAACTAGTCAGTGACAACTGTGTGGAGTTTGGAGTTTGTGACAGCAACAATGTGAGCTTATTACAGTATTATAGACATATGTTCGGGGGTGTCCTATGATCTTTTATGTAGAAGAACCTTTGCTTTCTATGGACTCTTGTGTGGCTTGTGAGCTTCGTAGAGGAAAACAGTGCGTGTTCATGAGCGTCTCAGTTTTTTATAGTGGGGTTCATAATAGTTTGTAGCTCAAACCGTTCATAGTTTACAGATGTTTTTGTGAGAAGAACCGTTTTCAGGATCTGCCCTTGTCTCTCAAACACAGCCCCCGTTAATCGCACAAACTAATGGTTGGTATGGGACCATGTCTGTTCCTACAGCCCTTTGTTCCTTCAATTCCCACAGCCCTATGTTCTCTCAGCCCTAAGTTCCTTCAGCCCTATGTTCCCTCAGCTCTATGTTCCCTCAGCCCTATGTTCCTTCAGCCCTATGTTCCCTCCGCCCTATGTTCCTTCAGCCCTATGTTCTCTCAGCCCTATGTTCCCTCCGCCCTATGTTCCTTCAGCCCTATGTTCCCTCAGCTCTATGTTCTCTCAGCCCTATGTTCTCTCAGCCCTATGTTCCCTCAGCCCTATGTTCCCTCAGCTCTGTTTCCTCAGCCCTATGTTCTCTCAGCCCCAAGTTCCTTCAGCCCTATGTTCCCTCAGCTCTATGTTCCCTCAGCCCTATGTTCCTTCAGCCCTATGTTCCCTCCCTCCTATGTTCCTTCAGCCCTATGTTCTCTCAGCCCTATGTTTCCTCAGCCCTATGTTTCCTCAGCCCTATGTTTCCTCAGCCCTATGTTCTCTCAGCCCTATGTTTCCTCAGCCCTATGTTCCCTCAGCCCGAAATCCCCTCAGTTCTTTCTATCTTCTAAACCCAAATGAGAGGAGTAACCTTTTTTCAAAATCTCTCAATATCTATTATTTTTGGAGGAGCAAGGAATGTACCCGTGGTTCAGATGAGGAAAAACTGAAAACAAATATTTTACATTGTGTATATCTTTCACATCCTTGATGGTCTTTTGGTGAGTTGCTCCAATGTTGCATGAATGAATAAGAACCATCAATAACAGTTAAAGATGCATGTGTTTGTACCTTGCATAGAACTTCTCCGATAAGGCATTACATGTATTTTTACTTAAGTAGATGCAAAACAAATATGAATAATAATCTATCTTAGAAAATAAAATGTGTCTGTAATATTGACAAAAGGTCAAGGTCACAGTGATTGCACATATTCAATAGGTCCCATATACCCTTAACTATTATTACTTAACTATTTGTGTAGATGCTGAAATAATCATCTTTTTTTGTAACCTCAGTGATTACTGAGGGAACATAGGGCTGAGAGAACATAGGCTTGAGGGAACATAGGCCTGAGGGAAACATTGATGATGGGGACCTAATATCTAGTCACAAATATGACAGATTTTCAGAAAGTGGTTCATGTCTCTTCATGGTAAGTTGGGTTCCCTGACACGTCTGCTCTGCAAATTGTGTTTCCAAAGCAAAGCCAGGAGTGTGCCCTCGCAGACGATGGGGTTCAGGGATGTGTGCCGAGTTCTGTTCCAATGACAGTGACTGCCCCAATGATGAAAAATGCTGCCACAATGGATGTGGGCATGAGTGCATTGCACCTTACACAGGTATGATATGGTCCCAGAGTGACAGATACACACATTCATTTTTGCTGCATTATTCTGGAAACAAGAAAGCTGGATCTTGTAATGTACATACACATAGATCAATATATTTCACATACACTCTCTTTAGAGCTGAGACACTCAATTAAGAACATTTCCAAGAGCCATGCAGGCACATAGAGTCTATATATATATATATATATATGACCCTGAGCATTCCAGCTATAGAATAAGAAAGATTCCAAGTCATTTTAATTGTAAAACTTTAATGGGAATAGTCATTGTAGGCTGTTGCTACCATAAACCTACAGTATGTTGCTACTTTATAATGAAACACATTTTTTCTGTTGCCTTAGTGAAACCTGGTCGCTGTGCCCTGCCTAAGGGGACCCCCATGTGTGCTGAGTACTGTTACCATGACGGCCAGTGCCCCGAGGAACAGAAGTGCTGCCGGACAACCTGCGGCCACGCCTGCAGTGAGCCCTGCTCATAGGACAGCAAGGTTTGGGTCTGGAGAGAAGTGACAACACTCATAGACTCCTCAAATCATTTCAATAAAAAAAAGAAGAGTTCTCCTTCAAGAAGAGGAATGCTTGTTTTTTTTTTAGAGGGGGAGGGGGGGGGGGTTGTACTTGTTTGTATTCCAATCAATAAAGCGGTATGTGCAGCCTTTATATACATTCCAGTACATGTATTACCTTGTTGGTGGAAATCTAGTTTCCAGGGTGCCTTTTTATGTCGGTGCTGAGCTACAACGACAGATGATGGAACACACTAAGAATGAAAATTGCTCAAGTATGTACACGTTCCGTCTTTCCACCAGGTCAGGGATTTGTCTGGAGCACTTAGGTTTCTAGTGTTACTACACCTCCCCCAACTCTGCACAACGTTTCTGTGTTCCCTGCCAGTGTATACCCACTTCCCTGTCTAAATGGACTGAGTTCAGCAGAGCTATTAAACCGGACATGACCCTCATTAGCCCTGTTTATACCTGGTTCTAACATGCATCCTTTGTCCTGATCCTGCCCACCACCGGAGGTAGTCAGGCACGCATTTGTAGACGGCTCTGGTCAGTGAAACCATTTAAATCATTCTCATTCTCTTTCTCATCATTATCCTGCCCTCTATCATTTACAGGTGGCACAATAGACTTGTGGCATCAATATGTACATTTAAGTAAACATTATATTGAAAGAATATCAGTCAAATCATTTGCATACAGGGATAGACCAGGAAATCTGGTCACAATGCGTACACCTTGGACAGATAGGAGACACATTTTAATACCACGTGCAGACAGATGTCTGAAAATGTGGGCACAATCTGAATGTGGAGAAGATCAGGACACAGCACGCCTGTTAGCGGCAGGTATAAACAAGGCTTTTTATTTGGAATGCTGAGGGCTTTTTTCCCCCCACTCTAGTGCCAAACACATGCGAGAGGAAATTGCTGACTTGCAAAGAAAGAGACCTCTGTGTGTCTGTGTTCTGTTGGAACTTGGCAGGAGTGAGGCCAAGCTTGTTTATAGAGAAAATAATAATCCGCTCCCTCCCCTTCACATACACACTTCCACAGCTGAGGCAAGTGAGATGGGATACAGAAAGTGAACTGGGTGTATTAAACTAGACTAGGGAAAGTGTCTGTTCCATTTTATCTGATAAAGTAGACCATGATATCTGTTCATGATACATTTCTATCTGAAATGTTCTGTAATGGCGGCAGGTAGCCTAGTGGTTAGAGTGTTGGAGTAGAAGCCAAAAGGTTGCAAGATCGCATCCCGAGCTGACATGGTAGAAATCTGTTGTTCTGCCCTGGTTATGAAAATCTGTTGTTCTGCCCTGGTTATGAAAATATGTTGTTCTGCCCTGGTTATGAAAATCTGTTGTTCTGCCCTGGTTATGAAAATATGTTGTTCTGCCCTGGTTATGAAAATATGTTGTTCTGCCCTGGTTATGAAAATATGTTGTTCTGCCCCAGTTAGCCTAGGAACAAGTGGGTTGTCATTGAAAATAACCATTTGTTCTTAACTGACTTGCCTAGTTAAAGAAAGGTAAAATACATTTTTAAATTTACATCTGCCTGAATAGGTCCATACTGTATGGCTCATCATAGAATTATATCAGCTGTTATGTCGTGAAGACTCCTAAACTGGATTACGGTACAGTTGATCCAATCCAAGCTCAGCGGCCAAGTGTTCATCTATCCTCCAGGAGTTCTCTATCAGTCCAAACGTACTGTTTTGGACTGGGATGAGAGAGTCCACATCATTCTTCAAGTGTGCAATCCTTTTTTCTATGTTCTCCACAAGCCTCCATGTATTTCTTCTTTTGAAACCGTAGGACTTGATTTTTTTTAAATAAATGTTTGGACAGTTGCCAATTTTATTAAAAAGACAAATAGCCCAGGTTACCCCATATCTTCAAACATTCTCATGCTGTTTGGTAAAATGTGAAGAATCAACAGCAGTTTTAGTACACAAAAAAATGAGCAGTCTTAAAAAGTAAAATATATTTGTCTTGGTAAATCAGTTCTTAAACAATGCATGGCAAACTTCTTAAATTTGAGTGGTGGGTATCTGTGCTAGAAAGGCTTACCAAAGTTTCCACCATTTTTAGAACACAAAAACGTCAATAAGAAACACAGACAAAGCTAAGACAAATCTGGTCAAATCAATGGCCGTTTCTTGTAGAGATGGTTGGGTTTTCTTCAAGTACAACCATGTTGACTGGTTCTGTGAGCAATTAACGAAACGTTTACAGAAATCCAACTAACTGGTTATGAAAGTTCTGTAAGTCAGTGCACTTAACTTTTCAACATCAACTTAAAGTACAAATATTATTCCTGTTTAGATTGAAGAGGTGCATCAGATCTTTCTAGAGCAATGGCTCATTACTTTTTCCAGTTACAGATATATCACAGCTTGCTGTGATCTGCTGCCGCGTCTGGCAGCCAACTCCCCCCCCCCTTATTCTCTGTTCAACTACACCAGCAGTAGTAGTGCACTGAAGAAACGCCACCCTTTCTGCTCCTCATGGTGAGAAAATGCCTTAAGCGTCCATCGAATCCATGACACTTCATAAAGACTCATGTCCTCCACAAAACAGAACTGAGAGTTTAGTTTTTTATTGCAGAAGCTTCCCATGTTTAAAGTAGCATCTCACTGAAACTTACCTTCACGTTTCCCAAGTGGTGTAATCACTGACCTCATTGCCCCACCGCAAAAATGTGCTTGATAATGTTGTTAGCTTTAGCATGATAGCATTCTGGCCCATCACAGCAGTGGCACACACCTGAGCCTGCGGATGATTTTGGCTAGCCGTTTGGCCAGGCCCGGGCTCCTCCACCTGGAAGGTGTGGGTCAGGAGGTTGTAGAGGGAGCCGTAACCCACGGCCATCACGGTGCAGGTGAGGCAGATGACGTTGTAGGGCATGCTGAAATCAGGAGTGGGCAGGTTCACCAGCAGAGGCTCCGTGTAGACCCGCATGAAGTAACTGGACTCCTCTTTACACGGGAAACTGGGTAGACAGAAATGAATTATAATAACCTATGAGGGTTGGAGGTCAATTCCATTCAAAATCAATGGAATTGAGGAATGATACACTACTTCCAAAAGAAGATTTATTTGGCCTAATTTCCTTAAAAATTGCATTACATCAGGTGATAAACTAAAACACTTAAGACAACTGCTACGTAAGTGTTCAACCTGTACTTAAAAGAAAATAAACAGCCTTATGACTTACAAGCTGCTGAAAAGCGGGCGTTCCTGGGTGCTGTTGGTATCCATGGCGACAACACTGGGCACAGCCAGAAGAGGACTGGCCACCCCACATAGCCTGGTTCCTCTCTAGGTTTCTTCCTAGGTTTTGGCCTTTCTAGGGAGTTTTTCCTAGCCACCGTGCTTCTTTCTACACCTGCATTGCTTGCTGTTTGGGGTTTTAGGCTGGGTTTCTGTACAGCACTTTGAGATATCAGCTGATGTACAAAGGGCTATATAAATAAATTTGATTTGGGCACGAGAGCGCTGATAACAGAAGACCTGAAGCGAGGGACAACATTTCATCAAATATCTGCTACTGGAAACTTGAATATCTGCAGACTACAAGCAAGTGGTATCTCAATTTTAGCCAAGGCCCCATCTTCATTCAGAATCAAAGTCAAGACAAATATTTTAAATAACTTAATTGAGCTTGATTGAGCTTGCTTGGGACAACGGAACCAATAGCGGAAAAACTGCAAATTGCTAATGGAATTTGAAAGATTCCTAATTGTATTTGAACCCAGTTCTGAAGCACAAATCTAAACGCTATGACAGCAATTACAGGCAAACAACACTTCAAAGTTACGACAAAGAGTACATTAACTGTCCAAGTTCCCATTACAATTGGCATTTCTTTAGACAATTTTGACCCGTAGCATAGAGAAATGCATATCTTCTGTTTCTGTAGACTTCTATAAAGTCAAAGTTATACCCGACGTAGAAGCCGTGGTTGGGGTCGGGGGTGTACTCTGTCCACTTCAGGAGTGCCCTCTCAAACTGCACGGTGACCTCGGTCACAGAGTTAGGAGGCAGCTGGACCAACATCTCCAGCAGGTGGGGCTGAAGGCGGTCTTTGGACGGCTGGTAGTGGATGTAAACTAGGTAGAGAAGAAGAGAGGAAACATATATTTATTTGCACAACCAGGAAAGACAAGCAAGTAAGTAAGAATATACACAAAATATCATGAAGGTGTTCCTAATGTTAAGTTGCACCCTGCAGAACAGCCTGAATTCGTCAGGGGATGAACTCTACAGGGTGTCGAAAGCATTTCACAGGGATGCTTCCCACAGTTGTGTCAAGTTGGCTGGATGTCCTTTGGGTGGTGGACCATTCTTGATACACACGGAAAACTGTTGAGCGTGAAAATCCCAGCAGAGTTGCAGTTCTTGACACAAACCGGTGCGCCTGGCACCTACTACCATACCCTGTTCAAAGACACTTAAATGTTTGTCTTGCCCATGTCTCAATTGTATCAAGGCTTAAAAATAAAGACATTACACACAGAAGATACAATTAAAAACATTAACATGTAGTGTGCGTATCTATTAGTTAGACATTTATGATACTGAAGCATGTTCTCCCCATGTGGGCAGATAGGCCTTTCCCTCAAGAGCTATCAATAGGTAGCTTCTTCAAAGTGCACTTCTTCAAAGTGCACAAATCTAAAAGTTAGTTGATCAAAAAGGAACCGGGGTCATGTTCAGTACGGGACCCAACAGAAAATGTGTTGCAACGGAAAACGAAAACCATCGTTTCATATTAGACTTGGCCAGGTAGTCCCTCCCAGTTTTAGTCCGATTTCTTCAGGTTTGGTGCCTAATGAACAAGACCCAGGCATAGGTGAAACAGTGTCAGCAGGTGAGCAGCAGCAGTACTCACTGGGTTTGTTGTCACGACACTTGCTGGTGTGGTGAGCGTGTGAATGTAGAGGCGCAGGTACCAGGGCACGGTGTCCAGCAGGAGCACAGGGAAGGCCCGGTATGTGTGGTGATTGTACACCAGGGTGTGGATCTCCCCCGTCGGCAGCCCGTAGCCCGCCACGTAGCGCTCTCCGTGAAGTAGAGGGCGCAGCATATCTCCTGGTGGCAGGAAAGGAGGGAGCGTCCATATGGTCAATAATACAAATAGAATTACTAAAATAGAATTTCTATTTGGTCTATATATATATATATAATTTCTATATGGCCCTACATCAAAATTCCTTCATATCAGAAAATCTTCCCTTTTCTGTAACACGTACATTACATGATCATACTTCGTAGTAACTGCAAATTATACTATTGCCAACAACATATTAACATGCTGTTTCTTAGTACCAGCATTGTAATTGGATTGAGCAGTTTTTTAAATTAAAATAAATACACAAGAGGAATAGAGATGTTTCTTATTCCACTTGTGTACGGGAAGTGAACATCTTTTCTGGAATGAAACACAGCCCACATATGGAGTCGTGTCCGGTGTCACTCACTCACCACTCTCGGCTGCTCTCTAGCGCAGCAGCATGTTGAGGGAGCGCATCTGTCCGAACGTTGCCTGGTTGGTGAGGTCATAGACCGAGTAGGTTCTCCGATCCCCCAGCACCACAGCCTGGCTCAACAGGGGTGTGGCTGGACTCAATTCAAACTGCTCCCCCTTTTAAGGGGAAAAACAACAACAATCTATTCCTGCTTAACTACCATAGGAATGATAGAGATAAATAGGTTTTCATTCCACAAATACATGTAGCACAATGTCGCAGGGGGCAGGCTTCAGTCAGGGTACGAGAGAACATCTTGAACAGGGACCACTCTGTGGAAACACCCAGTAACCCAACACATCATGTTCATGTCCTCCATTTTGTATGTTTCTAAATGCAGTGACCAGTCTTTTTCATGGAGCTTAGAAGGGCAATGTCTGTACACCACAGTAGAAAGAAATGACTTTTACATGAAAAGTTATGTTCATTATCCCCTTCATGAAATTCACTTAAAATAAATGTAATTTGAAAAATGTACAATTTTCACTGTGCAAAATATAGCTAGCATGCAAATGCACCTACATGAAGCAGTGTCAGAGCAGAAGATACTGTACATCTTGGCAATACCAGCATGTTTTAGCAATAGTGTGGTGATACTACACTGAACAACAACAAACAAGAATGTTACTGAGTTAAAGTTCATATAAGAAAATCTGTCAATTGAAATAGATGCAATAGGCCCTAATCTATGGATTAGGGCCTATTGACTGGGAATATAGATATGCATCTGTTGGTCACAGATACTCAAAAAAAAGGGAGGTGTGTGGATCAGAAAATCAGTCTGTATCTGGTGTGACAACCTTTTTGCCTCATGCAGCGAGACATCTCCTTCACAGAGTTGATTGTGGTCTGTGGAATTTTGTCCCACTCCTCTTCAATGGCTGTGTGAAGTTTCTGGATATTGGCGGGAACTGGAACACCCTGTCCTACACGTCAATCCAGAGCATCCCAAACATGCTCAAATGGGTGACATGTCTGGTGAGTATGCAGGCCATGGAAGAACTGAGACATTTTCAGCTTCCGCGAATTGTGCATAGAGCCTTGTGACATGGGTGTCACGTTCTGACCTTAGTTCTGTTGTTACAGTGCCATGCGAAAGTATTCGGCCCCCTTGAACTTTGCGACCTTTTGCCACATTTCAGGCTTCAAACATAAAGATATAAAACTGTATTTTTTTGTGAAGAATCAACAACAAGTGGGACACAATCATGAAGTGGAACGACATTTATTGGATATTTCAAACTTTTTTGACAAATCAAAAACTGAAAAATTGGGCGTGCAAAATTATTCAGCCCCTTTACTTTCAGTGCAGCAAACTCTCTCCAGAAGTTCAGTGAGGATCTCTGAATGATCCAATGTTGACCTAAATGACTAATGATGATAAATACAATCCACCTGTGTGTAATCAAGTCTCCGTATAAATGCACCTGCACTGTGATAGTCTCAGAGGTCCGTTAAAAGCGCAGAGAGCATCATGAAGAACAAGGAACACACCAGGCAGGTCCGAGATACTGTTGTGAAGAAGTTTAAAGCCGGATTTGGATACAAAAATATTTCCCAAGCTTTAAACATCCCAAGGAGCACTGTGCAAGTGATAATATTGAAATGGAAGGAGTATCAGACCACTGCAAATCTACCAAGACCTGGCCGTCCCTCTAAACTTTCAGCTCATACAAGGAGAAGACTGATCAGAGATGCAGCCAAGAGGCCCATGATCACTCTGGATGAACTGCAGAGATCTACAGCTGAGGTGGGAGACTCTGTCCATAGGACAACAATCAGTCGTATATTGCACAAATCTGGCCTTTATGGAAGAGTGGCAAGAAGAAAGCCATTTCTTAAAGATATCCATAAAAAGTGTTGTTTAAAGTTTGCCACAAGCCACCTGGGAGACACACCAAACATGTGGAAGAAGGTGCTCTGGTCAGATGAAACCAAAATTGAACTTTTTGGCAACAATGCAAAACGTTATGTTTGGCGTAAAAGCAACACAGCACATCACCCTGAACACACCATCCCCACTGTCAAACATGGTGGTGGCAGCATCATGGTTTGGGCCTGCTTTTCTTCAGCAGGGACAGGGAAGATGGTTAAAATTGATGGGAAGATGGATGGAGCCAAATACAGGACCATTCTGGAATAACCTGATGGAGTCTGCAAAAGACCTGAGACTGGGACGGAGATTTGTCTTCCAACAAGACAATGATCCAAAACATAAAGCAAAATCTACAATGGAATGGTTCAAAAATAAACATATCCAGGTGTTAGAATGGCCAAGTCAAAGTCCAGACCTGAATCCAATCGAGAATCTGTGGAAAGAACTGAAAAGTGCTGTTCACAAATGCTCTCCATCCAACCTCACTGAGCTCGAGCTGTTTTGCATGGAGGAATGGGAAAAAATGTCAGTCTCTCGATGTGCAAAACTGATAGAGACATACCCCAAGCGACTTACAGCTGTAATCGCAGCAAAAGGTGGCGCTACAAAGTATTAACTTAAGGGGGCTGAATAATTTTGCACGCCCAATTTTTCAGTTTTTGATTTGTTAAAAAAGTTTGAAATATCCAATAAATGTCATTCCACTTCATGATTGTGTCCCACTTGTTGTTGATTCTTCACAAAAAAATACAGTTTTATATCTTTATGTTTGAAGCCTGAAATGTGGCAAAAGGTCGCAAAGTTCAAGGGGGCCGAATACTTTCGCAAGGCACTGTATGTCTTTGTTTTAGTATGGTCAGGGCGTGAGTTGGGTGGGTTGTCTATGTTCCTTTTTCTATGTTTTGGGATTTCTGTGTTTGGCCTAGTATGGTTCTCAATCAGAGGCAGCTGTCAATCGTTATCCCTGATTGAGAACCATACTTAAGTAGCCTGGTTTCACTTTTGAGTTGTGGGTGATTATTTTCTGTGTCAGTGTTTGTGCCACACGGGATTGTTTCGTTTGTTTCTGTATTTCACATTGTTATTTTGTAGTTTAGTGTTCATGTAAATAAAGTATCGTTATGGACACTTACCACGCTGCACATTGGTCTGACCTCTCTTACTCCTCGTCAGAAGAAGAGGACAAACGTTACAATGGGGCGATGCATTATCATGCTGAAACGTGAGGTGATGGCACGACAATGGGCCTCAGGATCACGTCACGGTATCTCTGTGCATTCAAATTGCCATCAATAAAATGCAATTGTGTTCGTTGTCCGTAGCTTATGCCTGCCCACACCATAACCCCACCACAGGGCACTTTGTTCACAACGTTGACATCAGCAAATCTCTCGCCCACACGACGCGGTACACGCTGTCTGCCATTTGAAACTGGGATTCATCTGTAAAGAGTAGACATCTCAACCGTGCCAGTGTCCATCGAAGGTGAGCATTTTCCCACTGAAGTCGGTTACAACGGCAAACTGCAGTCAGCTCAAGACCCTGGTGAGGACGATGAGCAAGCAGATGAGCTTCCCTGAGACGGTGTCTGACAGTTTGTGAAGAAATCCTTTGGTTATGCAAACCCAGTTTCATCAGCTCTCCGGGTGGTTGGTCTCAGACGATCCAGCAGGTGAAGAAGCCAGATGTGGAGGTCCTGGGCTGGTGTGGTTACATGTGGTCTGCAGTTGTGAGGCCAGTTGGACGTACTGCCAAATTCTCTAAATCAACTTTGGAGGTGGCTTATGGTAAAGAATGGTAAAGAAATGAACATTCAGTTCTCTGGCAACAGCTCTGGTGGACATTCTTGCAGTCAGCATGCCAATTGCACACTCCCTCAAAACATCTATGGGATTGTCTTGTGTGACAAAACTGCACATTTTAGAGTGGCCTTTTATTGTCCTCAGCACAAGGTGCACCTGTGCAATGATCATGCTGTTTAGTCAGCTTCTTGATATGCCACACCTGTCAGGTGGCTGGATTATCTTGGCAAAGAATAAATGCTCACTAACAGTGATGTAAACAAATTTGTGCATAACATTTTAGAGAAATAAAATGTCCGGGATCTTTTATTTCAGCTCATGAAACCAACACTTTACATGTTGCGTTAATATGTTTTGTTATGTCCTTTTCACACTATCAAGTCGACGTACACTGTACTGGCTCAGATATTTTCCATTCATGTCCACGTTTCCAGCAACTATATGGTGGAGGCATAACCAGGCCAGCGCAGTACAGCTTGGCTCAGCTCAGTATGTGAAAGGGGTATAATACTGAATGAGGAGAGGCCTCTCTCACCTCGTTTGCCCTGGCCAGAGGAGTGCAGGTCAAACACCACGTTCAGTGTCCGTTTCAGCTCCCATGCTGTGGACTTGCACTGCCAGTCCTGAAACAACAGTAGCAGAGTGTCATATAAAGGCTCGGACTAATCAACAGTGACAGGTTTTTCGAACGGGATTACAAGTAGGATGGAAGGTGAAATCAGTGGCTTGGTATTTTCTACAGGATTACTTTAGAAAGCCAACACAAATAAAAGGTTACTTTTCTTTGATATGTCTGACCACATGATAAAAGGTTATAGTATTCCTCATAACTATGTAGCTATAATATACAGTTGAAGTCAGAAGTTTAAATACATTTAAACTCAGTTTTTCACAATTCCTGACATTTAATCCTAGTAAAAATGGTATGTCTTAGGTCAGTTAGGATCAACACTTTATTTTAAGAATGTTAAATGTCAGAATAATAGTAGAGAGAATGATACATACATCTGAAGACTGTATATACATACACCTCACCTGACACACAGGTGTGATGTGTAGAGCCTGGGAGTAGAAGCTGCTGTGGAAGACTTTCTCAGAGTTCATTAGGACTGCCAGACCAGTCTAGAGAAAGGAGATGGGCAACATGAAGAACATGGTTAATCCCCACACACGCATGAACGTACACGCACATAGACTTTAAGTCCATTCCAATAAAAGGATAACACTACATGCTAATGGTTTTAAAATAATCACCTAACCACAAATCAGGGTTTAGTAGGGCACGACGTGCAAAATAAATAAGAGAATGGCCATTTTAGAACAAGTCCAGGTAGTCCTTCCCTCTTTTAGTCTGTTTTTTTTCCTCCCCTGTTTAGTGCCGAATGAACATGAAGAAGGAAGCCTCCGCACCCTTTTTCAGATTTAGTATACTACAATCCTACGCTTTTGGTAAATGTGACATTCATAAGACCATCCAACATAAGACGGACTGGTACCTTGGCGCCGCAGGGAAGGAGTTTCTTCCACGGCGTCAGATTCTCAGTACAAACGATCTCCCGTGGCAACACAGCATTAGCGGAGAAAGCGCTGGTCCGTTACTGTATAGCAGAGGACGTATACAGGACACACATACAGGTGCATGACACACAGGTCCACATCAACACACTTTATGTCACATCACAACACTTAGCATTATGGAGAATTACACATCAACACGGTATAGTACTGTATTATTAAAGATGTGAAACTATCTAATTCCAGAACTGTGTCATGATTCCTTTGAGTGCATATGCAAAGCATTGGTTGGCCCGTGGTCTTGTTCAATAAGGCATACCATAGAAAAGTGTTTCTTATTAGATAATTACAGATGATACCTGCCCATTTCAGATTGTTTTCTTCCATTTGATCCCTTATGAATACGAGCCTGATCTCTGTTCAGAGGCAAGCTAGCTATTGTAGAGACTTGGGTGCTTACTGTCACGAGAATTAGGTTCTCAATGATCATAAACCAATTCATTTAAATTACTCAGTCTGTGACCGGGATTTGTAAGATACTGGTTGGAATGAAAACAGACAGAGGCCCAGTCCACAATAGTCAAATGTTTATTCACGGGAACGTTCTGGTGTGCACAGTACAAAGACCTTCATTTTATAGTGACACACATACTTCCACACAAAACATTAGGTATCATAAGCCCACACTGTCCTGCTACCCAGCCGACAGAGATTAGGGGAGTCCGTGAGAATAGCTTCTTCCCGCCCTCCCTCAAGATAGGGAGAGACCCTGGGAAGTTCTCGGTGCCCCCAGCCAAGGACGCCACCGAATCTTGCTCGGCACCAAATCTTGCTCAGACAGTCTGTTATCAAGATACTAGACATATTGTCACCAAAACATTAATTCTGACTAAGAATTACACTCCCTGATATATAATTCTACTGACTAAAACCAAACACAGCATTAAAATAACCTAATGATTCTAATCAATTCCATACAATCATATGGTTTCAGAGTTATGTTTCACAGTGTAATATTCTAATAATTTATTAAAACATATTCCATTAACACTTACCATTGCCCACGCCTAGAGGCTTGAAGGAGGCACTGGGCTGCACCGTGTTGGTGGAGTCAATGAAATTCAGCGAGGCACAGACGATCCCTGAGAGGACGTTGGTCAGCTCCTTCCAGGCAATGTCCACACTACAAGACAATGGACGAAATTACATCATTCAATAGAATTTCAATGCTAATATAGTTTGGGAGAAATGGCGATGGGTAAAATGGCAGTATCTGCCACCAGTGACAAAAAGACATGGCTGTGAAATGTTGTGACACATTCCTGGTCAAAGACTAAATAGGCCAAATGAAAGTGGTGCAGGCTGTCACTACAAAATGGGTGAGACTAGCGCCACACATACGTATGGATATATTTGACTACCAACCATGATGACAGATATATAGCTGCTATGTTATCTTCAACAGTAAGGAAAGTGAAAATGTGTGGCTAAATATACAGAATATACACACTCACTCAGTTACAGTGTCCTGACACCATTCCCACAGTTCGGCACCAGGGGGCGACGGTAGGAAAGGCTGGCCCCACTGCATGGTCCTCCAGTAGCCCTGAGTGAAGGAGATGTGGAGCTCACTCACAGAGAACTTCGAAATCACCTGGCCCAGAGACTTCGGGAAGAGTTGGTAGTATAACACTAGTATGTTGACTTGGACATAACTGTCGGGCAAATTAGGCATGGGGCCTAAATACTGATGACAGTGAATGCACAGCAAGTTACTCTGATTAATCAGCTCGCAATAGACAATTAATTGGTATATACAGCCTGGAACTAATGCCTGCAAAATTGTATAAATATTCCTTACAAGCCAGAATGTTTAATAAAATTACATTTCAACTTACTCTACCGGTTGTCTGTGCTATTTGTTCTTCTGCTGCTCGAAAATTGATAGAAAAATATACACAGGAAAGTATTGTTTACCCAACTTTAGTTAGCTATTAACGAGAGAACCTATTGAAACAAGCATGCCATGACAATGAACATGGTATATTCTGAACCAGGGGAGGACAGAGAACAATCCACATATTTTTTAATTTTTTAAAATTGAAATAGGAATTTAACATTTCAAAAATAAAAATCACAAAAATGTTTTTTTTAAAGTGTTGATTGTTCTCCGTCCTACCCTGATTCAGAATATACCATTGTCATGGCATGCTGGTTGCAATAGCTAACTAAAAAGTCAGGTAAACAATTTCCTGTGGATATTTTTGTATCAATTTTCGAGCAGCTGAAGGACAAATAGCACAGACAACCAATAGAGTAAGTTTAAAACGTAATTTTATTCAACATTCTGGCTTGTAAGGAACATTTACACAATTTTGCAGGCATTAGTTTGACTGTATATAATCAATGAATTGTGTATTACAAGTCTGATTAGTCAGACTAAGCAACAGTCAACATAGCCTACCAGCACTAACACCTTGTTCAACTATTCAACTCCTCAAGCCATTGATTGATTGGTTGGTTGAATCAAATATGTTTAGTGCTGTACTGGAACAAAAGCCTGCACTGAGGGTCTACACTACAGGACCTTGACTGAAGATGCACTGATGGCTAGTGTCCCAGTGTGGCTACTAGATAGATGACTAGAACATTATGTTATTGACCCAAATATAATTTCAAATCAAACTCTTTACCTTTATTTCCTCGGAAGAAGTCCGTATCCCACAAGGTTCGGAACTGGAAGCTGGCGTAAGTATCCCCAGAATGCAATGGTCTGATCACCAACTCTTCCTGAAACCGGTCTTTTTCGGGCGGTGGTGGAGGGTCGTCTAGGGTTTTCTTGGTGTCGGAGACATGGTCAACTTTGTCGCTTGGAACATCTACTATGTTCGTTTCGAGGGAGTCCCGCCTCACCTCTTCCGCGGCCTCTTGGATTTCGTCTTTTGCGGGAGGTGGTGGAGGTCTGTCACAGGTTTGAACATGGTCAGCTTCGTTGTCGCTTGGAGTATCTGTTAACGATAGATTCGTTTCGACCTCGGTAGCCTCCCATTGCCTCTCCTCTTCCACGGCATGGGTTTGGCCCTCGGCATCTTTCACCTGATTTGTTTCTTGTACGTCTGCTGTAACAAACACGTATACTAATCCACAAAGAACGAACGCCAGCATATATACATTGCACCTGTGCGCTTTCATTTTCCCGACTGCTGAATGACTGCGCCTACTTCCTTAACGGCGTGTCATGTTGACCAATAGGATTAAATAATTGAGTCTATTATGGACAATCATCACTGCGCAAAAGATGCGCATAGTGACTGATCTAAACTTGCTTTGTTACCAGCAATATTTACATCGGATTCATTGTTTGATAAATTTAACATATCATATGTTGATGTAACAGAATAGGATAAATTAATGTAGCTGTGTTTTTCATAGCTACACAGTCAAGCTGAGCAGGATGCTTTATATTGTTGCTTCCTAGGCCTTTAAACCAGTAGCCTGATATACTACATTTCCCTTCATTTCTGTTAGTACTCTCTCTACTTATAGACAATAGGCCTTGGCTACTGATTTCCTTTCAGCCAATAACACTAGGCCTATCCAGCTGTTTTTTCTTAAAGCTGCAGTTGGCAACTTTTTGTGTGACCCAACCAAATTCACATAGAACTGTAGTTATAGATCTGTCATTCTCATTGAAAGCAAGTTTAAGAAGCAGAACGTATGTAAGTTATTTATCACTTGCTAGTTTCATTTTTGCGTATTTTACTGGTATTGTACACCAGCTTCAAACAGCTGAAAATACAATATTTTTGGTTACGGAAAATATATTTCACAGCAGTTTAGATGGTACCATGTTTCTCTACACTAAAATTGCTTGTTCTGTCACAAACCGATATTAGGGAACTCTTAGAATTTTAGCAACAGGAAATGGTGGAGCAATTTCTACAGTGCATTTTTAATCCCTTCAATGCCATTCATAATTACATTGAAATATTAGGATAAATTGCAGTATTTAAAAAAAAAATTAAAAACTTTTCAAACTCATTGTAGTCCTGAGATTTCTTCAATTAACCAATTTAACCACGTCTTGATGTTCTGCTCTATTCACCCTCATCACCATCCATGCTCATAGTATGTGGATATTAAGATCATTCGAATTGGCCAAACCAGCTTCAGAAATCATGAATGCTTTGTTGACATTGATGTGGTGACAGAAAGTACATTAATAAATTCAGATGTTGTATGTAGGCCTAAACGTGTGTTGCTGGTTACAATGGCTGCATTCACACAGGAAGCCTAATTTTGATATTTGTTTCTCACTAATTGGTCTTTTGGCCAATCAGAGCTGAAAAAGATCTGATGTGATTGGTCAAAATACCAATTAGTGGGGGAAAAATATAAAAATGGGTATGTCTGTATAAAACGGCGTATAAACGCAGCCGATGTTGCGAGCAAAACACTTTAAGCCATCCAACTGATATTTACCACATTCCCACTTGGTTATGAACGCAGGAATATAGATGGGCACATCCGTATCACCGCTCCCACGTCCACACGCGCTCCAACATACTAGGAATTTCTGCTCAGCACCCATGGCCCCCCATTAGATGCTCAAAGCCGCTGTTGTCATAACGAATTATATCTGCACTACTGCTGTTTACTTCTGAAGTTGCCTGCCTCTGGTAGGGTTTTCAATATTTTATTCAGAATTCCTGTGCTCTATCCCTATGGCTACATCCGATGGAAATGGAATAGACGGCTGTCTTTTGCAACGAGGCAAATCTCAAAGTGACCCAAACCTACTCACCGAATCCAGCATCGATCTAGTGCACAACACAGGTAAGATAGGCCTACATATTTTGTTGTCGGGATATTCTATAGGCTATGATATTGGAGTTGTATTATAAATCTAATCGCTTTGGTATTGCTAAATGGGATATGAGGACCACATCGGAATAATAAGCACTCCATGCTTCCATTTGACAGCAAAACATTTCATAAAAGTGATTCTCTGAGAATTGAGAGAAATATCCTAACGCGTTTGCCATTTTCATCCAGTACTATTTAAAATGAATGGATGCTCTCCCAAAATACGCTATTTGTGCGTAATGTTTGGAGCCGTATACGCGCATAGCCCAACTGGTTTTGCAGTAAATGTGCTGATTAGAAATTAACTGTAGGCTAGCCTATACTATACTGCAAAGCCTATTTTACACAAACCCATAATATTTAATGTATTGCTACATTTATTTATTGGCCTAATAAGATTGGACGCGAAGATGACACAGCCTACAGTGAAGAAAGCGCTTGTGGTGTGGTCAATCATTTTAGGCGAAATGTCTAGACGCTTTTTTCGTCGCTAGGTTATATTTTGATTCGTTACATTGAGCGCACAGACACTCCCACTGTGCACAGATGTTAGTTCAACGTCTAGTTTTTATTTACATTTGGTTGAGTTGTCAACTAACGTGAAATCAACCAAACATGTGACCCAGTCATTGGATTTAGGTTAGATTTGGGTTAAAATTCCCTTATTGATGACTTTTTGCAAATCCGATCCGTTTTCCAAGTTGATTCAACCAACGCATACATTCTGTTTGGTTGAAATGGTGTGAAAACACGGTTGATTAAACAATGTTTTACCCAGTGGGCAGACATTTAATATGGAATTGGTCCACCCTTTGCTGCCATAACAGCTTCCACTCTTCGGGGGAAAGCTTTCCACTAGATGTTGGAACATTGCTGCAGGGACTTGCTTCCATTCAGCCACAAGAGCATTAGTGATGTCGGGGACTGATGTTGGGCCTGGCTCGAAGTCGGCGTTTCAATTCATCCCAAAGGTGTTTGATGGGGTTGAGGTCAGGGCTCTGTGCAGGCCAGTCAAGTTCTTCCACACCGATCTCGACAAACTATTTCTATATGGACCTTGCTTTGTGCACAGGGGAATTGTCATACTGAAACAGTAAAGGGCCTCCCTCAAACTGTTGCCACAAAGTTGGAAGCACAGAATTGTCTAGAATGTCATTGTATGCTGTAGCGTTAAGATTTCCCTTCACTGGAACTAAGGGGCCTAGCCCGAACCATGAAGAACAGCCCCAGAACAGTATTCCTCTTCCACCAAACTTTACAGTTGGCATTATGCATTCAGGCAGGTAGCGTTCTCTTGGCATCCGCCAAACCCAGATTAGTCCATCGAACTGCCAGAGGGTGAAATGTGAATCATCACTCCAGAGAACCTGTTTCCACTGCTCCAGAGTCCAAAGGCGGCGTGCTGTACATCACTTCAACCAACACTTGGCATTGCGCATGGTGATTTTAGGCTTGTGTGCGGTTGCTCGGCCATTGAAACCCATTTCATGAAGCTCCCGACGAACAGGTTCTTGTGCAGACATTACTTCCAGAGGCAGTTTGGAACTCGGCAGCGAGTGTTGCAACCGAGGACAGATGATTTTTATGCGCTACACACTTCAGCACTCGGTGCTCCCGTTCTGTGAGCTTGTGTGACCTACCACTTCGAGGCTGAGCCGTTGTTGCTCCTAGACGTTTCAACTTCACAATAACAGCACTTACAGTTGACCGGGGCTGCTCTTGCAGGGGAGCAATTTGACGAACCGACTTGTTGGAAACGTGGCATCCTATGACGGTGCCACGTTGGAAGTCACCGAGCTCCTCAGTAAGGCCATTCTCCTGCCAATGTTTGTCTATGGAGATTGCCTGTCTGTGTGCTCGATTTTGTACACCTGTCAGCAATGGGTGTGGCTGAAATAGCCAAATCCACTAATTTGAAGGGGTGTCCACATAATTTTGTGTATATATAGTGTATGTATTATGATTATTTGAACAATTTCCTTCAGCATAAGCCTGGGTTTCGGATAGTAGCCTATATTGGACGCTCATTCCATGGACCCTTGCCCATCCCAACTCAGCCATTGCGTTTGACAGCATCAATTGGTTCCCATGCTGAGCAGATCAAACAGTCCTATGATCAATGACCCTGCGTTCCACATGATGTATAGGATCAAAGACTTCCACATCTGTGCAGCCCTACAGAACATCGATTCACTGTGGCGTGGACCATGCAGGTGTGCACGGGGCACCTTGAGTAATCATTAGACTATTCCCCTTTCAGTTAACCTACCTCTCAGCTGTTTTCACCTCTATGGCTGTTTAATCACTTTCCCATCATAAACAGACATGCCCTCATTCTCTACAATGTTTATCAACCAAGCGTTTTTATTCTCAAGTGCTTTTAGACAACGGCAACAGGCCTAATGGCGTTTTGTTATGATGATGGGCCTATTTTTAACACCGTTGCATAAAATATTTTATTGGACAGTTTAGTGTTCAACAGCCGTGTCTGTTGATGAAGACAGTATGTTTATGGCATATTTATGGATTGAGTGGGTTCTTCTTCACCATTTACTGGTCTCTCACACTCTCTCTCACACACACACACACACACCGGTCAGGTATGCATGATTCACAAAACCACTGTAGTCTATTCATATTTCAACCAGCTATCTGTTTAGATCCTTGTTTCTTGTTGCACATTTACAACTGTCTCTACCATGTTCATTCATCAACCTTACACAGCACCGTTTTTTTATGAAACTGCTCCACTTATGGCTAATCTAATTGTCACAAACCTGTACATTTTTTTTTAACGTCCATTCCCAGGGCACAGCTAATGGCGCATACTGTCAATGCAGTTCATTCAAGAGAACAGTAGCAGCGGCTGGTGACCAAAAGTACACAAGGGTCCGTCCTCAGTTTATCGTCACTGTGTAAGTGTCGCAGAACTCTCGGCCCGCGGTCTTTGCCAAAGGATTACTAAGCCTTTTACGCAGTGGCCTTTGCAGCTGCAGAGACTGACACTGTATTCATCCACTTCGTTAACGCCATAGAGAGAAGACAAAACACGAGGACAAAGACACCGCATTAGCTGTAGAACGTTCAAGGCAATTTGACCCTTCATCCTTGCTGAGGCAATGCACTGTACCACTACATTTGCTTTATTTGAAGGGCTTTGTATTTTATTTTAAGCACAATGGGTGACATGAACGGGTTTAAACAAATACTTACAGCCTGAGATGTTGTTGCCAGGCCAGGATGTTACTTTGAAAGGTTTTGCACCCAGTCTGAAGACATTTGTGGAAAACACTACAGGGTCTTAAATACGCCACTTAGAATGTATATGTAATGCCATGCATGGTTGACATGGTAATGGTTCCCTAAAGCCCCTACCGTTTAATCAGTTTGTTCAGGCACAAGTCTTTTACCCACTCCTGCTAATACCAAGTCACTTTAGTGCAAAGTCTCACTTACTGTAGTCTCTTAGCAATCTGACCATTGAGGCAACGAAGCATGGGATGCTTTGCACCCTAGGAGAATACCATGTAGGGGGTAAGGATTAACAAAAGCTCAGGTGCACAGTGCTCCAGTCGAGAATTGGTCCCTACCTACATCCCCTACACTGTAATTAAGTCCTAGTACACTCAGATCTGGAAGGACTTGACTGGTGTAAGGTGAAGCTCAAATCAAATAAGTTTATTTGTCATGTACACAGTTTACAGCAGGTTTAAAAGGTGCATTGAAATGCTTATGTGACAATTGATAACACTATGGGCTACTGTATGTTTAAGCTTAAACTCTATTGGACCAGTTTGGTTCATTACTGGAGCAGTAGGGAGAAATGAACCGCACAACTGAATAATTTAGGCAAAGAATGCTGGCTTGTATTTTGGGAAAAAAAATACTTACAAAAAATGAATCACCTTTAGTAAATAGTGAAATTTGTACATTGAGCTCAAAATGATTGCAATACATCAGTAGTACAATCTACTTATATTGGCCATATATCCTGCCTATAGTTTACTAGGGTGCACCCAACTCTATCTTAATCTGAGGGTCTCTCAGATTTCAATGTTCTGTAGCAATACAATAAACATGAATCCTCAGAAAAACACAACCCAATTCACAATACTGACTTATAAACCACTATGACATGGAATCAGATGTGAGTGACTATGCCTATCAATAAACACTAAGGTGCTTATAACAACCCCACTGCAATGTATGATGCAATGATGTCTGTCAAGAAAAATTCTACCACACCTTAGTATGGCAGTGCAAATTCAGTGTTCTCCAAGGAAAATAAATCTTTGCATGCAAATATTATTGATGTCCTGGGTTCGGGCAGCTCGCCATCCTTGGTGGAAATGAATCCATACTCAAAAAACCTTACCTGTTTTACAAACAGGATCATATATATATATATATATATATACCAGTACCTTTCATATTACCACTAATATAGTACATTTCATATAACCATTAATATAGTGCTTAGCTTTATCTTACAGGACTAAGAAAATAAAACTTAGTCAAAATGCTTTACACTTTAACTACAGCACTAGGCTCACGTGGACTGAACAATAGACTAGCCCGGGCAAATAAAGTACAAGTGCTTACGAGCACGAGCTTACGAGCACATGTAATTTCTTATAAAGTAATCTAAAACATAAGTGTACCAAAATGGATTATGATACTAGCTAATCACATTTTATAAAAGTCTGAAAACTAAAATAGTTCGCCATGCATGTTCACTAACATTTGCTATTTAAATTGATTGATAGCTGAGCTAGCCTAAATGTTAACGGCTTGTGCGTATGCTTGGTTCAGTATGAACATGCACAAAATGTTAGCAATAGCTTAGCCAGCCTAATCGCTAGCAGCTCGTTCTCCATACGAAAACTCACCAAATCCTAGCGTCAAAATAAACTGCTCGTCATGCAGTTTAAACAATATGATTGGTTACTGGAATCTCACTAGTAATGATAAGTATTCAACATTAGATGACCTGCGTTACAACCTCTCCTCTTGAAGGTATGCACGTCCCGTTGCATCTTCTTGTTGGCTGTATGGTCACTTGATGACATTGCACAGGAAACCCTTTTAACTTCTGATTGATCAAATCCATTCAGTGAACTTGTGAGGGCTGCACTAAACCCTTGGAACAAGGACTGACGAACAAAGGTTAGGAGGTTTCCAAACTGAGAGTACCTTTCTGGTCTCGCTCACTGCCTGAAAGAATCCCAGACAGCGCTGTCAGTTTCCTCATGTTGCTGTTTACTATTATTTTTCTCCAGAGAGAGTCAACTGGAGCATGATCAATGGGGACATTGTCCCTTGTGTTATGTCTCTTCAGCACTTTCAGACATGTCAGGGAGAACAAGTAATTATTTGTCTATGATGAGAGAAACTTCTTCAAGAATGTTCAGGTAAGTTGTTTGTCTCACTGTCAGGTGTTTCAGGTTCTTCAGGTAAGTAGTCAGACTGATGTTCTAACTTCTTCTGCAAGGACTTCTTGGTCTGCTGTAACGACAAGGAAGGTTGCTCAACCTGTGAGTATCAGACCTTGGTAAACCTAACAGGCTTTTGACTTTTTGCATTTTCAATCCTGAAGTCAACAGCAGAATCTGAATGTGTCTCATCTTCTTCAGTCACATCAGTACCTGGAAGAAGGCGTGTGCGAGTTTTTCAGATGTGCTGCGACGCAAACAGGAATTCACAAGGCAGTAAAAGGTCATGGTGCAGTGGACCATCCTTGCTCTCAGGCTTGAATATATATACACCGGTATATCACTTGAACATTTGGTGACTACATAAATGTTGGTTTCCCACTTATCAGCCAACTTATGTTTCCCTCTCAGTTTAACATTTCTCACAAGAACTCTGTCAACAATGTCAAGAGGGAACTCTTGTGACATACCTGTCAAATCTGGCTGTTTTGAGAGCGTTCCAGGTGGCTATCCTGACTCTTCACATACTGTGAATGCAATTTCTTCTGGTCATTAACAGGTAGTTTGAAGGCTATGCCAACTGGTAGTCTAGGTTGTCTCCCGAACATTGGTTCATATGGAGTGTAGCTGATGACTTCATTCTTCATGCAGTTGAATGCATGTACAAGTGGTTTAACAAAGTCACGCCAGTGAGTTTTGTCATGCATGCTCAGAGTACCAAGCATCTGGAGTATTGTTCTGTTAAAACGCTCAACAGGATTTCTTCTTGGATGATACGGCATTGTTCTCACCTTCTTGATTCCAGCAATCTCACACAGATCTTTGATTGTTCGTGATTCAAAATCAGGACCTTGGTCGCTGTGGAGGCGCTCCGGAAAGCCATAGTGCACAATGAAGTGGTCCCAGAGAGACTTTGCTATGGTGCGTGCTTTCTGGTTGGGAGTTGCTATGGCCACTGTGTACTTGGTAAAGTGATCTGTAATTACCAGTATATCCTTTGTTACTACGATCAGGCTCCAAAGAAAGGATGTTCATGCATACTAGCTCCAAAGGTCTGCAGGTCTTAATGCTAACTAGAGGTGTAGCTTTCTCTGGGAGGGTTTTACGTCGCACACAGCAGTCACGGGTATTAACTTTCTCCTCCACAGACATTGACTTCATCTTGGGCCAATAGAACCGGGATCGTATGATATCCAATGTGCGCTCCATGCCCATATGGCCCATATCATCATGCAGACTTTTCAATGCAACTACTCTCAGCTCTTCTGGAAGCACTAACTGCAAAGTAGTGTTGGCTCCTTGCTGCCTTCTCCTGTAAAGAACACCATTCTTTAGCTCAAACTGGTTCCACTCACGTAGCAACAGAGAGAGTTCTGGGAGCTTGGCTCTAACAGTGGGAGGACGTTTCTCCCCTGTTTCCAACTGAGTGACGACCTCTCTGATGCTGGCATCAGCTCTTTGTTTTTCCATCAGCTCCTTCTCTGACAAATGAGGAATGACTGGAAACCCATCTTGATGTTCCTCCTGGCAAGCTTGCCACTTTATGTAACAATTGCTTAACACGAAGGAAGGGCTACTGTATCTTTAAGCTTAAACTCTATTGGAGTAGTTTGGTTCACTACTGGAGCAGTAGGGAGAAATGAAACGCACAACTGAATAATTTAGTAAAATAATGCCGGCTTGTATTTTGTAAGTAAAAATACTTACAAAAAATGAATTACCTTGAGTAAATATTGAAATGCTGAAATTTGTACAATGAGCTCAAAATGAATGAAATACATCAGTAGTACAATCGACTTATTGGCCATATATCCTGCCTATAGAATGCATTGTATAGCGTAGCTAGCTGAGGAAGGCCCAGAAGATTGAAGTAATAGCTGTCAACTTAAACATATCACAACAAATATTATTGGTTACTGGAATCTCACTAGTAACGATAAGTTTTCAACATTAGTTGTGGCTGGAGTCCTTCACGATCTTCTGGGCCTTCGTCAACTAGCTACGCTATGCAGGACATTCGGAAAGTATTCAGACCCTTTGAATTTTTCTACATTTCTTATGTTACAGCCTTATTACCAAATGTATTTAAATACAATATTTTCCTCATCAATCTACACACAATACCCCATAATGACAAAGCGATAGAAAAGGTTTTTAGAACATTTTGCAAATGTATTACAAATTTAAAAAACGTACCTTATTTACATATGTATTCAGACTCTTTGTAATGGGACTCGAAATTGAGCTCATGTGCATCCTGTTTCCATTCATCATCCTTGAGACGTTTCTACAACTTGATTGGAGTACACCTGTGGTAAATTCAATTGATTGGACATGATTTGGAAAGACACACCTGTCTATATAAGGTCCCACAGTTGACAGTGCATGTCAGAGCAAAAATCAAGCCATTTAGGTCGAAGGAATTGTCCGTAGAGCTCAGAGACAGGATTGTGTCGAGGCACAGATCTAGGGAAGAGTACCAAAAAAATGTCTGCAGCATTGAAGGTCCCCAAGAACACAGTGGCCTCCATCATCCTTAAATGGAAGAAGTTTGGAACCACCAAGACTCTTACTAAAGCTGGCTGCCCGACCAAACTGAGCAATCAGGGGAGAAGGGCCTTGGCCAGGGAGGTGGCCAAGAACCCAATGGACACTATGACAGAGCTCCAGAATTCCTCTGTGAAGATGGGAGAACCTTCCAGAAGGACACCAATCTCTGCAGCACACCACCAATCAGACCTTTATGGTAGCGTGGCCAGGTGGAAGCCACTCCTCAGTAAAAGGCACATGAAAGCTCTCTTGGAGTTTGCCAAAAGGCACCTATAAGACTCTCAGACCATGAGAAACAAAATTCTCTGGTCTGATGAAACCGAGATTAAACTCTTTGGCCTGAATGCTAAGCTTCACGTCTGGAGGAAACCTGGCACAATCCCTAAGGTGAATCATGGTAGTGGCAGCATCATGGTGTGGGGATGTTTTTCAGCAGCAGGGACTGGGAGACTAGTCAGGATCGATGGAAAGATGAACAGAGCAAAGTACAGAGAGATCCTTGATGAAAACCTGCTCCAGAGTGCCTGCTGGAGAGACCTGAAAATAGCTGTGCAGCATCGCTCCCCATCCAATCTGACAGAGCTTGAGAGGATCTGAAGAGAAGAATGGGAGAAACTCCCCAAATACTTGTGTGCCAAGCTTGTAGCGTCACACCCAAGAAGACTCAAGGCTGTAATCCCTTTCAGCCACACCTTGACAGGTGTATAAAATCAAGAACACAGCCTTACAATCTCCATAGACAAACATTGGCAGAAGAATGGCCTTACTGAAGAGCTCAGTGACTTTCAATGTGGCACCTTCATAGGATGCCACCTTTCCAACAAGTCAGTTCATCAAATTTTTGCCCCGCTAAAGCTGCCCTAGTCAACTCTAAAGTGCTGTTATTGTGAAAATGTTTAATAGCAACAACAGCTCAGCCGTGAAATGGTAGGCCACACAAGCTCACAAAATGGGAGAGCCAAGTGCTGAAGCACGTAGCACGGAAAACATGTCCTCTGTTGCAAAACTTACCGAGTTCCAAACTGTCTCTGGAAGCAACGTCAACTTAAGAACTGTTCGGCGGGAGCTTCATGAAATGGGTTTCAATGACCGAGCAGCTGCACACAAGCCTAAGTTTAGAGGTGTAAGGTTTGCCGATATTGGACTCTGGAGCAGTAGAAATTTGTTCTCTGGAGTGATGAATCACACTTCACCATCTGGTAGTCCGATGGATTAATCTGTGTTTGGCAGATGCCAGGAGAACACAACCTGCCCAACTGCATAGTGCCAACGGTAAAGTTTGGAGGAGGAATAATGGTCTGGGGCTGTTCTTTATGGTTTGGGCTAGGCTCCTTAGTTCCAGTGAAGGGAAATCTTAACGCTACAGCATACAATGACATTCTAGACAATTCTGTGCTTCCAACTTTGTGGCAACAGTTTGGGGAAGGCCCTTTCCTGTTTCAGCATGACAATGCCCATGTGCACAAAGCAAGGTCCATACAGAAATAGTTTGTTGAGAGCGGTGTGGAAGAACTTGACTGGCCTGCACAGAGCCCTGACCTCAACCCCATCAAACACCTTTGGGATGAATTGGAATGCCGACTGCGAGCCAGGCCTAATCACCTAACATCAGTTCCTGACCTCACTAATGCTCTTGTTTCTGAATGGAAGCAAGTCCCTGCAGCAATGTTCCAACATCTAGTGGAAAGCCTTCCCCGAGAAGTGGAGGCTGTAATAGCAGGAAAGGGGGGACCAACTTCATATTAATGCCCATGATTTTGAAATGAGATGTTCGACGAGCAGGTGTCCACATACTTTTGGTCATATAGTGTAAGTACTGCTGATGACTCACCAATTCTGAGTCAAGAGGGGCAGTTACTCTAAAAAGGTGCTTGAGACGAGGTGGAGTATCAGGGGAGTTTCTCTTTTCAGATAACTCTTGGCAGTTGCAAAGCACTCTGGATAATGCCTCATATACGCTTCCTCCATGTAGATCCTCTGTAGCTCAGTTGGTAGAGCATGGCACTTTGTGTTTAATTCCTGGGACCCCCATACTTAAAATGAATATATGCATGATTGTAAGTTGCTTTGGCTAAAAGTATCCTCTCACTGGCATGTATTATTATAATCTGATATTTTAAACTGAGATTTTCTGACTCGTAAAAAAGCGTGCTTTTATTATGAAGAAAAACAAATTGATTACTGATGTAAAAGGTTTGAGTCATGCTCACACATCATTACCGTCCCATTCACTCTGTGAATGTAGACGAGAAGTTTATCAGAAGCCTAAAATAATTTGCCCCCACACTATTAGTTTGACAGTATGCAAGACTCTACAGACTAGCAGTTAGTTGAACATCTAAAAACGTTCAATAAACCCTCTACTGTGGACTATCCAAATAAAGTGATACCATAAAACCTTTCACTCATTCACGCACACACACCTCACCATTCAAACCCTTCAGAATCTGCTCAAATGCTCACTGATCAGTAAGTTCAGGTAGGCCTCAGCACTTAAATCAACAAAGGAAAGTAAGAGTGGTGCTCAACAACAAAGACAGGAATCCAAAAATGGCCTACCCATACAGGAAAAACCTCCAATAGTGGACTATTTCATGATAAAATGTGTTGAAGCCCTCAAAATAACTCAAGGAGAGATTTATTTAATCTTAGAAGGCTCTCATTCTTTATTCCTTTAAATGGACAGAACAGGGTCATATTCACGAAAAGGAAGAAAACAGTCCGACACTGGGATTTACTTTCTGAAGTCATCCAATAAGAAACACACTTTCGGTTTCTGTTGCTCAACATTTTGGTATAGTGTGCCCTAATGAATACGACCCAGGTATACTGTTCAAAGAGCTGCCTGTCTGCCTCCTCTTCCCCCACCTGACTAAGTTCCCACTTCATACATCTTTTCTCTGCGTCCTGCTCCTAAGAACCAGGGCACCAAATAAAGGAGATAAGGGGCCGTATGTATAACGTCTCAGAGTAGGACTGCTGATCTAAGATCAGGTCCCCCACCTGTCCATGTAATCTTATTTTTTTTGTGATCTAAAAGGAAAAACTGAACCTAAATCAGCACTTCTACTCTGAGATGCTCGATACTAGTACTATTGATACTAGTCCTAAGTCCTATTTGCGGAAAAGCAAATGCCAGTAGTAAGAGGCAATAGGAAAATCTCTGATCTGGGGCCCATGGTGAAGTCCTTACTGGAAAAGACAGGACGGCAGCAGTGAGAAAATGTCTCCCAGTAGGAAAGAAATCCTGACACCAGCCTGGCCCTGTAGTCAGGAGCACTGAACTAGAAGTAGTCCTGTTTGTGCTCAGTGCTGTCAGTCAAGTCGTGCAGTCTATGGACTGAAAGTTACAGCAACGCTAGTAGCCTTGCACTTAAGTCTTCATCTGTTTAAAAAAAAATGTTTGCTTTCAAGTGCAATTGTAAAGAGAAACCGGGCATTAAGACTAATACGCATTTGTGGATAACTCCAGTTATCTGTGACACTTGAAATACTGTCGGATTGTAGCTTAATTCTGCTCGTTCACGTTTCCACAGCATGTTTAGCACGTTTTGTGTTCAAAATATGTCTGAAATGTGGTAGCCTATTATAAATGTAAGTTGAATGAAACCAAATGCTTTGCTTCGCTGCTCTCTCAATTGGACAATTTTTGTGAAAGTGACCTACATGCTACTGAGCAAAAATATAAACGCAACATGTATTTAAGCAGATATTCACACCTCAGTAGTTTTATATATTTTTTGTATTACTTTTTGCTAGGTATTACTGCACTGTTGGAGCTACAAACACAAATATTTCGCTGCACCTGCAAAACACATCTGCAAATCTGTGTACAGTCGTGGCCAAAAGTTTTGAGAATGACACGAATATAGATATTTTTGTCAGATGTTACTATGAAGTACAATTTACAAGCATTTCATAAGTGTCAAAGGCTTTTATTGACAATTACATGCAGTTGATGCAAAGAGTCAATATTTGCAGTGTTGACCCTTCTTTTTCAAGACCTCTGCAATCCATCCTGACATGCTGTCAATTAACTTTCGGGCCACATCCTGACTGATGGCAGCCCATTCTTGCATAATCAATGCTTGGAATTTGTCAGAATTTGTGGGGTTTTGTTTGTCCACCCACCTCTTGAGGATTGACCACAAGTTCTCAATGGGATTAAGGTCTGGGGAGTTTCCTGGCCATGGACCCAAAATATTAATGTTTTGTTCCCCGAGCCACTTATTTATCACTTTTGCCTTCTGGCAAGGTGCTCCATCATGCTGGAAAAGGCATTGTTCGTCACCAAACTGTTCCTGGATGGTTGGGAGAAGTTGCTCTCGGAGGATGTGTTGGTGCCATTCTTTATTCATGGCTGTGTTCTTAGGCAAAATTGTGAGTGAGCCCACTCCCTTGGCTGAGAAGCAACCCCACACATGAATGGCCTCATGATGCTTTACTGTTGGCATGACACAGCGCTCACCTTGTCTTCTCCGGGCAAGCTTTTTCTCCGGGTGCCCCAAACAATCGGAACGGAGATTCATCAGAGAAAATGACTTTACAGCAGTCCAATCCCTGTACCTTTTGCAGAATATCAGTCTGTCCCTGATGTTTTTCTTGGAGAGAAGTGGCTTCTTTGCTGCACTTCTTGACACCAGGCCATCCTCCAAAAGTCTTTGCCTCACTGTGCTTGCAGATGCACTCTTACCTGCCTGCTGCCATTCCTGAGCAAGCTCTGTACTGGTGGTGCCCCGATCCCGCAGCTGAATCAACTTTAGGAGACGGTCCTGGTGCTTGCTGGACTTTCTTGGGCGCCCTGAAGCCTTCTTCACAACAATTGAACCACTCTCCTTGAAGTTCTTGATGATCCGATAAATGGTTGATTTAGGTGCAATCTTACTGGCAGCAATATCCTTGCCTGTGAAGCCCTTTTTGTGCAAAGCAATGATGACGGCACGTGTTTCCTTGCAGGTAACCATGCTTGACAGAGGAAGAACAATGATTCCAAGCACCACCCTCCTTTTGAAGCTTCCAGTCTGTTATTCAAAACTCAAGCAGCATGACCGAGTGATCTCCAGCCTTGTCCTCGTCAACACTTGCACCTGTGTTAACGAGAGAATCACTGACATGATGTCAGCTGGTCCTTTTGTGCCAGGGCTGAAATGCAGTGGAAATGTTTTTTGGGGGATTCAGTTTATTTGCATGGCAAAGAAGGACTTTGCAATTAATTGCAATTCATCTGATCACTCTTTATAACATTCTGGAGTATATGCAAATTGACATCATACAAACTGAGGCTGCAGACTTTGAAAATTAATATTTGTGTCATTCTCAAAACTTTTGCCCACGACTGTACGTGACCAATACATTTTGATTTGAGTACCTCAGTTTCACATTGACTTTCCATTACACCACGCTCTCTCTATTTACCACCTCCCCACGTCTCCATTTTTCTTATTCATTCCATCTCTCCCTTTGGCAACTATCTATCCTGCTGCTTCAGTGTGTCTCAGTAACCCTGATTGTGCCGTCTTCCTCTGCACCTAGCTCTGTTGGGTGACCCACACTCTCGCTGCATGCCATGTCAGGGTAATTGACGCGCCAGAAGCAGGATATGACTCATCCCTTGTGTTGCTAAGTGGCTGCTGAAAAGAGCACGGCCACTACAGGGTGGGAGGGGGGCCACTCTCTGACTCTCTTCCCACCTCATTTAGATCTAGCGGCTGTCTCCTGGGACTCATTTAACTGGAGGACTTGGTGGGTTGACAAACAGACAGATGGGTAGACAGACATGCAGATGGACAGGCAGACTGACAGACGGCCAGGCAGATGGGTAGATAGCTGTAGATACACTGACCAAAAATATAAACTCAACATACAGTTCATATAAGTAAATTGAAATAAATAAATTAGACACTAATCTATGGATTTCACATGACTGGGAATACAGATATGCAACTGTTGGACACAGATACCTTAAGAAAAAGGTAGGGGCTTGGATCAGAAAACCAGTCAGTATCTGGTGGGACCACCATTTGCCTCATGCAGCGTGACACATCTCCTTCGCATGGAGTTGATCAGACTGATTGTGGTCTGTGGAATGTTTTCCCACTCTTCAATTGATGTGTGAAGTTGCTGGATATTGGTGGGAACTGGAACAGGCTGTCATACACATTGATCCAGAGCATCCTTAACATGCTCAATGGATGACATGTCTGGTAAGTATGGGAGCCATAGAAAAATTGGGGCATTTTTAGCTTTTGTGCATTGATCCTTGTGACATGGGGCCGTGCATTATCATGCTGAAACATGAGATGATAGCGGCGGATGAAGGGCATGACAATGAGCCTCAGGAACTCATCACGGTATCTCTGTGCATTCAAATTGTCATCAAGAAAATGGAATTGTGTTCGTTGTCCGTAGCTTATGCCTGCCCATACCATAACCCCACCGCCACTATGGGGCACTCTGTTCACAACATTGACATCAGCAAACAGCTCGCCCACGTGACGCCATACATGTGGTCTGTGGTTGTGAGGCCGGTTGGACGTACTGCCAAATTCTCTGAAACGACATTGGAGGCGGCTTATAGTAGAGAAATTATCATTCAATTCTCTGGCAACAGCTCTGGTGAACATTCCTGCAGTCAGCACGCCAATTGCACGCTACCTCAACTTGAGACATATGTGGTGTTGTGACACAACTGCACATTTTAGAGGGGCATTTTATTCTCCCCAGCATAAGGTGCACCTGTGTAATGATCATGTGGTGGATGGATTATCTTGGCAAATGAGAAATGCTCACTAACAGGTATGTAAAAAAGAAATGGGCAGAACATTTGAGAGAAATAAGCTTGTGCATATGAAACATTTCTGGGATATTTTATTTCAGCTCATGAAACATGGGACCAACACTTCACATGTTGTGTTTTATATTTTTGTTTCAGATACATCTATCGACACACTGATTGATAGCCCATAGGCCGCCTAAAGACTATTTCCCAAAGTAACAAAACAATTCATCAATGATGGACTTTGGGTGAACTATTCCTTTTAATCACATTTCTATAATGGAACCAGAGCTGCAATTCACGAAGCTGTCAGCTCGTGACTCATTCATCTCGGCCGGACCAAAACCAGGAAGTTAGTCAAGGCCACCTGTTTGTAGCAGCAAAAAATCTCTTAATTTCCCTCTTGAGCCACTCATATTCTCCATAGAGGGAGGAGAAAGACTTACTAGAGGAACTCCTGAGGAATAGCAAAAATGAATCCCATGCAGGTTAAAACCTCATAAGGAACGGGTCCTTTTTTTTTCAATTTTTGCCTAAAATGACACCCAAATCTAACTGCCTGTAGCTCAGGCCCTGAAGCAAGGATATGCATTTTCTTGGTACCATTTGAAAGGAAACACTTTGAAGTTTATGGAAATGTGAAAGTAATGTAGGAGAATATCACATATTAGATCTGGTAAAAGATAATACAGAGAAAAAAAAAAACTTACAAAAAATTTATTTTTGTACCATCTTTGAAATGCAAGAGAAATTACATAATGTATTGTTACAGCCCAGGTGCAATTTAGATATCGGCCACTAGATGGGAGCAGTCTATGTGCAAAGTTTTAGACTGGTCCAATGAACCATTGCATTTATGTTCAAAATGTTGTATTAAGACTGCCCAAATGTGCCATTTTATGTTCAAAACTGTGCACTCTCCTCAAACAATAGAATGGTATTATTTCGCTGTAATAGCTACTGTAAATTGGATAGTGCAGTTAGCTTAAATTCTTGTTAATCTTTCTGCCCATATCAGACATGTCTATGTCCTGGGAAATGTTCTTATGTACAACCTCATGCGAATCACATTCGCCTACGTTAGCTCAACCGTCCCGCAGGGGACCATTCAATCCTGAAGAAGTTTTAAATGTTTATTTTTAATGAGCAATCTGGGCAACGACTTGTACACTTTGTCCATGGACATACATTTCATCAGTTGGTTGTAAATGTAGCATCTACTTTCAAAGTGAGTGATGTCTCTTCTCAGCTTGTCACAATGCCTGTGGTACAGATGAAGGATCTTCATTTGATCACATTGTTGCAGGATAACTTTCCTGCAATGCAAGGACATTTGTAATGCATATATTTGAGGTTTAAGAAGGCTATGAAGTTTGTAATTTCCACTTTTAAATTTTAGCCTTGATTTTCTTTTATGACAAATGTATCAACACCTACAAAAATGTTCATTTAATTACAATCCACATAATTCACATTTCCTGTTGCTGCAGGATTATTTTCCTGCTGTGGCAAACTGGCTAAAATTGATGATCCTACATATGTACAGCTCATCACAGCTTGGTCAATAAGAGTAAGTCCATAGGACCATCTACAGCGTCTGTCACATGATTATCACCACCAATTGTGAGCGGAAACTTGAACGTTGTGAAAATGTTGTGCAACTTCCAGCGTGCGTTTACAGTGAACACTGAGGCTGTGAATTACATTGTGTTGTATGATGCAAGAAACCACGTTACATTTAATTATTATTATTATTATTACCATACAGCTAATTAATGTAGGCAACCCCTCTTTTTGGCTTATTTGCATATTCAAGACTGTCAAAATACAACGCTCCTCCTTTAATCAGGAAGACTTCAGGAAGCTTTTTACATGACTTGCTTTTCTAAGACCGCTTGAAATGTAGCCTACACGTTTTGTGCTCTTGTAGAAAGCAGTAACTCCCCATTGCTGACATAATACTTATCTATAACTGAGCTAATAACTCACTAACAAGCAAAGAATATCAACAAATGTGTACACGCGGCTCTGATCTGAAAAGCGCACTCGCACGTGATTGAAAAACCGCTTGGGGTCTACACCGCCAATATAATTATACTCCTTTGCGCACTGGCTCGAACTACAACAAAACCAAACACAGTCTTGCAAATGTAGGTTTGTTTTGTTACATTGAAAAGGGTCTGGTATAATGTTGCTTCGATCACAGAAAAAAACGTAAGTCTATATTGTGCAAACTAATGGGTGAAGTTCAATCTCTTGCGTCTCTGCGTGGCATGGCATTTCTTCTGCACTGCAGTCGTGGTGGAGGTGCGAGCCCCGCGAGTGCTGTTTTAGAGGGAACATTGATCATCACTACTATCATACTGTCCACACTGACACCACCTCACTCTGTTCTTACCTTTCAACTTGTACTGTAACACTACTGCATGTTGTACTGGGACATTGTAATTACAAGAACTGCAAGTGAAGTAAATGGGACAAACTGTTAGTGTATGCCTGGTCGAGCACAGCTCACTGTGGGATCGCTGTCTTTCTCCACACATGAAAATGAAACGGCAACAACAAGCCTTCGTGGTTAGAGCATTGGGCCAGTAACCAAAATGTTGTTGGATCTAATCCCTGAGCTGACAAGGTAAAAATCTGTCGTTCTGCCCCTGAGCAAGGCAGTTCACCCACTGTTCCCCAGGTGACGAAGACTGGATGTCTATTAAAAAGGCAGCCCCCCAAACCTCTCTGATTCAGATGTTTTGGGTAAAATGCGGAAGACACATTTCAGTTGAAGGCATTTAGTTGTACGACTGCCTAGGTATCCCCCTTTGCCTATGCCCTGAGGTTGTGGATGCAGATTAGGCATTTGACAGTGTGTGAACTGTGCCAAATGACAGGGAATAAGCATTGGCGTGTGTGTTTGCGTACGTGTGCATAAATGTGTCTGTGTGTCCATGCGTCTATACGTATACATGTGCTTGGGAACGTGTGTGTGTGTTGATGTGTTGGAGAACTAGCACGACTACCTGAGCTTGTGCAATACAGAAAAAAATCACAGCCGGAATCAGACTGAGTGGGAAAGCAGCCAGGCAGTTCAGCAATAGCCCTGTGAGACTGTCTTGGAACTAGGACCCGAGCAAAGCGAAACACATGTCATGTGTTATAAAGGGATAGTTCAACCAAATTACAAAATTAGACATTGGTTTTCTTACCCTGTAAGCAGTCTATGGACAAGGTATGACAGCAATCAATGCTTTGGTTTAGTTTCCCCGGCACTGTTTCCACATGGTAATGTTTTAGTATTTGTGGCAGAAATCCAATTCAAATCATGGGACTGATATTAGGATATTTTGTGCATCATGTTCATCTATAAGTGACTTGTTGAGCTTCACAATCAATTTGAAAAAATGCTAATATCGGTCCCATGATTTGAATGGGATTTCTGCCACAAATACTAAAACGTTAACATGCCGGGGAAACTAAACCAAAGCATTGATTGCTGTCACACCTTGTCCACAGACTGCCAAACCAATATGTCATTTGGGTGAACTATCTTAAGGAATAAAGTAATGGAACTAAAGAAAGTTAGGTTAAGTGTAGTCAGGAGGCCATGCTACAGTAGAGCAGAGAGAAGAGGAAAACTATAGTTTTGGCCCTTGCACAACAGAGGAGGAGACCACCTCTGCTTGTGTGAAAAGCCAGAGAACTACTGTAGAATTTCCCTCCTGGGCTTTCTGGCCTACATTGAGGGATAGACTGTGAAGCTGTTGTAAATAGACACGTATTAAAAGTTACCTAAGGTCTATTGGATAGTTTCCGTATTCATCAACATTTTTTTTCCCCCTTGTATCATTTCATTAGTAATTTTCTAATCCGAAACCAAATCTTGGATCGGTGAAAACCATATGGTACAATTGAAGCCCACGGGAGGCTTGGTAGGAGGTTTGCTTTTGTAACCGGTGTGAAATGGCTAGTTAGTTAGAGGTGCACGCTAGTAGTGTTTCGATCGCTGACGTCACTCGCTCTGAGAACCTTGAGGTAGTTGTTTCCCTTGCTCTGCAAGGGCTGCAGCTTTTGTGAAGCGTTAAGTAACGATACTCTGAGGGTGATTGTTTTTGATGTGTGCAGATGGTCTCTGATTAAAGCCCAGGTTCGGGTGAGGAGAGAGATGGAAGCAACACTGTTACACTTTCACCTATCCAGTCCTTTCCAATCGATGAGGACAGTGAACATGTAGACTAATGAGCCCCCCCACACACTTGGTTTTGGCTGGTATTAGAGGCCAACCCTAACTCCCATTTATGTTGAAATTCCACTTCTACCCTACCATTTGAAATGTATGCATGACTAAGTGAAAATTCCTCTTAAGTGGAAGTTAAGATTCACCCGCCCAAGTATAGCCTGAGATTCCCACTCCGACGATGTGTGCGTGTGATTCTGTCAGAGATAGATGATCAAGGGAGAGGGAACTCCCCTGTCCCTTACTCAAATAAACAGTGTCTGGGCTGGGAACACAAGGCTATAGAGAGAGGGGGAGGACTGAAGTTAGAACAATGAGCCCAAGTCGGGCTAGGTAGAAGAGGTAGACAGACTTCCCACTCAAGGGATGCCAACATCAAATCATTACAGAGGGAGTGTAGAGGAAGCCCTTTCAGGGTAACTGTTAGCTTGATAAGCACTTACAGTAGAGCAGTATTGAACACAACGATCCTTACAGGCCCTCTCTTGAGATGGTAAATTAAATACATTGCTGTATCAGATGACAGTAATAGAAGGACTTCGGTTGTAAGGGAGATTAATATATCTATTCATTGTCTCACCGGACTGTTTGGAGTACGTGGGAGAATGCAGGGCAGTCGTGTGTGTGTGAGAGAGAGAGAGAGAGAGAGAGAGAGAGAGAGAGAGGTATGCCGGCATTGTATGAATGGTGGGCATTCTGTATTCTTTCAGCACCATGGAGAGCGGAACACTCGCATTGCAGTGGCACTCTTGGGACGGTATTCACAAAGCTTCTCAGAGTAGGAGTGATGATTTTAGGATGAAGCCCCCCCCCCCTGTCTTATTCATCATGGTATGAAGTGAAAAAACGGATCCTAGAGCTGTACACCTACTCTAAGACACTTAGTGAATACGGGCCCTGAACCCATAGGCCAGGCTTTAGACTGGAGTACATGGAATAATTACCCCTCAGTACAGGTTAGCTTTAGGCCTAATCGAACTTTGATCGAGTACAGGCTTAACTGAATGAACAACAAAGACATAATGTAACATGACATTTTATTAAATAGGTTGGGGAATGGCCTCGTCTCTGAGAGAAGATCTTTGGAGCTAGATGATGTGATGGCAGGTAGCCCTATGTGGGGAAGCTGACATCAAAACCCTCCACTGTGGGAAAGGAGTTCCAATGACTGGCCTTGTGGATGGTTTATCGAAAACTTTTGCTGAAAAACAGCAAGTGAGAGAACAAGGGTTAGTTTACATATAACTACAGACCAAGATTTACGCCCATTGGGTGAGCGAGAGATGTCTCAAGTTTTGAGGGAGGGTGCAATTAGCATGCTGACTGCAGGAATGTCCACCAGAGCTGTTGCTAGAGAATTTATTGTTCATTTCTCTACCATAAGCCGCGTCCAACATCGTTTTGGAGAATTTGGCAGAATGTCCAACCGGCCTCACAACCACAGACCATGTGTAAACACATCAGCCCATGACCTCCACATCTGCCTTCGTCACCTGCGGGGACTGTCTGAGATGATCAACCCGGACAGCTGATGAATCTGTGGGTTTACACAACAAAATAATTTCTGCAAACCTGTCAGAAACCATCTTAGGGAAGCTCATCTGCACGCTCGTTGTCCCCATGAGGGTCTTGACTGCAGTTCGACTTTGTAACCGAATTCAGTGGGCAAATGTCATCTTCAATGGCTTGTTGAAGTGTGCTCTCGGTTTCAACTGTACCAGGCAGACAGCGTGTATGGTGTCGTGTGGGCTAGTGGTTTGCTGATGTCAATGTTGTGAACAGAGTGCCCCATGGTGGCAGTGGGGTTATGGTATTGGCAGGCATAAGCTACGGACAACAAACACAATTGCATTTTATCTATGGCAATTTGAATGCACACGTGACGAGATCCTGAGGCCCATTGTTGTGCCATTCATCTGCCGCCATCACCTCATGTTTCAGCGTGATAATGCACAGCCCCACATTGCAATGATTTGTACACAATTCCCAGAAGCTAAACATGTGCAAGTTTTTCCATGGCCTTCATATTCACCACACATGTTATGTTTGGGATGCTCTGGATTGAGGTGTATGACAGCCTGCTCCAGTTCCCGCCAATATCCAGCAACTTCACCCAGCCATTGACGAGGAGTGGGACAACATTCCACAGGCCACAATCAACAGTCTGATCAACTCTATGCGAAGGAGATGTGTAGCGATACACGAGGCAAGTGGTGGTCACACCAGATACTGACTTTAAAAAATATATATATAAATATATACTTTTAAGGTTTCAGTGATCAACAGATTCCTATCTGTATTCCCAGTTATGTGAAATCCATAGATTAGTGCATTATGAATTTATTTAAATTGACTGATTTCCTTATATGAACTGTAACTCTGTAAAATCTTTGAAATTGTTGTATGTTGTGTTTTTTTATATTTTTGTTCAGCGTAATATTATGTGGGCTAAAAATACAAATGAAAAAACATTTAATATTTTCCTTAAAATATACATATTTTTAGAATGCTAATGTCACGGTCCCCACTGAAACAAAAATATTTAATTTCATCATCATTGAAACATTGAATTGAAACACTGTAGAATTCTGTTCATTCCTATTGAGAACTGCTGTTACTGGGGAGTGCCAATATGGCTGACCGGTGGCTTCAACCCCTCTCAATCATAGGAGGTTGGTGGCACCTTTAATTGGGGAGAACGGGCTCGTGCTAATGGCTGGAGCGGAGTCCATGTGTTTGGTGCCATTCCATTCGCGCCGTTCCAGCCCTTATTATAAGGCGTCCTCCCCTCAGCATCTTCCACTGCTTTCAATGGACAATTCATAGCATCAGCAATCCGGAGTTTATATACATTATTGGTTGTGACTGTGTTAGGAGAAGGAGGTAGAGAGATTTGAACTGTTGCCTGGGTTTATCGGTCTATATGTACAAACACATGGGTTTGTTCTCCCAACCCACTCAGTTCGTGTATCTGTCTTCTTATGGCAAACCCGACACGTTGCTGACACGCACATTCACCACACACCGCACGCACACTTGCCATTTTAATACAGTTATGTACTTACTGTCTGTGAAAGCTAAGCATTTGCTCACTAACACTCACTAACCACTGCCTGCTGTATTCTGTCCAACTGAATGTGCCATGCTCTTATTTGGTGCATGTGTTTGTTGAGTTAAAGCATTGCAATCCAATACATTTTTATTCAGAGACACTTTAGCTCATAACAAGGTAGTACTGTACTTGCATATAGTGGAGTGACTTTGTCAATATATTATTTTTCACTGCTCAACATATTTCTTACGCTATTCTTATTTGTGGATGTATGTGACTGTTAAACCAGTATGAATGAGAACCCTTCCACTTACAGTACCAGTCAAAAGTTTGGACACCTACTCATTCCGGGGTTTTTCTTTATGTTTTACTATTCTCTGTATTGTAGAATAATAGTGAAGACATCAACACTATGAATTAACACCATATGGAATCATGTAGTAACCAAAAAAGTGTTTAAACTAATGAAAATATATTTTATATTTGAGATTCTTCAAAATAGCCACCCTTTGCCTTGATGACAGCTTTGCACACTGAGCATTCTCTCAATCAACTTGATGAGGTAGTCACCTGGAATGCATTTCAATTAACAGGTGTGCCTTGTTAAAGTTCATTTGTGGAATTTCTCTCCTTTTAATGCATTTGAGGCCATCGGTTGTGTTGTGACAAGGTAGCGGTGGTATACAGAAGACAGCCCTATTTGGCAAAAGACCAAGTCCATATTATGGCAAGAATAGCTCAAAGAACCAAAGAGAAACGACAGTCCATCATTACTTTGACTGACCTTTCATGTCATTATCTGGAAAATGTCAAGAACTTTGAAAGTTTCTACAAGTGCGGTTGCAAAAACCATCAAGCGCTATGATGAAATTGGCTTTCACGAGGACCACCACAGGAAAGGCAGACCCAGAGTTACCTCTGCTGCAGATGACAAGTTCATTAGAGTTACCAGCCTCAGAAATTGCAGCCCAAATAAATGCTTCACGAAGTTCAAGTAACAGACGCATCTCAACATCAACTGTTCAGAGGAGACTTTGCGAATCAGGCCTTCATGGCTGAATTGCTATAAAGAAACCACTAATGTAACGCTCGTCTGACGAAGAGGACCAAAGTGCAGCGTGGTACGTGTTCATCATAATTTATTTAAACTGAACACAAACAAAATAACAAAGTGGAACAAAACAAAACAGTTCTCTGGTGCAGACACAAAACAGAAAACAACTACCCACAAAACACAGGTGGGAAAAGGCTGCCTAAGTATGATTCCCAAGCAGAGACCACGATAGACAGCTGTCCCTGATTGAGAACCATACCCGGCCAAAACATAGAAACACAAAATATAGAAATCAGAACATAGAATGTCCACCCAAATCACACCCTGACCAAACCAAAATAGAAACATAAAAAGGCTCTCTAAGGTCAGGGCGTGACAACTAAAGGACACCAATAAGAAGAAGAAGAGACTTGCTTGGGCTGAGAAACATGAGCAATGGACTTTAGACCAGTGGAAATCTGTCCTTTTGGTCTAATGATTCCAAATTAAAACTTTTGGAAATGTCTGTGAGACGCACTTTAGGTGAACAGATGATCTCTGCATGTTTGGGAGTGAAGATAAAGCAGCCAACAAGTGCTCAGCATATGCATATGTTTCAACTGCTACACAAATGTGCATAACACACACATACACCCGAACACTTCTGCATGCACACACATACACACACACGTTTTCATCTTTCAGGCATTGACCTAAATCAGTGGAATAACTGCAATCAATTACACAAGAGCACCCACCCACCTGAGCCTGCTAGTGTACAACTGCCAAGTAGACCAAAACCACCACCATTCACAAGAAATCTGAAAACCTAAAGTATGTGGTGCTGTATTCATTATACAGAGGCAATTACATTTTCAGGGGGCAGACTTGTCCATTAGTCAGTATTAGTTTTTTTTTTTTTTATGTCCTGCATCCTCTTTTTATATGTTTAGTCACAGACATGAACAGACACTTGACTATTTGAAACCAGAGAGCTGAGGGTGCTCTCTCGATACAAATCTATTCTTAGTGCCTGAGCCTATTGTGTGAGTGACAGGAGTTGGGCACGAAAGACACTTTTAGCACGACTAGCTACATCCAACTGGTTTAATCTGTTTGCTTTCAGGGAGATGCTGGATCATTAGGGTGGTATGATCAGTGTGTGTTTTGCGTGCGTGCCTGTGTGAGCGAGAGAGTGTTACAAACACACTACAATTAGGAGTGTGGCTCTGTGTTTTTTGCCTGTTAGGCTCTGATCTTACTGTGTGTGAATTGATTTCCTTACTATTTCCTTGTCAAAGACCAGCCATGGTCAGTGTGTACAGTACACTTCCAAAAGGGCTGTCCCTATTAGGATAACTATTTTGGGTTCCATGTACTGTAGAACCCTCTGTGGAAAGGGTTTTACAGGGAACCCAAAAGCGTTCTACCTGGAACCAAAAAGTGTTCTTCAAGGAGTTCTCCTATTGCGACAGCCAAAGAACCGTTTTAGGTTCTAGATGGCACTTTTTTTTCCTAAGAGTGTACAGATGTAGGATCTTAATTTGAACCAGTTTGCTACAGCAGGAACATTATTCTGCAGCAACAGGAAATGTGGATTATCATTCATAGAAATGTTTAGGTGTTGATACATTTTTTTGTTAGGGCAAATCAAGTCTGAAATTTCTAATTGGAATTACAAACTTTAGAAGCCTTTTTAACTCAAATACAGCAACAAAAGAGTGACCAAATTAAGATCGTATGTTACGTGATTTAACCTTAAAGCAGCATGCCAGGTTCAGGCCATGAGACAAATTGTGGGTGCGTGTGTGCACATGTATTTGTGTGTATACATCTGTGTTTGTGTACAGTATATGCATATGCCTTGTGTGTATCAAAACCAACGTAGCGCTTATCCTATGCAGATACAAGACAAAGGGCAGAAATAAGCCTCCTCGAAAAGACATACAAACAGGACTTGATCCTAAGTGTTTCTTTGTGAGGCTGCCTGCAGTAGTCGGTCTATTTGTGTACTCCCCCACCAGTCCTCATTCTTAACTCAAACATATGGTAACAAACAAGGCCCTCGGGCACTTACTATTGGCTGCTCTCATTGCTGACATTGTTTCTTAAAGCTAGTAGCCCACACATATGAGAATACACCACATAAGGCCGGGTTCTCAGACTCCGGAATAACTGAGTTATTCAGCTGATTTAGGTAAGACTACTCCTGAACTGAAAAGCATATTCAATGCAGAATCTCTTAAGTCCAGGCCGTATTCATAAAGCGTCTCAAAGTAGGATTGCCTTTAGATCAGTGCCTTTTTAGATCCTAATTAATTAAGATTACACAGACACCAGGGACCTGATCCTAGATCGACACTCCTACTCTATGAATACGGGCCAAGGAGTAGAATACATGTAGTTGATATTTGTGATATTGCTCAATCTCACATACAACATCCACTCACCCATTGACTTTGCATAATGATGCAACTCAAAATAGCTTTGTATGGAAGGGTCTACTGTTTAGTCATTTGTTTATTGGGGGTTTGATACATTTTTATTCCCTGTAACTATATTTGCCATTTATACAATGTTATCGTTCAGTGTTAAGCAATAGCATTGACCAACCAGTTGCTAGTGTGGACACTCCACTCTTCATAGAGACCAGCTGGCTCTGAACTCTGCACCTTCCTTTGTGTTGTAGGTGCTCTCTAGTCTCGATCAGATCACATTCCCTCTTAAATCACTCTGTGGCTGCTCACTAGGAAGCATAGACACAGTCAGTCTTTCTCTCTCTGTTTCTCTGTGTGTGTTCTGGTAGTTAGCTGTGTGCTCTGATTGTGGCCGCCCCGTAGGCGGTAGGCCATGGACAGATGGCAGCAAAGTTGCAGTGCTGGGGGTTGTGTGTGTGTGTGTGTGTGTGTGTGTGTGTGTGTGTAACTGAGGAGGTTAGCTGGCATGGCAGTGGGTAAGGAGGTGGACTGTTCAAGGGCACATTCTTAGTCCCCTGGTGAAGGAAAAATGTAGCTTTGAACAGGAGTCAGGACTGAACTGAGAAGACCCTGAATCCCAAATCAACTGCTAGCCCCTACCCCCTATACACTTGGATATATCTGAGACAATTGGATAGGTGAAAGTGATAGGCCAGGTGGAATTGTCGCCATATCAGAGGGCATGATGAAGCCATTGACACACATACATTTTCTAGGCAGCCATATCCTGAGCTGTGAATAGATTTCTGGAGTTTTTTTGATCCATTAGTTTTCACTGTGGGATTGGAGCCATGTTACTCTACAAGTAGCCTCTGTCGAGTCCCCAACAGCCAGATGTTCCGGTTTTCAGGGGAAATGGAAAGATCCTGTGACACTCCATCTTAACTCCTCCGCATTTACTGGATTGGATGAACAGTGCAGAAGAGAACCTCCCCCGACCATTTTTTTTCTTCTTCTGGTCAAGACCAGTATGTAGGGGATCTAGGTTCAGGCATGTCTTTTACACCTGCTACGTTAGGTTACTCTACAAGGTGTGTGTGTGTGTGTGTGTGTGTGAGTCTGACCTCCACCGACTGACATTGCACCACAAAGTGCACTTCAACAATGCCCTTGTAATACGGACGTACGGCTGTTTTTATAATATAATTGCACCTATAAACAGCCCACCTTTCAATTCCACCTTAGGACCGCAGACCGTGTCTGTCGTACTATGTCAGTCATGTTTTATGTCTGTTGACTTTTGTCATTAGATAGACAGTTGTAAATTCATTCCAATTATTTTTTGGAGATTTAGTGTTATGTATGAGTGTGATATGGCAGGTTAAGTAGGACCAATACAGAGCAGGGTCATGTTCATTGGGACACACAACTGAGAACATTTTTATAATGATTTGCAAATTCAAGTAGTCCCTCCTGGTATTTGTCAGTTTTCTTCTGTTTGGTGCCAAATTAACACAACTCTGGTCTTCAAGTGTGTGAAAAGTGAGGGAGTTACCATTGTAACTAATTCCACAATTTGAAGAACCCTTACCACAGCATCCACACTAAAGGGTATTCATTACAACATAATAAGGCCTAATTCAAGCATTCTTTTTTCATTGTTTTATTGTGACGGTACAGCAGTAACCTCTCACAACACTGTCAGTCACGCATGAAAATATCTATTTTGCTCTATATCTGACCGTCACACTTGATTGTGCACTTGGCCTTGAATCAAAAATACACTTAAGTCACAGGAAAACAAAATGTATTATCATCAGATATTCAGCTAGCAATAAAGATAGCTACGTCTACCCCCCCTAAAATACTAACATCTTTTAAATGTTAAAATATTTTGAATCTGTCCTCTCATATTTCCATGAGTGACTATCATTATGACATTTGCTTTGTTCTCCTTACTTCCTCAGCAAAAGACTACAGGATGAGTGGATGGCTGTGGAGCTATACAAAGCAGGCTTGCTGGTTAAAATTCCGGTTTTGAATTTGCTGACAGCATGGTTTAACAGGGTGGGGTTCCTCCCCAGTGACATGCAGAAGCACAGTGGTTTAGTAGAATTGGACTATTTATCGAATCCCTGAGTTTAGTAGACTATGATTCTTTATTGAATCCTCAGTAACATGGCGACTGTCTACATAATATAAAACATCTAGCAAGTCTGAGAACTAGAATAATTTATGCACAATATACTATGAAAATGATTGGACTCAAATGCTGCAAACAATTAGAATTCCCCTTTTTTCCCCACAAAATGTATTTCATCTAAACTTTACAGTTGGGAGTGTTCCAGACTTCTCGTGCTTGTATAGGCTGTTAGTCTGCTCGCCTAATACACACTGTTTGTTGGACTGCAAAGAAAAGGTGTGCTGCCTAAACACGATACATTAATTTAATTAATCCAAAGTTTACGTCAGCATATTCATTTAAATAGTATTGTTCATCACGGACCTTTTCATGATGGAAATGTATCATTTTTAAATATATATATCTATCCATCCCCATCCTTTGGGACAAAAAGGCTGAGCTTTCTCCAAATTCAATGATATGTGACTACATTTAAAAAATACTTGATATACATTATGAATTGCTGGACTCTGATTGGCTGCTGGAGATTCTCCTTCCGTATGGCAACAGCCTGGAATCCCCCCCCCCCCCCCCCCCCCCCCCCCTCTCTACTCCTGTCCCCCCTCCCCTTTTCTACTCACAGACCTCCTCCACGCTGCTTACCCTCCCTCTTCCTTGGGTGCACTTGGACTGCTCTGCCTACGAGGGGGCTCCTCTCCACCGACTGACTGCAGCATCTGGATGTGGTCACCATGGCAACAGCAATGGTCCAACCCCCCACCCTCCTTCTCCCCCCTTTTCTAAGCTCGCTGTGCTAATGCTCGCCGCTGCACGTCTTCAGGCTTGACCTGGATTCCGTGGTGTGCTGGTGTTTCCCCATTTATTTGGGGTCCAATGCCAGAGCCCGCTCCTCCCCCACATCCCATCCCCAGGCCATGAGTTTGTAAGAATAGAGAATATAGTGTCGCTTACAGCATCGGGGCTCTATCCACCCTCCCTCTCTCCCACTCTACTCACACAGAGCCTCAGTGAACTGAGGTCATTTCCCCGTTTTGATTAAACTGCCACCTCTGCTGAATAAAGAAACCAAAATGTCTGCCTCCTGTCTGTTCCTGTTGTAGTGGGTTTAGTCACACTTTTTCGGCTTGGATTTTTTCTGGTCTATTTACTGTAAATTTTAATATATGCCCTCTGTGTGTTTGAGATTGAATGTTAATACAACATGACAGTCCGAACACATGTAAGTCAGTATAGCTGTTGTGTGGGCGTGTGGCCCTGTCTTTCATTGAAACCCATGTTCCCTTCTGATGTTGAGGAGCTCTTGATGTGGGAATGTCAAATCAGTCACCACAGTCAGTTCATCACATCGGACTAATCGATGGAGCAAGATGATCAGCGATGCAGTTTTCCTGTACATACTCTGCTTATGCCTTCATGAGAAACTTGTTTGGGTTGATGCACCTGCTTTTTCTCTTGTGAGCTGTGGCTTTTCTATTTGGTGCTTGCTGTCTTGCTGTAGGGTTTCTCCTCAAGTCTTAAAGGGGAAAACCATATGAGACATAGGGATGGCACGTTCTCGATGTTCATAAACTATTTTCTCTCTTTGTTATTTCCATTGAATTGAAATACGTTTCATTTACTTAATGCATTGAGTGAACAATGACACCATGGCATGATTTTCCAAACCATGAAATGTTCATATATGATGGGATTATTTGCATATTTAAATGTTAACACATTTCTTTCCTCCTACCCATGCCTCTCTTCACCCATCTCTCCACATCCCTGTCTCTACCCCTTCCTTCCTTACTCTGTTCCTCCTCTCTTTTTTTTCTCTCTCCTCCCTGTCTACCCCCACACCTCTCGCCCTGGTTGCAGTGGAGGTGATGGACCAGCAGAGGGTTCTGCATAGTGGCTGCCTGGTATCGGGGGTGCACACCCCGCCCATCCGCCGCAACAGCAAGCTGGCGAGCCTGGGGCGCATCTTCAAACCCTGGAAGTGGAGGAAAAAGAAAAACGAGAAGCTGAAGCAGAGCTCCACAGGTGAGAGACTCATCGGTAAACTACACAAACACGCACACTCACCTTTTCCTCTTCCCTACCAAATTAGGCCAGGCGTAGCATATTATGAGTAAATGCACTTGGGTAATATCCCAACTATTTAAAATGGCTTTCTCTCTCTGTCAACTTATTACAACCCCAAATAGGACTTTTGCATATTGGTCTCAAGTTTTGTCAGATCAGTACATGGTCATGAAAGAAAGGAAATGAGGAAAGGAAGCCATTTTAGGATATAATGTAGTCATGTCTCCTTAAACGGATGGGTTGCTACCCACATTAACAATGTTCCAACATACACATGCCAGAACAGGCTGGTGGGAGGAGCTATATGAGGACCGTGCATTGTAATGGCTGGAATGGATTGAATGGTACGGTATCAAACATGTCAAACATATGGAAACCACATTTCAGTCATTAAAATGAGCCCGTCCTCCTATAGCTCCTCCCACCAGCCTCCTCTGACACACACAGCATACAGCATAGTGCTGTTGCCCTAGGACTGGGATTTCCAAGACTAGTAGTCATGCTATGGAGATGATGAGTGTGAAATAGAGGGTAAACATGGTTGTAAAACTAAGCTGTGTATGTTGTCTCTATGTTCTCCGTGCAGATGTGGCATTGTCCAGTGGGTGTCTCTCTCCAGAGCCCGGTTCCCCCTTGCAGGGCCCCTCAGATGGGACATGCATGTTGGGGGGGTTTGGGGGGTCGCTCAATGCCACTCTCACAGTCAGCAGTGTGGAGTATTTGGGCCCCGAAGAGGAACTCCCCCCGCCAGGTAGGACAGCCCACCTCCATGGAAAACCAAGGCTTAATCCCAAATTGTTGCCTAGATCCTACGCTTTATGCACTTGTGGAGATCTAAGAAGATTTGATTGGTATAATGAAGCTTCTACCTCTTAGCCTATCATAGGGCAAGGTTGAGCTATAGTCCTCACCATATATTTGGACAGTGAAGCTAAATGTTTTAATTTGGCTCTATACTCCAGCATTTTGGATTCAAGATGACATTTTGAATATGAGGCAAAAGTATCGAATGTCACGTTTTCCAAGTCCTCCTTTCAAAGAAGATACAGCGGCAAGAGAAAGTATGTGAACCCTTTGGAATTACCTGGATTTCTGCATACATTGGTCATCAAATTTGATCTGATCTTCATCTAAGTCACAACAATAGACAAACAGTGTGCTTAAACTAACAGACAAATTATTGTATTGTTCTTGTCTATATTGAATACATAATTTAAACATTCACAGTGTAGGTTGGAAAAAGTATGTGAACCCCAAGGCTAATGGCTTCGCCAAAAGCTAATTGGAGTCAGGAGTCAGCTAACCTGGAATTCAATCAATGTGACGAGATTGGAGTTGTTGGTTGGAGCTGCCTTGCCCTATAAAAAACACACACAAAATGTGAGTTTGCTATTCACAAGAAGCATTGCCTGATGTGAACCATGCCTCGAACAAAAGAGATCTCAGAAGACCTAAGATTAAGAATTGTTGACTTGCATGAAGCTGGAAAGGGTTACAAAAGTATCTCTAAAAGCCTTGACGTTCATCAGTCCCCGGTAAGACAAATTGTTTATAAATGGAGAAAGTTCAGCACTGATGCTATTCTCCCTAGGAGTGGCTGTCCTGCAAAGATGACTGCAAGAGCACAGTGCAGAATGCCCAGTGAGGTTAAGAAGAATCCTAGAGTGTCAGCTAAAGACTTGTCCTCTGGAACGTGCTAACATCTCTGTTGACGAGTCTACGATACGTAAAACACTAAACAAGAATGGTATTCATGGTGGGGCACCACGGAAGAAGCCACAGCTGTCCAAAAAAACATTGCTGCACGTCTGAAGTTTGAAGATGTGCAACTGGATGTTCCACAGTGCTACTGGCAAAATATTCTGTGGACAGATGAAACTACAGTTGAGTTGTTTTGGAAGGAACACACAACACTGTGTGGAGAAAAAAGGCACAGCACACTAACATCAAAACCTCATCCCAACTGTAAAATATGGTGGAGGGAGCATCATGGTTTGGGGCTGCCTCTGGGCCTGGACAGCTTGCTATCATCGACAGAAAACTTGGGAATTCATTTTAGCCTAACATTCTCCTGCAAAATGTCTTGATCTGTTTGCCAATTGAAGCTCAACAGAAGTTTGGTGACGCGACAGGACAACGACCCAAAACACAGAAGTAATCAACAACAGAATGGCTTCAACAGAAGAAAATACACATTCTGGAGTGGCCCAGTCAGAGACCTGACCTCAACCCGATTGAGATGCTTTGGCATGACCTCGAGAGCAGTTCACACCAGATATCCCAAGAATATTGCTGAACTGAAACAGTTTTGTAAAGAGGAATGGTCCAAAATTCCTCCTGACCGCTGTACAGCGTTGATCCGCAACTACAGAAAACGTTTGGTTAAGGTTATTGCTGTCAAAGGAGGGTCAACCAGTTATTAAATCCAAGGGTACATACTTTTCCCACCCTACACTGTGAATGTGTACACGGTGTGTTCAATAAAGACATGCAAACGTATAATTGTTTGTGTTATTAGTTTAAGCAGACTGTGTTTGTTGTGACCTAGATGAAGATCCGATCAAATTTGATGACCAATTTATGCAGAAATCCAGGTATTTCCAAAGGGTTCACATACTTTTTCTTGCCACTTGCCACTTTCGATATCTGCCGAGATTCTATTTTATGCCAGAGAAATGAAAAAGTTTAATTTTACACATGGAATTCATATAAATTGCCATCCAAAACAGCAATTGTCCAAGAAATATGCGTACAATGTGGATTTCTTACATTGTGTAATTAAAGACGCATCATGAGAATGGCCACAAGTGTTCAAATCAGCATGAGATTCCCTTTTTTTGTCCTATTTATTGAAAAGCAGTTATCGGTGGAGTTATCTACTGATATAGCGGTAAAAGCCGTGCTTGACTTGAACTGAAATAGGTGCCGGTACTGTTTATATTTAGGTGCAGGAGCTCCATAATACTTTTGAACAGGAGCTCAAGCAGTAGGAAATGTAAGGTGTCGGTACTCAGCTCCGGTGAGCTCCTGCCCAAGTCAAGCACTGGGTAAAAGGCCAATATCGGCCGATAATATTGGTGAACCAATATATTGGTCGGGCTCCAATCCAGTTAGATTAATTTTTGAGTAATCACTGTGAGGGGGCCATAGAATTTGACTAAATCCTTTAGTGTTTCTTTTTTAGGCATATCAAGGGGATTTAGAAAACAATGTTGTAACCACCATTTTCTTTTTTTGAAAACAATTACGTTTTGACAACTTTACCATAGACTATTACAATATAAAGTACCAGTCAAAAGTTTGGATACACCTACGTATTCAAGTTTTTTAATTATTTTTTTTATTTAAAAAAAAAAACTATTTTCTACATTGAAGAAGAATAATAGTGAAGACATCAAAACCAATGAAATAATACATATGGAATCATGTAGTAACCAAAACAGTGTTAAACAAGTCAAAGCCACCCTTTGCCTTGATCACAGCTTTGCACACGCTTGGCATTCTCTCAACCAGTTTCATGAGGTAGTCAACTGGAATGAATTTCAATTAACAGGTGTGCCTTAACTTAACTATAGGATTTTTTTTCCTTCTGAATGCGTTTGAGCCATTCAGTTTTGTTGTGACAAGGTATGCAGAAGATAGCCCTATATGGTAAAATACCAAGTCTATATTATGGCAAGAACACCTCAAAGAAGCAAAGAGAAATGACAGTCCATTACTATAAGACATGAAGGTCAGTCCGTATGGAAAATTTCAAGAACTTTTAAAGTTTCTTCAAGTGCAGTTGCAAAAACCATCAAGCGCTATGATGAAACTGGCTTTCATGAGGACTGCCACAGGAAAAGAAGACTGCAGAGGATATGTTCATTAGAGTTAACAGCCTCAAACTGCAGCCCAAATAAATGCCTCACAGAGTTCAAGTAACAGACACATCTCAACTGTTCAGAGGAGACTGCATGAATCAGGCCTTCATGGTCGAATTTCTGCAAAGAAACCACTACTGAAGGACACCAATAACAAGAAGAGACTTGTTTGGGCCAACAAACACAAGCAATGGACATTAGACTGGTGGAAATCTGTCCTTTTGGTCAGAGTTCAAATTTTAGATTTTTGGTTCCAACCTCCATCTCTTAGGATGATCTCCGCATTTTTCGTTCCCACCGTGAAGCACGGTGTGTGGGTGCTTTGCTGGTGACATTGTCAGTGATTTATTTAGATTCAAGGCACACTTAGCCAGCATGGCTATCACAGCATTCTGCAGCGATACACCTGTTTTTCAACAGGACAATGACCCAACACACTTCCAGGCTGTGTAAGGGCTATTTGACCAAGAAGAGTGATGGAGTGCTGTATCAGATGACCAGGTTGGACCGCAGAGTGAAGGAAAAGCAGCCAACAATTGTTCAGCATATGTGGGAACTCCTTCAAGACTGTTGGAAAAGAATTCCAGGTGAACCTGGTTGAGAGAATGCCAAGAGTGTGCAAAGCTGTCAAGACAAAGGGTGACTACTTTGAAGAATCTCAAATATAAAAAAGATTTTTGATTTTTTGAACTGCATGATTCCATGTGTTATTTCATAGTTTCGATGTCTTCACAATGTAGAAAATAGTAAAAAAAGAAAAGCCATGGAATGAATAGGTGTGTCCAAACTTATTTTAATGGACAAAAAAAAGATTTTCTTTCAAAAACAATGGTATTTCTAAGTGACCCTAAACTTTTGATCGGTTGTGTGTGTTTCTTATAAATATGATTCACAGTGGCTATTTTAGATGTATAAAAGTCCCTCAAAATGAACCACATGATACTCCCACGACCCACTAGGGAGCAGTGGAGACATCTGAAAACAACCCCCAGTGGTGATGAAACGGCATCATTCATCACTGACAACTGTCACTGTAAATGTTGTCCTGGCGTTACGAGATTAAACTTAATTAATTGAACACGTCTTTCAGTGGCTGAGCCTCCAGGGGACTGTGAGCCAGAGGGAAATAGCAGTCAAAATACAGAGGAAGAGGGAGAGGAGGAGGCGCAGCCTGGTGCCGATGCTTCTGAGGAGGTCCAGGAGGGAGGAGAAAAGACGGAGAGGCAGGAAGAGGAAATACCTCGAGGAACCACACCACCTCCAGTAGCGGCCAAACCGGTGATGCCACAGATGAGCAGTGGCGATGGTAAGAAGGCTAGTTAAGTGTACCAGGGTTGGGGTCAATTCGAATAGAAGAGAGTCCTTTCAGGAAGTGAACAGACATTCCGATTCCAAGTTTTCCTTTAATGAAAAGCATTGGGAAAATGTGGAATCAGAATTTCAGTTTACTTAATGAATTAATTTATTTGAAATGGAATTGACCCACAACCTGATGGTGTACTAAGAGAGGACCATAATGCCAAAACACTGCACTGCACACTCCGAGGAGTAGTGTGGACCCCACATGTACAAACACACACTCACAATACATACAGTGCCTTCAGTAATTATTCACACCACTTGAATTTTTCCTAATTTTGTGTTACAGCCTGAATTTAAAATAGATTAGAGATTTTTTTGTCGCTGTCCTACAGACACAATACCCCATGTCAAAGTGGAATTTAGTTTTTCACAAATGAATTAAAAATGAAAAGCTTAAATGTCTTGAGTCAATAAGTAATCAACCCCTTTGTTATGGCAAGCCTAAATAAGTTCAGTAGTAGAAAGTGCTTAAGTCTCATAATAAGTTGCATGGACTCACTCTGTGTGCAATAATAGTGTTTAACATGATTTTTGAATGACTACCTCATCTCTGTACCCCACATACAATTATCTGTAAGGTCCCTCAGTCGAGCAGTGAATTTCAAACAGATTCAACCACAAAGACCAGGGAGGTTTTCCAATGCTTCGCAAGGAAGGGCACCTATTGGTAGATGGGTAAAAAGCAGTGCTTGAAGAATTTTAAAAGTAGAAATGGGCAAATGTTGCACAATCCAGGTGTGGAAATCTCTTAAAGACTTACCCATAAAGACTCACAGCTGTCATCGCTGCCAAAGGTGCCTCTACAAAGTATTGACTCGGGTGTGAAAACTTATGTAAATTAGATATTTCATGTTCAATACATTTGCAAACAATTCTAAAAACATGTTTTCACTTTGTCATTATGGGGTATTGTGTGTAGATGGGTGAGAAAAAAACATACAGTGCCTTGCGAAAGTATTCGGCCCCCTTGAACTCTGCGAACTTTTGCCACATTTCAGGCTTCAAACATAAAGATATAAAACTGTATTTCTTTGTGAAGAATCAACAGCAAGTGGGACACAATCATGAAGTGGAACGACATTTATTGGATATTTCAAACTTTTTTGACATATCAAAAACTGAAAAATTGGGCGTGCAGAATTATTCAGCCCCTTTACTTTCAGTGCAGCAAACTCTCTCCAGAAGTTCAGTGAGGATCTCTGAATGATCCAATGTTGACCTAAATGACTAATGATGATAAATACAATCCACCTGTGTGTAATCAAGTCTCCGTATAAATGCACCTGCACTGTGATAGTCTCAGAGGTCCTTTAAAAGCGCAGAGAGCATCATGAAGAACAAGGAACACACCAGGCAGGTCCGAGATACTGTTGTGAAGAAGTTTAAAGCCGGATTTGGATACAAAAATATTTCCCAAGCTTTAAACATCCCAAGGAGCACTGTGCAAGCGATAATATTGAAATGGAAGGAGTATCAGACCACTGCAAATCTACCAAGACCTGGCCGTCCCTCTAAACCTTCAGCTCATACAAGGAGAAGACTGATCAGAGATGCAGCCAAGAGGCCCATGATCACTCTGGATGAACTGCAGAGATCTACAGCTGAGGTGGGAGACTCTGTCCATAGGACAACAATCAGTCGTATATTGCACAAATCTGGCCTTTATGGAAGAGTGGCAAGAAGAAAGCCATTTCTTAAAGATATCCATAAAAAGTGTTGTTTAAAGTTTGCCACAAGCCACCTGGGAGACACACCAAACATGTGGAAGAAGGTGCTCTGGTCAGATGAAACCAAAATTGAACTTTTTGGCAACAATGCAAAACGTTATGTTTGGCGTAAAAGCAACACAGCTGAACACACCATCCCCACTGTCAAACATGGTGGTGGCAGCATCATGGTTTGGGCCTGCTTTTCTTCAGCAGGGACAGGAAGATGGTTAAAATTGATGGGAAGATGGATGGAGCCAAATACAGGACCATTCTGGAAGAAAACCTGATGGAGTCTGCAAAAGACCTGAGACTGGGACGGAGATTTGTCTTCCAACAAGACAATGATCCAAAACATAAAGCAAAATCTACAATGGAATGGTTCAAAAATAAACATATCCAGGTGTTAGAATGGCCAAGTCAAAGTCCAGACCTGAATCCAATCGAGAATCTGTGGAAAGAACTGAAAACTGCTGTTCACAAATGCTCTCCATCCAACCTCACTGAGCTCGAGCTGTTTTGCAAGGAGGAATGGGAAAAAAATTCAGTCTCTCGATGTGCAAAACTGATAGAGACATACCCCAAGTGACTTACAGCTGTAATCGCAGCAAAAGGTGGCGCTACAAAGTATTTACTTAAGGGGGCTGAATAATTTTGCACGCCCAATTTTTCAGTTTTTGATTTGTTAAAAAAGTTTGAAATATCCAATAAATGTCGTTCCACTTCATGATTGTGTCCCACTTGTTGTTGATTCTTCACAAAAAAATACAGTTTTATATCTTTATGTTTGAAGCCTGAAATGTGGCAAAAGGTCGCAAAGTTCAAGGGGGCCGAATACTTTCGCAAGGCACTGTATTTAATCCATTTTGAATTCAGGCTGTAACACAACAAAATGTGGAATAAGTCAAGGGGTATGAATACTTTTTGATGGATCATACCTGTACAGCCAACACAAGGTTCGAGCTCAAGTTAACAATGACAATTCGTATTCCAAAAACTAGCATACTTACTACCATTACCTGGTTTAGGTTGGCAAAGACGACACTACTTCAAGTCTCAGGCCAGGTGGCAATGTCACCACAGGATGGCTAGTAGCTTATTATCTTTGTAGCTCAGTTGGTATAGCGTGGCGCTTGTAATGCCAAGGTAGTGGGTTCGATTCCTGGGACCACCATGCATGAAATGGGCTCCCGAATGGTGCAACGGTCTAAGGCACTGCATCTCAGTGCAAGAGGTGTCACTACAGTCCCTAGTTCGAATCCAGGCTGTATCACATCCGGCCGTGATTGGAGTACCATAGGGCAGCGCACAATTGGCCCAGCGTCATCCCGGTTTGGCCGGGGTAGGCCCGTCATTGTAAATAAGAAATTGTTCTCAACTGACTTGCCTAGTTAATTTAAATAAAAATGAATGCACACATGACTGTAAATAACATACAGTTGAAGTTGTAAGTTTACATACACCTTAGCCAAATACATTTAAATTCAGTTTTTCACAATTCCTGACATTTAATCCTAGTAAAAATTCCCTGTCTTAGGTCAGTTAGGATCACCACTTTATTTTAAGAATGTGAAATGTCAGAATAATAGTAGAGTGATTGATTTATTTCTTTCATCAGATTCCCAGTGGGTCAGAAGTTTACATACACTCAAGCAGTACTTGGTAGCATTGCCTTTAAATTGTTTAACTTGGGTCAAACATTTCAGGTAGCCTTCCACAAGGTTCCCACAATAAGTTGGGTGAATTTTGGCTCATTCCTCCTGACAGAGCTGGTGTAACTGAGTCAGGTTTGTAGGCCTCCTTGCTCGCACACGCTTTTTCAGTTCTGCCCACAATTTTTCTATGGGATTGAGGTCAGGGCTTTGTGATGGCTACTCCAATACCTTGCCTTTGTTGTCCTTAAGCCATTTTAAGCCACACATTTGGAAGTATGCTTGGGGTCATTGTCCATTTGGAAGACCCATTTGCGACCAAGCTTTAACTTCCCGACTGATGTCTTGAGATGTTGCTTCAATATATCCACATCATTTTCCTTTCCACATGATGCCATCTATTTTGTGAAGTGCACCAGTCCCTCCTGCAGCAAAGCACCCCCACAACATGATGCTGCAACCCCTGTGCTTCACGGTTGTGCTTTTTCCTCCAAGATAATGATAGTCATTATGGCCAAAAAGTTATATTTTTGTTTCATCAGACCAGAGGACATTTCTCCAAAAAGTCAGATCTTTGTCCCCATGTGCAGTTGCAAACCATAGTCTGGCTTTTTTATGGCGGTTTTGGAGCAGTGGCTTCTTCCTTGCTGAGCGGCCTTTCAGGTTATGTTGATATAGGCCTCATTTTACTGTGGATATAAATACTTTTGTACCTGTTTCCTCCAGCATCTTCACAAGGTCCTTTTGCTGTTTTGGGATTGATTTGCACATTTCGCACCAAAGTATGTTCATCTCTAGGAGACAGAACATGTCTCCTTCCTGAGCGGTATGACGGCTGGTCCCATGGTGTTTATATTTGCGTACTATTGTTTGTACAGATGAACGTGGTACCTTCAGGCATTTGGAAATTGTTCCCAAGGATGAACCAGACTTGTGGAGGTCCAACACTTTTTTTTTTTTTTTGGAGGTCTTGGATTTCGTTTGATTTTCCCATGATGTCATGGGAAAGGCACTGAGATTGAAGGTAGACCTTGAAATACATCCACAGGTACACCTCCAATTGACTCAAGAGGTCAGAAGCTTCTAAAGCCATGGCATTATTTTCTGGAATTTTCCAAGCTGTTTAAAGGCACAGTCAACTTAGTGTGTGTAAACATCTGACCCATTGGAATTGTGATACAGTGAATTATCAGTTAAATAATCTGTCTGTAAACAATTGCTGGAAAAATGACTTGTCATGCACAAAGTATATGTCCTAACTGACTTGCCAAAACTATAGTTTGTTAACAAGAAATTTGTGGAGTAGTTGAAAAACAAGTTAATGACTTCAACCTAAGTGTATGTAAACTTCCAACTTCAACTGTATATTAACACTAGTGCAAACAGCTAACTAGCTCACATATTGTACATAAACAACATATTAAAGGACCACACATCCATACACAAAGAGGATATGGACCACATACACACGCACCCACCATTAAACTAAAATCTCTCTTTCTCTGCCTCTCAGACCCATCCGCTGTGCCCTCACACTTGGTCAACTCTTTCCTGCCTAAAGAGCTGCCCAGGACTCCCGAGAGCCTGGCCCCCATGGTGGCCCTGCGAGGGCCTGTCTCCAACCCCTCAGGGTCTCCTCACCTCGCCAATATTATGCACCTTCCCATGCCCCCTAGCTGTATCATGGAGGAGCTACAACGAGCCTTTGCCTCAAAGGCGAACCGGCAGGAAAGGTGAGCAGCACAGCCCATTCACTGCAAACAGACACATAACCTCACCATTATGTGACGGGGAGTTCATGTTGTCTCTCATGTTCTGGAACTTAAAGCCTGTAGGTATAAGGCTTTATAACTTGTTATAAGCATGTATGAGCCTTTATAATGTCTTATAATAAGGCTTATATTATATGTCTCTCTATGTATACATGCTCATGGCAAGTCTTTACCATGCATTATAACTGGATAATAATAGGAATGGGAAGGTGCATAATATTGACGACGTGAGGAGACCCTGAGGGGTTGGAGACGGGCCCTCTCAGGCCCACCATGGCGGCCGGCTTTTAAGTAAAGCGTTATTTAATCCCTCATTGATGTTATAGTCGATTTCAGCGTACATCCGCCATGTTGCATGTTCACTCCCCCATTGAAGAATCCGGTGTTCACTCCAATGGTATATTTACCTAAATGCTCACCTACTGTCTCCATGTTAACTCCTACCTGTGTGTTACCTTTCAAATGGACCTGCACCGCCATGCTCACCCATCCATAAACCCCCTCTTGTGCTGTTAACCCCTGTGCTGTTAACCCTCATGCTCCCTCCTCCCTCCTGTGTTCCCTCAGTGTGCATGGGCCTGCTGAGCCGGGCTCAACCCCGTGGCGGCGCTCTGATGGGCGACTCTCTCGCTCCTCCAGCTCGGAGAATCCATCGATGGCGAGCGGCGGCGTTGTCGACTGGCTACACCAAGCAGAGAGGAAGGAGGCGGAAGAGAACAAGGAGAACATGCGGCTGGACCAGTGCTTCTCCGACGCCTCGGGCCTCCCCCATGATCAGGATGACTGGAACGACTCCGTCATCTCCGGTGGGTCTTTTTTTAAAGGAAAGATTGCATTCAACGATATCCACCAAATAAACAACATATTAATTATATCCCCCTTCCCAAGCGATATATAACAATTCAAAAGTAGACTTTAATTTTTAAACATTCTAACTCCTGGGCTCAACATCGGGGGGGAAACCAGACGAAGGGTTGAGACGGTTGAACGGCGGTTCAGCAATTTTAAGACATTGTTTTTGGGCATTATGGACTCTCCTAAACTTGAGACCTGCAAGTGATTTGAGGTTTGAGTTGAATGTGCACTTTTTAGGTTAGGTTTCTGCCCTGTGAGAGCAATCTCGAAGTGATCGCTGACGTCCTGTGTGTATGCAGGTACACTACCTCGCAGGCTAAGGAAAGAGCTCTTGGCAGTGAAGCTTCGGAATCGACCCAGCAAAGAGGAGCTTGAAGACCGGAATATCTTCCCAGCGCGGACCGAACAGGAACGTCAGGAAATACGCCAGCAGATCGAGATGAAACTCACCAAGTAAGTGGTGTCATCTTCACCCACCCCTTTCTCAATGAATCTTTCCTTAATTCTTCACATCCTCTCGCCGCCTCCTCTAAAGGCGCTGGAGAAGAAGGTCCAAGGAAAGGGACCTTGGACCTTCTTCTCCAATATGGTTCGGAATCACGCAAGAAGATAGGATTCAAGGAATAGTGGAATTGATAAAAAGCCCATCTAGATCACATCTAGTAGGCCTACTGCAAGGACTCCCTTCATTTTCTACATATTTCCTACGCTTTAGTGCCCTCAAACTCAACTCTAGACCTTGAAGCCAGTTCCACTGCTTGTTTTCATTGTTCCCCTCTAATCAGGGACTGATTTAGACATGGCACATCAGGTGGGTGTAATTAATTATCAGGTAGAAGAGAGAACCAGCAGGCTCAGGACCTCGTAGGGTAAGAGTTGAATACCCCTGCTATAATGGATGGATGCAAACCTGGGTTCAAATACTATTTTAAATCTTTCAAATACTTGCCAGATGGGAAGGGTTTGCAGTTTCGGAACTATTCTACTGGTCCATTTTTAGCACAGATAAAGTATCTGAAATGATTTAAAATATGACTATTATACTGGTCCATTAAGCACAGAAGGTATTTGAAATGATTTCAAATAGTACTTGAACTCTGGTCTGGATGGACAACATGAACCTGAAGGCTCTTTTGGGACATAAGACCACACTATTGATATTGATTGTGTATAAAATGTCAATGTAAATACAGATAGAAATCTGTGAATGTCCACGAGAGAAGAGTCTGAACAGTGATAGAAGAGGATGAAACTATACGCTTACTGGTAGTGGCAATGCTGGAGTCGGTGGGGGTTTTAGAGTGGAGGTGAGAAAGACAATCTGAGGAGAATTATCCTCTCGCCTTGCATTGACTTGATTTTGCGTCGCCCCGTGTTAATCTGGCACTGTTCTGTACATTCTTTGGAATCAACGCTTGGACTTGGCCAATCCTAAATAGTGTCTCTATTGTGTTGGGGGGATTTTAAAGCAGCCAAGTGCTAAACCTGCTGATTGACCAAATCAAGGTTTTGACAAAACCAATCCTTAGTTGAGGGAGTCAGATGAGTAATTACACTGAGTGGTTTCATGGCCAATTGGAGTAAAATCCTGCAAACTCTAAACTTCATTGTTGACGTGGTTATACAAGTAGAATGTGGCGCACTGTGATAAAATACCCAGATTCCTTCTCAAGAGCAAAAACTATGTATGATTTCAAGAATGCTACTGGAGGGTTAGAGATAAGAAATCATGCATTTCCATTTTTCTATTGACTCCTTTTTGTTGGTGTACTGTTTAGTTGTACTGTCCATGCCATTTCACACAAGACATTCAATCACAGGAAGTTATTAGAATTTGAACACAACCTCCAGGAACAGTCTTCGCTATGTACAGGCCAGGGGGGCACTGTAGATATTAACATATGGACTCGAGACTTCCAGAATAGTAATGGAACAAAACGCTTCTCTAAACCAATAGTTATTGTACTGTACTGTTTCACATTAGCAGAAAACCACAACAGTTCGGTATGAGCACAGAATGTGAAGGCATTTCAGGACTATTCCTATTCCTGTGTCAAGCTGGGGTACACCACTGTGTTATGTAACCAGCCACATATTATTATTTTAACAGGGGAAACTTATTGAGACCTAGGTCTCTTTTACAAATGTGCCCTGTAATAACGCAGTCGAGTGCTACTCACCTTCGAGAAAGCGATTTAACAGTTGGAGACTCCCAGGAAAACAATCGACCTCGGGCTATTTTTAGTTCCGCTCAAACTAACAGGATACTCAAATTGTAATTTTGTCACAGGACAACAAGAGAATGTATTCACTACCAGCTGCAAACAAACACCTTATGTAAAAGGCCACGTCAGAGCAGCAGTGGCAGCATGACTTGTAAGAGGCTTGCGTAAGAGCCCCAGGGTCAGGCAGTGTGCTTTGTGAAGACGAAATTCCTTTTGCATGGGAGTGAGATGTGGAGCTGTCTGAGGAAGGTCGCATTGAGGTCGCCATTGTAGGCTTGTCACACAAAAGAGCATAGATGGTAAAACTAGCATCAAACATAATAATTTGCTGTGTGATCTCATTGAAAGGGGTGCACACAATGCAATTGCGAGTTGTATTTGTAACTGAATAATATGCCTTCCATTCTATTTGAAATATGATAGTTATTTTGCTCACTGCTCAATGGTCTCTGCCATCGAACTGCATTGGGATCTTGGAAACCAACTGTGTGTCCTATAGGCACTGAATTAGACCCCATTTGAGATGAACTGGTAAACATATTTCAGGGGGACCACTCTACCTCTAACATTTCTCCCCCTAAATGTCTGAGTTTTGACTGTTGAATTAAGCCTGATTTATGATGTGATTTGGAAACTAGAATCTGCACACACAGTGGGCCTTCAGGACCACGAGTTGGAGACCTGTGTGAGCACTGTGGGAGAGAACTCACAGGAGCATAGGGCACCACCCAAGCAGTCGGTCCCAATTTGTTCCCTACATCTTCCCCTAGGCCGTCTGGTCTGAGGCCTACAGATCAGAGATTTTCAGATCTGTACAGTGGAAGCGATATGATGGAAGCAGCACTACATTGCTCCTACCTATCCAGACCCTTCAGATCAGCAAACATTGAAGGGTTAGGACCAAGGGGTAGCGGTAGGGAGTGATTTCGGACCGGCTGTAGGGACTCTTATCTCAGTATACTATCATTTGTGCTCCCATCGTCTAGTCAGTTAGGGCTGTGGCGGTCACAAAAGTTTTGTCAGCCGGTGATTGTCAAGCAACTAACTGTCGGTCTCATGGTAATTGACCGTTAATTAACAAACACATTTAGTATCTCCTGGCGTCCACTACAAGCCACTGATGTTGACCTTTTAAAAAGTATAATAAATCCATGTAATATAGCCTACACCTATCACAATAAATCCATTATTTATTTTAGACGGGTCTAAAGAAGCATGATATGAAGAAAATGTAGTCTATTTCAGAAGAACAGAATAGTATGCTATGCCAAATGGCTGTGGGCTACACTAGTTCATTTAGCAGACAAGATTTTCTTAGAATTCTGTGGCATTAGGATATTTTCTCCAAATGATTTGAGGGAGTGCGCACATGTGGTTATTCTGTTTTGAGAGGTTAACAAAGAAATCGGTACTCCTTTATGCTTCATTTTAGAGGTATTAATGTAACTTTAGCTGTTCTACAATCGTTGGGCGATTATGTTTTGAATTTTAATACATTGTTAGGCTGCATGTTGTGACTAATGAAAAAAGTTGCCTGAAAGACATGAGCTCTACTTTGTCTTTTGTACAGGCTGTAACACTACATCAGTCACTCAGTCACAATTTGACAAGCACTTGATAATGCCTCGAATTTCACGGCGGCATCCCCTTTGTGTGGCATAATGCACCCTAAAAAAATCCATGCCTTTTCAGGCCAGTGGCTGTTGTGCCCTTCACGCTCCATCACGTGATCGGGTCTTTCTCACAGGCTACAAGTGAAGACGGCAGGTGTGGGGCGACAGGCAGCCTAGTGGTTAGAGCGTTGGACTAGTAACCGAAAGGTTGATCGAATCCCTGAGCTGACAAGGTAAAAATCTGTCGTTCTGCCCCTGAACAAGGCAGTTAAACCACTGTTCCTAGGCCGTCATTGAAAATAAGAATTTGTTCTTAACTGACTTGCCTAGTTAAATAAAGGTAAAATTAAAAAAGACATCAGGGACGCAACTGCGCACGTCCTTATCCAATTCCGAGGTGCATATTGAAGATATGTCCGCATTTACTTTTTGTCAGCCAACAAGATGAGTAGGCTTAACGTACAGCAAAAGCATTAGCCTATGTCAATTTTATATCCCCCATAGTACAAAGGTCAATGTTTTCTATTCTGTGCGAGAATGAATGAATGAATAAATAAATATTCTAAACTAGCTTAAAATAGTCTGGGACAGTTGTGGGATGCGATAGATCCCAAATTAATACAACCACTAGCATCAACTTTTTTCCTCAACAGATCACTGAGCTCAAAATGTTAATAAACGATTAGGCTATATTATTCACCTTAAGCGCAGCAATGCGCATATGGTAGTAGGCTATAAGCAAGAATGTTCCATTAGCGGAAAACATTTAGAATGGACAATTATCATGCACCTGTATCAAAACGGCCAGCTGGAAAAATTAATGTCATCTATGCACTTAAATAGCGAATAGAGGACGCTTTTCCCCGTGGTTTATTTTCATGCCAGCCAGGTAGTCTATACTCCTGTTGTAAATATAAGCAATGTGCTTAATATTAGGAAAGTTGAAAAATAAACATAGTAGGTGTCACACCTGATCCTGCTCCCGCTCCCCGTACCCGTGTGTTGACGCTGTTCTTGTCTTGGTCTTTGTCTGTTTCCTGATTTAAATGTTGACACCCCGTCCCTGCTTCTCATCTCCGGTGTCGGTCCTTACAATCGATCTAGCCTAAGGAAAGCTGGTCCTCTTTTTAGTAGAGGCCATCACTCTGTTTTCTTGCGCAATTGCATAGCCTATTGAAATGTTGCACAATGGACTCTCATGAAGTGTTTGATTAGATTGTCTAAAACATTTGCATTGATGTCAGTGATTAGAGGGACAATAGAGTGCTGAGTACCAGGCAGTTAGCAAGTTTGGTAGGCTACTGATGACCATCAGCAGCATCAGAGCTTGGAAAAGCATAACTATCATGACTAAACGGTCCCGTGGAATTTGACTGCCTTTGACTGCCGGTATGGCAGTAATTCGGTCAACGCAACAGCCCTAGTCACAGTTACCTCCAGACAAAAGAGACTACATGAAAAGGTCCACTGCAAATATTGAGACTTGTAAACATTTTGATTCGCACACTAGAGTAGACATTTGAGCTGCTTATTCCTTCTTTACGTGGTAACACTAGTAGTATACAGTGCATTCGGAAAGTGTTCAGACCCCTTCCCCCTTTTCCATATTTTACATTACAGCCTTATTCTAAAATTGATTTAAATATAAAAAAACTCCTCAATCGACAAACAATACCCCATAATTACAAATCGAAAACTGTTTTTAAAAAAATGTTTATTACAAATAAACATACCTTATTACATAAGTATTCAGACCCTTTGCTATGAGACTTGAAATTAAACTCATGTGCATCCTGTTTCCATTGATCATCCTTTCAACTTGATTGGAGTCCACCTGTGGTCAATTTAATCAATTGGACATGATTTGGAAAGGCACACTTGTCTATATAAGGTCCCACAGTTGACAGTGCATGTCAGTGCAAAAACCAAACCATGAGGTCGAAGGAATTGTCTGTAGAGCTCCGAGACAGGATTGTGTCGAGGCACAGAGCTGGAGAAGAGTACCAAAAAAATTCTGCAGCATTGAAGGTCCCCATAAATACAGTGTTCTCCATCATTCTTACATGGAAGAAGTTTGGAACCGCCAAGACTCTTCATAGAGCTGGCCGCCCGGCCAAACTGAACAATTGGGGGAGAAGGGCCTTGGTCAGGGAGGTGGCCAAGAACCCGATAGTCACTCTGACAGAGCTCCTCTGTGGAGATGGGAGAAGCTTCCAGAAGGACAACCATCTCTGCAGCACTCCACCAGACGGAAGCCAAACAGGATGCTCTGGTCTGATGAAACCAAGATCGAACATCTCTGGAGAGACCTGCAAATAGCTGTGTAGCGAGCCTCCCCATCTAACCTGACAGAGCTGGAGAGGATCTACAGAGAAGAATGGGAGAAACTCCCCAAGTGCAGGTGTGCCTAGCTTGTAGCGTCATACCCAAGAAGACTTGAGGCTGTAATCATTGCCAAAGGTGCTTCAACAAAGTACTGAGTAAAGGATCTGAATACTTATGTAAATATGATATTTAAATGTAAAATGTTTAATACATTTTCAAAAATGTCATTATGGGGTATTGTGTATAGATTGATGGGAAAAAACAATTCAATACATTTTCGAATAAGGCTGTAACGTAACAAAATGTAGAAAAGTCCAGGGGTCTGCACTGTATGTGCCAGTTTGCTGTGTATGCTCCATATTTTGGTGACACTGCACTTTTTTAGAGAAGGGAAAGCCCAACTATATTTAGCCCTGAAGATGGCGGAGAAGAGGGAAGCTTAGCAGAGGAGTAAAGCATATTTCCCCAGAGTACCCTTACTGAAAGGCAAAAACACTCCATCACTCCCGGCTTAGATCTCCCTAACGGCTCCGAGCTTAGATTTAATTTAAAACATTTCCTAGTCTCTCCAGATAAGAGAAACTGCCAGTTGTGGTGGGAGCAGAAAAAAAGATGCTGTCCTAGCTTATCACTGGGATAATGACACATTCTGCCCGTTATCACAGTGTGAAATAACCCGTCTATCAATAGTGCTCTCTGCCATCCACTTCTGCTGCTACGGCGGGGATATTCTTAGCTCAGATACTATTGAATAATGCATCCCGGTGCATCTCGCTCTGTCTCTGTCTGCAAAATGTGTGTTGTTGGGGAGAAATGGTGGGGAAAGTGCAATATACAGTAGGCCAGAATGCAGATGTTTTTTTTTATTTTGAAGGAGAGTGGAATTCCAAACTCATTCCTATTTTTATGACAGGATGGGAGAGAAGCAGGGAGACAAAATATAGGGCAGAAATGAGTAGCGTTTATGCCGGGATAGAACCGGGATCCCCGCTGCAGGGGAATCAGGCCTATATGGTTAGAGAAGCGAGAGCGTTACACGCTTGACCAGACTACGGGCCAGCAAAAGATGTGTTCTGCGGAGAGCTGGGTTACTGTGACTGCTCACTGCAGTTTGGCTGTCAATTTGTGGTTGAAGGATAAAAGAGACCTAATGCCTGCTTTAACTGCCTACTCAAAGTTGACTTTCCTTTTCTTTCCGGGCACGACTAGCATGGCTTTATATTTATCCTAGTAGTGTGTTATAGGCTATATGTTATACTACTAAGGATTCAATCCAAACGGGTTACATGACAGCTCACTACGGACCTTTTAATGGTAACTTACGCTTCAGTGCGTAAACGAATGCGATCTCTGAGTGTTTGGGGGAAAAAATGCCTTTAAAAGGGGTCATCACTAGTCATAAACCCACGTATTACTACAATCTGATCTTAAAATCTTTTATTTATTTTCTACGGTATAGCCAATTTTGGCTGTGGCTTATCTAATGGGAACCTTTTAAAAGGAACATTGGCAGCTGTGTAGTAGGCACTAGTTAAAGGTAATTTAGGCTTAAACCAACATGCGCAGCATTTACCATGCGACCTCAGCGAACATCTGTCAAAAATGCCCAATTGAATCCAGGCTACAGTGTTTGTAAACTCGTGCTGACACAAATTATGTCATTGTAGGACAGTGGGTAGGCTACCTTATACACCTGCAGCATATACTGGGTATTCATCTCATGTTCTATGTTCAAGAAAAACAGTATCTAAACTGTATTGTATTTTAGACAGCTGTCCTTCAGTCAATATAGGCCTATATAATTATAGGGTAAGAAACATCAAAACATAAATATTTGTATGAGCCCTCTGTCTCTTGACTTTACCTTTCCAAATCCCCCAAGTTAAGATATTATTTGTTGCCAAGAAAAGTAAATGTTCTAATCTACACATACACACAGCTATGATTAGGCAGGCCTACATTGCAACATAATACCCACTGGTGGGTTGCTGAGGTGTACTGTAGTAAGGGTTCCCTGGGAAGAATCCATTGTATTAGATTTCCATGAGAAACGTGTTGCTAAGCAACCCATCGACCAGGTCAATATCATGGTGATATAGCATCCATTGGGGCTTTGAGAGTGATTCTCCATTTCATCTGTTGAAAATTTTATGCCACCACATCTGTTGGAATGCCTTTCTCATTCACTCGCACTGGACTGGCAGATGTGGGATATAGATGATGGCTCTTGTGTTGTGAAGTGCCTTTTTTGGTGATTGGAAAGTAGACCGACGTGTTCAAAAATAAATGTCTTAGACAAAACAAGCTTGGTATGAAGTGGGAAGATCCGTGACAAAACTTTACATAAATGAATGTAGGCTACAATACAATTTATTGAATAAATAGTAGCCCTAGATATTAAACACAGGCACTTTGTAACTTGTTCATTCTGAGCATGATCTCAAAAAATACACATAACATGAGCTAATATTATTTTTCCTTGGAAAATGTATCAATCGGACAAAGGGAAACTTGTATCAAATTAATGAATTATTCTGCAGTTATTACTAGTCGCAAGTCTAAGATTTCCTGCTGTTTAAATGTAATTTCAATTATTGATATACCTATTGATTCTCATAAATGTATTAATGCTGTAGGTCTATAAATGCACAACTGACAGCCTACCTCATAACCCAAACTCAATAATCTAGCATATAGATTTAATAACCTACATTTCATCATCTTGTAATGATCCAATTAAATACGTTTAATCATGCTTGTATTCAAGAAAATGACACTCAGTATATTTGCATTGCATTATTAGCATTCACCATTAGCATACTTTGCTTATAAATGTTAAGGTTCCAGCACCTTCATCTTTTCAGAGGTAGTGAGCAGCACGTGGCGAGGTCAACGCGTGCGGCTTCAGGGTGCGTGACCTGACTTTGGTCCTCACTCAGTGCGTTGGACTTTTGAAGGTGATCTGGGGCAAGGCGTGCTGTGAGGTTGTGCGGGTCTTGATACCTTCATCTTTCGGGCGGTGGGTTTGACCCATGCTGTGTGGAGCTGACCCCTATCTATTATTGATATTAAAGTCTTTGAAATGTTCCCTTGCACAGGTGACTCCAAAGCCATTTTGGTTTATGTGGATTGTTTGAAGCGTTGATAGTGAGGTATACGCAAACGTGAATTAGTCATTATTTTCTATTGTATGAGCCTGTATGATCTTATTAATATGCAATCATTATTAAATAAAATAATTTGATTGTTTAATTACCAGTTTGTGATATAGATGTGTAGCTACCAATGTCAGAAATACATTTTGATAGGGTAATTGTAACCTATTTTACTGTAGGTAAATTGTAAAAAAGAAGCAGCTTTGTGATAATGAGAAATGTAATTGTCTGAATAGCGATGGGGGATACCTTAAACGGAAATCTCGTATGCACCTCCTCCTGACAACAAATTATGCATGCAGTCGGAAAAAGGAGGCAGTCTGAGTAGCACATCACGACCCAGTTCAAAAAGGTTGCTGCGTGTGTGTGTCGCGTAGACTGCAAAGGATGACAGTGAAGCGAGCAGCTGCACAGGCAACAGCAGATGACAGTAGATAGAGCTAGTGTTTGTTCCTAGTCTCTCTATTTCAAGATTTGAGACAATAGTATAAGGCAGCCAGAGCTCAACAGTAGCATAACGGAAAATACCAAAAATTGGCACGTCTGTGGGTATTCCAGATGTGGGGAGTGTCTCTACCAAAGCATCATAGTCGGGGTCTAGACGCGAGATGGAAAGACAGGGAGTTCCCCGATAGAACAACTACATTGAGAAGAATTGATCCGGCGGACTTGGTTTAAAAGTTACTTCTTGGATGTTGACGAAGCTTGAATCGAAAATGGTTCAGAACGTGGTTCTGGTGTTTTTTCGCAGGAGACTCAGCCAGAGACCAAATGTGGAAGAGTTGGAGAGTCGGAATATCCTAAAACGTGAGTTGTAAAATTATTTTAATATCTGCTATTTTTATATATATATATTTTCATTAAGCTATGTGAAATTCATGCACAATTTCTGAATAAATCTACCAAGGTAGACAATAAGCCTACATAAATGTATTATGATAAATACATTCACTCATGTAAAATTCAGGAGGCGGAACAGATAAGCGCACATCGTCTTCCAACATACATAACCCAACTTGATGTTGGCCAAAATGTTGGTGATGGCATTCTCAGGAGACCATTTTATTAGGATCTGGATCTGACCCTCAGTGGAACAAGATTCACACTCCTGTAAGGAATTATGTTTTAAACTTTCAAATATATCCCCATGGATTAGACTTCATTCGTAATGTCTGAAGCCTGTGTCTCTACAGTCACAGAGTGGAACACAGTGGGACACTCTTTCACCAGTAGATAAGGTTTAGGGTCAAACAGTGATATGTAGATTAGAGGGAAAACAGTGATGAAAACAAGTGACATCATTATTGGGAAATGTTTTCCAACCTCTCAAGTGTTCTTATCAGTGTCTTTGTCATATCACTAATTATTTTCTTCTCCTTGGTTTAGAGAGAAATGACCAGACAGAACAAGAAGAGAGGAGGGAGATCAAACAGCGGCTCAACAGAAAGGTATGTTACACCATTATTATACAAATTAATTACTCTAGTATTATTACAGTAATGCAACCTGCTGACATCAGATTTATTTCTTCTGACTAGTACTTGTTCTGTTTGTATATTTTGTGTTAATCTCATGCTGTGCACTAGATAAATATTTATTTTGCTCTGGATAAGAACATAAAAATATGTACATTGGTCCTAAAAGACCTTGTATGGCAAAATCGTTACTTTTCTGGGAGCAGCATTTTGATGCAAAATCACAAATGAATACAGGAAAAAGTCAAACATGGGTAGCTAATGTAGTCCTTATTCAACCAAACATGTGCCTGTGAAATGACTGTACTCATTCATACCAATGCCTCTCTGTTCCCATGGTGTATTTCAGCTCAATCAGCGGCCCACAGTTGACGAGCTACGGGACCGAAAGATTCTCATCCGTTTCAGTGACTATGTAGAGGTGGCCAAAGCTCAGGATTACGACCGAAGAGCAGACAAGCCCTGGACCAGGCTCTCTGCAGCCGATAAGGTGCGTGTCATTGGTGTCAAAAACAAGGAACCCTTCTGCAGCATCTCTTCCATTTCACATTCACCACTTAAAGTGGCTGGCACATACCCTTATCAGAGCATGTTGTGATGTAGGGCCTATTTATTAAAGGCCTAAAAGCATTGAGTTCTGGAACTGTGAAAACATACTGTTGTCCTTGCTACCACCTCCATAGCGCCAGCATGTCTCACTGTTATGGCTAAGACCTTGTCATATTTTTTTTTTACTACTCTCAAACTACGTGACAATTTTCGTGGGTTAATGTGCGATGTCCGTCTCCGCTTAAAGGATGCTCTCTAGTCTAACGCTCGTTGTATTCCTCCACAGGCGGCTATCCGAAAGGAGTTGAACGAATTCAAAAGCACCGAGATGGAGGTGCACGCCTCGAGCAAGCACCTCACAAGGTAAGTGGGTGTGATTGCTTCTATTCTCTGCTGCGGCTGCCTCTATTTTTAGCTCCCCAGAAAAGATCCACAGAGCTAAAGATCGATGTGCATGCTTAAAAGGGGGAGGAGGGGAGTCCTTGCTTACCTTCCCGGGGGCCTGATATTGGAAAGAAAAATGACAAATGCTGTCTGTCCCCAATTAAGCATGTGCGGTAAACGAAGATCCTCTAATCAATTTGTGAGTGACCTAGGGAGACAGCGGCCCCACTCACCCGGCACACAAAGCTGTGCTAAAAATAGCCCAAGATTGATGAATAGCTGTAATCATAACTGGAGTGATTACAAAGGCACCTTCTGTGCTCACGATCAGCCCCCCACTCACTCTTTCACCTCCCTCTCCTTTTGTAGGTTCCACAGGCCGTGAATACGAAGGGGAGTTTCTTCTGTGAAGAAATAATGCTGAGCCTAGAATTTTCGGTTGCTGCGTCGGTGGCGGTTAGAAACTGCCGGAGCCCGGAGGACATTCTTCCAGAGCCCATTCCTTTGTCTGCAGGGTATCCTCAATTCCTCCAGCGCGCCCCTAGGTTTCGTCGAGGGGAGGTGGACAGACGGTGATGTTTGGGGGTGTGACAGTGAATCCCGGAGGCTGTGTCTCCAACGTGGGAGCTGACTGGAGGAAGAAGACTAAAGGCAGAACCTCGAACTCGGACTCCGTCTATCTGCCCGTCGGTTAAGATGGAGCTGAGGGAAGAACAATGCCTGTGTGTGCGGGTTTTTTCAAACTGACTCCTTTGAGAATGTGGTTGAATGCGTACAGGGAAGATGACGTTGTGCATGTGACCAGCTTCACCTTTTTTTTTTTTTTTGAATAACGTGTCACTTGAGGGGGATGGGGGGAGGGGGGGGGGACTGTGGTCGGCCGTGGGTGAATTTCGTACCAACTGTATCTGTCAATCTGAACCGGACTGTCAATGTTTTCACTCAAGAGAGAACCTTTGTAAGCACTACTTGTCTTCAAAATACAAGGTCTTCAAAAAAAATGTATGCATCTTATTTTTGGTAATCACCATTTTTTAAAAGTATTAATAAATGGATTGCTAGGTAGCTGAACAGGTAAAAGCCTCAATCCAGCCTTCCCCTTTGTATTGCTCAGAAAGTAGCAAGATACCGTAGTAAGCAGAGTGAATGTGAGATTCATGGGTCTGACAGGCAATATGAGAAAATATACAGCAGGGCTCTCCAACCCTTTTCCTAGGTTTTCGCTCCAACCCTAATAATTACCGAGTTGATAAGGGTCTTTCTAGAAATATAGGGGCCAATATGTGACATCAGGGTAAAAATGTAAATGGTTTGATATACGATTTTCTTGCAGCTTCACGGGTAGTTACAGGAATAAATGTCTAGGTAGGCACAAAACCATAACTTCACCTAGCAACAAAACATCTACATGTCACAAGAAACATGGACACTGAACGTTTCTTTGTCATGCCTAGTTGCCAGCTCTTTTTGTGCTTTAGTCAACTTCTCTATCATTTATAGTCATGCTAAACATTCCTGAAGAATTAAAAAGATAAACAGTATTTTTATGTTTTAGTAGTTGATATAATATCATATACTAATACAATGGGTTCTGTCAAATCATTGACAATAATGAAATCATTATAATCAGTAAACCCTTCAAGCATTGTGTGTGTGTTTGAAAACTAGCTGTCAAATTATTGCTTCCTTTGTCCTTGTTTCCTCCACTGCTTGTCTCGCCTTGAAAGTGCATTGTAGCCTATGGGGAGGAACCTTCACTCCTCTCCCCCAATGTGCTGTGAGAGGGAGGTGAGGAATGGGCGAAACAAGGGGAGAATCTCAATTGCATTTCCTTGATTCCTCAGGTCCTCTATCCTCGGCTGTCTCAAACCATTGGATAAGAAGGTGAGCGTGGAAGGACTGCTGACCATCTCATCCAATGGGTTGACAACGGATGCGACGAATCAATGAAATGTGATTGCGCTGGAGGGAAGGCTGCCGTCTTATTAACCGTCTTAACCAACAACGCTATTTTTTGCATTGCTCGTAACTTGTTTTGTACATAATGTCGCTGCTACCGTCTCTTATGACCGAAAAGAGCTTCTGGACATCGGAACTGCGATTGCTCACCTCAAACTGGACGAAGTGTTTTTCAATGAGTCGGACGGGAGGGATATAATACAGAAACCCGACCAGGCCCAGATCCCCGTTATTCGTAGGAGAAGGAAACAGATTTCGCAGAGAGCGATCAGTGCCTTGTGAGGAGTGGCTAACCTGCCCTTGCCTTCCGTCCTGCTAGCTAACATTCAATCGCTGGAAAATAAATGGGACGAACGGAAAGCACGTACATATTACCTCAACACCGGTGCCCCTGCACATTGACTCTGTACCGGTACCACCTGTATATAGCCCCGCTATTGTTATTTACTGCTATCCTTTAATCATTTGTTATTCTTATCTCATTTAAAAATATATATTTTCTTAACACGGAATTGTTGGTAAAAAACTTCTTAGGGCTGCAATCCCGTTAACGGGATCGATATGACAACAGCCAGTGAAAGTGCAGGGCGCCAAATTCAAAACAGATCTCATAATAAAATTCCTCAAGCATACAAGTATTTTATACCATTTTAAAGGTAATCTTGTTGTTAATCCCTCAAGTGTCCGATTTCACATTGGCTTTACAGCGAAAGCACCACAAATTATGTTAGGTCAGAGCCAAGCCACAAAAAACACAGCCATTTTTCCAGCCAAAGAGAGGAGTCACAAAAAGCACAAATAGAGAAACTTAATCACTAACCTTTTGATCTTCATCAGATGACACTCATGGGACTTCATGTTACACAATACATGTGTGTTTTTGTTCGGTAAAGTTCATATTTATATCAAAAAATCTCAGTATACATTGGGCGCGTTATGTTCAGTAGTTCCAAAAACATCGGGTGAATTTGCAGAGCGCAACAACAATTTACAGAAATACTCATAAATGTTGATGAAAATACAAGTGTTCTACATGGAGATATACTTCTCCTTAATGCAACCGCTGTGTCAGATTAAAAAAAAAAAAAGCTTTACAGAAAAAGCAAACCATGCTATAATCTGAGAACAGCGCTCCGAGAACAAATACATATCCGCCATGTTGGAGTCAACAGAAGTCAGAAATAACATTATAAATATTCACTTACCGGTACCACCGGTACCACCTTTGATCTTCATCAGAATGCACTCCCAGGAATCCCAGGCCCACAAATGTTTGATTTATTCGATAATGTCCATAATTTATGTCCAAATAGCTACTTTTGTTAGCGCGTTTGGTAAACATCAAAACTCACGAAGCGCGTTCACTAGTTGCAGACAATGTCCAAAAAGTTCCGTTACAGACCGTAGAAACCTGTCAAACGATGTATGGAATCAATCTTTAGGATGTTTTTAACATAAATCTTCAATAATATTCCAACCAGAAAATTCCTCTCTCTTCAGAAAAGCAAAGGAACCTCATGTGAAATGCGTGTGACCAGCGTGTGACTGCTGGCAGACCTCTGACTTAATCCACTCTCATTCGGCCCCACTTCACAGTAGAAGCCTCAAACAAGTTTCTAAAGACGTTGACATCTAGTGGAAGACTTGGGAAGTGCAAGATTACCAATATCCCACTAACTTCAATAGGGGCTGAGTTGAAAATCGACCAACCTCAATTTTCCACTTCCTGGTTGGATTTTTTTCTCAGGTTTTTGCCTGCCTTATGAGTTCTGTTATACTCACAGACATCATTCAAACAGTTTTAGAAACTTCAGAGTGTTTTCTATCCAAATATACATATATATATATATATATATATATATATACTGCTCAAACAAATAAAGGGAACACTTAAACAACACAATGTAACTCCAAGTCAATCACACTTCTGTGAAATCAAACTGTCCACTTAGGAAGCAACACTGATTGACAAATTTCACATGCTGTTATGCAAATGGAATAGACAACAGGTGGAAATTATAGGCAATGAGCAAGACACCCCCAATAAAGGAGTGGTTCTGCAGGTGGTGACCACAGACCACTTCTCAGTTCCTATGCTTCCTGGCTGATGTTTTGGTCACTTTTGAATGCTGGCGGTGCTTTCACTCTAGTGGTAGCATGAGACGGAGTCTACAACCCACACAAGTGGCTCAGGTAGTGCAGCTCATCCAGGATGGCACATCAATGCGAGCTGTGGCAAGAAGGTTTGCTGTGTCTGTCAGCGTAGTGTCCAGAGCATGGAGGCGCTACCAGGAGACAGGCCAGTACATCAGGAGACGTGGAGGAGGCCGTAGGAGGGCAACAACCCAGGAGCAGAATCGCTACCTCCGCCTTTGTGCAAGGAGGAGCAGGAGGAGCACTGCCAGAGCCCTGCAAAATGACCTCCAGCAGGCCACAAATGTGCATGTGTCTGTTTCTGACCGTTTGAGCAGACTCCATGAGGGTGGTAGAGAGCCTGACGTCCACAGGTGGGGGTTGTGCTTACAGCCCAACATCGTGCAGGACATTGGCATTTGCCAGAGAACACCAAGATTGGCAAATTCGCCACTGGCGCCCTGTGCTCTTCACAGATGAAAGCAGGTTCACACTGAGCACGTGACGCCGTGGAGAATGTTCTGCTGCCTGCAACATCCTCCAGCATGACCGGTTTGGCGGTGGGTCAGTCATGGTGTGGGGTGGCATTTCTTTGGGGGCCGCACAGCCCTCCATGTGCTCGCCAGAGGTAGCCTGATTGCCATTAGGTACCGAGATGAGATCCTCAGACCCCTTGTGAGACCATATGCTGGTGCGGTTGGCCCTGGATTCCTCCTAATGCAAGACAATGCTGGACCTCATGTGGCTGGAGTGTGTCATCAGTTCCTGCAAGAGGAAGGCATTGATGCTATGGACTGGCCCACCCGTTCCCCAGACCTGAATCCAATTGAGCACATCTGGGACATCATGTCTCGCTCCATCCACCACCACAGACTGTCCAGGAGTTGACGGATGCTTTAGTCCAGGTCTGGGAGGAGATCCCTCAGGAGACCATCCGCCACCTCATCAGGAGCATGCCCAGGCGTTGTAGGGAGGTCATACACACTACTGAGCCTCATTTTGACTTGCTTTAAGGACATCAGGAGCATGCCCAGGTGTTGTAGGGAGGTCATACACACTACTGAGCCTCATTTTGACTTGCTTTAAGGACATTACATCAAAGTTGGATCAGCCTGTGGTGTGGTTTTCCACTTTAATTTTGAGTGTGACTTCAAATCCAGACCTCCATGGGTTGATAAATTTGATTTCCATTGATAATTTTTGTGTGATTGTTGTCAGCACATTCAACTATGTAAAGAAAAAACTATTTAATAAGAATATTTCATTAATTCAGATCTAGGATGTGTTATTTTAGTGTTCCCTTTATTTTTATGAGCAATATATATATATATATTAGCAACTAGGACTGAGGAGCAGGCAGTTTACTCTGGGCACCTTTTCATCCAAGCTACTCAATACTGCCCCTGCAGCCATAAGAAGTTAAGGGCTTGTAAATAAGCATTTCACTGTACACCTGTTGTATTCAGCGCATGTGACAAATACAATTTGATTTGATATGCAATTTACATTTTCCCAAGGACAGAGGAAGTAAGTATTTGACAGCCATGCAGTCTGTTATTTTTTAAATCATCACTGTATGTCTAATAAGTCACTTTATTTAATGAAAATAAATTATCAAAACAAATATTTGAGTAATTTCCCTGAGACTCCTTTGGCCCTTGAAATGCTCAGTCTGATCATGTGCGCATTAAACACATTTTAAGATATTTACATACACAGCCCTGATTGGCTGATAGGATGGTCTAGAACCCATCCCCTTACCCAGATGAACAGTCATTGGTCTATTATAACCAGATCACATTGTTGTGACACCATGTGGGCCAAAAATTCCATACCACCTGAACATTATAATTTTCTCAATTTCAGTGTTATTTTGACCTTATAGTAGGGCCGGAACGATACCAGTATTGCGATACTCGTTTGTATCGTGGCAAGGAAACAAAAACACTTAGCGAATTTAACTTCTTTAGGAAAACAGCCCTAATGTTGGAAACTCCAGAGTCACATTTATTTATTTTACTACTGCCATGGAAAAACATTGCGATCTTAATATCAACCTGGCCCTACCTCAGTGTGTGTGTGGAAATATCATTAAAAAAAAACTGGAAAATCACCTTTTTAACTGCACTGCCCCTTTAACAGTGTTATACCGTGCCAGACTAACTGATCGCACTACCATAATACTCATGGCCTTCCCAGAAACAACCCCTAGCCCCTACTGCCCAGAGTCTAGACACTTGTGGAGATCTGAGAGGGATTGATGGGTGGTAACATGGTGAGCTGCACCGTACCCTCTAAAAGGCTTGGTGGAATTTTAGCGGTATTGCTGACACCTGTCCAATCCTCTCAGATCTCCACAAGTGTCTAGGGGTAGGGGCTGATCCTGGACAGGACCCCACAATCCTCCGGGTATGTGGTGGACCTACTGCACGACTTGAGGCATTGGTTGGATTTTTCATTCCATTTCTATACACACACGGATTTGCACAGGTGCAAGCTGGACGCACCCTATCAGGCTGATAAGACAGTTCTGAGTAGCTGAAGACCTGCTGTAAACAGTGAAAGGATATATTTAACATGTCTACTATTCACACCCTTGCTTAATTCCAGCTAGTTAGATGTGCAACCACTGACTAACTATAGCTATGGGAATATCTATAGTCTAGCAATAGATACTGTTGTTTTGGCTGCATGGCATCATTGAACAAGATTAGCAATGGTTAGTTAGATACCTAGGATATACCAGTCAGCTAACCATTTACTGTAACAGCAGTCACACTAAATCTTACGCAGAAATGAAGAAATCATACCTTATTTTGGCACTGTAGCTCAATTAATGAATAGATTCGTAGAATGGAGTTAGAAGGGTGAACTCCTACTTTGAAAGGACAGAAAGTGTTGGCTGTGCACTTAACCAATGACATGTATTCCACATTTAACCCCACCCACGTGAAAATCTAAATATCAAGTTGTTTTTGGGGTTTTATACAGAAAAACAAAAAACAAGCCTTTAATATTTCAATTAAAAAATGAATAAAGAAGCTGTTTTCATGTTCCGATTGCTCCATTTTAATTTGGAAAACAAAATCTACATTTACATGAACCGTAATCTTACCTCAGGAATCTTGACAATGTTGTCCACGACATAGGCTAATTATCTTGACTACCGTAACAGACACAAATGTTTTGTTAATTCTCCAGATCAACATTAATTCCCGCACTTTGGTTGCTGTTCAATCGTGTGCAGAATCACACCTGCTCTTGACTGTCATTCAGAAAATCCTTTACCCATGTAACTAAATAGCTAGACATCTAATGCGCATCAAACAACTATTATGCATTATTTGATTCATCTGGTTAAAGTTGGTCTTTGTTAGAAGCATTAGATTTTGCAATCCATACATTATTTGGGATATGTGTGCCCATAAACTGTTTTCACACCGTAACATAGGGAGACATTACGAGGTTAGTGCACTTCCGAGATCTCCATACAAGAGCCCAACAGCAATATTCAGGAATTTTACAGGATCAAATTCAATGTGTAAATTAAATTGATAAATGCTTAGTATATGATATGACAAACAGCAGTATCATAAATCTAAGGAAAGAAAGGTAGTGTTTTATGAAGACTCCAAGCATGAGAAAGGGTTTAAACATGGGTGATTCAACTCATTATGTTGAATGTATCTATGTCCCCCCTTTTATATCCTAAATGTATTCACGTGAAAAAAAAGGCTAATTATTATTGACTTTAACAGCTCCAAACAGATGTTCACTACAAGAAATGCTCACTGGTACCCTAGTTTATAGAAAGACCCAGAAGCTGAATCAGGTTAGTTACAACTGTGGTTGGAGCGAAAACAACCTACAGGAGGGTAGCTCTCCAGGAACAGGTTTGGTGAGCCCTAACATACAGCGCATTCGGAAAGTATTCAGACCACTTGAATTTTTCCACATTGTTACAGCCTTATTCTAAAATGGATTAAATGTTTGTTTTCCCTCATCAATCTACACACAATACCTCAGTGACAAAGCAAAAACAGGTTTTTAGACATGCTTGAAAATGTATAAAAACAACGGAAATATCACATTTACATAAGTATTCAGACCCTTTACTTAGTACTTTGTTGAAGCACCTTTGGCAACAATTACAGCCTTGCGTCTTCTTGGATATGACGTTACAAGCTTGGCAGTTGTATTTGGGTATTTTCTCCACTTCTCTGCAGATCTTCTCAAGCTCTGTCTGGTTAGAAGGGGAGGCTCGCTGCACAGCTATTTTCAGGTCTCTCTAGAGATGTTTGATAAAGTTGAAGTCCAGGCTCTGGCTGGCCACTCAAGGACATTCAGAGACTGTCCCGAAGCCACTCCTGTGTTGTCTTGGCTGTGTGCTTAGGGTCGTTGTCATGTTGGAAGGTGAACTTAATACACATTTTTGTTTTAAAAAGTTTAATAAACTTAGGCAACCTTAACAGCAAACAAATAGCAGGCAACCTTGTACAGATAAAATGCCATTCAAACAATGTTCACAGAAATGCATTATTTATATTGAAAATACTACTCTTATGGAGAGACAGTTAAAACTATAAAAAGTTATTAGTGTCAAACATCACTGCAAAAATACAAAAATGATCTGATATTTTTTTTTAAATATAAATTCACATTTGATAATTTTTTAAATAAGGCATGTATATATATTTCTTTAACTTATGCTTAATATATTAAATTTGATTACAGCTAACGTAGAATGACGGGCAAACTTCACAGAACACAAACATATCTTATAAATGTGCAGAGGTACTTGATTTGGGTTTAAAATCTTGGTCCCTCTGGCAGGAAAAGAGCCTGTAGTCCTCTCCTCACACTCATTATCTCCTCGTCTTGCTGAGGAGAGACACACAAAAACACAGCCCTCAAATACACTTGCAACACCTCAGGGGATGCAGTCTCAGTCTGCACTAATAAAGGTAGCACTTTTGAGTAGGACTTTCAAAAGAGGGACCTCTTTAATATTAATATCCCATAAATCTAAGCTGGGGGGGGGGGGGGGGGGGTTCTACTAAACTATATGTAATTGAAGGACATAATTTAGCTGATTGATTTTTAATTTTAAGACCCCTAGAAGTATATAAAAAATATATTTTTGGCCTTACTGCTATTAGCCCATACAAACGGATTGAATAACATATCGTCCCCCCCAAAAATCTGAAGGAAGTTTGTTCTGAAGTGTATATATATATAATTTATTTTTTACATGTATTTAACCCCTTATTTGTGGCACTAAACAGTCTCCAGATTTTCTTTCATTCATTTTTTCAACTGGTGCCGGGTAACCTTCAGACGAGTCTTGTGAGGCCTGTGGGCATTCTAGAGCAAAACAATCGACGTGTTCGTGAGAGTCTCACCTTTCCACAGAGGGGTCATATTAGTGTGTAACCCAAACTGTTTGGACGCTACAGACAGAAGTTGGCATATCAGCTGTACCGACTTCAGACGAGTCCCAAGACTCTTGTGGGGGTCGTAAGAGCCTCATCTTTCCATAGGGGTCATAATAGTTTGTGGGCCGAACCTGTTCGGACACTACAGACAATTTTCGGGATGTCTCATGGTCTGACAAACGTGTTGTGAACTGAGATGCATCCATTACAAAAAAACATATCTCTAGCTTTAAACTGACAGATTTTTTTTTAGGGGGATTTAATGCCGTGCGGTGGAAAGAGAGATGGGTCTAATTGTTTTTTAGTGCCTTGCCTAGTCACAACTGTCATTTCCACTCACCATTTCCTTGAAGAGTCTGTCCTGAACTGATTTCATGTCTTTCCTCATCAGGCACATCTGAACCCACAGTGGGTGACAACAAATACTTGTTAAGGTTTGAACTCTTCACAGTGGCACACGGCAGAGAAAATGGGGATAAGCATAATGCCATACTGCACAACACAGGACTGAAATCCTATTGCTTAAAACTGAGCTCAGATGAGCTGAGTTTCTGGTAAAAAACAACATTGTAACAGGTACGCCTGTGAGACATAAGGAATGCATGTTGATCAAAACATAAGGTGACATGTACTTTAGATTTCGTGGGTCGGCTGTTCCTCTTTCCCTATTCTCTGTACTTGTGCTGTATGGAATTGTTGTGTTTATGATCAACATAGTGGGCTACAGTTTATATGAAGCGGGAGGCTACAGTGTAGATGAAGTCTAGCGCTAAAGTTTGGATGATCCACACCTGAGAGGTGAAGATCCTCTCCTCGTACTCCAGGCTGTGACACACATCGGTCTGGAAGGTACTCTTGAGGCTCTGCAGTCTGAGGAGGGCAAAGAATGAAAAAGGTGAAGAAGAGCACATGAAAGAGCAAATGAGCCATGGGTGAGAGAGAGCGTGCGAGAGAGGGAGGAGAAAATGAAATATAAAAATACTAAACCTTTACCACTATCACATTTGTGTGTTTTTGTTGTATTGTAAATAAAAAAACACCAGTTGTTCATAAATAATAAAAAACAATGAGGGACATGAATGTATCAGGGACATGACCTCACAGTGGTGTTGCATTGTTTTAAAGTAGAGAAGTCAGGTTAGAACTAGGACAATAAACTGAAAATTATTGACACTGACCATACCGATCACTTATTGCAGGAATTTTGCTGATATCGTTCATTACGAAAAGTAGCCTATACTAGAGAACTGTAAAGTTTGAAATGAAATAAGTTTGATAATATGGGGCGGGGCGATTGTTACAACCATCAAACTAGTAAATCATGTCACATGCACCGAATACAACAACCTCACCGGGAAATGCTTATTTACAAGACCTTAACCAACAATGCAGTTCAAGAAAAAGAGTTAAGAAAATATTTACTGAATAAACTAAAGTTTTAAAAAAAAGGCTATATACAGGGGGTAAAGGTTAGTCGAGGTCATTTGTAAACTGACTATGGATAGATAATAAACAGAGTAGCAGCAGTGTAAAAACAAAGGGGTGGGGGTCAATGTAAATGTTCGGGTGGCCATTTGATTAATTCATCAGCAGCAGTCTTATGGCTTGGGGGTAGAAGCTGTTAAGGAGCCATTTGAACCTAGACTTGGCGCTCCGGTACCGCTTGCCGTACAGTAGCAGAGAAAAGTCTATGACTTGGGTGACTGGAGTCTGACAATTTTTGGGGCCTTCCTCTGACACTGCCTAGTATGTAAGTCCTGCATGTCAGGAAGCATGGCCCCAGTGATGTTCTGGGCCGTACGCTCTACCCTCTGTAGCGCGTTACGGTTAGATGCTGTGCAGTTGCCATACCAGGCGATGATGCAACCGGTCAGGATGTTCCTGATGGTCCAGCTGTAGAACCTTTTGACGATCTGGGGACCCATGCTAAATCTTTCAGTCTCCTGAGGGGGAAAAGGTGTTGTCGTGCCCTCTTCACAACTGTCTTGGTTTGTTTGGACCATGATAGTTCATTGGTGATGTGGACACCAAGGAATTTGAAACTCTTGACCCGCTCCACTTCAGCCCTGTTGATGTTAATGGGGGCCTGTTCCGCCCTCCTTTTCCTATAGTCCACGATCAGCTCCTTTAGTCTTGCTCACATTGAGGGAGAGGTTGTTGTCCTGGCACCACACTGCCAGGTCTCTGACCTCCTCCCTATAGGCTGTCTCATCTTTGTCTGTGATCAGGCCTACCACTGTTGTCGTCAGTAAACTTAATGATGGTGTTGGAGTCATGCTTGGCCATGCAGTCATGGGTGAACAGGTAGTGCAGGAGGGTGACTAAGCCAGACTACGGTTTGCAACTACACATGGGGACAAAGATCGGACATTTTGGAGAAATGTCCTCTGGTCTGATGAAACAAAAATAGAACTGTTTGGCTATAATGACCAATGTTATGTTTAGAGGAAAAGGGGAACGCTTGCAAGCTGAAGAACACCATCCCAACCGTGAAGCACGGGGGTGGCAGCATCATGTTGTGCGGGTACTTTGCTGCTGGAGGGACTGGTGCACTTCACAACATAGATGGCATCATGAGGAAAGGAACATTTTGGTGGATATATTGAAGCAACATCTCAAGACATCAGTCAGGAAGTTAAAGCTTGGTCGCAAATGGGTCTTCCAAATGGACAATGACCCCAAGCATACTTCCAAAGTTGTGGAAAAACGGCTTAAGGACAACAAAGTCAAGGTATTGGAGTAGCCATCACAAATCCCTGACCTCAATCCCATAGACAAATTGTGGGCAGAACTGAAAAAGCATGTGCGAGCAAGGAGGCCTACAAACCTGACTCAGCTACACCAGCTCTGTCAGGAGGAATGAGCCAAAATTCACCCAACTTATTGTGCGAAGCTTGTGGAAGGCTCCCTGAAATGTTTGACCCAAGTGGAGGTGGTCCCTGCACAGGGACAGCTCAGCGGAAATTTCAGAGCGCCACCTATAGTACTTGAGTATAGTACTCGATAAATCTCAAACTTTCATAAAAATACACATGCAAGGTACTGAATTAAAGCTACACTCGTTGTGAATCTAGCCACCAAGTCAGATTTGTAAAATGCTTTTCGGCGAAAGCATGAGAAGCTATTATCTGATAGCATGCACCCCCCCAAAATACCAGCACGACACGTAAACAACAGATTTTGCGGTAGCCGGCGCTACCCAAAACGCAGAAATAAAATATAAAACATTCATTACCTTGGACGAGCTTCTTTGTTGGCACTCCTATATGTCCCATAACCATCACAATTGGGTCTTTTTCCCGATTAAATCCGTCATTGTATACCCAAAATGTCATTTGCTGAAGGCCAGTCTGATGCTGCAAAAAGCCCATTTACAAGACGCAACGTCACTTTTTAAAATTACAAAAGTCGCCTATAAACTTTTACAAATCACTTCAAACGACTTTTCTAAACCAACTTTAGGTATTAATAAACGTTAATGATGTATCAAATTGATCACGGGGAGATCTGTATTCGATAGCAGCAAGTCTGGAAATCATCGTCCATTTTTTCAGTTTCACAACATACTGTGGTGCACCTCAAGAAAGGAGGGGCTTATTCGTGTTGTAACCAAGGATAAATAAAACAGAAAACGACAGCAATGGCGACATCGTGTGGAAGCTGTAGGCGTTTACAGGGGGTCCTCATTTATTTTAGGTCGCATTTAACAATACATTGAATGGCGGACGAATATTTTTGTTGTTGTTTTTGGTAAACAGTTTTACCAGGGATTTTTACTCCTAAACACGTTCTGTTATAGCCACAGACCCGATTTAACCAGTTTTAGAAACTTGTTTTCTATCCACACATACTTATCATATGCATATACTATATTCCTGGCATGAGTAGCAGGACGATTTTTAACAAAAAGCTGCGAAAATTTGCATCATCCATAAACAATTTAAAGGCAATGCTACCAAATACTAATTGAGTGTATGTAAACTTCTGACCCACTGGGAATGTGATGAAAGAAATAAAAGCTAAAATAAATAATTCTCTCTACTATTATTCTGACATTTCACATTCTTAAAATAAAGTGGTGATCCTAACTGACCTAAGACAGGAAATTCTTAATATGATTAAATGTCAGGAATTGTGAAACTGAGTTTAAATGTATTTGGGTAAGGTGTATGTAAACTTCTGACTTCAACTGTATATACACCCTTATACAGTACCAGTCAAAAGTGTAGACACACCTACTCATTCCAGGGTTTTTCTTTATTTTTTACTATTTTCTACATTGTATAATGAATACAACATTATATCAAAATAATGAAATAACACATTTGGAATAATGTAGTAACCAAAAGTGTTAAACAAATCTAAATATATTCAGAATATATATATTTTTCTTGCCTTGATGACAGCTTTCTTGGCATTCTCTCAACCAGCTTCATGAGGTAGTCTCCTGGAATGCCTCGTTAAAAGTTATCTGTGGAATTTCTTTCCTTCTTAATGCATTTGAGCCAATCAGTTGCACTGTGACAAGGTAGGGGTGGTATACAGAAGACAGCCCTATTTGGTAAAAGACCAAGTCCATAATATGGCAAGAACAGCAGTCCATCATTTTAAGACATGAAGATCAGTCAATCTGGAAAATTTCAAGAACTTTGAAAGTTTCTTCAAGTGCAGTCACTAAAACCATCAAGCGCTATGATGAAACTGTCTCTCATGAGGACCGCCACATGAGAGCTGCTGAGGATAAGTTAATTAGAGTTAATTGTACCTCAGATTGCAGCCCAAATAAATGCTTCACAGAGTTCAAGTAACAGACACATCTCAACATCAACTGTTCAGAGGAGACTGCTTGAATAAGACCTTCATGGTCAAATTGCTGCAAAGAAACCACTACTAAAGGACATCAATAAGAAGAGACTTGCTTGGGCCAAGAAACACGAGCAATGGACATTAGACCTGTGAAAATCTGTCCTTTGGTCTGATGAGTCCAAATTTGAGATGCTTGGTTCCAACCTCCATGTTTTTGTGAGACACAAAGTAGGTGACGGATGATCTCCGCATGTGTTGTTCCCACTGTGAAGCATGGAGTGGGAGGTATGATGGTGCTTTGCTGGTGACACTGATTTATTTAGAATTCAAGGCAAACTTAATGAGCACCACTACCACAGCATTCTGCAGCGATACGCCATCTCATCTGGTTTGCGCTTAGTGGAACTATCATTTGTTTATCAACAGGACAATGACTCAACACACCTCCATGCTGTGTAAGGGCTATTTGATCAAGAAGGAGAGTGATGGAGTGTGACATCAGATGACCTGGCCTCCACAATCACCCGACCTCAACCCAATTGAGTTGGACCGCAGAGTGAAGGAAAAGCAGCCAAAAAGTGCTCAGCATATGTGAGAACTCCTTCAAGACGGTTGGAAAAGTATTCCAGGTGAAGCTGGTTGAGAGAATGACAAGTGTGTGTAAAGCTGTCATCAAGGCAAAGGGTGGCTACTTCGAAGAATCTCAAATATAAAATATATTTTTATTTGTTTAACACTTTTTTTGGTTACTACATGATTCCATATGTGTTATTCATAGTTTCGATGTCTTCACAATTATTCTACAACGTAGAAAATTGCAATTAGCACAATTTTTAAGAACTTTGACCCAGTTTGAGATACTTTTCTTTAGTTCTAAACAGTCATGTGAATAGTCATGCTATGACCACATCCCGGAGAAACAAATAACTCAGTTCTTTTGAGACAGAGATCCGGCCTCATTCACAACAGAGATACTTGTATTTTTGGTCACAGTTAATTTCCCCCAGGTTAAAAAAATGATACAATGTGTTATGTGGTCCTTTTGTAATGGAGCAGGGGAGGACTAGAGGCTAAATTGCAATCTTTGCAGTGTGTCCGTTTGAGCGGGGGGGGGGGACAACATTTTCCCACCTGGGACTTTTCACTCCTTGAATGTGGCAGAAAAACACACACACACCTTCTAGTCTCTTTCTCCTGGTAGGAATGGAAAGCCACAGACTGCTTCCTCCAGTATGTCTAAGGAGAGAGAAGTGAACTGATAACACTGATTAAATCAACATACAGTCAACTAAAGCATGGGAGGATTTCCCATAGACAATCCAAACCTGAAAGGGTTGGAATACCGGTATACGGCATTGTCAGGGAGGCCTCTTACTATTAAATACTGTTAATGTAGGAGTTTAACAATGTTACATTTGTTGTGCTAGGTTGATTTACCATTTTAAAAGGAACTCATATATCCATATTATAAGGGCCCTGGTCAGTTTCCACCACATACATGCGACCAACTGAGCGTCTGCTAAATGACTACAATGTCAATGTAATGTAAGTAATCCTACAGTCAGTTCCTTCTCCATGTTCTTTAGAGTGGATTCGTCCTCCTCCAAGTTGTTGATCTCCTTCAGCAGAACACCCCTGACCTGTTCCAGCTTCTGAGACCTACACACACACAGACAGGGGGAGGAGGAAGGGGAGAGATATTGAGGAGACCAAGAGAGATTACATGTCCACAATCTGTCAGAAATTGACATATTCTTGTATACTACACAATGCAATCTTTATTGGTCGATTATACAGACAATGGACATTTGGTAATTCACAGTACCCAGCCCCACCACACACACAACAGAATGGGAGCAGCACAGGGTCAGCCACAGAGCAGCGCCCTTGGGGCAGGTAAAGGGTTAAAAGTGCCTTACTCAAGGTTACATAGGCAGTCAGTGGCACCTGAGATATTGATGTCAGCAACCCTGCTGTTGCCAGTTCACTATTTAGTGTACACTAACTGACCTGTAGTTTTGAACCCTCATGCTGATGGAAGAGACGTGCTGCTGGACGGTCTTCAGAGACTGCTTGGTGTACAGCTCCATACGTCTGGAGCGATTCTGACGCACGTAACAGAGGTAAGTAGAACATATTTAGGGTCTCCCATAGAATACAAAATCCTATTCACAAAGGCCAAATCACCTTTAAGTGACATCAAACCAAATATGGAGATTTTGAAAACGCCAGGAAATTTCAACAACTGAACACATGCCCCATTCACTTCCATTGATTGTTAGCTAGTGGTGGCTAAAGTTAGCTGAAGATTGTAGTGGCTGGATTACAGTTTCTCCTGGCTCAGAGACTACTTTCAAGGTAAGGAATAATCTAACATTAAGTTGTAAAATCCTGGATTTTCCCTTTAAAGGCCTACGGAACTTTTGCAGGGGAGCTACACCGGGGCATCACCTTGTCCCTCCTCACCTTGTTTTGGGGCCCGTGGTCCACCCTGGATAATATTTTGTGTAGAAGGTCTGAGAAGCTCAGTTCCGGTGACTTTTTAAAAGGACTTTCTCATCCAAAATGAATTAAAATAAAATGATGCTGACACAATTTCCACCTCCAGAAATTAGCTGTGTTGTCAAGTGTTGTTGCCATGCTATGTTGTTGTCTTAGGTCTCTCTTTATGTAGTGTTGTGTTTTGTCTACTATATATATATATTTTATCCCAGCCTCCGTCCCCACAGGAGGCCTTTTTCCTTTTGGTAGGCCGTCAGTGTAAATAAGAATTTGTTCTTAACTGACTTGCCTAGTTAAATAAAATAAAACATTTAAAAGCCCAAAAACATATTGGTAAAACATTTTGTTAAAATGATTCCTTAGCTAGATCCCAAATGTGATCCTTTAGAGGGTCCAATGTAGCCGTTTTAATCCATTTTCTTTTATAATTTCTGGGTACAAATTAAGTACCTTACTGTGATTGTTTTCAAATAAGATGGTCAAAAAGAAAGAAAAACAACTTCTTAGCAAAGAGCAATTTCTCAAGCTAAAATGTTGCTAGGACTATCTGAGAGTGGGTGGAAAACTGAAAATGTGCTGTTATTGGCAGAAAGGTTTATAATTCTATTTCTTATTGATCTATTAATTAATTTACTGCATGCTGATGCCACAACTCCCTCCCAACAAACAGTTCTTACACTAAAAGGGCATTATCATCAATGTCTTGGAGGTGATATTTGTGCATCTGTAACTTTCTCACTCATTATTATTCACAAATCATTCAGGACTATCCGTAATCATAGTAGTATCCACATGAATGTAAAAACGTTTAGAAACATATCCTCCTGTGAGTTTGTGTCCAACCAAATACATAGATATCCTTCCCATTGAAGTCAATGGGTCAGTGATGGGTGGACCAGCAGCCATATTGAGTGTACCCATAGCAGTAAAGCGGGAAGTTAAAAAAGCATTCTATTTTCTATGGGTGCAACCTGGAATTTCCTCTGGAGCTCGGAGCTGAACTGGCGACACATGTTGCCCATGTCGTGAGGGGAGCGACCCAGCTCACCCTCCACCTCGGCCTCCACGTCGGCCTCCCAGCTGGATGACGTCACCATGTGGGACGACACCACCCGGCTCAGGTCCCCCTCCGGAGAAACGTCCATGACTAGGAACAACACACAAATGTAGGCATATACAGTTACGAATACACACACATGCAGTCATGAACAAACATATAAAGATCAATAGTATGCTAACAATAGCACCCACCCCATCTCACACACATATCTACTGGATGTGCAAGTGCATCCTTCTCCAAACTGCTCAGAGTTAAAGCTGCAATATGTAACTCTTTGGGCGACCTGATCAAATTCACTTAGAAATCTGAGTTATAGACCTGTCATTCTAATTGAAAGCAAGTCTAAGAAGCAGTATATCTGTTCTACGTGCTCCATTTCTATGCTTCCCATTCTTAAGTTTAGTTTTTGTGTCTTTTACTTTCGGTTTCGTACACCAGTTTCAAACACATGAAAATACAATATTTTTGGTTATTGAAAATATATATTTCAGTGATTTAGATGCTACAATGATTATCTATACTTGCTTGTTTTGTCACAAACTGAAATTAGACAAACTATTAGAATTTTAGCAACCAGGAAATGGCAGTGCGATTTTTGAATATTGCACCTTGAAGATAAATATAACTGTTGGTTTGACTAATCATTACTATAACTATGAATTCAAAAGCAGTGCCTTTTGTGAGACCTAGAGCTTGTTCTGGAAAACCATGGGGGCAGGTGGAGCTGTTTGTCCTAAGGTTTTGTAGATCGCCGTACCCATAGAAATGCATCACATTTAAGTGTTCTATTCAAATCTATGGCTGTACCTGTGTCACGAGCGCTCTTGCTGCTCTGGATGTGGTGATATATTTTCGTGGTTGCCAGCGAGGCCCTGTCCTTTGTTCCATTTCCTTTCTTCTCCTCTTCGTCAGAGCTGCTCTGTTCCTCCCATGCCTGGGCCTGAGCGTGGAGGTTGGGCTTGGCTGCTGAAGTGGAGGGAAAGAATTGAATGAAAGAGAAATTAGTTGAATAAAGGGCTATTTTATGAAGTGAGAACTGGTTCTCCAATTATGTGAACATGAAAACCATATATTGTTGAAAGAATATATATATATATATATATATTAAATGTCGTTCTCACTGGGTTTAAACAGTTTCCTAGGCCTCATCTTGACCGCCTGCCTCCCTCTTCGTGTGCCGCTCTTTCCCTCCTCCTCCGAGTTACTGGACGAGGGGCGGGAGTTGTGGCGCTTGCGCCCGGTGCAGGGACCTATGAGAGGGGAATCAAACGATTGAACCAGACCAAACCAGTAGAGCCTGACCAATAAACTGGTGAACTGATATTATCTGCCAATTATAATGGTTGCCTGAAGAGGGCGCTCTACGGCTGCTCATAGAACATCATTCAGCCCTAGGTCACGACGTGAGAGGAAGTGGTTTGGGGGAGTGGTTTGACGGTGAGTAGATCGCAACAGCCAGCGACAGCGTACTTGAATAAGTCAATTATCAAAAGTACACTTCACCAACCAAGAACACCAGGGGTGTAATCATTAGCCAAACAGTTGCAAAACTAAAACGAGAGTTTCTATTGGACAAATGCAGGAAGGTCCTTCGTTTCATTAGGTTTAAGAACCTTTTTTTTCAACAGAATAAACATAATGAAGACGCCCCTGTACTCATCACATTTACACTTAATTAACGTTAGCTGGCCAGCAATGTAGTTATGCTCTATCTAGCCAGTAAGATACTGTAGTTAGCCTAGCTCAGGGGTCTCCAACAGGTTGATCACGAGCTACCAGTTCAATTTTTTTGAAAGTACATGCAATTCTATGTTCCACTGCAAACTGTCATAAAGAAATTTCACAAGTATCAGACTGCGCAAGCTCCCAGCTATTATCTTATCCAGTGTTTCCCAAACTTTTTATAGTCCCGTACCCCTTCAAACATTCAACCTCCAGCTGCATACCCCCTTAGCACCAGGGTCAGCGCACTCTCAAATGTTGTTTTTTGCCATCACTGTAAGCCTGCCACACACACACACACTATACGATACATTTATTAAACATAAGAATGAGTGTGAGTCTTTGTCACAACCCGGCTCATGGGAAGTGACAAAGAGCTCTTATAGGACAAGGGCACAAATAATAATCAACAACTTTGGTTTGAGTTCATTTGCACACAAAAAAATCATACAATGATGGAAAAAACAGTGTGTTGTCCTTGTTAATGCAGACAGAGAAAAGCTCCAACTTGTCCTGCACATTGAATATAGTTGTGGAGAGTCCCTGTAATCCTAGATTCAGATCATTCAGGTGAGAAAAAATATCACCCAGATAGGCCAGTTGTGTGAAAAATTGATCAACATGCGAGCGGTCAAACAAGTGAAAATTATGGTCAGTAAAGAAAACTTTAGGCTCGTCTCTCAATTAAAAAAAACGTGTCAATACTTTGCACCTTGATAACCAGCGCACTTCTGTATGTTGTAAAAGCATTACATGGTCGCTGCCCATTCCAATGCATAGTGCAGAAAATAATGAGAGTTCAGGGGCCTTGCTTTAACAAAGTTAACCACTTTCACTGTAGTGTACAAAATGTTTTTCAAGCGGTCAGGCATTCCCTTGGCAGCAAGAGCCTCTCGGTGGATGCTGCAGTGTACCCAAGTGGTATCGGGAGCAAATGCTTGCAAGCGCGTTACCACTACACTATATCTCCCTGTCATGGCTTTTGCGCCATCAATACAGATACCAACACATCTTGAGCACCAAAGTCTATTTGATGTCACAAAGCTGTCCAGTACTTTAAAAATATCCTCTCCTGTTGTAATGGTTTCCAGTGGTTTGCAGAAGAGGATGTCTTTGTTAATTGACCCCCCATAAACGTAATGGACATAGAGTTGAAGTCAGAAGTTTACATACACCTAGGTCAGAGTCATTCTACAAATTTCACTCCACAAATTTCTTGTTAACAAACTATAGTTTTGGCAAGTAAGCTAGGACATCTACTTTGTGCATGACACAAGTTATTTTTTACAACAATTGTTTACACACTGATTATTTCACTTATAATTCACTGTATCATAATTCCAGTGGGTCAGAAGTTTAGTATAAACACCATGGGACCACGCAGCCGTCATACCGCACAGGAAGGTCTCCTAGAGATGAACGTACTTTGGTGCAAAACGTGCAAATCAATCCCTGAACAACAGCAAAGGAGCTTGTGAAGATGCTGGAGGAAACAGGTATAAAAGTATCTATATCCACAGTCAAACAAGTCCTATATCGACATAACCTGAAAGGCCGCTCAGCAAGGAAGAAGCCACTGCTCCAAAACCGCTTTTTGGAGAAATGTCCTCTGGTCTGATTAAACAAAAATAGAACTGTTTGGCCATAATAACCATTGTTATGTTTCGAGGAAAAGGGGGGAGGCTTGCAAGAGCCGAAGAACACCTTTGCTTGCTGCAGGAGGGACTGGTGCACTTCACAAAATAGATGGCATCATGAGGAAAGGAAAATTATGTGGATATATTGAAGCAACATCTCAAGACATCAGTTAGGAAGTTAAAGCTTGGTTGCAAATGGGTCTTTCAAATGGACAATGACCACAAGCATACTTCCAAATTTGTGGCAAAATGGCTTAAGGACAACAAAGTCAAGGTATTGGAGTGGCCATCACAAAGCCCTGATCTCAATCCCATAGAAAAATTGTGGGCAGAACTGAAAAAGCGTGTGCGAGCAAGGAGGTCTACAAACCTGACTCAGTTACACCAGCTCTGTCAGGAGGAATGGGCCAAAATTCACCCAACTTATTGTGGGAAACTTGTGGAAGGCTACCCGAAATGTTTGACCCAAGTTAAACAATTTAAAGGCAATGCTAACAAATACTAACTAACATTGCCCACTGGGAATGTGATGAAAGAAATAAAAGCTGAAATAAATCAATCTCTCCACTATTATTCTGACATTTCACATTCTTCATTTAAAGTGGTGATCCTAACTGACACAAGATAGAGAATGTTTACTAGGATTAAATGTCAGGAATTGTGAAAAACTGAGTTTAAAGTTATTTGGCTAAGGTGTATGTAAACTTCCGACTTCAACTGTATACCAAGAGCTGTGCCAGGCCAGCCAAGTCTGTTGACTCATCCAGCTGTGACGCATAGAATTCACTGGCTTTTATGCGAAGTAGTAATTATTTCAAAACATCTCCTTCCATGTCACTGATGCGTTGGGAAACAGTGTTGTTTGATGAAGACATTGTCTGTGTAGTTTTTTGGGCCTTTTCCCCCAGCATTGTCCCAGCCATATCCGCGGCAGTAGGAAGAATTAAGTCCTCCACAATAGCATGGGGCTTGCCTGTCCTAGTCACTCGGTAGCACACAATACAAGACGCTTCTAGCCCCTTCTTATTAAATGGTATCTGTTGCCTTTATACATGTCTTACTACTCGAAAGTCGTCTTAATTCTCGCTCAAAAAACTCCTGAACAGGCAGTTAACTGTTCCTAGGCCGTCATTGAAAATAAGAATTTGTTCTTAACTGACTTGCTTAGTTAAATAAAGGTTAAATGGCCCAACGTCCCTGTCTGTTGTTCAGTGCTTTCCCGGGTAAGGGGGCAGTAGCTCTTCGGCTGCATCAGATTCACAACTGCCAGTGTCCATGCTAGCTGGGCGAACAACAAATGTAGATTTACTGACTTGTGGAAGCAGCACATCTAATGCTAGCATCAGTAAATCTACATTTGTTGTTCGCCCAGCTAGCATGGACACTGACAGTTGTGTCGTCGACAACCAATATGTATGTGTCTCTATTAATTTTTTTAACCATTTGTGTCCCGATTCAGGACGCAAGTCATGACTTCACAGGAGAGCCTTTTGAACATACTTACATACTACATAAAAATATTAAAATCAAAATGCGTTTTTTGGCAGAAATGCCTTCTCGAACATGTGAACTTTTATGTGCCTTAATATCAAACTTGTATGTCATCTGTAAATATGAATACATTTGTTAAATTACAAGCCTAGTTGGCTTAGCCACAGAGAAAAAGCAGCAACCTTCCTGCTAGCGATGATTGGCTGAGATAATCAGTGAGCTGGACATGCCGAGAGATGAGTTTGGATTGGTCTGCAGTGTTGCATCTTGTGTCTATAAAATGAGCTGCTCATAATGCGTAGATAAATCCTTTCTACTGCATTTAAAAAAAAAGATATACTGTTAGCCATGGAGAACTGCAAATATGTTGCTACTGCTCTCAATAACATTGTTGCCCTGAATTTATCAGGCATTATCGACAAAGGTCACTATGAAAAGGTTGCGATGGACTACTTTCTGGACGACGAATGCTGACTCTCTCTCACTCTGAAAATAACATGTTTTGAAATCAGCGGAACACAACGGGCCAAACAAGCTGTGCAAACTAAACGGAAACAACACAGGGTGTCTTATAAAAGGGGTTGCAGTCTCCCGTAAAGCTTTCATCCATGTATACAGGTAAGAATCTAACTACAGATTCAGATATTATACGTTTCTAATTTTGTCAGAAAGTTGTTTTCATTGCAAGCTAAAGCTTGCTGTTAGCTAGCCAGCTGGAGATCAATGGCTTGCTTGCTAACTAATAACATTAAACCTAACGTTATTTGGTTAACTTTAGCTTGCTATTCCAATCGGTTTGTATTGCTAGTAACGTTACTCTATGGATTGGGATTATAGTTAATTCATTAGCTAGCTAATGTTAACGTGACATGTCTAAACAAAATATCCAAAGTTAAAGCTTGCTGTTAGCTAGCTAACATTAGCGGAGGTTAGGTGGCTGGCTTGCTAGCTAACATTAACTTGTGTGTACGAGGTGTGTGTAACGTTAATTATATTTTCACAGAATGCCATTTTGCATTGCTAGTTATAGCCTGTTAGCTAGCTAACTAGCTAACATTGAACCTATTGGTTAACTTCAGCTAGCTATGACAATTGGTTTGTATTGCTAGTTAAAGCTTGCTGTTAGCTAGCCAGCTGACATTAGACCTATTGGTTAACTTCAGCTAGCTATGACAATTGGTTTGTATTGCTAGTTAAAGCTTGCTGTTAGCTAGCCAGCTGACATTAGATGGCTGGCAAGCTACAGTAGCTACCGTTTACCTGTATGAACTGTGTGTAGTGATGTTATCTCAAAATGCCATTTCGCAACTATTGTATAATAATGCTAAAATATTTGTATCTGGAATCTGTCTTTCAGCATCAATCACTCATCATCATAATCCACCAGTCATACAGTCATCAAAAAGAAAGCTAGCACAAGCAAGCAAAGGCAGCAGCGCAGTCATCAACTACATGCACCATTTCCTCACCAACTACGGAGTTGGGAAAATTTGTGTGGACCTGTTTTGTGATAACTGCAGTGGCCAAAACAAGAACAAGTTTGTGCCTGGTGGACCATGCCCAAGCTCCACTACAATCTGGACCTTCACTTCCTGATCACAGGCCAGACCAAGTTTTCCCCCCGACTGCTGCTTCGGCCTCATCAAGCAGCGCTTCAGAAAGACCAGAGTGAACACTTTATCTGAGATTGCTGATGTTGTGAAGGACAGCACTGTGACAGAGGTCAACATCACACAGCTGGTTGGACTGGAGGATGGTACGGTGCTGGTGGAAAGCTATGGCTAGCAACAACACCTGACTCTGTACTTCAGGCCGCTGCCACAGATCAAGCAGTACCAGCACTTCAGGTAAACTGGGGAGGTGAATTGATGTTGTGCAGGGTTGTAATGTCTTCTGATTTTTTGTTGATATTCCCTCTTTTACAGCTTCAATGCTCTGGAGCCTGGTGTCGTTGCCAAGGAGCGTTCGGACTGTCAGGACCAGGTTTCAGCTGCTGCGCAACGCTAACATCCTTCCTCCCATAAATGATTTGCCCTTAAAAGCACCACCTGGACTGGACACAGCTAGACAAACTATCTTTTTGACAAGATCAGGGACTTTTCCGACGAAGAGGCTATGGACATCACATGCCCTGCACCAAAGTCAAGGACAGGACAGAAACAGGCTCTCCGAATAGATTCCCTTGTTCATGCGTGGTTTGGACGGACCAGTCATCAGCACTATCTGCAGTGTCTCTATTCACATGACTCTCTCCTAACACACACACCATAAGTTGCTGCTACTATTTTTTTGTTTATCTCACTATTCAGCCACTTTACCCCAGATTGCATACATATAACTCTCATCTATCACTGATATCATTATTGATATTGTTCTTGTACATACTGTATATTTTATTTATATTGACACTATCTTTTTCTGATATTGCTACAATGCAAGTAACCATTTGGCTGTACCTTTTACACCTTCTGAAGAGACCATCCAGTTAGCAAGACTGAGGAAAATATTGATAGCTAAAATTAATATTGATGTGTGATCGTAACACGATTTTGTGACATACCACAACAATATCATGTGACCGTATTAAGTGTCCACCACATAAATATATGGCGCATGCATCTGTTAATGCACTGTGCATTGTGCAAAAAAAAAAAAAAAACATTAAAAAAAAACTCAGGTTTCATGGCCTTATCACATAGTATTCCATACATAAGTTAAGTGCATGTGTAACAGTATATAAAGTATGCTAATATAATGGTGTGAAGGCATTTGGGCAATGGTGTAAAGTACTTAAGTAAAAATACTTTAAAGTACAAATTAAGTAGTTTTTTGTGGTATCTGTACATTACTTTACTATTTATATTTTTGGCAACTTTTACTTCACTACATTAGTAAAGAAAATGATGTACGTTTTACGCCATACATTTTTCTTGACACCCAAAAGTACTCGTTACATTTTGACAGGAAAATTGTCCAATTCACACACTTATCAAGAGAACATCCCAAGTCATCCCTACTGCCTCCGATCTGGCACACTCACTAAACACAAATTCTTTGTTTGTAAATTATGTCTGAGTGTGCCCCTGGCTCTCCGTCAATAAAAAAAAATGAATAATACAACTGTGCCATCTGGTTTAATATAAGGAATTTGAAATGATTTCTACTTTGTGGCAGACGGCAGGGAGAGGTGAGGGGAGTGGTTATTGAGGGGAGATATCTTGCAGCCTGCTGGCTCCAGCCCCGAGCCTTATATGGACTTCCTGCCCCAACGAGGCGAGCAACTGCAAAGTAGGCTTACCTGGCAGAAGTATATCATGAGTAAGTATAGCATTTGTATCTATTTATTATTTGCAAACTTTGCAATGAAATTAGCAGCAGCAGAACCATCACTAGACCAGCAGATTAGACGGCACATTCCTCAATTGCTAGATGTGCAATTTAAAGTGTTAGTTTTCTTCCACCCCAAAGAAGGTATTCTGATGCGATTTATGCTTTAACATGGACTCAGAACATCCAATTGTATTGTTTCTCTATGAACCATTGTAATAGAGAGTGAAAAACTAAAAAATATATAAAACCAGTTCAAATAAAACTGAGAACATAAGTTTGGAAAATATAAAACATTATTTAGGGTAAAAAAAAAATAATGTTTTTATAGGGCCCCCTTGGAGTTGTTTAACCATTATTTTACCAGATATATCTTGTACACTAAAGACCCAGGGGAGAGAAGAATGTAAAAAAAATGTAGCTTGCGACATGTTTTATTTAAAAGAAATAGCTCTCATGCTAGAAAAGGTTGGAGACCTAGCTAGCAAGCAATCTGCTACTTATGTATGAACACTCATCCTTGATCCAAAAATAACACGGTTACTGTATGGGCTTATTATGTTAGTGAGTTTATTTATTTAGTTTTCCGAAGTGTGCAATCTGCATAAAGCAGGCCATGTGCTTGCAATCATAAGATTGTTAGCTAGCTAAATTAGAATGTGTGACTAAAACCAGTGTGGCAAGCATTTTCAGTCATCAGCGCATGCCATTTGCAGTTGAACTATATAGCCAATAGATTTTGTATTGAATAACAATGTAACTGACATGATGGTTTCAGCAAGAAAACATTGTCTTAACGAACAGCTAGCACATGCTTGTCATAACCATTAAGCTATAAAAGAACATAACACACTTTAATTGCAAGGTTGCCATAAGGTATTTGTTTTCGTAAAAAGCACTGTAGTGAATCCACTCAATAAAAATGCTGACGCTGACACCTATTTGGTGACATTACAAACTGCATTTCACTGAATTGGTTGTGAACTTGTGACTAGCGACGTTTCAGATTTACTTTGAGAATAAGTTGAATTAATTCAGCCCATGTTTATTAGTGTGCTTGTGGTGCTTCAGCACAAACACTTCTGCATTATTATCCACTGCCATAGATGTTTAAATTGTACCTATACAAATGTAAATTGAACAAGTGTTTTGAATTTAGTTTGATATTTATAAGAGGATATAGTTGTTTTTGGTGGTCATCATGTAAACCCCCACAAATATCTTAAATAAGATGAACTGTAATATTTAGAAATCATAATTTAATCCTTTACAGCAGGGTTTTCCAACAGGTGGTTTTACTTGGCACCCTATGTTTTCTGTGCAAAAAATTATAATATTCATTTGGAAATAACACCAGGAAATCAGCTTCAAGTGATTTGAATTTTGGAAATCCGTTTCCAAGTTTTCCCACACATAAGAGACACGTGATCGTATACAAATGTAAGCTAGTTTTGAAACTAATATGTTTTAGTAAAATATTTTATCCGTTTGGGCTTATTGTGGTCAATTTGCAGTGTATAAATTTGTAATTATGTTCCGGCCTCAAGGCCATCCGCTCAAGAGAAAATCGGCCTGTGGCTGAATCTAGTTGATGATCCCTGATTTAGAGCACAATTTGTGCCTAAAAAAAAAGTTTTTCATTCCAACTCTAAAAGAACAATATATTGGCAGATATATAGGTAATTGTTAACTTTTGCCTCCCTAAAATCATTATCGGACCCAAAAATCCCAAATTGATCGGGCTATAATAAACCAGCCCAGACGATGCTAGATTACAAGATCAGCTGAATGAACAATTTCTCCACATTATTACCACCCATCTTTCTCTTTGTGGACACTGGTGTTAATAAGATAATTTTCTTTCAGAGCGTTACAGCTGTGGTCTTTTACCTGACAGGTGAAAGCTGCGTTGATCCAGCTTGTGCCTTCGCTCAGAGTATGGGGTTTTCTAGGGGAAACACAGTCATACGTTAACCCAGAAGTTTGCGTTAGAAATATGGTGTTGGTCCTTTTGACCAGATCCCTATGGTCATAAATTGTGCACTACATAGGGAAAAGGGTGCTATTTCAGACACAGCCCTACAGTTATTTCCTGGTTATGAAGTGCTCGGGCAGACACTGCAAATTAGTGCCTACTACCCATAAACCCTGTTTCCCGGACACAGATTAAGCCTAGGTCTGGGCGACAATGCATGCTCATTGGAGAATCTACATTGAAATAACTTTTTATTCTGGGACTAGGCTTAATTCTCGCAAACTGGCCCTTAGTATCCGTACCTCCAGTGCGGTTGTCAGGGCTGCCGGGTTGACCACCTCCACTCGGGTCGATGACATCTCTGACCTGGACGAGGACTGGCTCAACTTCACTCTGGAGACAAGTGACTCCTTGTCGAAGGACTCGGGCAGGCCCAGCTGGCCTGGGGAGCCAAAATGGAGGGCGAATTGATCAGTCTCTCCTGGAGAGGGCTGTGATTGGAGAAGAGGGGAGGGCAGCACTGACTTCTGGAGGGCCGTGGAGGTCAAGAGGAGCTGGGAGGGAGGGCAGAGGAGGGGAGACTGGGCTGGGGAGAGAGCAGGCTGGATTGGGCTCAGCTGGGGTGGCAGAAAGGAAGAGAGAGTGAGATATGTAGAGTATGTGGGAAGCCAATTGAGTTGGTCCTACAAATCATACATTTTTTTAAATAATATTGATAACTTAAAGATTGTACAGTTTCTTTCAATTTTTGCCTAAAATGACATACTCAAATCTAACTGCCTGTAGCTCAGGACCTAAAGCAAGGATATGCATATTATTGATACCATTTTAAAGGAAACACTTTGAAGTTTGTGAAAATGTGAAATTAATGTAGGAGAATATAACACATTAGATGAAGTTTACATACACCTTAGCCAAATACATTTAAACTCTGTTTTTCACAATTCCTGACATTAAATCCTAGTAAAAAAGCCCTTATTAGATCAGTTAGGATCACCACTTTATTTTAAGAATGTGAAATCTCAGAATAATAGTAGAGAATAATTTATTTCAGCTTTTATTTCTTTCATCACATTCCCAGTGGGTCAGACGTTTACATACACTCAATTAGTATTCGGTAGCATTGCCTTTAAATTGTTTAACTTGAGTCAAACGTTTCAGGTAGCCTTCCACAAGCTCCCCACAATAAGCTGGGTGAATTTTGGCCCATTCCTCCTGACAGAGCTGATGTAGCTGAGTCAGGTTTGTAGGCCTCCTTGCGCACACACGCTTTTTACATTTTCTATAGGCTTGAGGTCAGGGCTTTGTGATGGCCACTCCAATACCTTGACTTTGTTGTCCTTAAACCCATTTGCAACCAAGCTTTAACTTCCTGACTGATTTCTTGATGTTGCTTCAATATATCCACATAATTTTCCTTTCCTCACGATGCCATCTATTTTGTGAAGTGCACCAGTCCCTCCTGCAGCAAAGCACCCCCAAAACATGATGCTGCCACCCCCGTGCTTCACGGTTAGGATGGTGTTCTTTGGCTTGCAAGCCTCCCCCTTTTCCCTCCAAACACAACGATGGTCATTATGGCCAAAGAGTTCTATTTTTGTTTCATCAGACCAGAGGACATCTTTGTCCCCATGTGCAGTTGCAAACCGAAGTCTGGCTTTTTTATGGTGGTTTTGGAGCAGTGGCTTCTTCCTTGCTGAGCGGCCTTTCAGGTTATGTCGATATAGAACTTGTTTAACTGTGGATATAGATACTTTTGTACCTGTTTCCTCTAGCATCTTTACAAGGTACTTTGCTGTTGTTCTGGGATTGATTTGCACTTTTCACACCAAAGTACGTTCATCTCTAGGAGACAGAACACGTCTCCTTCCTGAGCGGTATGATGGCTGCGTGGTCCCATGGTGTTTATACTTGTGTGCTATTGTTTGTACAGATGAGTGGTGCCTTCAGGCGTTTGGAAATTGCTCCCAAGGATGAACCAGACTTGTGGAGGTCTACAATTTTTTTTCTGAGGTCTTGGCTGATTTCTTTTGATTTTTCCATAATGTCAAGCAAAGAGGCACTGAGTTTGATGGTAGGCCTTGAAATACATCCACAGGTACACCTCCAATTGACTCATGATGTCAATTAGCCCATCAGAAGCTTCTAAAGCCATGACATCATTTTTTGGCATTTTCCAAGCTGTTTAAAGGAACGATCAACTTAGTGTATGTAAACTTCTGACCCACTGGAATTGTGATACAGTGAAATAATCTGTCTGTAAACAATGGTTGGAAAAATGACTTGTCATGCACAAAGTAGATGTCCCAACCAACTTGCCAAAACTATAGCTTGTTAACAAGACATTTGTGGAGTGGTTGAAAAACGAGTTTTAATGACTCCAACCTAAGTGTATGGCAACTTCCGACTTCAAATGTAAGTACATTATTTACCTTCAGAGGTGAATGTATTAAACCAGTTGCCATGATAAGTTTGTTGTTGTGCATACTCCTCAAACAAGTGTGGTATTTTTTTCACTGTAATAGCTACTGTAAATTGGACAGTGCAGTTTAGATTAACACACATTTAAGCTTTCTGCCCATATAAGACATGCCTATGTCCTGGAAAGTTTGCTGTTACTTACAACTGTCATGCTAATCACATTAGCACACGTTAGCTCAACTGTTCCGGTATAGGGACACCGATCCCGAAGAGGTTTTAAAAAAGGTAGTGAAAGATTATCACACCTACTTACAGCAAAATTGTAAAAAAAATAATTCTTAAGGTTTCACGAGAAAATCAATTCATCCCAAATGATGAGGAATAGCCCATCGCTACAGTAGAATCACATCTGTCACAACAGTAGTAGACATTCTCATTAAATGTGACTTGTATAGGGTGAATAGTAAAATATCTTCGGCAGCGAGAAAGAATCACAGCCATAGCCTACAGTTCGATCTACAGTTTTCAAAACATTTCAATACTATCGTGCAACATGCAGGATGCAACATGCAACATGTAGGCTACGTTCAGTTCGTACCAATACCAGCTACACACACAGCACACAATAGGGATGGGGGGAATTGACATGTGAATTGTTTCCGCGGGCTACGGTCACACTTCCTCAATTCAACAACTATCAAGTAAAAAATACACCTATAAATTCCACCTCAAAGTTTTTTCCTTCACTATTTGACTGAATAATTCAACTTCTGTCGATTGTGGGAAGAAAATCTATCCATTTCTCCAACTGTTTATTTTTGTAGACAAACAGAAATCCCAATGAACAGAATATATTTGGTGACAGAGGGGAGGTACGTGCAGCAATGTTGCCTCCCGCTGCTGGGAGTACACGGGCTGGCTGGGCACCCTGACACTGATGGCCCAAAGTAGAGGGAATTAGGGGAGAGTGCCAACCAGTTGTGCAGGCCACATAAAGGGAGCACCATGGCACACCGCAAAGAAAACCGAGAGAGAGGCAAGGAGTGAGCCTACGGACGGGAACGAAGCTCCCGGGGGTAAGGAGCTGAATCTGAGAAGGACTGAGCCAAACCTAAGTTATTTTGTTGTTGACTAGTAAAGTTGTGTTTTCTGACTAGAACCTCCCCGTCTCTGTGTTCATCTCTGCACGCTCAACCCAAACACCCCGCGGTTTACCAGATACGGTGGAGAATGCGGGCAACTCCGTAGCTTTGGGCGCCGTGGGGTTGTGGTAGCGCAACTCATGACTCCAATATTAGCAGGCAGTGTTTAGACTGTCCACTTTGAAGAGCTGAGCTATATAAGGAATGGAACATATAGGACCAGGTCCCCGCTACCATTATAACCTATACAGCTGTCAAATGTGGGCGCTAACAAGCAAGAACTGAGATGGAAAGATAATGGTGGAGAAAGGTCAAGGGAAGCTATTTTCATATAGAGGGAGGGGACTCTATACGTTACGCAAAGACAGAATACTATAAAGGCAGGACTCTGTAATATGAGAATTTAGTCTTTTCCATGGAAGGGCTTGGCTATGTTACATCTGTAATAAAGTCTAAATTGAATTCACAAGTTCCGGTATCTGTGCAAATATTTAACTAAAGATATTCCACAACAGGGTCAAGCGTACCGAGATTACCATGGAGGAACTGGTGGCTCAGTTTATCCTCAGCCAGCAGAAGCAACAGGCGCTAGAGGAGCAGCGCCAACAAAAGCTCAGACTGGTAACGGAGGTAGCCCAGTTGAAGGGTGGGATGGCTCAGGAGTCTAGAGGAAGATGACGTGAAGATATATTTGTGCACCTTCAAGAGGATGGAGCAGAAGGAAGGATGGCCCAAGCGGGCTAGCCCTTTGGCACACTGTCTCTCCGGGAAGGCCCAGAAGGCCTACATCGACTTGAACGCCGACCAGACGGCAAATTATGAGGGACTCAAACGTGAGATCCTGAGCCGTTATAGATTCAGCCACGCACGCCGTGCACAACTGGTCCAACACTGGGACTTTGACTCCACTATCTCCCCCCGTGCCCAGATGAGCAACCTGGTGCGCCTTGCCAAGGGCTGGCTACTGACCAAAGTACCATCCAGCCCAATAATCGATAAGGTCGCCCTGGATAGTTATCTTCGGGCCCTCCCCTACAAGATAAGGAAATTGCTGACCGCGGTGGAAACCCACCAGAACCTGCTAAAAGAGGCCCGGATGAAGAGTGGACTCGGGGAGGAGGAAGAAAAGCACAGAGAGGAGAGGGTCTGAAGGGCTCCCGGATAGAACCGGCCGTGAAGCGGGAGGGTGACCCAAACCGACGACAACATCCACTGCTGGACCTAGATCTGAGGTGCTGCTATGAGTGCGGTGAGCCAGGACACGTTGCATGTTGTTGCCCTGGCTGGGAGGAGTCCATGCCCTCCGCATCCCCCCAGCTCCGGGTAGACCCGGATGGAGAGTTATGTCACCTCCTGTTCGGCGCAGACCCCTCAAATTGTTCCAGTACGAATCAATGGCGTCGACACCAGCGCTCTGCTGGACCCCGGCAGCATGGTGACCCTGGCCCAACCGCAGTGGCTCACACGAGAGGGAAAAGACGAACCGGGGGACGAGGAGATGACAGTGTCATGTGTACATGGGGACACAACGAGGTACCCAACCATGCCGGTGCGGATAACCACCCCAAGCGGGGAGTGCTAGATGCGAGTGGGGGCTGTTCCTAACCTGCCTAGTCCCTTTCTCCTCGGTAGAGATTGACCTCTCTTCCAGGCACTGTGGAGGACGGACCCTGGGGAGGCACGTGAGCGAGGTAGGAAGGAGAGGAAAAAGGACGGTCGCCTGCGCAACCCACTCCCTGCTGCGCGAGTTGTCCACTGGGGTTGAGTCGTACCAGGAGGAGGGAGACAACCCCGCACCGGGAAGCGAGCCATCGTCCAAGGAGGACCTCAGGCTCCCCTTTATGGAGATGGAGGCACCCGACGGACCACCCAACACGGGAATCCTCACGTGACAGTTCGGGATTGTCCAGTTAGAAGACCCCAACCTCCAGAATGCAAGGGACCAGGTAGTCACGGTGGACAGCGCACTATCAACCAGGGTAAATGAGTGGCGCTACCCCCACTTCACCATCAAGCATAATTTATTTTATCAGGTCGTAAAGTACAAATGGGGAGACGAAAGACTTGTTACTCATACCCACCCAGTATGTTAGAACTGTCTTGCAGCTCACCCACACCCACCTGCTCAGGACACACTTGGAGGGCGCACCGTGGAGGACTACTGCCGTACCTGCCAGGAGTGCCAGATCACTGCTCCGAGGGCACATTATAGAAACCGTTTGGTTCCCTTGCCCATTATAGGGGTGCCATTTTGAGCAGGTGGCGATGGATCTGCTGGGTCTGTTGGTGAAAACCGCAAGGGGACACCAATACATCCTGGTAATCATGGATTAAACCACCTGGTATCTGGAGGTGATCCTGCTACGCATGGCGGCAGCGCAAGGTATCGCACGGGAGCTCTTTCATTTATTCAGCCAGGTGGGTATTCCGCGAGAAATCCTGACGGACCAGAGCACTGCGTTCATGTCTCATGTAGTGAAAGATGTCTGCAATCTTTTACGAATCAAACAGGTGAGGACCAGTGTGTATCATCCACAAACAGACAGGCTAGTTGAACGCTTCAATAAGACCCTAAAGCAGATGCTGAAGAAGGTCACCGAGAGAAACGGAAGGAACTGGGACCAGCTGCTGCCCCAGTTGATGTTCGCAAGGTACCCCAAGTGTCCACTGGGTTCTCCCCCTTTGAGCTTATGTATGGCCGTGGACTGCTGGGCCTAGCCAAGGAGGTCTGCGAGGACCAACCAACCCCCCCCCTTACAGCGTGGTGGAACATGTGGAGGACATGAGAATGAAGGCGATTTGGCCAGTGGTGAGGGAGAACATATCCCAGGCGCAACGCACTTAGGAACGTGTATACAACCGGGGGGCCCAACCACGAGAGTTCCACCTGGGTGAGAAGGTCTTGGTGCTGATCCCCACAAAGGAGAGCAAATTCCTGACTATGTGGCATCGTTGAGCAGGTAGGCGACGTCAATTATAAGGTCCGCCGGGCGGGGAGGAAACCCCACCAGCTTTACCATGTGAACCTACTGAAGTGGCACGCATGAGAAGCGCTGTGAGAAACATGGACCTGGCCACAGCAGAACCCACCCTCTGTCGAAATGGGGGAAGACCTCAGCCCGCCCCAACGACAAGCGCTCTGAGAGTTGGTCCAGCAGAATACGGCCGTGTTTTCTGAGGTGCCGGGGTGCACAGATCTCGTGGAACATCATATCCACACACGTACTGGAGAAAAAGTGCATAAACAGACATACCAGAAGCCCAGAGGGCGGCGGTCCAGCAGGAACAGGGCTCCAGCAACCTTTCAGCGTCCTGCACCCGCACTGTGAGTAGGCTGCTGCTTATTGGGATGATATAATCGTGCACAGTGACATTTGGGAGTCCCATCTCTGAAGGTTACAGGCTGTGGATGTGCTGATCGCGAACCCCCAAAGGTGCAAGCTGGACTATGCCAAGGTGGAGTACCTGGGCTATCAAATAGGCTTTTTTTTTGCCGCCATTAGGGAATGGCCAGAGGCAGTTGAAGTCGTTCCTGGGATTACCAGGCTACTACAGTCGATTTGTACCTAACTCTGCCCCAATAACTTCTCCCCTCACTGACATAACGAAGGCACGCCTACCCCAGAGGGTGCGATGGACGGATGACACAGAGGCAGCTTTATAGGCCCTGAAGGATGCGCGTTGTTAGCACCTGGTACTCGTCGCCGAAGACTCCTGGTCCAGACAGACGCGTCTCACACGGGTAGGGGCCGTCTTGTCTCAAGAGCAGGGAGGAGAGGAGTTTCCCCATCATGTTTGTCAGCAGGAAGCTCCTCCCGAGGGAGAACTACTCCATTGTCAAGGAGTGCCTCACTGTGAAGTGGGCACTGGACACCCTCAAGTATTACCACCTCAGGAGGAAGTTCACTCTAAATACTGACCATGCCGCCCTTGTGTAGACGGTAAGAGGTAAGGGCACAAATGACCGCGTCACAAGCTGGTTCCTGTCATTACAGCAATTTTCTTTCGGTCATCCACAGGTTGGGGGCCCAGCACAGCAATGCTGCCACCCTCTACAGAGAGAGGCAAGGAGTGAGCCTATGGAAGGGAACGAAGCTCCCGGAAGCATGGAGCCGAATCTAAGAAGGACAGAGCCAAACTTAACCAAATAACTTATGTTTATTTTGTTGCCAAAAAAAGTAATGTTTTCTGACTAGAATCTCCCTGTCTCTGTGGTCATCTCTGCAAGCTCACGCAACACTGCACTGTTTACCACAATATATATATATACAGTCGTGGCCAAAAGATTTGAGAATGACACATTCATTTCCACAAAGTTTGCTGCTTCAGTGTCTTTAGATATTTTTGTCAGATGTTACTATGGAATACTGAAGTATAATTACAAGCATTTCATGAGTGTCAAAGGCTTTTATTGACAATGATATTAAGTTGATGCAAAGAGTCAATATTTGCAGTGTTGACCCTTCTTTTTCAAGACCTCTGCAATCCGCCCTGGTATGCTGTCAATTAACTTCTGGGCCACATCCTGACTGATGGCAGCCCATTCTTGCATAATCAATGTTTGGCGTTTGTCAGAATTTGTGGGTTTTTGTTTGTCCACCCGCCTCTTGAGTATTGACCACACGTTCTCAATGGGATTAAGGTCTGGGGAGTTTCCTGGCCATGGACCCAAAATATTGATGTTTTGTTCCCCGAGCCACTTAGTTATCACTTTTGCCTTATGGCAAGGTGCTCCATCATGCTGGAAAAGGCATTGTTCGTCACCAAACTGTTCCTGGATGGTTGGGAGAAGTTGCTTTCGGAGGATGTGTTGTACCATTCTTTAAACATGGCTGTGTTTTTAGGCAAAATTGTAAGTGAGCCCACTCCCTTGGCTGAGAAGCAACCCCACACATGAATGGTCTCAGGATGCTTTACTGTTGGCATGACACAGGACTGATGGTAGTGCTCACCTTGTCTTCTCCGGACAAGCTCTTTTCCGGATGCCCCAAACAATCGGAAAGGGGATACATCAAGAGAAAATGACTTTACCCCAGTCCTCAGCAGTCTAATCCCTGTACCTTTTGCAGAATATCAGTCTGTCCCTGGTGTTTTTCCTAGAGAGAAGTGTCTTCTTTGCTGCCCTTCTTGACACCAGGCAATCCTCCAAAAGTCTTCGCCTCCCTGTGCGTGCAGATGCACTCACACCTGCCTGCTGCCATTCCTGATCAAGCTCTGCACTGGTGGTGCCCCGATCCCGCAGCTGAATCAACTTTAGGAGACGGTCCTGGCGCTTGCTGGACTTTCTTGGGCGCCCTGAAGCCTTCTTCACAACAATTGAACCGCTCTCCTTGAAGTTCTCGATGTCCCGATAAATGGTTGATTTAGCTGCAATCTTACTGGCATCAATATCCTTGCCTCTGAAGCCCTTTTTGTGCAAAGCAATGATGACGGCACGTGTTTCCTTGCAGGTAACCATGGTTGGCAGAGGAAGAACAATGATTCCAAGCACCACCCTCCTTTTGAAGCTTCCAGTCTGTTATTCAAACTCAATCAGCCTGATCGAGTGATCTCCAGCCTTGTCCTCGTCAACACTTACATCTTAACAAGAGAATAACTGACATGATGTCAGCTGGTCTTTTGTGGCAGGGCTGAAATGCAGTGGAAATGTTTTTTGGGGCTTCAGTTCATTTGCATGGCAAAGAAAGACTTTGCAATTAATTACAATCACTCTTCGTAACATTCTAGAGTACATGCAAATTGTCATCATACAAACGGAGGCAGCAGATTTTGAAAATGTATATTTTTGTATAATTCTCAAAACTTTTGGCCACGACTGTACAGTACCAGCCAAAAGTTTAGACACACTTCATTCAAGAGTTTTTCTTTATTTAAAAAATTTCGTAGAATAATAGTGAATAATAGTGAAGACATCAAAACAATGAAATAACACATATGGAATCATGTTGTAACCAAAAAAGTATTTGAAGAATCTCAAATATATTTTGATTTGTTAAAGAAGGCACCCTTTGCCTTGACAGCTTTGCACACTCTTGGCATTCTCTCAACCAGCTTCATGAGGTAGTCACCTGGAATGCATTTCAATTAACAGGTGTGCCTTGTCAAGTTCATTAGTGGAATTTATTTCCTTCTTAATGCGTTTGAGCCAATCAGTTGTGTTGTGACAAGGTAGGCGTGGTATACAGAAGATTTGGTAAAAGACCAAGTTCATATTATGGCAAGAACAGCTCAAATAAGCAAAGAGAAACTCGGAAAATTTCAAGAACTTTGAAAGTTTCTTCAAGTGCCGTCGCAAAAACCATCAAACACTATGAAACTGGCCCTCATGAGGACCGCCACAGGAAATGAAGACCCAGAGTTACCTCTGCCCGAGAGGATAGGTTCATTAGAGTTACCAGCTTCAGAAATCTTCAACTAACTGCACTTCCGATTGCAGGCCAAATAAATGCTTCAGAGTTCAAGTAACAGATGCGTCTCAACATCAACTGTTCAGAGGAGACCGCGTGAATCAGGCCTCCATGGTCGAATTCCTGCAAAGAAACCACTACTAAAGGACACCAATAAGAAGTGACTTGCTTGGGCCAAGAAACACGAGCAATGGACATTAAACCGGTGGAAATTTGTCCTACGGTCTGATGAGTCCAAATTTGAGATTTGTGGTTGCAACCGCCGTGTCTTCGAAATGCAGACTAAGTGAAAGGATGATCTCCGCATGTGTGGTTCCCACCGTGAAGCATGGAGGAGGAGGTGTGATGGTGCTTTGCTGGTGACACTGTCAGTGATTTATTTAGAATTCAAGGCACACTTAACCAGCATGGCTACCACAGCATTCTGCAGCGATACGCCATCCCATCTGTTTTTTGTGCTTAGTGGAACTATAATTTGTTTTTCAACAGGACAATAACCCAACACACCTCCAGGCTGTGTAAGGACTATTTCACCAAGAAGGAGAGTGATGGGAGTGATGCATCAGATGACCTGGCCTCCACAATCACCCAACCTCAACCCAATTGAGATGGTTATGGATGAGTTGGGGCACAGAGTGAAGAAAAGCAGCCAACAAGTGCTCAGCATACATGGGAACTCCTTCAAGACTGTTGGAAATGCATTCCAGGTGAAGCTGGATGAGAGAATGCCAATAGTGTGCAAAGCTGTCCATCAAGGCAAAGGGTGCCTACTTTGAAGAATCTCAAATAGAAAATATATTTAACACTTTTTTTTGGTCACTAAATTATTCCATGTGTTATTTCAGTTTTGATGTCTTCACTATTATTATACAATGTCAATTATTATTCTACCATTTTAATTTTTTATTTTTTTTATTTTTTTTACAAATAAAGACAAACCTTAGAATGAGTAGCTTTGTCCAAACTTCTGACTGGTACTGTATATATTATTTTTATGTATTATTTATGTATTATTTTTATGTGTCAGAAGGCCCATTGGTGCAGTATCAGCCTTGAATCTTACCTCTAAGGCACTGGGTCTCTGGGCGCGGAGGCCAGGAGTCTTGCCAGTGGGAGTAAGGGATGGGAGAGAGGGGAGGGATGGGAGAGAGGGATCCTTAGCTTTGCGGTCACTCTTCCTCCCAGGGGCGCTGTAGAAGGAGGAGGGCTGGAAGCCCGCGCTGCTGCGAGGGTGTTCGGGGGGCAGCTCCAGGGCAAGGGGTGAAGAGGGGCCGCTGGCAGGGGAGGCGGACAGGGAGCCCTGCGGGGTGAGGGGCGACCGGGGTAAGACTATCAGCGACCTCTCGGATGCAGCTATGTGGGGGTCAAAACACAACCGCAGATGCTCAGACAGCTGGCCAGGGTATTCGAGGTCAATAGTACATAGATACTTTTCCTCATCCACTTACAGTAAATATGTTTTATATCTACTACACCCCTCAAATTCACATCTGGACCTTGAAGCCAGTTCCACTTCTTTTTATTATTATTCCCCTCTAATCAGGAACTGATTTAGACCTGGGATACCAGCTCGGTGCAATTATCAGGTAGAACAGAAAATCAACATTTCTTCGGACTTCGCAGGGTAAGATTTGAATACGCCTGTACTACACTGAAGTTAGTGTTCGATTCAATCCGTAGCCCTGAAGACCTGCGCTACTGTCGAACAGAAATGTAAAGGTCAATGTTCCCATGTTGGCGGAGACTGCATTCACAGTAAACGCTGCATATGTAGGCACAATCGCAAATTACCTTTAAATTGCACTACAGAGCTGATCTTCAGTGCAACATATTGAATTAAGCCCTTAGGTTTCTTAAAGTGATTGCACCAGGGATAAATAACTAAGGGGTGAATCCTAACTAAGTCCAATTTTCACTTAGTCATGCATTGATGTCAATGAATAGGAGAATAAGTGAACATTTTCCAGCGATTGCATAGTGCCAACAAGAAAACAATATGATAATTATTTTCAATGATTGTAGACAGAACCACCGAATTTGAATCATTATATGGACAGAATACACAGGTGAAAACCAGTTTCAACTGGTCCTTGGTTGGTGTAGGTGGGCTGGGTTTGCCGTGGGTTTGCCTTACCTCTCATCCTCTCGATGGCAGGCGGGGAAGGATTGAAAGAGGCCAGCCGGGCAGCCCAAGAAGACTCTTTCGGTACATTCGTCTGTTCCTTGGCCGGGGTGGTTGCCTTTTTCTTCTTCACCTCGACAGCCTCTTGGCAAACCTTCTCAATCTTTTCCGCTGGTCCGATGGAGCGCTTCTGTTGGGAGAAAATAATCCCATAACATACTTTTATTACAAGTTGGTCATGTAAAAAGTGGTAAAAAAACAACTATCCATTATTTATTCCACAGCAACTAAATGTATTGTGATCTGATTGATTTTAGTCTGCCATCTAAACTAAAATATAACAATGTAACTGATTTCACCTTTATTACTTACTACCAACCAAAAAATTATTATGTCTAGAAGAAGCGTAACGTGAACTCGGAGATACATTGCCTATATTATTTAATGAATACTTTATTTCATTATTCTATTTAAATCAGTAATAGAGCCTAATCATGGGGAAAGGGCATATGTGTGAGGGAAGAAAGCAGGACCTTAGGAGCTGGCGGCTCTTCAGTCTCTGATTGGCTGGCGCTGTCGGGCTCCCTGTAGCTCTTGGCATTGGTGGCGGCGGCTCTCTGGGGCCTCCTGGCTGCTTGACTGGTCCCTGCCGCCACCAGTGCCGCTCCACGGTTCTCTTTCTGCTCTACACTTCTCTCCTTCACCCTCTGTCTCTTCTGAAAGGCGAGCATGACACACTGTGGCTGACAGAGGCAATGCTGACTGATACAACCATACAAGTACAATTCCACCCATCACTCACCCATTGATTTGGATGTGGAAGCCCATTTTAGGAATCCTATTTCTAGGTTGCAACAGAGCAGTAGTAAGGATGAAAAGTTGATTAACTCACTTTGGATTCTAAGGTTTCAAGATACAAGGCTGGTTCCGATTCCCCATCCCTTCTACCCGAAGTGTGCACTAGCTCATTGAGATTCCCCCTCGTTGATTTAAAACCATTGGATTGTCAGTCTCACCTTCTTTGGCTTGGCTTTCTCCTTCACAGGCTTGGGTGAGCTAGGTGGTAAGTCTGGGGACTCATCTAAAATAGAAAAGAGAGAGAGATAAGGTAGCGGCAGGTCGCCTAGTGATTAGAGCGTTGGGCCAGTAACCGAAAGGTTGCTGGATAGAATTCCCGAGCTAACAAGGTAAAAATATGTAGTTCTGACCCTGAACAAGGCAGTCAACTCACTGTTCAACAGTAGGCCGTCATTGTAAATAAGAATTTGTTCTTAACTGACTTGCCTAGTTAAATAAATAAAAATATTAAAAGGGTGTAGGCTATGTTTGACTAGTGAGTTCACTCAACGTAACAGACACAGACTGATTAAAACTATAGGACCAAACCATACAGTGTTGGCTTGGATTTATTCTTTTCACATTGTCCTTAAATTTCCAGCACAGTTCCAGCAACTATGGTGGATGCTTAACCAGGCCAGCCCAATACAGTTTGGCTTGGCTCGGTTAGGTTTGGCTCAGTAGTGTGGAAAGGTTAAGTGACGTATCGTGTGAGCGTACATGTGGTGTTGGGGGCAGGAGGGTGGAGCCGGGGCTGACGGCTGTAGTCGATCACTTTGGGCTTGGGCTTCCTGCTGGACTCTTTGAGCCAGCTGATCTCCATCATGGCGTCTGTGTCTGTGTCGCTGAACAGGTGCTTCTTCACGTGGCGCCGCGGAGCTGCTACCTGGGACTGCATCGACAATTCAGTGAGGTGCATACACACATGGGTACACATACGCAGGTTTACAAATGTATACATACGCGCACACACAGTCTCACACACACACACCCGACAAGAGTACAGACACCTTCACACACCGAGATAAGAGAACCACACACACACACAAAAGGAGGCAATCTCCATCTCTCCATTCAAAAGTTCTCCCATCATATTGTGTCAATTAGTGTTTGCCTCCATACCTTGACTGCTTGGCCCTTCTTGGCAGTGCTGGGGAATGCCCAGGAGTTGTGAGTAGCACTAGGGGAAAAAACGGCAATGAATCACATCACATTGACATGAGGGATTATTTACCGCAACACTAGAAGACACTATTACAACACAGATGAGACCCAGGGTCTTTCTCAATTAATCTGTCCTTGATTCCTAACATCCTATCTCCTTGACTCCATCTCAACCATATTGTAAGAGAATCTCCCCAAGGTCCCTCCCCATGTCTTCTCCAATGAGTTTTGAGAAGGAGGCAAGAAGAAAGGATACAAGGAATCAAGGAAAGACTAATTGAGAGAGCCCCATCAGATGTAACCAAATGAGTACTGCCTTCAAATAGCTCCTACCTGCTATCAATGGCAGAGGTGTCCGAGGACATTTTCCCCTCCCCCTAAAGAGAGCAGAGAATTAGAAACCATCATCCACCTGTGCATGAGAATACTATATGGAATCATTTCAAATATCTAAGCTGTGCTTGATTGAGCTTGCCTGTTGCGATGGAACCAATTGAAAAGGCCTGGGTTCAAATGCTATTTTAAATCTTTCAAATGCTTCAAGTATTTGCTGTAGCCTGCCTGGAGTGCTAGGTGGGTGGGTTTGCACTTTGGGGATGCTTCTATTGGTTCCATTGCAACAGGCAAGCTCAAACCAGCACAGCTTAGGTATTTGAACCCAAGTCTGCTAACAAATAGTAGGCCTAATTCATTAATTGGATTTATGTAGATCAAATATATATTTATTTACCCCAGTGGTCATAGATGTATCCACTTTGAACGCAAAGACGTCATCTCTACACAAAGAAACAATGGATGAAATCAACAATACCATTCACAAACAGGAAATAAGAATCAACATTTTAGGCATGGGATCAGGACAAAATAATAAAACAATTATTATTTTGTCTAAAAGAAATAGGTAAGTTTCTATGATATTTGAATAGAGGATGTCCTGATTAAAATTCCTGATTAATCAAATCCCCCGAAATATAGATTTAGCTAAATTCATTTTTCAGACAAGTTGTCATGGGTTATCAGATATAAGATTCACTGGTTGTGTTGCAGCACGGGGATAATTTGAATGAAACTGGACAAAAATAAATACCCTTGTTGTTCTGCAGAGGGCTTCTTGGAGTTAGTGTAGGACTTCATATATCCCGGTGCTTTTGCCCTTCCCACCTATGAGGGAGAGAATTCAGGCACTAGCTTGTGAACGCATGAGGGGAAAACACGTCTTATGCAACCCTAACAAATCCTCCAAATCAAATTGTATTTGTCACTTGAGCCGAATACAACGGGTACCGTCCTGTGAAATGCTTACTTACAAGCCCTTAACAATCAATGCAGTTTTTTTTTTTATTGTTAAGAAAATATTTACTAAATAAATGAAAGTCAATGTGCGGGGGTACAGATTAGTTGAGGTAATGTAGGTAGGGGTAAAGTGACTATGCATAGATAATAAACAGCGAGTAGCAGCAGTGTAAAAATAAAGGGGGGTGTCAATGCAAATAGTCCAGGTGGCCATTTGATTAATTGATCAGCAGTCTTACGGCTTAGGGGTAGAAGCTGTTAAGGAGCCTTTTGGAGATAGACTTGGCCCTACGATACCGCTTGCCATGCAGTAGCAGAGAGAACAGTCTATTATTTGGGCGACAGGAGTCTTCAACCATTTTTTGGGGCCTTCTTCTGACACCACCTAGGATAGAGGTCCTGGATGGCAGGAAGCTTGGCCCCAGTGATATACTGGGCCATATGCACTACCCTCTGTAGCGCCTTACGGTCGGATGCCGAGCAGTTGCCATACCAGGCGGTGATGCAACCGGTCAGAATGCTCTCGATGGTGCAGCTGTAGAACTTTTGAGGATCTGGGGACCCATACCAAATCTTTTCAGTCTCCTGAGGGAGAATAGGTGTTGTCATGCCCTCTTCACAACCGTCTTGGTGTGCTTCGACCATAGTTTGCTGGTGATGTGGACACCAAGGAACTTGAAACTCTTGACCGCTCCACTACAGCCCCATTGATGTGAATAGGGGTGTGTTCTGCCCTCCTTTTCCTGTAGTCCACGATCAACTCCTTTGTCTTGCTCATGTTGAGGGAGAGGTTGTTGTCCTGGCACCACACTGCCAGGTCTCTGACCTCCTCCCTATACGCTGTGTCACCGTTGTCTGTGATCAGGCCTACCGCCGTTGTATCGTCAGCAAACATAATGATGGTGTTGGAGTCGTGCTTGGCCACTCAGTCGTGGGTGAACAGGGAGTATAGGAGGGGACCAAGCACGTACCCGACGGGCCCTTGTGTTGAGGATCTGCGGGGTAGCAAAACAGTCCTCTAGCGTAGCATCCACGTCATCTCACCACTTCCTTACTAGTCACTAGTACTTCCTGCTTTAGTTTTTGCTTGTAAGCAGAAATCAAGAGGATACAATTATGGTCAGATTTGCCAAAAGGAGGGAGAGCTTTGTACGCGTCTGTGTGTGGAGTAAAGGTGGTCTAGAGGTTTTTTTTTTCTTCCTCCTCTGGTTGCACAGGTGACATGCTGGTAGAAATTAGGTCAAATGGATTTAAGTTTGCCTGCATTAAAGTCCCAGGCCACTAGGAGCGCTGCTTCTGGATGAGCAATTTCTTGTTTCCTTCTGGCCTTATGCAGCTCGTTGAGTGCGGTCTTAGTGCCAGCATCGGTTTGTGGTGGTAAATAGACCGCTACAAAGAATATAGATAAACTCTCTTGGTAGGTAGTGTGGTCTACAGCATATGATGAGGTACTCTACCTCAGGCGAGCAATACCTCGAGACTTCCTTAATATTAGACATCGCGCACCAGCTGTTATTGACAAATAGACACACACCACCACCCCACTTCTTACCAGAGGTAGCTGTTCGGTCTGCTACCACGTTCTGCTACCTAAATTCATACAATTAAAATGAATATTACTTATTCTGTTTATCAATCAGAAAACAACAGCTCAGGCACTCACCATCGATGGCGGCAACCAACTCTTCTCCAAAACAGATCTACCACAAAGGAAAGAAAATTGTAATTATTACACTACAGCCAGGGATTGAACCCCGGTCTCCGGGGGAAGGGAGTGTGTAGTGCTTTTCACAATGCAAATAGTTTAACATCCATCTGTAATAGGCATTTTATTACATTCTCTGATGAAACTGACTCTACATTTTTTGTTAAAAGATATACACGAATTTGCAAATGGTTGTCCTCAAGAGCTTTTGACAGTGATTTGGTGGTACCCGGAAAGGAAATGTTTGGGAACCGCTGCGCTAGACCAAACTTCTGCACATCATTCTACCATGTTATATGTTCACTTGGTTTTGTTTCCTGCAGTACCTGTTGCTGCAGTACCTGTTGGTGGGTGGAAGGGGCCAGCGAGGGACAGACTCTACAGGGGATTTAATGGTGGTGGATGATGTGCTATTCTCGTAGTGGCTGGAGATTAACCTCATCATGGTGCCCGTCACCACCTCCTCTCTCTGCAGAGGATGAGGGGAACATGTGAGAAAGGGTGTTTTATTGTTATTATAACTCCAATATACTATTACTACTACTAAACTTGAGACACTGATAGACCAATGCTATGGAATGGTTATACTACTGTGCCATTGTACAAAAGCAAGGGAGCAAGGTGCAACCCATTGGCTACAGTTCACTGCCTCCATTTAATAAGGAAGCTCCAACTCGGACTGGGACGGGGTATTCAAACAGCTTTGCGCCAAGCTCAATTTCCTATTCAATTGCTCTTAACACTCTATATCCTCACCTTGTCTTTACTGGAGTTTGACCCAGTGGCCTTAACCTTGGAGTTAGGTGTTGCCCTCTCCTGTATATCTTTAGCTGGGGTGGGTTTGACAGGGGCTTTCCCTGGGGTGGCTTCAGTTTCCTGAGACTTCTGGCTCTTAGGTTTCCCCTTGGTCTGACCAGGCCTTCCTGCATCCTGCCGTGACACTTTGGCACCTCTCCCAGTGGGCTCACCTCGCTCCTCAGGCCCTCTTCCTCCCTGGGCTCCATCTTGCTCCTCAGGCCCTCGTCCTCCCTGGGCTCCACTTTGCTCCTCAGGCCCGCTTCCTCCCTGGGCTCCAGCTCGCTCTCGGGACCCTCGGTCCTGTGGCCTACCTCGCTCCTCAGGCACTCTGATCTGGACTCCAGCTCGCTCCTCGGGCCCAGTACCCCGGTCCCTCTTGCGGAGGACCTCCTCCAGGCGCTGGGTGAGCTGGGCGTGGAGCTGCTTGTGGCTGACTGCTGACCCAGGGACCGACCCAGAACCTCTCTGGGCCGATGACGGACGCTCCTGTTGCTCTACGTTCTCAAGTTCTGGAGACCGGAGAGAAACACTTTCAGTAAAACCTCAATGTAGACCTTATTCACAGATGAACACTAACATAAACGGCTAGTGCAGGTAGCTAATGAACGGGTCGTCTTTTAAAACCATGGCAGACGGCAATGAAAATGCATGAGCAATGTTCTTCTGAGTTCTTCAAATCGAATGATATTGTCTGTGTCCGAATACCCATGCTAGTGTACTACATAGTTAAACTGCATACTATGTACTTATCGTCGCACACAATTTAGTATGTACCATTTAGTAAAAAGTATGCAGTATGCCATGGCCGCAATGCAGTTGCAGCTCCTGACTGGGTGAGTAGGTAGGGCGGGGCCGAGGCGGGTGGATTTTATCAAATTCAACAGACATGTATCACATTAACCAGCCTGATAATGGTTCATTTCCAATTAGATTGATTTCTCTAAACTCTAAATAGAATAGGAATGGAGTTATAGGCCTACTCAGGCTGGTTATAGGCAGACTACCACATTCAACCTATACCATAGCATCTATCCTATTTAAAAAGTACTGAAGAAAGAAACAGAATTTGGATCCATTTCAACATATTTACTACTGAAGACATGAAGGTCAGTCAATCCTGGTAAGTTTCTTCAAGTGCAGTCGCAAACACCATCAAGTGCTATGATGAAACTGGCTCTCATGAGGACCGCCATAAGAAAGGGAGAACCAGAGTTACCTCTGCTGCAAAAGGATAAGTTCATTAGAATTACCAGCCTCATAAATTACAGGCCAAATAAATGCTTCAGAGTTCAAGTAACAAACACATCTCAACACTGTTCAGAGGAGACTGTGTGAATCAGGCCTTCATGGTTGAATTGCTGCACAGAAACCGCTACTAAATGACACCAACAACAAAAAAAGACTTGCTTGGGCCAAGAAACACGAGCAATGGACATCCTAAATTGAGATTTTTGGTTCCAACCGCTGTGTCTTTGTGAGACGCAGACTAGGTGAACGGATTATCTCTCCATGTGTGGTTCCCACCGTGAAGCATGAAGGAGGTGTGATGTGCTTTGCTGGTGACACTGTCTGTGATTTATTTAGAATTCAAGGCACACTTAAACAGCATGGCTATGAGAGCATTCTGCAGCGATACGCCATCCCATCTGTTTTGCTACTAGTGGAACTATAATTTGTTTTTCAACAGGACAATTACCCAAAACACACCTCCAGGCTGTGTAAGGGCTATTTGACCAAGAAGGAGAGTGATGGAGTGCTGCATCAGATGATCTGGCCTCCACAATTCCACGACCTCAACCCAATTGAGATGGTTTGGGATGAGTTGGACCGCAGAGTGAAGGAAAAGCAGCCAACAAGTGCTCAGCAAACGTGGGAACTCCTTCAAAACTGTTGGAAAAGTATTCCTCATGAAGTTGATTGAGAGAATGCCAAAAGTGTGCAAAGCTGTCATAAAGGCAAAGGGTGCCTACTTTGAATAATCTAACATCTTTGGACAAAGTTAAAACAGAGCGGGGCTGTTCTAGATTCTCCTAGGCCAACGCATGTACAGCATTAGTACAGTATGTATGGCTTATCATGTAGGAAGTGCATTGGAATGAGAGCCTTGGGGCTACTGACGAGGTGTGAGCCAGCACAGAGAATAAGGGAGAGAGGGAGAGCGTGAATAAACCTCAAGAGATTAATAAACCTCAACATGTCGGCTAAAGCGATTGAATTCAGGAATGCATTGTAGGCTAACCAATACCAAACGGCAATTCAGTGAAAATAAACATCTCATTGATTTATCAAGACCAGTCCCCATGCTTGTCTCAGAGCAGCACAAAATTATGCTGAAATAGTTGACCACACGTGGGTAGAATATTGCTTCAATATTGCTTCAAATCCTATTATAACAATTGGATGACTTTGGGAGTTTCAGTAAGTAACAATGTGTTGCCTTCATTAGCCTACTTTATTCAAATGTGTCTGTTATTCAGTGATATTTATTCCCATAGTAATTCCATCCAGATGTGGTTGAAGGAACTGGACCAAGGTGCAGCGTGGTAAGCGTACATTTTCTTTATTAACTCAAAATGACGGCAAATAAAACACTACAAAACCAAACCATGAAGCTCAAAGGCTATGTGCCCTAAACGAAGTCAACTTCCCACGAACACAGGTGGGAAAAAGGGTACCTAAGTATGGTTCCCAATCAGAGACAACGATAGACAGTTGTCCCTGATTGAGAACCATACCTGGCCAAAACATAGAAATAGAAAATCATAGAAAAACAAAACATAGAATGCCCACCCCAACTCACGCCCTAACCAAACTAAAATAAAGACATAAAAAGGATCTCTAAGGTCAGGGCGTGACAGTTAGAAAACAGTGCATTTGGTGGACTCACAGGGACCAGGCCAATTAGATTTTTGATGGTAAATTTAACTATTTACAAAGAAAAAGGTACATCAAATATTGTAGCCTACACCTTATGGACTGCTATGTGTTCCATAATAATTCACCACATTTCTTTCAAGGTAGGATTACAGCAATATTGTGTTATGTTTAAGCCTATTTACATGTATATTTCTAGTATTGTACCTAATGTTGGCTGTTAGGCTAAATGTCTTTTTTTCTTCTCCAATTGCAGACAATGACCCAAAACACACTACCGCCCGGGTTTGCATTACAAATGAGGGCATAAACTGGGACAAGATACCAGCAGAGTAACTTTCTAACCTTTCAGTCAGAAATTAAAAACACACATGATATATATGGAAAAATACAAGTTTAAAAACGTTGACCAATCGATTGGTTGAAAGAACAGATGACTCTTGGTTGATCAAGATTCATTTTAGTCGGGGACAACCCTACACTATTTGTTTGTGTTTCTTACATCTGCAAACAGCTAGGTTGTTTTTTCTTAGCAAGTTGAGCCTAAATCTTATTAGCCACTAATTCTAATCGCTAGTTAGTTGGCTTGCTAGCTAATAAAATTACTGAGTCAGCACAAACGTAATTAGCTAAACAGCCTGATAATACCAGTGATGGTGTAGGCTCTAAATCGCAAGTCAAATTGCAACATTTGGTTAAAAATAAGGCCTAGATTGTTTGCCCATATCGTGCAACCCTACGTGGCAGTGTGGAAATTATCTCAAATGAGTGCAGGAAATGCAGAAATTGATAAATGCTGCATTTTCGGGGGGCTTGAAGTTGAATTGAACAGCATAAAACAATCAGAATGGAGAATGACCCATTGAAATCACTTAGAATGTATGTGTTACCACCCTAGGGTCACGCACTACTCATTTTGATGTATTCTTTTTTATATTGTTAGACCAGAAATGTTTGTGTGTTATTACATAAAGGAATAACTATTGGATATCAGAGCAGCGGTAACTCACCAGCATCAACACCAGGAATATGACTTTCCCAAAGCAGATCCTTTGTTCGCACCCCCCAGGGCAATTGAACTGATTCCTGAAACCCACCTAAAACATCGCCGGTGAAGGAAAGGTACTCGGAGTGGTCTTCTAGTCTGATTTAGGAGGCACGGACACCACCCACCGCTTCCGAGTATATTACTCGCTAATGTTCAGTCTCTGGATAATAAAGTTGACGAGCTCAGGGCGCGGGTCTCTTTCCAGAGAGACATCAGGGATTGTAACGTATTCTGCTTCATGGAAACATGGCTCTCTCAGCATATACTGCCCGAATCGGTCCAGCCAGCTGAATTCATCAGTCCATCGTGCAGACAGGAATAAATATTTTTTCGGGAAGAAGGGTGGGGGTGTATGTTTCATGATTAACGACTCATGGTGTAATTGTGATAACATACAGGTAACTCAAGTACCTTTGTTCACCCAATCTAGAATACCACCCAATCAAATGCCGACCGTAATATCTCCCAAGAGAATTCTCATTGGTTATAGCCACGGCCGTCTATATCCCCCCTCAAGCTGATACCACGACAGCCCTCAAAGAACTCCACTGGAATTTATGCAAACTGGAAACAACATATCCTGAGGCTGCATTTATTGTAGCTGGGGATTTAAACAAAGCACATTTGAGAAAAGGGATGCCGAAGTTCTATCAACATATTGACTGTAGTTTTCTCGCTGCCAAAACACTTTTCTCGCTGCCAAAGTTGCCAAAGTTGTAGTAACACTGTTACTACAACTTCCAAGATGCCTATAAGGCCCTCCTCAGCCCTCCTTTCGGAAAATCTGACCACGACTACATTTTGCTCCTCCCTCCCTATAGGCAGAAAATCAAACAGGAAGTACCCGTGCTAAGGACTATTCAACGCTGATCTAACCAATCGGAATCCACGCTTCAAGATTGTTTGATCACGCAAACTATGTTCCCGGGTAGCTTCCGAGAATAATATTGACGAATACACTGATTTGATGACTGAGTTTATCAGGAAGTGTATAGGAGAGGTTGTACCCACTGTGACTATTAAAACCTACCCTAACCAGAAACCGTGGATGGCAGCATTTGTGCAAAACTGAAAGTGTGAACGAGCACATTTAACCATAGAAAAGTGACTGGGAATATGTCAGAAAACAAACAGTGTAGTTATTCCCTTCACAAGGCAAATCACAGGCAAAACATCAGTATAGAGACAAAGTGGAGTCGCAATTCAACGGCTCAGACACGAGACGTATGCGGCAGGGTCTACAGACAATCACGGACTATAAAAGGAAAACCAGCCACGTCGCGGACACCAACGTCTTGCTTCCAGACAAGCTAAACACCTTCTTTGCCCGCTTTGAGGATAACAGTGCCACCGATGCGGCACGCTACCAAGGACTGTGGGCTCGCCTTCTCCGTGGCCGACGTGAGTAAGACATTTAAGCGCGTTAACCCTCACAAGGCTAACGGCCCAGACGGCATCCCTAGCTGCGTCCTCAGACATATTCAATCTCTCCCTATCCCAGTCTGCTGTCCCGACATGCTTCAAGATGGCCACCATTGTTCCTGTACCCAAGAAAGCAAAGGTCACTGAACTAAATGACTATCGCCGCGTAGCACTCACTTTTGTCATCATGAAGTGCTTTGAGAGACTAGTCAAGGATCATATCACCTCTACCTTACTGTCACCCTAGACCCACTTCAATTTGCTTACTGCCCCAATAGATCAACAGACGATGCAATCGCCATCACACTGCCCTATCCCATCTAGACAAGAGGAATACATATGTAAGGATAATGTTAATTGACTATAGCTCAGCATTCAACACCATAGTACCCTCCAAGCTCATCATTAAGGTCAAGGCACTGGGTCTGAACCTCGCCCTATGCAACTGGGTCTTGGAATTCCTGACGGGAAGTCCAGGTGGTGAAGGTCGGTGGTGAATGTAGGAAACAAAACCTCCACCTCGCTGATCCTCAACACTGGGGCCCCACAAGGGTGCGTTCTCAGTCTCCTCCTGTAGTCCCTGTTCACCCATGACTATGTGGCCAAGCACACCTCCAACTCAAATCATCAAGTTTGCAGATGACACAACAGTAGTAGAATTGATTACCAACAATGACAGCCTACAGGGAGGAGGTGAGGGCTCTGTGAGTGTGGTGCTAGGAAAATAACCTCTCACTCAATGTCAACAAAGGAGATGATTGTGGACTTTAGGTAACAGCAGAGGGAGCACCTCCCTATTCACATTGACGGGACCGCAGTGCAGAAGGTGGAATGCTCCAAGTTCCTCGGCATACACATCACTGACAAACTGAAACGGTCCACTCACACAGACAGTATGGTGAAGAAGGCACAACAGCGCCTCTTCAACCTCAGGAGGCTGAAGAAATTTGGCTTGTCACCTAAAACTCTCACAAACTTTTACAGATGCACAATCGAGAGTATCCTGTCAGGCTGTATCGCCGCTTGGTACGGCAACTGCACCAGCCGCAATCCAGAGGGTGGTGCGGTCTGCCCAATGCATTACTGGGGGCAAACTACCTGCCCTTCAGGTCACCAACAGCATCCAATGTCACAGGAAGGCCAGACAGATCATCAAGGACAACAACCACCTGAGCCACTGCCTGTTCACCCTGCTATCAACCAGAAGGTGAGGTCAGTACAGGTGCATCAAAGCTGGACCGAGAAGCTGTTTTTCAGTCTCCATCTCAAGGCCATCCGACTGTTAAATAGCCATCACCAGCACATAGAGGCTGCTGCCTATATACATAGACTTGAAATCACTGGCCACTTTAATAGATGGAACACTAGTCACTTTAATAATGTTTACATATCTTGCATTACCCATCTCATATGTATATTCTGTATACTATTCTACTGTATCTTATTCTATGCTGCTTTGACATTGCTCGTCCATATATTGTTATATTCTTAATTCCACTCCTGCACTAGATTTGTGTGTATTGGGTATATGTTGTGTAATTGTTAGATATTACTTCTAAGATATTACTGCACTGTTGGAGCTAGAAGCACAAGCATTTCGCTACACCCGCAATAACATCTGCTAAACACGTGTATGTGACCAATAAAATGCATTTGATAAAGCAAATATATAACTTTTATTATTCAAAAGCATAATACTGTAATACAGTCTATATTTACTTTTTTAAATACTGTAATATTATATTTGGGCTATATCGCCCAGCCCTAGTTCAATCAAAAGACCTGATTAACATGACCTCAATAACGCAGCAACATGCAGAAATATATATATAATATTTTGTTTAAAAGCTCTGATGAGACCAAGAGAACAATAAACACTTTTCAATGAAAAAACAGAAATCCACTTTGGGTAAAAAAAAAAATTATAATAATTTTAAACACTTCTGTTTTCAAAGATGTAGCCTACGTACGATGCAATACTTGTGATCATTTTAAGGAGAACAAAAACGACTTAGCCTACATTTGAACACCACCGCAAAAGCTGAACATGGTCGGTCAATCAACAATGGCCGCAGCGTGAATAAAGTCTATTGGAGACACTGTGCATGCATGGTTCTCATGAGACATTTCAGTAATAGCAGCAACTGTTATGAGTCTGTCGATGAGTGTGGATTTAGTAAGGCGATTACTAAAGCTTACCTAACTACCTACTCATAAATGCTCATAAATCTAAATTCAGTTACATACTGTATTCCTATCAACATTTTTATAATTCTAAAAGTATTTATTTGAAGTTGAACTCTTTTTTAAAAACTAAATAGGCCCTGTACATGTTGTGAAAATAACTGTAGAATACTGTAGGGGATTGGGAGGAGGAAGTTCTTGGGGCAGATTACCTGGTTTGGGCAGTGCCTTCTGGAAGCCTCTCTGTACCGGCAGCAGCATCTCAGATACAGACACTTTCCTCCAGTGGGAGAATCTGTTCGAACACACACAGAGATGCACGCACGCACACACGGTCTCAAAGCTCCTCTATGAGTAAACATGTCTGATTCAAAATCAGATTTTAAATCAATTGTAATTTGAATGACAGAGACCATGTACTTACATAGTACTCTCTGTTTTCATGGTAGGCTGGGAGTCAGGGACAATGCTGCTGTCTGTTAGATAGAATGAGGGTAAAGGGAAATAAACGGTGTGTTTACAGTCATTACATTTATGTTACATTTATGGGAGATGTATTACAGAGAAAATGTAAATGCCCAAGTGACTGTCACAACCTATCTACATTTGTTTTTAAATGACATGTTGTCATTAAGCAGACACTTATCTAGAGCGACTAAATAGTCAGTGCATTCAATTTAGTTAGGACAACCATATCACAGTCATTGTATACAGTATATAAAGTGTGAAGGAACTGTACCAAGAAGCTCCTCTTCCTCTGCCTGGTCAGTTTGGACCATCTCCACCACTTTGTCCACTGGGATGTGCTGCAAGACGAGTACCGGTACAATAATTAAACTACTGCTACTGCTCCTCGTTAGTCAGCTACAACTAATAATGATAGACTTATAGAATTACCACTACAGATGCTACTACTACAACCATAGCTATATATAATGTGGCGCCGGACAACTTGACCTGGAAGATTTTAATTTACCGGCCATTTGAGGAATTTACCGAACCCATATGCATTGGGTGCATAACTCATTATGGCGTCCACCTACGGTGCTCAAAATGGCAGAAATCTGATTTAGATGATGATAATGCATCTTAACAGAACAAGTAAGGAAGCAGCCAATAAATGCAATTTGCAGGAAAACAGTGCACCTGACAGCGGTTCCATATGTGAGAGATGCAAATCTCTGTTAAACTTAGAAAGAGGGGGGTGTGAGTATAATTTTTCTTGAGTAGAATTTAAAATGTTAAGACAATTCTTGCACATTCATTGTGTGAATCGCTTGCCCGTGGATATTTTTTTTTTAAACCAATTCCCCATTACATGTCACCAGTAGTAAATATACCCATCATGTATCATTCTCATTCTCGGAGTGGAAACGTTGTTTGCAGAGTTCACAACCTGCTACACTTGTGAGAAAGAAGTTTTAGTTTATTTCATAACCATAATTTACAAGATTTGTTTTTTGTTTGTTTGGAGTGCTCCATGTAAGCAATGAGTATGTGTCAGGTTTCTCTGTCCTGATTATTTCGAGGGAGCGCAAGCGCCTGAGCACACATAGGAGTACCTCGCCTGCTGCACAGAAATGTAGGATTTTGTATTTTATTTTTTACATCCACTGCAAATGAGAATATTTAAAACATGATATATACACAGTATATATATATTTTTTTTTTTTTGGGGGGGGGGGGGGGGTATTTTACCCCCTTTTCTCCCCAATTTTGTGATATCCAATTGTGATCTGGTCTTATCGCTGCAACTCCCCAACGGGCTCGGGAGAGGCGATGGTCGAGTCATGCGTTCTCCGAAACATGACCCGCCAAACTGCGCTTCTTAACACCTGCCCGCTTAACCCAGAAGCCAGCCGCACCAACGAGGAAACACCGTTCAACTGATGACCGCAGTCAGCCTGAAGGCGCCCGGGCCCCCCACAAGGAGTCACTAGAGCGCAATGAACCAGGTAAAGCCCCCCCTGCTAAACCTTCCCCTAATGACGCTGTGCGCAGCACTACGGGTCACGGCCTGTGGTGACACAGCCTGGGATCGAACCCAGGTCTGTAGTGACGCTTCAAGCAATGCGATGCTGCGCCACTTGGGAGGCAAATAATTATATATTAAATCTATAGTTTCTCACCGTAATCGATTTTGAAAATCGTTCCAACAATCTCCCCGTTGATAATCACCAATCCTCAGTATGAAAGAGCAATTAAAGTTACAGAACTAATGCTCCATTGGCCTATAGGCTTTGACTTCCATGTGCTCATTTCTTTAGCATCCAATGGATCACGGTGTATCAATTTCCATTAATGAATAAAAAGCATTATTTTGCAATGGGATTTTCTTCCTCCCGGTCATTTTGGCCAGCAACAGTTTTCATTTATTTTTAGGGGGGCAAAAGCCGGTAATTGCCGGCTAACAGAAACCCTGCTATAAAATGTATAATAATTACTCCAATATTACCATTGTTGGAATATCGCAATGTCACTACTATTAGGAGCGTACTGTCCAGGCGGTGGACTTGTACATAAAGCTGACGCATGCTACAGGAACAGGAGATTGGCCCAGAGGACAGTAGCCTTTCTGGCACGGACAAGGCTACCTAGAACATACTTACTACAACTATTGCTACAGCTACTAGTACGATTATCAATTAAAAACTACTATCCGTTGTACTACCACTCCTAACAGTTAGGAGAAAGACCAGACCAACCCTGCGGTATTTCTCTGCCACAGGTCCAGCTTTGGTGTCCTGCTTGGTAGCTTTGCTCTGTGATAGAGCAACCACCGCATCCATCTGGGGAAAAAAATAATAAACTTTTAGGAGCAAATCCCAACTTCCACTCTGTCATATACGAGAGATATTTCAACTGGCGTTGGTGTTAGGACTTCCCCCTCAGTGCTGCTGCCTATGCTACAGGAGGGTTTAGCTTCCATCTAGTCTCAAGTACATTACTCTAAGGGACAAATCCTTACTTAAATTTAAGTTGAATTTTCACTTAGTCTCCCATTGGTATCGATGTGTTAGGGTGAGAATTGCAATATCTATGTAATGGCAAAGTGCATCTGGAATTTTTACTCAAATCTCCCATTGACAGTGAGAGATTGACTGTCAGTTACACAAAATAGTTACAGTGCCTTGCGAAAGTATTCGGCCCCCTTGAACTTTGCGACCTTTTGCCACATTTCAGGCTTCAAACAAAGATATAAAACTGTATTTTTTTGTGAAGAATCAACAACAAGTGGGACACAATCATGAAGTGGAACGACATTTATTGGATATTTCAAACTGTTTTAACAAATCAAAAACTGAAAAATTGGGCGTGCAAAATTATTCAGCCCCTTTACTTTCAGTGCAACAAACTCTCTCCAGAAGTTCAGTGAGGATCTCTGAATGATCCAATGTTGACCTAAATGACTAATGATGATAAATACAATCCACCTGTGTGTAATCAAGTCTCCGTATAAATGCACCTGCACTGTGATAATCTTAGAGGTCCGTTAAAAGCGCAGAGAGCATCATGAAGAACAAGGAACACACCAGGCAGGTCCGAGATACTGTTGTGAAGAAGTTTAAAGACGGATTTGGATACAAAAAGATTTCCCAAGCTTTAAACATCCCAAGGAGCACTGTGCAACCGATAATGTTGAAATGGAAGGAGTATCAGACCACTGCAAATCTACCAAGACCGGGCCGTCCCTCTAAACTTTCAGCTCATACAAGGAGAAGACTGATCAGAGATGCAGCCAAGAGGCCCATGATCACTCTGGATGAACTGCAGAGATCTACAGCTGAGGTGGGAGACTCTGTCCATAGGACAACAATCAGTCGTATATTGCACAAATCTGGCCTTTATGGAAGAGTGGCAAGAAGAAAGCCATTTCTTAAAGATATCCATAAAAAGTGTTGTTTAAAGTTTGCCACAAGCCACCTGGGAGACACACCAAACATGTGGAAGAAGGTGCTCTGGTCAGATGAAACCAAAATTGAACTTTTTGGCAACAATGCAAAACGTTATGTTTGGCGTAAAAGCAACACAGCTGAACACACCATCCCCACTGTCAAACATGGTGGTGGCAGCATCATGGTTTGGGCCTGCTTTTCTTCAGCAGGGACAGGGAAGATGGTTAAAATTGATGGGAAGATGGATGGAGCCAAATACAGGACCATTCTGGAAGAAAACCTAATGGAGTCTGCAAAAGACCTGAGACTGGGACGGAGATTTGTCTTCCAACAAGACAATGATCCAAAACATAAAGCAAAATCTACAATGGAATGGTTCAAAAATAAACATATCCAGGTGTTAGAATGGCCAAGTCAAAGTCCAGACCTGAATCCAATCGAGAATCTGTGGAAAGAACTGAAAACTGCTGTTCACAAATGCTCTCCATCCAACCTCACTGAGCTCGAGCTATTTCGCAAGGAGGAATGGGAAAAAAATTCAGTCTCTCGATGTGCAAAACTGATAGAGACATAACCCAAGCGACTTACAGCTGTAATCGCAGCAAAAGGTGGCGCTAAAAAGTATTAACTTAAGGGGGCTGAATAATTTTGCACGCCCAATTTTTCAGTTTTTGATTTGTTAAAAAAGTTTGAAGTATCCAATAAATGTCGTTCCACTTCATGATTGTGTCCCACTTGTTGTTGATTCTTCACAAAAAAATACAGTTGTATATCTTTATGTTTGAAGCCTGAAATGTGGCAAAAGGTCGCAAAGTTCAAGGGGGGCGAATACTTTCGCAAGGCACTCTACATACATCTCCAGTTAGGATTGGGACACTACTGAGTAGTACAGTAAATACAATAAAATAAAAAACAGTGCATTTGGAAAGTATTCCGATGCCTTAACTTTTTCCACATTTTGTTACGTTACAGCCTTATTCTAAAATGGATTAAATTGTTATTTTTCCACATCAATCTACACAAAATACCCAATAATGACAAAGCAAAAACAAAATTATGAAATATCATATTTACATAAGTATTCAAACCTTTTACTCAGCACTTTGTTGCATTACCTTTGGCAGTGATTACAGCCTTGAGTCTTCTTGGGAATGACCCTACAAGCTTGGCACACCTGTCGTTGGGGAGTTTCTCCCATTGCTCTTTGCGGATCCTCTCAAGCTCTGTCAGGTTGGATGGGGAGCATTGCTACAAGGCTATTTTCAGGTCGCTCCTGAGATGCTCGATCGGCTTCAAGTCCCGGCTCTGGCTGGGCCACTCAAGGACATTCAGAGACTTGTCCCAAAGCCACTCCTGTGATGTCTTGGCTGAATGCTTAGGGTTGTTGTCCTGTTGGAAGGTGAACCTTCGCCCCAGTCTGAGGTTCCTGAGCAAACTGGAGCAGGTTATCAACGATCTCTTCGTACTTTGCTCTGTTCATCTTTGCCTCGACCCTGACAAGCCTCCCAGTCCATGCTGCTGAAAAACATCCCCACAGCATGATGCTGCCACCACCACGATTCACCGTAGGGATGGTGCAAGGTTTCAACGTAGTGATGTGACGCTTGGCATTCAGGCCAAAGAGTTCAATATTGGTTTCATCAGACCAGAAAATCTTGTTTCCCATGGTCTGAGAGTCTTTTGGTGCCTTTTGGCAAACTCCAAGCGGAATGTCATGTGCCTTTTACTGAGGAGTGGCTTCCGTCTGGCCTCTCTACTATAAAGTGCTGCAGAGATGGTTGTCCTTCTGAAAGGTTCTCCCATCTCCACAGAGGACCTCTAGACCTGACAGAGGTCACCTCCCTGACCAAGGCCCTTCTCCCCCGATTGCTCAGTTTGACCGGGCGGCTAGCTCGAGTCTTGCTGGTTCCAAACTTCTTCCATTTAAGAATGATGGAGGTGTGTTCTTGGAAACCTTCAATGCTACAGATATTTTTTAGTACACAATCCACAATCCGACACAATCCTGTCTCCGAACTCTATGGACAATTCCTTCAACCTCATGGCTTGGTTTCTGCTCTGACATGCACTGTCAACTGTGGGACCTTATATAGACAGGTGTGTACCTTTCCAAATCATGTCCAATCAATTGAATTTACCACAGATGGACTCCAATCAAGCTGTAGACACATCTGAAGGATGATCAATGGAAACAGGACGCACCTGAGCTCAAATTCGAGTCTCATAGCAAAGGGTCTGAATACTTATGTAAATAAGGTATTTCTCCTAAAATGTCTAAAAGCCTGTTTTTACTTTGTCATTATGGGGTATTGTTTGTAGATTGCTGGGGAAAACATGTCTCAATCCATTTTAGAATAAGGCTATAACGTAACAAAATGTGGAAAAAGTCAAGGGGTCTGAATACTTTCCTAAGGCACTGTATATCTGTAATTAATGCATGAATGTAAATGTAACTCCATTTCTATTTCCTTCTGCACCTGCTCCCTCCTGCTGTGGCTCAGTGTAATGCCAGGGGCGGCATTGTAGTAGGGTTTGGCCGTCCTCAGCTCCCCCAGGCCCGACTGGCCTTGCCTCTCACACGACCTGACCAGCTCTATAGCCGGCTTCACTTTGGGCCTGCTGCCTCTGGGAGTGGCTAAAGTAGGAGGGGAATCCATCAAAGACCAACAATAAAAACGCACAGACACACACACACACACACCATTCAACAAAGAGAAAGCAAAAAGACAAATCGCTTTCAACAGAACTAAATAACAAAGTAGTGTTCCATTTTACTCTATTCCACTCTATTTAGGTTGAGGCAGATGTACACTACAGGCCAAAAGTATGTGGACACATTATCGTCAAACATCTCATTCCAAAATCATGGGCATTAATATGGAGTTGGTCCCCTTTTGCTGCTATAACAGCCTCCACTCTTCTGGGAAGGCTTTCCACTAGATGTTGAAACATTGCTGCGGGGACTTGCTTCCACTCAGCCACAAGAGCATTAGTGAGGTCGGGAAATTAGGCCTAGCTCACAGTCGGCGTTCCAATTCATCCCAAAGGTGTTCGATGGGGTTGAGATCAGAGCTCTGTGCAAGCCAGTCATGTTCTTCCAAACCGATCTTGACAAACCATTTCTGTATGGACCTTGCTTTGTGCTGGGGGGCATTGTCATGCTGAAACAGGAAAGGGCCTTCCCCAAACTTTTGCCACAAAGTTGGAAGCCCAGAATCATCTGGAATGTCATTGTATGCTGTAGCGTTAAGATTTCCCTTCACTGGAACTAAGGGGCCTAGCCCGAACCATGAAAAACAGCCGCAGACCATTATTCCTCCTCCACCAAACCTTACAGTTGGCACCATGCATTCGGGGAGGTAGCATTCTCCTGGCATCCACCAAACCCTTATTGTCCATCAGACTGCTAGACGGTGAAGTGTTTCCAGAGAAAGCATTTCCACTCCTCCAGAGTCCAATGGCGGCGAGCTTTACACCACTCCAGCCAACGCTTGGCATTGAGCATGGTGATCTTAGGCTCGTGTGCGTGCGGCTGCTCGGCCATGGAAACCCATTTCATGAAGCTCCCGACGAACAGTTCTTGTGCTGACCTTTCTTCCAGAGGCAGTTTGGAACTCGGTAGTGATTGTTGCATCTGAGGACAGACGATTTTCATGCACTTTGCGCTTCAGCACTCGGCGATCGTGTTCTGTGAGCTTGTGTCGCTTACCACTTTGAGGCTGAGCCGTTGTTGCTCCACTTCACAATAACAGCACTTACAGTTATCAGGGCAGGTGTTCTTGGAAAGATGGCATCCTATGACGGTACCACGTTGAAAGTCACTGAGCTCTTCAGTACGGGCCATTCTGCTGCCAATGCTTGTCTATGGAGATAGCATGGCTGTGTGCTCGATTTTATACACCTGTCATTAACGGGTGTGGCTGAAAAAAATAGAATCCACTAATTTGAAGGAGTGTCTACATACTTTTGTGAGGGGTACCCACATGCTGCCATAACAACGCTAAAGGGGCTGGCTCCTGTCCCCCTCCCTCCTCCGCTGCTGGTGATGAACGTGCTGGACTCAGACACCCTCCTCTTGGCTGGAGTCACCATCTGGGATAACAAACAGTGTGTGTATGTGTGCATTTCATTATAAGACCATACTCAGTTAGAATATCACACAAGCCACCAATGGTATGTACTAACTGGTGTTCTGCAGTCTTTGTTCACTTACAGTAAGTAGTACACTGTGCCAAGCTTTACATGGCATTCAATACTCCACACCAGCAATGATTTCCTGCTAACTCAGATAACTAGCTAGTTACTTCCCAGTGGTTATCAGCCACCTGTAAGGGTCCAGAGGGGCGAGGGGGTAGCAGACAGGGGACACTGTCCCTCTCTCTCTCCACGTCAGCGTCGGGGGACATCTGACTCTCGGGAACAAGAGCCTGTTTGGATATAACTGTCTGTCAGTCTCACTTTCTAACATTTCCCAGGCAATGCAATCACATAGCGCAAATACATTGGTATGCATGGTGGTTGGAAGACATTTGCTGTGTGTTGGAACACCAATACTGTTTTATATTCAAGGAATAACTCACTCAAAACCCCTAATTCCTCTGATTTACATTGTTAAATAACGCAAATATGCCAATTGTTTCTGCATTTCGCCGTTATAAGTTAGGGAGCAACACGAAAATTGTTGTGGAAATCCGCAATGCTCAAGTGGAATACAAAACCCAAAATGCAATGCTCTCTCTAGAAAGGCTGGCTAGCCAGGTCATTTTTAAACACATGTAACTGCTATTTCCTGCAATCTAGAGCTAAAATAAATACCCCATTAGGCTGTGGTGCTTGGCAAAGTAAAAAAATATATACATCACCAGTAAAAAGTTTGGACACACCTACTTGTTAATTTTTACTATTTTCTACATTGTAGAATAATAGTGAAGACATCAAAACTATGAAATAAAACATATGGATTCATGTAGTAACCAAAAAAGTGTTAAAAAGCTTTGCACATTCTTGGCATTTTCTCAACCAGATTCACCTGGAATGCTTTTCCAATAGTCTTGAAGGAGTTCTCACATATGCTAAGCACTTGTTGGTTGCTTTTCTTTCACTCTGTGGTCCAACTCATCCCAAACCATCGAAATTGGGCTGAGGTCGGGTGATTGTGGAGGCCAGGTCATCTGATGCAGCACTCCATCACTCTCCTTCTTGGTCAAATAGCCCTTACACAGCCTGTGTTGCGTCATTGTCATGTTAAAAAAACAAATGATAGTCCCACTAAGCCAGATCGGATGGCAAATTGCTCCAAATCAAATCTAATTTTATTTGTCACATACACCTCCATGCTTCACGGTGGGAACCACACATGTCGACATCATCCTTTCACCTAATTTACGTCTCACAAAGACACGGCAGTTAGCACAAAAAAATCAAAAAATTTGGACTTTCACCGGTCTAATATCCATTGCTCGTGTTTCTTGGCCCAAGCAAGTCACTTTTTCTTATTGGTGTCCTTTAGTAATGGTTTTCTTGCAGCAATTCGACCATGAAGGCCTGATTCACACAGTCTCCTCTGAACAGTTGATGATGAGATGTGTCTGTAACTTGAACTCTGAAGCATTTATTTGGCCTGCAATTTCTGAGGCTGGTAACTCTAATGAACTTATCCTCTGCAGGAGAGGTAACTCTGGGTCTTCCTTTCCAGTTGCGGTCTTCATGAGAGCCAGTTTCATCATAGCGCTTGATGGTTTTTGCGACTGCATTTGAAGAAACGTTCTAAATTCTTGAAATTATCTGGATTGACTGACCTTAATGTCTTAACCTCTCTAGGGTACGTGGGACGGTAGCATCCCACCTGACCAACATCCAGTGAAATTGCAGAGTGCCAAATTCAAATACAGAAATAATGATTATAAAAATTCTGAAAACATACAAGTGTTATACTTCGGTTTAAAGATTAAGTGCTTGTGAATCCAACCACAGTGTCAGATTTCAAAAAGGCTTTACGGCGAAAGCATACCCATGCGATTATTTGAGAACATCGCCCAGCAGACATATCATTACAAACAGTAACCAGCCAAGTAGAAGTTACACAAGTCAGAAATAGAGATCCAATTAATCACTTACCTTTGATGATTTTCATATGGTTTCACTCAGAAGACATTAATTTACTCAATAAATGTTTGTTTTGTTCGATAAAGTCTCTCTTTATAACCAAAAACCTCAGCTTTGTTTGTGCATTTTCTTCAGTAATCCACAGGCTCAAACGCAGTAAAATTGATAGAAACATGTCAAACAACGTTTATATTCAATCCTCAGGTTGTTTTTAGCCTAAATAATCGATAATATTTCAACCGGACAATAACGTTGTCAATATAAAAGGTAAACAAGAAAGGCGCGCTCTCGGGATTGCACATGAAAAAGCCATTATTTTAACAGTTTTGGAGTGTTTTCTATCCAAATCTACCAATTATATGCATATCCTAGCTTCTGGGCCTGAGTAGCAGGGAGTTTACCGTGGGCACGCTTTTCATCCTTCCTTACTTGAGCTGTCCTTGCCATAATATGTACTTATTCTATTACCAAATAGGGCTATTTTCTGTATACCACCCCTACCTTGTCACTACACAACTGATTGGCTCAAACGCAAATGAACTTTTAACAAGGCACACCAGCTAATTGAAATGCATTCCAGGTGACTACCTCATGAAGCTGGTTGAGAGAATGCCAAGACTGGGAAAATCTCAAATATATTTTGATTTGTTTCACACTTTTTTGGTTACTAAATTATTCCATATGTGTTATTTCATAGATTTGATGTCTTCACTATTATTCTACAATGCAGAAAATAGTAAAAAATTAAGAAAAACGACTGGTACTGTATATATATATATATATATATATATTCGTTTTTTGCAACAAAGTCCACAAGGTAGGACAGCGCCAATCTTATAGTCTTTGGGGAGAACCCTGTATGAACTATCATTACAATCCGAGAGCGCAGATTTTTTTGCCTTTCCACTGTAAAATTTCTGTCTACTTGTAAGATGAACAGGGAGTAGAATACACAAGATGCAAATTCTTACCTGGGAGCAGTTGTCATCCATAACAATCTTGACTGTGGTCTTCACGACAGAGGTTCTTCTCTTGCCCACAAACGACTGACAGGAAACAAGGAAACAGGCCTTTGTATCAGTATATCACCCCCAAGATATGCAGACTATTTGGAAAGTATTCAGACTCCTTGACTTCTTCCACTTTGTGTTACGTTACAGCCTTATTCCAAAATGTATTAAATACATGTTTTCCCTCTTCAATCAACAGACAACAACCCCATAATGACGAAGTGAAAACGGGTTTTTAGACATTTTTTCACATTTATTAAAAATAAAAAACTGATACTTTACTTAACTATTCAGACCCTTTGCTATGAGACTCAAAATTGAGCTCAGGTGCATCCTGTTTCCATTGACCATCCTTGAGATGTTTCTACAACTTGATTGGAGTCCACCTGTGGTAAATTCAATTGACTGGACATGATTTGGAAAGGCACACAATGTCCCACAGTCGACAGTACATGTCAGAGCAAAAACCAGGCCATGAGGTCAAAAGAATTGTCCGTAGAGCTCCGAGACAGGATTGTGTCGAGGCACAGATCTGGGGAAGTGTACCAAAACAATTCTGCAGCATTGAAGGTCCACAAGAACGCAGTGGGCTCCATCATTCTTAAATGGAAGAAGTTTGGAACCACCAAGACTATTCATAGAGCTGGCCGCCTGGGCAAACTGAGCAACCAGGGGAGAAGGGCCTTGGTTAGGGAGGTGACAAAGAACCCGATGGTCACTCTGACAAAGTTCCTCCGTGGAGTCCCTCTGTGGAGATGGAAGAGTCTTCCAGAAGGACCACTATCAATTCAGCACTCCACCAGTAAAAGGCACATGACAGCCCGCTTGGAGTTTGCCAAAAGGCACCTCTGGTCTGATAACCAATATTGAACTCTTTGGCCTGTCTGGAGGAAACCTGGCACCATCCCTACGGTGAAGCATGGCGGTGGCAGCATCATGCTGTGGGGATGTTTTCAGCGGCAGGGACTGGGAGACTAGACAGGATCGAGGGAAAGATGAACAGAGCAAAGTACAGAGAGATTCTTGATGAAAACCTGCTCCAGAGTGCTCAGGACCTCAGACTGGGGCGAAGGTTCACCTTCCAACAGGAAAAAGGCCCTAAGCACACAACCAAGACAACGCAGGAGTGGCAGGAGTCTTTGAATGTCCTTGAGTGGCCCAGCCAGAGCCCAGACTTGAACCCTATCAAACATCTCTGGAGAGACCTGAAAATAGCTGTGCAACGACACTCCCCATCCAACCTGACAGAGCTTGAGAGGATCTGCAGAGAAGAGTGGGGGAAACTCCCAAATACAGATGTGCCAAGCTTGTAACGTCATACCCAAGACGCAAGGCTGTAATCATTGCCAAAGGTGCCTCAACAAAGTACTGAGTAAAGGGTCTGAATACGTACGTAAATGTGATATCTGTTTTTAATTTGTAATAAATTTGCAATATGTTTTGCTTTGTTTATTAGGGGGTATTGTGTGTAGAGTGATGTGGGACAAAAACTTTTAGAAATGATCCATTTTAGAATAAAGCTGTAACATAACAAAATGTGGAAAAAATCAAGGGGTCTGATTACTTTCCGAATGCACTTTAAGCCTCCAACAGTTAGGCCAAAAAACACATTCATTATCATGGATTGATTTGTGAAATCTGCGGGGGAAAAGCTGTAAAAAAATATTTTATGATCAGTTTTGCCTTGTAGTTCACAAAGAATAAGATTACATAGGGCCACAGTTCTCAGGCTTAGGGGCCATCTTGTCTCCTGTTAGCAGGGTAGTATTCACTAGAAACCAAACAGAACAAAACCTGCCGAACAGGAGAAGGACATACCTGAACTTGTCCAATAAGAAACTTTTTGTGTTGGAAAACGTTCGTTGCAAAATGTTTTCCTACGGTGCGCACTAATGAATACACTGCGGTAGATATAAACGCTACCTACTTTGTTCTTGTTTCCGTAGACGCTCCTGGCTGCCTGCATGATGTCCAGGGAGGAGCTGAAGTGGATGGTGAGGTGGGAGCCCTCCACCCCACTCACACACAACGGCTCTGTCAGCTTTAACTTCAGCACCCTCCTCCTACCCTCCTCTGGACAGAGAGCACACATGTGAAAGTAGACAGCAGGGTGTTTCCCGAACACACACAAGGGCATTTTCAGTGCACACACACCAGGGCGTTTTTAGTAATATGAAATGTGCAGAAACTTTGCAGATATAAATGTATTGAATAGAGTTGATGCCATGGCGGACAGTCATATCTGTTCTATGCAACACATTCTTTCCACCCTACTAGATGGGCATTAGATGGCTAGCTTTGACTTGTGGGCTGAGAGAAAAGGTGAGTGTTTGTCCATATACGTTTGGTTACCTGTGACCGTGTAACTGTGGACTTCATTCTCAGGGATACAGGCTGTGTCCCACTGACCCTCCTGTGGAAAAATTCCAATACAAATTTTTTGCTGACCTGCAAGGGTAACCAGTCCTACCACTGATCCCCCTAATTCTGAATCTATCCTATCCACCTAACTCGGACTCTAGACTCTGAGGGAAAGTCAATTCCAAATATAGCACGTAATGCTGCCAATGGTAGAGTGAATAATTGATGCCTATATTATACTTTTTCTATTTTGTATAATCTGTAAGCCATGTGGCTACGGCAAGTAGATTTGATCAACATTCAGTTCAGGACTCATTTCACTTTGTGCATTACTGTACGTCAAATAAACCTTGGTGATGGTCAGTAAGGGGTGGTTTCCTGGATCCAGATTAAGCATAGCTCTGGACTTTAATGGAGATTCTCCATTGAGAATGATTTAAAATCCAGGACTAGGCTTAATCTAGGTCCGGGAAACCACCCCTTAGTGTTCACAGTCATGTCAAGTGTCAGCGGTACCTGTGCATCCTCATCGGCGAGAGAGAAGTAGAAGGAGACGCTCTGACTTCCCAGGTTGAAGTCGATCCAGAACTCCTCCAGTTTCTCATCAGCGGGCATCAGCAACTGGGGGCACACATCACAGTTGACTCAATCGGACAAATTGAACATCTCTTAAGCAACTGAAAAACATTTGGTTTGCATGCATTAACTGTGTGTGTGTGTGTGTGTGTAGGGACTGACCTCATGTTTATCCAGAAACACCTCCAGACAAGGGTAGGAGAACACTCTGGGAGAGAAATAACAGGCATATGTTGTGATATAGTAGTAGAGCCGTGTGAGTTTTACAGTATGATCACTAATCAAATGTATGTCTGTGTACCTTCTCCCATCTCCCTGCATCCCATTCAAAAGGTTTAGAAACCTGCGGCAGTCCTGCAAAGACACGTTGCATTGTCCCATTAAGCATTATAGAATAAAACGTACATAACTGAACTTGACACAGATGTCAATTCAACCAGTTGTGTAAATTACTTAAGTAAAAATACTTTCAAGTACTACTTAAGTCATTTTTTTTAGTATTTGTACTTTACTTTACTATTTATATTTTGGACAACTTTTACATTTACTTCCCTACATTCCTTATGAAAATAATGTACTTTTTACTCCATACATTTTCACTGACACCCAAAAGTACTAGTTCTATTTTGAATACTTAGCAGGACATGAAAATGGTCCAATACACACATTACCAAGAGAACATCTCTTGTCATCCCTACTGCCTCTGATCTGGCAGAATCACTAAACACAAATGCTTAGTTTGTAAATGATGTCTGAGTGTTGGAGTGTGCCGCTGGCTATCCGTAAATTAAAAAATAAAATGGTGCCGTCTGATTTGCTTAGTATAAGGAATTTGAAATGATTTATACTTTTACTTTTGATACCTAAGTATATTTTAGCAATGAAATGTACTTTTGATACTTAACATTGAAAACCATAACATTGAAAACCAAATACGTCTAAATGTAGTATTTTATTGGGTGATCCACTTTTACTTGAGTCATTTTCTATTAAGGTATCTTTACTTTTACTTAAGTATGCCAATTGTGTACTTTCCCACCATTGAATTCAACGTCTATTCCACGTTGGTTCAATGTAATTTCATTGAATTGAAACAACGTTGATTCACCCAGTGTGGCCAGGTGGGATGTTGTTTGAATCCCGGCCTGGGTTTTGCTATAACGGCCAGGCTTTACCGTCTCAAACTCAGAGTCCTGAATTTTGCTGAAGGTGCTAGCAACAAACTCCATGGAGAACCAATCGTCAGCCAGCTCCTTCCTCTGGGCACGGGTGGTCATCCTGCACAGGGCTTCCATCAAGGCTATCTGCAGGTCATAATCTACAGAGAAGAAAGAAAAAGAGAGAGAAAAGGGGGGGTGGGTAGCGAAAGAGAGCGAGAAAGAAAGAGAAAAGGAGGGGTGGGTGGGTAGAGAAAGAGAGTGAGAAAAAGAGAAAGTGGGCGAGAGAAAATGTTTGTATATGTGTGTGGCCTCTAATGTAAGCATCCCACTGGGCAAAAACTGGTTGAATCAATGCTGTTTCCATGTCATTTCAACAAAATAATTAAATGTGATGATGTTAAATCAGCGTGAAAAACTGATTGGATTTGCAAAAAGTAATCAACGTAAAGGAATTTTGTATTTTTTTCACCCAACTTGTGTATCGGAGGACGCATGACATTCAACCTTCGTCTCTCCCGAGCCCGTACGGGAGTTGTAGCGATGAGACAAGATAGTAGCTACTACAACAATTGGATACCACGAAATTGGGGAGAATAAGGGGTAAAAATATTTTTTTAAATTTAAAAAAAAAAATTATAAACAAATTCTTTTTTACAATGATGGGTTAGGGTTAAAATCCTCCCCTGGCAAAATCCTCCCCTAACCCGGACGACGTTGGGCCAATTGTGCGCCTCCCTATCACAGCCGGTTGTGATACAGCCCGGGATCGAACCAGGGTCTGTAGTGACGCCTCTAGCATCATGCCTTAGAACGCTGCGCCACTTGGGAGCCCAAAATGACATGGCCCAATGACATAGGGAAATGTTTTGCTGATTTCACATTGAATTTACATTGAATTTCTCAACATAGACTATGGTTGAACAGGACACTGGAGGGGCAGAACAGGACACTGGAGGGGCAATTACCTCCACCCTCTACAATTCGACTGGCCAGGTTGTTCCTGTGGAATGAAGCAGACAAACCAGTCAACCAATCAACCAACCAACCAATCAATAGAATTCACGACATGCCTCGCTCATATCAATATCATATTGAATTATTGATATAGGTACCCACCACTAGTTATTATCTACTGTGGGGTTCTGTTGATACAGGGCATTACAGATGGCCACAGTGAGATGATAAATAGAATACACCCATCATTTGAAGTAAAGAATTGAATGTATCAGGATACAGCCCTCTGCGTCACATACATTAGATCCGAGGCCTCTTGAGATGATAAGATCTTCTTCTCCTTTTTGAGCTCCGCTGGGATCTTATCCAGAATGATGTTCAGTTTCCGAATAGCCTGTAAAAAATGACATGGACTCAAGTCAATGTACCTGAAAAGCACGTTTTAAAAGTCATTCAAAAATGATATTGAAGTGTAAAACCATGACACTGAGCTACACTATCCCATTCAGAGACTTGGGCAATGAGACCCAAGTTGGTTCATTTGCCTCAATAATGCAAAAAATGATATAATCCATTATAGTAGTAACTTATGCAGCTGAACCCACGTAGATTGCTTTATATGACATATTCTTTATACACTTCATAAATGTGGCATTATTTTGGTCAACATTGAAATAACTCTCCCTCACCTCTTTCTGGATCATTATGTGGATTCTTGGGTCTGCAGCCAGCTGGCCAATGAGATGTAGAAAGCATTCAGTGACCTCATATGTTCCTAAAAAAAAGAATCAGTCATAAATGTAGTTAATTTAATGTATTGGACAAGTTATCAGTTAAACACAGACATGCTTGTGTCCTAGTATGTTTTATGATAAGACAATAGGAGCAAAAACTTCAGGATAAGTTTTTAAAAAGTGCACACATACCCTCTAGACTTGTTTCATGAACAACCTATTGGAGGAAAAACAAAGCTGCAGATAATGGTAGCTAAAGTGCAAATTTAGAAGAAGAAAAAATTGCTAGAAAATAAACTACTTAAGTTCTTTAACTATATTATAAACAGCAATTGTCTGGTCAAGCACATTTGACTATTTCCACATTCAATGCTCACCATTACAGAGTCAAATAAGTCTTCAGCTAGGTTCAGCAAGGTCTCATTCCTCTGTGTGCATGCCTCGATCCACAACAGCCTTGCTTTCTCAAACCACTGCACCATGTGCACACAGACAGATACTCACTCAATCCACCACTCAATATAAATATATTCACATAATGTATAGCTCATACAACAAACATAAGCCTGCTATAATATGGTTATAAATGTAGGGTGGCCATATACGCAGTGGCCAGTTTATTAGGTACACCAACCTAGTACCGGGTCAGACCCCTTCTTTGCATCCAAAACAGTCTGAATTCTTCAGGGCATGGAAACATTGTTCCAATTGGTATCAAGGGACCTAACGTGTGCCAGGAAAACATTCCCCACACCTCAAAACCATCACCAGCCTGTACCGTTGACACCAGGCAGGATGGGGCCTTGGACTCATGCTACTTACGCCAAATCCTGACTCTGCCGTCAGCATGACTCAACAGCAACCGGGATTAGTCGGACCAGGCTGTTTTTCCACTCCTCAATTGTCTATTGTTGGTGATTGCGTGCCCAATGGAGCCCCTTCTTCTTGTTTTTAGCTGATAGGAGGGGAACCCCACTCCTGGTGTGGTCGTCTGCTGCAATAGCCCATCTGTGACAAGGACTGACGAGTTGCTGTTCTGGACAACCACAGTTGTACTGTGTTGTTATTTGCCTGTTTGTGGCCCGCCCATTACTTGCACGATTCTTGCCATTCTCCTTCGAACCTCCAATCAACAAGCTGTTTTTCGCTCACAGTACTGCCGCTGACTGGCTCTTTTTTGTTTGTTGCACTATTCTCGGTAAACCCTAGACAGTGTTGTGCATGAAAAGCCCAGGAGGCTGGCTGTTTTTTAAATACTGGAACCAGCACTGACGATCATACCACGCTCAAAATTGCTTAGGTCACTCGTTTTGCCCATTCTAATGTTAAATCGAACAGTAACTGAATGCCTCTGCCTATCTGCCTGCGTATATAGCAAGCAACTACCACGTGACTCACTGTCTATAGGAAAAAAATGTTTTCATGAACGGGGTGGTATACCTAATACACTGGCAACTGGGTGTATAATAGGGTTGAAATGCTTATCTTTTTGACAAGACCTTGGAGTACCATCCCAGATAAGCCTTGACCTCCAGGTAAAGCCAGGTTTTTCCCAAATTTGTGCAGGATTGTGAGTCCCAAACAAGCATGCTTGACATTTCTGTGATCTAATTCCTAAACAAAGAAAATTAGAACCACATAAAACACTAAACCAAAACATGGAAGAATGTGAATAGACTGTCCTTAGCTAGCTACTTGCAAATAAAGTACATTTACTCACAAGTAACAAGTGGGATTACTCCTGGGCAAAAGCATCCAAAGACATATAGAACTTGTGAGTTGAGCAGAAGAATGTAACGTTACAGTCCATCCTTACCCTACTAACAAGTTTGTCCAATTTGGCAAGGAATTGTTTGGAACATCTCCAAGTTGTTCCCTCATCATCTTGCAAGAAGTCACCCAATGCCTGAAAATTGCTGTTCTTAAGCACCTCATCAACCAGCTTCTCCAACTGCAAGAACAGGGTTAGCAGATACATGTCATCGCTAGCTAGCAGATACCAAGTTTAAATTAATAGAACTAACGTTACAATTTTCACATACTAGACATACTTTGAACCGTTTTTTTTTTACCTGTGGGTCCTGAGGTGGCGCCATCATACATTCATCCACTGTGAAAGATCATTAAATGAAAGTGGATCTTCTTTAGATAAGTGTAATCCTTAGCTAAAGCTGGCTAGCTTACAATAAGTGTCATGCTGTGTTGTCACCACAGACGTAAAAAGCAGGTTGTCACTCAGATATAAGATAGCTAACCTTAGCTAGCGACGTTAGCCACCTAACGTTAACAGTTAACGTTACCGTCGCTAGCTAAAGTTGACAATTCAGAGCATAGCGTTAGCGTGTTCATTTCCCTGTACATTGAGCATAACAACATTACACACTTCATTTTGTAAATACACAATGGTGATCGTAAATAGTGTGACTGAATACATTTAGTTTTTGACAAAATAGATGTTATTCTAGCTTGCAAACGATCAACATTGCTAGCTACCTGTCAGTTTTCCTCAGTGAAGTTGTGAGTCGAGTGATGGATGCTGGAGCGCGCGAAAATAATGGTAGACCAGCATGCGCACGGTGTGTCTGGTGCGCAGATACTGCTCACAAAGTGCGTCTCCTTTCTCTCGAAGTGTACACTCGTTCACTACTTCACACAAATCTGAAAGCACTGGATTAGTGGAGGCATTGGCTAGCTAGACGGAGTTTCCAACATCACTATACCAGTCAAATCAGTTAAGTATCAAAAGTAAATGTAATTGCAAAAATATACTTAAGTATCAAAAGTAAAAGTGTAATTAATTTTAAATTGCTTATATTAAGAAAACCAGACGGCCCAATTTTCCTGTCTTTATTTTATTTACGGATAGCCAGGGGCACACTCCAACACTCAGACATAACAAACAAAACATTTGGGTTTAGTGAATATTGTCAGATCAGAGGCATTAGGGATGACAAGGGATGTTCTCTTGAAAAGTGCGTGAATTGGACCATTTTCCTGTCCTGCTAAGCATTCAAAATGTAACAGGCACTTTTGGGTGTCAAGAAAAATGTATGGAGTCAAAATTACATTATTTTCTTTAGGAATGTGGTGAAGTAAAAGTTGTAATACATATAAATAGTAAAGTAAAGTACAGATACCTCCAAAAAACACTTAAGGGTTTAGTGATTCTTGTCAGATCAGAGGCAGTAGGGATGACAATACTTTAAGGTATTTTTACTTAAGTACTTTATACCACTGGTGAGCAGCTTGCTCTGGCCAGTGATAGTCTGGACGTTTTAAAGTTGTTTTGGTGTTGGTAGAATTTACGGTTTTGGCGCTACAGGTGGCAGCGCAGTAGAATAATAATTCTAATTATAAGTATGAACAGTTTCTAAAGTTGTGCTTTGCTTCCCGTAAGATCACCTAAATATTGTATGCTGATGACTCCAGGTGAGCAATCAGAGCTTTTGAGGATGACTGGGTGAGAGATAGTAAAATGGGTAGTTGAGTGAGAGGGGTCATTCCACCAATTCGGTGCATTTTGAGAAGTGTAACTTGGTCAAAGAATACTTTTTGTTTCGCCTAATTTTAACAGTCTGTCATAAAGAGCACATGTTCAACTTGATAAAAACAAGTTTTTCCTATCAAGAGGTTAAACAAAATAATGACCATAGTAAGTGCCAAAACAAAGTAACAGGGTTGAGGATTTCATCTTAAATCAGCCATAAATCCCCTTGTGACAGGGGGATGGAAGCTTGTTGTGTGCATCAGGAAGTGGCAATTGAATGCAAGCTTCACCCCAAAAAATGAATGGTTAAAAGATGTATTGCCTGTCTACCTATGGGTAACAGGGTTGACCTGTTAAGCTCAACCCGTTCAGTTTTCCACCACAAAACACCAGAAAATGGCCAGGCATTAATGCTTAGGCGTTAATTATCCAAACACATTGGCACAGCATCAGTGAGATTTGAACCTACAATCTTCTGTTTTCTTTCCATGGAATTAGTCCACTCCGACACCAGGATGGAACTAGCATACCATGTTTTTTAAATCATACAAAGCTGTTCATTTTAGTCTATTAAAACAGACCACATTTCAAAGGAAACAAGCACTCATTAGGTGGGTGGGTGGAATTAGTGTGCACGGCCAACACACCTGAACACACTTAACAGGGGCACGCACAATACCATCGGGGGTACGACAAATACAAATCAAGGGCCAAAGTATTGACACGTTTTGTTGAATTGAGAGGCTAGCTTAAAGTTTTCTTTACTGACCATAATTTTCACTTGTCTGACTGCTGGCATGATGACGAGTTTCTCACACGACTGGCCTATCTGGGAGATGTTTTTTTTCCGCCTGAATGATCTGAATCTAGGATTACAGGGACTCTCCGCAACTATATTCACTGTGCGGAACAAAATTGAGGCTATGATTAAGAAGTTGGAGCTCTTCTCTGTCTGCATCAACAAGGACAACACACAGGTCCTTCCATCATTGTATGATTTTTTGTGTGCAAAAAAATCGGATAATGTCTCATGTGATATAGCGAAGCACCTGAGTGAGTTGGGGGCGCAATTACCCAGGTACTTTCCCGAAACAGATGACACAAACAACTGGATTCGTTATCACTTTCATGCCCTGTCTCCAGTCCACTTACCGATATCTGAACAAGAGAGACTCATCGAAATTGCAACAAGCGGTTCTGTGAAAATTGTATTTAATCAGAAGCCACTGCCAGATTTCTGGATTGGGCTGCGCTCATAGTATCCTGCCTTGGTAAATCGCACAGTTAAGACACTGATGGTCTTTGCAACCACATACCTACAGTATGTGAGAGTGGATTCTCAGCCCTCACTAGCATGAAACCTAAATGCAGGCACAGACTGTGTGTGGAAAATTATTTAAGACTGAGACTCTCTCCAATACAACCCAACATTGCAGAGTTATGTGCATCCTTTCAAGCACATCCTTCTCATTAACCAGTGGTGAGTTATTCACAATTTTTGATGAGCAAATAAGGTTTTATATGTAAGATGGTTAAATAAAGAGCAAAATTATTGATTATTATTATATTATTATTGGTTCCCTGGTCCGATAACGAGACGGGTTGTGACAAAAACTCACTCGTTCTTATGTTTAATAAATGTATCCTATAGTGTGTGTGTGGCAGGCTTACAATGATGGCAAAAAACAACATTTGAGAGTGCGCTGACCCTGGTGCTAGAGGGGGTACGCAGCTGGAGGTTGAATGTTTGAAGGGGTACGAGACTATAAAACGTTTGGGAACCACTGTGATAGAGGATAGAGAAAGTTTTGTTGATGCTGAGAACAGAATGTATACGTTTTAAAATAACATTCGTAGAACATTCTCTGAACGTTACTAAAGTTCTCTTGTGTTTTTTATGTAACGTTTTCTTAATGTTCCGTGAACAATTTAAGAACATGGCTTTAAATAGAACCATGAAAAAACCTGTAGGAAACATTATGCCAAAGTACTGAAATTTCCACAGAAGAATTCTGTTTCACAACATTCTCTGAACTATTTGAGAACATCCCCAAAGTCAAACCAGTTGGAGAACGTTCCTAGAACATTAACAAAATTGAAATGTAACTATGTTTGAACTTTTAGGAAACATGTTAAAGTAATGAAATACCAAGAAAATTACTTTAGCAAGTCTTTATATTCAGATTGATTCAATTCTCCATATGGTCTTTATTAACGGGCACTTCATTTAATATAACAGACTTTTAACATTCAGTATTGGTGCACAATTTCTACTTAAAATATCAAAGGGACGCAAAAGGCACTCTTTTCGTGGAACAACCCAGAGATAGTTCTATGGATAGTAGGAGAAAGCCTAATCTACAACTATAAGTTGTCCTTTCCATCATATAAGGAAAAATATCAGACAGTTCCCATTCCAAAGGTCACGTGGGTAGCTCTGCATTCACCAAACATAAGAACCAAACCTCTTTACTTTCACCAAAATAATTTGATTAGTAGGCCTACACCTCCTTCAGTTAATTTTATAATTACAGGAACATTTCATTCAGTTTAATTTAGCTCATATAGACAAAAATAGTTGTTGACTACAATTTGACAGAAACATTTGTGACCTAGGCTATGGTTGTGAACAATGTCCACAACACTGTGTAATAAAACATACAAAGACCACAAACATCTAAGTCTAGGGAAATAACGCCCCTTAACAAATGTTACATTAACAGATAAGTTTTTCTTCCACTTTTATGCAAAAAACAAAGGTTCAGGCACAAATTAAAACTGAACACATACAAAAACGTTCATGTATTTAAAGTGAGGCAATTTGGATAGAACCATAAACAGATGTAAAAAAATATATATATAAAAAACTATTTCTGATTTTCAAATTAATATATTTTTTGCAATCAGTGTGTGATGATTCACTCTTGATTAATTAAGTCTAGTTTACAATGTTTGTGAACCAGTTTAGGAATATTCCATCAATATTTACATAATCCTGTACATGACTAGAGTGTATCAATGTCACAGTGTTCATTGTGTGTGTCTTGTGGCACACACCCAGAAGTTAGCTCTACAGTACAAGCCACCCTCACAGCCACCCCACCCTCACAGCCACCCTTGGCAGAACGTCCAACCGGCCTCACAACCACAGACCACGTGTAACCACGCCAGCCCAGGACCTCCACATCGGGCTTCTTCACCTGCGGGATTGTCTAAGATCAGCCACCCGGACAGTTGATGAAACTGAGGAGTATTTCTGTCTGTAATAAAGCCCTTTTGTGACAAAAAACTCATTCTGATTTGCTGGGCCTGGCTCCCCACCCATGGCTGCACCACTGCGCAGTCATGTGAAATTCATAGTTTAGGGCCTAATGAATTTATTAGAAATAGGAATGACTTCTATTTTAGCCCTTGGCAACGAAGACGCTCGTTGGCGCACACGAGCAGTGTGGGTGCAATAATTGAATAACATGGAGTACTAACATTCGGAAAGTATTCAGACCCCTTGACTTGTTCCACATTGTAAGTAACCTAATGAATGTCGATCTAACTGCCATGAATGCCTCTGCTGATCCTATAGCGACTGTATGCAGTAATCATTTGCCTGTATGCAGTAATCAAAATGCATACATAGTCCCGCGAAAAAATATGCCAGCCTATGGAAATCAAATGCCCGTTCAACTGATTTATTCTGCCTCCGAAGATGTGACTATGTGGACTACAGATAAGAGGCCTGTATGATTTGAGGTTCAAATATGTCTAAAATCCTCTTTTTACTTTGTCATTATGGGGCATTTTGTGTACAGTGATGAGGAACATGTTTTATTTAATCAATTTTAGAATAATGCTGTAATGTAACAAAATGTTGGAAAAGGTCAAGGGGTCTGAATACTTCCCGAATGCGCTGTACGTTATCGTGGACTATTTTGAACACTTTTCTGGGATGTTTGATTGTTTTCATTGCTTTACTGGGAAGCTTAGCAGAAGTAGACAAGCTCATGTTATTTATGTTAGTGCAGGGTGAGCTTCACACAGTGGACTTCCTACCAGGGCACACCACCTCAGTGCTAACAGTATCACTTTGGTTCATTGGAAAATGATTACAACAGCTATAGGATCAGTAGAGGCATTCAGGGCAGTTTGAGGGACTTACATTAGGTTACTTAAATTGTGTCTTCTAACGCCCTTGGGATAATGTACATTTGCTGAAGCATTATGGAAACTCAGTGACACAATGGTAGGGATTAACTGAGCTGGGCCTGAATCATTGATAAGTCATTGTCTCAACGCAGCCTTATAATGCTGTGAAAGGATCCAGGAACCCAAATTATTTGGGTGGATCCCATCCACCTTATAAATCGAGGTTTGTTTCCAGAAGTTATCAAAAATGTTATACTGACAGAACTACAATAGTCTCGTAGCCAGTTATGGAGGGCTAAAAGTAATCTGAAACGTTCAATGCCACGATTTAGGAAGAGTATAGGGCCAGATATTGTGGGGCGTTTGTTGGTGTCAAGCAGAGACCCAATCAGTTCTTTAAAATCCATCTTCAGCTGTTCTGAGCTGCCCTTCATAATGTCATTGAATCCCACATGAACTATGATGGACAACATTTCCTGATGTAGGTTTTTGCTCCTGGGACTGAGACTTTCTCACCATTGAACTGCCCAATACAACAGCCGGAGAAAGGGATGGAGAAATCTGCCCATCCCTACCCTTCACACAATTCGTTGAACCTTTCGTGGGCCCACGAGAACATAACATTTTCATTATATGGATAGTGTTTATTTAATCTAGAACTGTTGAACATTTTTCCCTTATTCAACAATTATAGGAATACTGACCTCAGTGTCTCCAGTTTACAGTGTGGATTCCCCAGTGCATCAGAGAGCAGCTTCACTCCTGAGCCTTGTAGGTGATTGCCACTCAGGTCCAGCTGTCTCAGATGTGAGGGGTGTAACACCAGAACAGAGACCAGAGAAGAACAGCCTCCCTCTCTGACCTTACAGCCTGCAGAGTTGATCATCATTTTAGTCAACACACTACTACGCTCAGGGAGAAATGCTGTTCAACTGATATTAATGTCATCACATTTACAAAATGTTTATGTCATAAAGTATTTGTATTATATGGAAAATTAACAGAATTCCCAGGTTTTGGGTGATAATAGTCTCGGATTATACTCTTTTCCCAGTAAAAGGCCATGTTACACAGCCATGGTTACAGTAAATATTTTTGCTCTACAATATGCAGACAACTGACAACTGTTACACAATGCATCATACTTACATTGGCCTCTATAAACACAGGGACAATTATTACTTGTTGAACAATTACAGGAATACTGACCTCAGTGTCTCCAGTTTACAGTGTGGATTCCCCAGTCCATCAGAGAGCAGCTTCACTCCTGAGTCTTCTAGGTGATTGAAGTTCAGCTCCAGCTCTCTCAGGGCTGAGGGAGTTAACATCAGAGCAGAGGCCAGAGCAGCACAGCCTTTCTCTCTGACTTTACAGCCTGACAGCCTACCGAGTTGCTCATGATCTTAGTGAACATACTACTACCCTCTGGTGGTGTAAGGGAGAAATGCTAGCTATGTTCTCCCCATCATTATGAGCTCATACCAGTACCATATGCAGCTCACCTCTGTGATCTTACCTGTTCAACTGATATTAATGTCATCACATTTACAAAATGTTAATGTCATAAATTATGTTTATTCTAATTAGAAGTGTATAATCCATTTGTTTAGGGTGGTTGAACAGACACCACAGGCTTTTGGTGATGTTTACTATATACTCAGTTACAGTGCCTTGCGAAAGTATTCGGCCCCCTTGAACTTTGCGACCTTTTGCCACATTTCAGGCTTCAAACATAAAGATATAAAACTGTATTTTTTTGTGAAGAATCAACAACAAGTGGGACACAATCATGAAGTGGAACGACATTTATTGGATATTTCAAACTTTTTTAACAAATCAAAAACTGGGCGTGCAAAATTATTCAGCCCCTTTACTTTCAGTGCAGCAAACTCTCTCCAGAAGTTCAGTGAGGATCTCTGAATGATCCAATGTTGACCTAAATGACTAATGATGATAAATACAATCCACCTGTGTGTAATCAAGTCTCCGTATAAATGCACCTGCACTGTGATAGTCTCAGAGGTCCGTTAAAAGCGCAGAGAGCATCATGAAGAACAAGGAACACACCAGGCAGGTCCGAGATACTGTTGTGAAGAAGTTTAAAGTCGGATTTGGATACAAAAAGATTTCCCAAGCTTTAAACATCCCAAGGAGCACTGTGCAAGCGATAATATTGAAATGGAAGGAGTATCAGACCACTGCAAATCTACCAAGACCTGGCCGTCCCTCTAAACTTTCAGCTCATACAAGGAGAAGACTGATCAGAGATGCAGCCAATAGGCCCATGATCACTCTGGATGAACTGCAGAGATCTACAGCTGAGGTGGGAGACTCTGTCCATAGGACAACAATCAGTCGTATATTGCACAAATCTGGCCTTTATGGAAGAGTGGCAAGAAGAAAGCCATTTCTTAAAGATATCCCTAAAAAGTGTTGTTTAAAGTTTGCCACAAGCCACCTGGGAGACACACCAAACATGTGGAAGAAGGTGCTCTAGTCAGATTAAACCAAAATTGAACTTTTTGGCAACAATGCAAAACGTTATGTTTGGCGTACAAGCAACACAGCTCATCACCCTGAACACACCATCCCCACTGTCAAACATGGTGGTGGCAGCATCATGGTTCGGGCCTGCTTTTCTTCAGCAGGGACAGGGAAGATGGTTAGAATCGATGGGAAGATGGATGGAGCCAAATACAGGACCATTCTGGAAGAAAACCTGATGGAGTCTGCAAAAGACCTGAGACTGGGACGGAGATTTGTCTTCCAACAAGACAATGATCCAAGACATAAAGCAAAATCTACAATGGAATGGTTCAAAAATAAACATATCCAGGTGTTAGAATGGCCAAGTCAAAGTCCAGACCTGAATCCAATCGAGAATCTGTGGAAAGAACTGAAAACTGCTGTTCACAAATGCTCTCCATCCAACCTCACTGAGCTCGAGCTGTTTTGCAAGGAGGAATGGGAAAAAAATTCAGTCTCTCGATGTGCAAAACTGAGAGACATACCCCAAGCGACTTACAGCTGTAATCGCAGCAAAAGGTGGCGCTACAAAGTATTAACTTAAGGGGGCTGAATAATTTTGCACGCCCAATTTTTCAGTTTTTGATTTGTTAAAAAAGTTTGAAATATCCAATAAATGTCGTTCCACTTCATGATTGTGTCCCACTTGTTGTTGATTCTTCACAAAAAAAATACAGTTTTATATCTTTATGTTTGAAGCCTGAAATGTGGCAAAAGGTCGCAAAGTTCAAGGGGGCCGAATACTTTCGCAAGGCACTGTACATAAGTTCAACTGTACATTGCAGGAACATTTACTAACTGACCTCAGTGTCTCCAGTTTACAGTGTGAACTCCCCAATCCATCAGAGAGCAGCTTCACTCCTGAGTCTTCTAGGGGGTTGTTACTCAGGTCCAGCTCTCTCAGATGTGAGGGCTTTAACATCAGAGCAGAGACCAGAAAAGCACAGCCTTCCTTTCTGACTTGACAGTCTGACAGCCTGCAGAGTTTATCATTATTTCATTAAACACACTACTACCCTTTGGTGGGAGAATGTTAGTTGTATAGTTCTCCCTCTTACCAACATGATGGACTGCATATGCAGTTGTATCACCCCTGTTACGTGTATGATATAAAGACATGTAACCATTTGTAGTACATCTCTGTGAGCTAGACTGTCAAGTACACTTTTAACCTCACTGAGTATCCTCACATTGTATTTACATTAATGATGTTCTGTCTATACAAAACATCTGCCTGGAACGTTAGAACAATGATAGACAAAGATTTTGTCCCACATCCTGAGAGGCTAATGAAAATCAGGATTCCTCTCAACAAGACTAGGCATGCCACAATAATCAGTGCCTACGCAGCTACATGACCAATCCCTGACAAAGTGAAAGAGCAGTTCTACTCAGAGCTAGACAACATAACCCAATGAACTGAGTAAACTATCAGATAATAGCCTCGTCATCACAAACACCATCTTCAGGCAAACAGACAAGTACAAAACTACATGGATGCACCCAAGATCCAAGCACCGGCACCTGATAGATAATATCATTGTGTGTCAGCGAGACAATAAGGACGTCAAGAGCTCCGATCGATGCAAGATCAATGGTGGGAGGGACTAGCAGAGCTCACACAAATGTATGCAGACACACTACACCAAACAGTTATTTGAATGTTTCAAAACCATACACCGGCCAGTGAAGTCTGGCACATCACCTCTGAGATCAGCAAATGGGAAAACCTTCCTCAGAGATAAGTATTGCAGAGAGGTGGGTGGAACACTTCAGTAAACTCCTGAACAGATCATCCTTTGCCGACTACTTAGCCATAAACCTGATGCCCCAAAAGGCCATACAACATATCCTGGATGAACCACCTACACTCGGCTAAACTGAAAAAGATATCAGCATGATGAACTTGGGGAAAGCACAAGGAAAGCACAACGTTATTCCTGCCGAACTCTATAAAACAGCTGTGCCAATTTTAATTTGATGCATGCTCTTCAACCAATTACTGCCTGCACCCGCTCGCATCACTACCCTGGACGGTTTTGACTTAGAACATGTGGACAACTACAAATACCTAGGTGTCTGGTTAGACTGTAAACTCTCCTTCCAGACTCACATCAAGCATCTCCAATCCCAAATTAAATCTAGAATCGGCTTCCTATTTCGCAACAAAGCCTCCTTCACTCATGCTGCCAAACATACCCAGGTAAAACTGACTATCCTACTGATCCTTGACTTTGCCGACGTCATTTACAAAATAGCCTCCAAAACTCTACTCAGCAAATTGAATGTAGTCTATCACAGTGCCATCCGTTTTGTCACCAAAGCCCCAAATACTACCCACCTGTGATCTGTATGCTCTTGTTGGTTGGCCCTCGCTACATATTCGTTGCCAAACCCACTGGCTCCAGGTCATCTATAAGTCTTTGCTAGGTAAAGCCCCGCCTTATCTCAGCTCAGTGGTCACCATAGCAACACCCAACCGTAGCACGCGCTCCAGCAGGTATATTTCACTGGTCATCCCCAAAGCCAAAACCGCCTTTGGCCGCCTTTCCTTCCAGTTCTCTGCTGCCAATGACTGGAACTAATTGCAGAAATCACTGAAGCTGGATACTTATATCTCCCTCACTAACTTTAAGCATCAGCTGTCAGAGCAGCTTACCACTGCACCTGTACACAGCCCACCCAACTACCTCATCCCCATATTGTTATTTATTTTTGCTCTTTTGCACCCCAGTATCTCTACTTGCACATCATCATCTGCACATCCATCACTCCAGTGTTAATGCCAAATTGTGATTATTACCTCCCGAATCTTACTACATTTGCACACACTGTACATAGATTTTTTCTATTGTGTTATTGACTGTACGTTAGGTTTATCCCATGTGTAACTCTGTGTTGTTGTTTTTGTCACACTGCTTTGCTTTATCTTGGCCAGGTCACAGTTGTAAATGAGAACTTGTTCTCAACTGGCCTACCTGGTTAAATAAAGGTGAAATACATTTTTTTATTTAAAAAATATATGCATTAAGTCTGAAGGACAGAGGTGAGTATGTTTTTACGTTTTGATTCACAGTCAGGACTTTTCTTTCAATGTATTGTTTAGCTGTTATCAAATGCAAATAAACATGTGGATCTATTGAACAATAGCTAACCCTTATATTTAAAAATGACAGGAATATTGACCTCAGTTTCTCCAGTTTACAGTGTGGACTCCCTAGTCCCTCAGAGTCTTTTAGAGGATTGTAGCTCAGGTCCACCTCTCTCAGGTGTGAGGAGTTTAAAGCAGATGCCAAAGCTTTACAGCATTTCTCTGTGAGGTCACAACTTTCCAACTTATTTGAAAAGTCAAATGTCATGTCACTTAAGAGAAAAGATGAATGACACTTTGTTTCATGTTATATATACAGTGTGGTCTGAAATTATTGATAAAGATGAGCAAATATAAATAAAATAAATTATTTAATTTCTGAGCTATAATGTATGCTAAAAAAATGAGAATGCATGAGCAGAAAAGAACCCCATACCTACTGTAAAATATCATGGTAGACCTTTGATGTTATGGGTCTATTTTGCTTCCATTGGTCATGGGACCCATGTTAAAGGTCAACGGCATTATGAATTTTAATCAGTACTCGGATAGCCAAAAACATTGTTGCCTCTGCTACGCTGCAAGTGGATCTTCCAGAAAGACAATAACCAAGCGTACATTAAAATCCACAAAGAAATGGTTCATTTGCCACAAAATCAACATTTTGAAATGGCCATCTCAGTCTCGGGACTTGAAACCCATTGAAAACCTGTGCTTTGAATTTAAGAGGGGCAGTCCATAAGAGCAGACCAAGGACATCAAGGATCTGAAAAGATGCTTTATGGACGAATAGTCTAAGATCCCTTCCAATGTGTTCTCCAATCTCATAAAACATTTCAGAAAAAGGCTCAGTGCCGTTATCCCTGCATGGTGAGGTATTGAAAACAGGGCTGTCAGTAATTTTGACCCCTACCTTTTTGAGAAAAAAAATATTACTTGTTAAACAAAATCTCTTTCTCTGAGCAATTGTATTAGTATACAATAATATAATTTCCCAATTTTGGGGGGGCATACAATATAGCTACGTATTTGAATGTTGTATTATATACAGGCATTTTTACTCATCTTTATCAAGTGTGTCAATAATTTCAGACCCCACTGTACATACATATATTTTTGTTGTTATGACTATAACTTTGAATAGCCATGTACTGTACTTACTGAGCTGTTCTGTAGGCTTTGACCACTGGCAACAGCCTCAAAAGACCATCTGACCTGGAGTATTTTCTCAAGTCAAACCCATCTAGCTCCTCTTCTGATGTAAGCAACACAAAGACCAGAGTGGACCACTGTTCAGGAGACAGTTCTTCTCTGGAGACACTGCCTGAGCTCAGGTAGCTTTAGATCTCCTCCACTAGAGAATGGTCATTGAGTTCATTCAGACAGTGGAACAGATTGATGCACCTTCCTGGAGAGAGATTCTCCCTAATCTTCCACTTGATGTACTTGACTGTTTCAGCATTGGTTTGTGAGCTGATTTGTGTCTGTGTCAGTAGGTCTCGTAGGAGAGTATGATTGGACTCCAGTGTGAGGCCGAGAAGAAAACGGAGGAGCAGGTCCAGGTGTCCATTCTCACTCTAAGGCCTTCTCCACTGTGCTTACATTGAGGCAAAATGTAAGATTGTTTTTGAATGGCGTAAGTACTTCAGAGGTTGATTCGGGTTGAACCATTAGATTCCCACCACTGTTGTTGAATGTGAGAAACACGTATACAGCAGCCAGAAACTCCTGAATGCTCAGATGCACAAAGCAGTTCACCTTCTGCTGGTACAGCCCACTCTCTTCTTTAAAGATCTGTGTGCACACTCCAGAGTACACAGACTCCTCGCTGAGGTCAACGCCACACTCTCGCAGGTGTTCCTCATAGAAAATCAGATTTCCTTTTACCAGCTGTTGAAATGCCAGCTTTCCCAGTGACAGAATGCTCTCTTCATTCCAGTGTGGATGTGTCTCATCGTTCCTATGATATTTCTCAATCATCTGTTTTTGACTTAGTGGTGGGTACCACGGTTTGAGGTCAGGTGCTATGGGCCAGGACATATTGTAATCAATAGGATGTGTAAATAGCCACTACTAAACCCCAGCAAACTTTCATAACAGCTAACCAAAAACCATCCTTATCATGTACAAAATTGCATGGCCAAACCAAGTCAACTGGATATACAGCACTTGGTTTGAAGGTACTTAGGGGTGATCTGGCTACAAATTCAGGTTTTTGGATGTCGCAGGATAAGGATGTTGTCAGCTCCTGCAACAGGACAATGATGCACCTGTCAATTGAAACAGATCTGAAATTAAATTGCAGGATAATTATAACAGAGCAGGAGAGCTTATAAATCATCGAAAACCGTTCAAATCCCAAACAGAGGTGCTCTTCCAGTACTTTCTTAGTGCCAAATTCAAGTCCAAGCACCTTGTACGTATCCTGTAGTACCAAGAACACCAACACAGAATCAACACTTGATTAACTTAACATTCCCCATTTATTTTGAACACAACTAAAAAAAAAAAAACATTTCAGAAATGTATGCGACAGTGCAAATCATACACAAAAGAACCGTTCAGGTTGATACATGATTTAAATTAATAAATATACACGACTTACTTGACACTTTGAGATGCTACAAGCACTTTTCACAGTTATATAACATAGTCCACATATCTGACACTCAAGTCAGTCTGCTATGAAACGGGGGAAACTACACCAATCCCAGGTTACAACAATCTTTCTAGGATTAAAACAAACAATGAATACTGTTTTACAAACATTTATCCCAATTCTAAAACAAAACATACCCTGTTTTGGTTACCCATCTTTCTCTGATTCATTTTGTGAGCCAACAGTGAAACTTCGATATGTATACTATACACAGTATGCATGTTATCTATTTAAGTTTAGAAGCTATGTTGATTATTCTTCCAAGTATATTAATCAAACTTTTGCCACATGTATATTATCAATCAAGACACAGGTTCATTCTATGAATAACACAAGTTGCCAGTAGGTAACATTTTAACAAATAGTTTTTTGTTAATGTTTTGTATTAACCTAAAAACACAGAAAACTGCTTATACACCCCAATGTCAGGTGAATGGATTGAATGAAATGAAAGAACCACATTTCTCCAGTAATTAAAACATCCCCAAAACCCTCTTCATTCAAGAGCAAGATAAACATTAACAGAAGATACTGTAAAGTATATCTGTATGACGGAATTCAATAATAGTACACTGTCCATTCGATGACTAATGCCTCTAGAAAACTAAAGTTTGATATTGCTCCTATAGCCTACAGGTGTTTCTTTGTCTATGAATTTGAGAGGGGTTACAATTCACCAGCCCCATTCCTCAGCTGTATACCAAGACAAGTGGAGGGCTGCAGTTTTGCTGTAAAACAAATCCCAGAATGTAGCTTTAATATGGGCCATTTCAATATTTTCCATGAACTTACGCACCTCGCACATTTTCTTTATGACCCCAACAGCAGCAAGTTATCGATGGGGCAGTGTGTATGCAAAGAAGGTTCCCATTATAACATACTTTTACTCGTCTCAAACTATTTGAAAGCAAGCAAAACATATGAAGAACACCTGAAAAGCACTTTTATTTGCCTTTGTTGTTTTAATATTGATAGGAGTGAAGGACGAAAAAAACAATTAAATTTTTTTTAATTTGGGATGAAATTGTGTAATAAAATAATTTAAAACATTTTTTTCCCTTTCCAAATCTCAAGTGCTTAAATCTTCACTTGCACCCAATTACCAACTGAAAAGTGAAACGTCATCGACAAGAAAAAATTAAGTCTTTTTAAATTCTCATGGCATAGCCAGAACATTTCAGTCATTAGAAAAGGGGATAATAGGAGACCATTTATAATTACTGTCGAGAAATTGAAATTAATTTAAGCCCCATTTACTGTAGGTTCCTAGTGCAGGTTTCTTGTCTCCCATAATCCATTAAATTAAACTCATTACATAACATTTTTCCTAAAACATCTCTAAATAATTGATTCCCTTTAAAGATGGAAGTGTCACTGTCCGCCCCACAGCCGTTGTTATTGCTTATGTCGACGAAGCAGAGGTGGGAAGTGTATCAAGGGGGAAAAAAATACAGTGTTGTTGTTTGCAGTAACTTCTTTGTTGTTGTAATATTGTACATGAACGTGGCAGCTTCACCCTTAAGGATTCTAGCTTTAACTAATAAATAGGATGACCACATAAAATATGCAAAAATGTTCCACTCGTCGTTAACAATTGTTACTGGGATGTAATGCTTGATATTTGAAGAAAACAATTGATCAATTACCAATTGTCTTAACATAATATGAAACCATCTCCACATGCATAAATATTGTTCCATTGTTAACCTTTTTCACCTTCCAAGAACAAGAAGTCCAATAAATTAAACTGGTTAAGCCATTGCTCGTAAAAACACTAAAAGTGCCAGATGTTCATCAGTTAAAATTCACTTTTTTTTCATGGAATTAAAGTAGTCTGGGATCTGTTCTATTGTAATTTCAATTATTGATATCTATACAGTCAAACATTTGGACACACCTACTCATTCCAGGGTTGTTGTTTTTTTTTTGTGCCATTTTCTACATTGTAGAATAATAGTAAAGACATCAACACTATGAAACACCACATATGGATTCACTTAGTAATCCAAAAAGTGATTCTTCAAAAGTAGCCACCCTTTGCCTTGATGACAGCTTTGCACTCTGGGCATTCTCTCAACCAGCTTCATGAGGTAGTCACCTGGAACGCATTTCAATTAACAGGTGTGCCTTGTTATAAGTTTTGTGGAATTTCTTTCCTTCTTAATGTGTTTGAGCCAATCAGTTATGTTGTGACAAGGTAGGGGTGGAATACAGAAGATAGCCCTATTTGGTAAAAGACCAAGTCCAAATTAGAAATATATTTAGAATCGTTTTTTGGTTACTACACGATTCCAAATGTGTTATTTCATAGTTTGATGTGTTCACTACTATTCTACAATGTATAAAATAGTAAAAATAAAGAAACTCTTGAATGAGTAGGTCTCCAAACTTTTGACTGGTACACCATATATATATTTAATTATTGAAGAATAGAACTTACAGTAGAAATGCTTTACAAGCTTAGCACAGCTGTCTACCACAGCTCAAAATATGCCTTTATTACTCAATTGTTTACAAACAAAAACGTAACAATGAATTGCTTCAAAATATTAAAGGATTTGGCTTTGTGCAGCGTAATATATCTTCCGTAATCCACAATTAGGTTTCTGCAGGTTTGCATGGGATTGAAAAATGTGCCTAAATTGACCTAATTGTATATAAAAATGTGCAAAAACTCCTTGATTATGGCTGTTTAGCTTAACTGGTCATAACAACCTCTCCATTGTTCACATAGTCAGCTGACTGAACAGGAAGTGCCTAAACAAGTGGAAGGGCTGCCATTTGGTTTTTGAAATCTACTGTCAAAAAAACAAAACAGCCGCCCTGCCTCCTAATTTAGTATACAGCGGAGGGATGGGGCTAGGGAAATGTAGCCCTCTCAAATTCATACACACTGATCTAAATGCAAGGACTGACGGTCCATGACAACCACATCAGTTAATTTGTTTGTGATGCTTTTTTGTTTACAATTACAAACTTATAATTTGGACTATGATTGGGTAAGGCAGTTAATGCCATACGCTAATGCAGGTATGTAGAAGTTATATTCTTCAAAAATCATGGTCTGTATATAATTCATTTATAGATATATCAATCCCAGACTCTAGCTTTAAGGGCCATCAAGATGTTTAATTACTTACAGAATTCACCTTTAAAGCGGAGATCCACATTGGGCGAAACAGCACCACAGAGGTTTTGCAATGTTAATTGTTTTCTTAGCTCACGATGAGTTATAACTGTCTTTGAATTTGCATACAAGCTATATGGAAATCCCTGTGAACTAAGCATTGCATGTAATGTGAGTATGAAGCCTTGCCTAAAATAGTTCACATAATTCAATTCAAGTTATATTGTAACAATATCAATATCGAATATCCGTGTTTGACATTGAATGAAAGATTTCAGAACATAACTTTTTAGTCTAGGTTTTTATAGGGCTTCGAATCACGATATACGTCATTTAAAAAAAAAAGTTCTCTAAATAAGCTTTGTTGTACAATTAAAGGTAAAATACCCTGCATTTAAAACAGCAGCAATAATCTAAAGAATGCATGGCTTGTGAAATTATACCTAGAGTACATATACTCCTTCCACACCCATAAGACCCACTAATAATGTCATTATTTAAATTGCTTTTCTGCAATAATCACTGATCTGGTTTTCAAGTCTTTCGTTAAAAATGTAACCAGAACCATGCATAATGCCCATTCACTAATAATGAGCAACTTCTGTAGGAGGCATTATAGAAAATTATTAACACTGGTCTCATAAACAAATCTCTCAATGACAAGTCCACGACGAACAGTAGACGGGGGTCCCCGTCGGTTTGAGATAAGTATCTCAAACAGACCATTTAAAAATGTTTTAAAAAAACTTGCCATTTCCTCAACGAGGATGATGTCATCTTCCTGAGGAGGATGAGCTGGCCAATCAGCGGTCTACTCGCATGAATCATTTTAATGACTGGTATACACCCAGCTGCTTTTTAACATAATTCAAAAGAATTGGAAGAAAAAATATTCAACTCGTATTGTAATTAAATATAGATCATATTTCATAGACATCTGGAAACACTGGACAGCTACTTTAAAAAAGGTAGACTTTGGACAAAAACTCTAAAATAAACAGCTTTAAACTGTATAACTGATGCACCATAACAATGCACCATAATTCCAAGGTCATGTAATGCGTTAAAATATATACTGATGAATAAGACATTTGGCTTTTGAAGTTCCATTTCTTACCAATCTCTACAGCTTCCGTTGAAAAACAAAGTGTGAAATGACGTCAACACATACTGGAGGAGTTACTGGCGAGCTAGAAGTGGCTAACAAACTAGCTACGTCGGTCACGCCGCGCATGATGTGACATTGACAATTGACAATGACATTGATTAACCACCCAAGGCACACCCAATTTCTGTTTGACAATAAGTTGGACCGTTTATCGCACCCAAAGTCAACCGTTAAAGCAAATTTCCTGCCATTATTTATGAGTGTTCATATGCTATCTGGGGCTCCCTAACCTCCAGGAGGTCCCCATTAGAAACATTACTTTACTATAATAGAGGAGATTAACCTTTTTATGTGTTTTGGTTTCCATATGACATATTGTCAGACCAAACCTAAAATGCAAATGAGAGTTGAAACCACTGTCAGAGAAGAAGAGGTGATCTCTCATCTTTGTCGTTGTGAGTGCCAGGGGGCTGGGCTTGGTGTGTGTAAATGCAAAGGTACAACAAAAAATGGATTCATGAGATACAGGCATTTGGAATATCGCGCTAGACATACATTCCAATTAATCTCATATCGCCCAGCTCTAGGGTTTTATACTCACATTCCATGCATTGTTTACCTCTCAGGGCTTTCCTTGGAGCTTGTATTAAAATTCTAAGACAGCCACATAACTCCTCGAGGTATGACAATTATTACGATTACGTTAAACATTTGGAAAACTATCCTTTTAAGAGATCCAGAGTTTCACTTGTTGATGATCATTCAAACCTAAAAAGTGTGGTTTGAAATTGGACAGACTGAGTGAGAAAGGGGCAATCTAGTACTACAATAAACTGGTAGCATGCATTTAGGTTCCAAATAAAAAAGGCCACATAACAGTACACATATAGCTAACTGAAAAAAAAAATGTAATAACTGCATGCCCCTATGATTGCCACTTGCAAACCGCACTAGTTATTCATAGGGATGGGCTTTTTTAATTATTTTTTTCAGATAATCATCAAGATGACTTGTTCTGTGATGCACGTGCCCATCACAGGTAAAGTTTCTCAAAGTGCACAGCAGTCTTTTCCAAACATTCTGTGAAAAGGACAAGAAATGCACAACAAAAATGTTCTCTGAAAGCCTCCATACATTGTCCGATTGCACCTACCCACTGCTGCATTCGCCAGCTCTTCTTGCATTTGTATTTCTTTCATTAAGCCTCCACAAATGTATCATGATCCTCAACTTTCCACTGTCTGAAGCAGTCCATTGGATGAATCTCAAATTGAAGGATCCTGAGAATATAAAAATTAAATGTGAGAAAAGGTGCAACTTTAATTAATCCCCCTTAATTACAAGTGTACACTCGTCAGTCAAATAGGGGGTGCCTTTATTTGTCGTGTTTCACACATGTACATGGGTGTAACCTGTACACGTGTGAGGTGTGAAATGCAAATGTACTTTTTGCATATCCCACTCCAAGACACTGATCACCGCCAGGGATCAGCCATTATCTGTGTTTTCCATCAGCGCTAGCCATCGGCTAAATAGCTGATAAGACTCATTGCAAGCCGGCTACTTTTTGCACTTCATTAATTAACTAGGCTTCTTTTCATATAAAAAAAGTTTCAATTCGCTAGTCAGACAAGTCAGAATAGCCTTCTCCCGGAATGAACGATATGCATCTTCTAGTGATCTATTGATAGGACAGGGAAAAACTGCTGGTTTGTCAGTCCCCTGTCTGTCCCTCTCGGTACCAGTGTTATGTGCGCTGTGGTTGACTTTGGTCAACATTTATTTTCACAGAGGGAGAGCATGATGCTTCTTCATTGTCTCCTGTGAACTCATTTTTAGGTGTTGTGTAATGTAAGTGGTAACTATGAGTGGAAATCCACCGAATTGTTGTTTTGTGCCACATTCATTTATTTTCTTTTGCATGTTTCATAGGCCTACACAGCCACGGAGTCAAGGCGCAGAGGCTACATGCTACTGTGCACTTTGATTGACAACAGAACAAGTGTTGACTAGTTCAGTGCCAGGTTCCCAACTCCGGTCCTCTACCGCACTCAAAAGTACACAATTGTGTTGTAGCCCAGGACAAACATACCAATGGACTAGTTTATAAAAGGTGTCGAACTGATTTAATAAACAGTTATTTGTCAACGGTATTGCATCGGGACAAGTAAACCAAATATCTTGTTTGTATTTTCATAGGAAATCGAAACCCATGTGGATACTTGCCAGTGACCGCTAAGGACTCTCAGTGTGATGAGTTGTTTGTGAACGGCTCTTTTTGAACAAAACTGCAGATAAATGATGAAAACATTTGATGAAGATGTTGAATCCGCACTGCGGGAACAATAAATAGGTAGTGGCGAAAGGGACTCATTCAAGTCCAAAATATGAAAAAGAAAACACATGACATTATTATATATATTGATATAGGCTTACTGATTTGATTAAAGTGTCGACAATGGAGTAGTCAACATGTTAAACACGTGCTTCATTCTTAAATATAGTCATGCTACCTAGCTAGCAACCTGAACTTGACAACTGACTAAACTACGCACAAATGTGGATGGCACAGGAATAACTGAGAAGGAATAGGCTACTGAGAACAAGTGTGTGTAAAGTTACCTGAACAGTACAGATTAGTTAGTGTTTTCACAACATTGTTGGACGTTAAAGTTAAAAAAGCTATTTGTTCTTTGAATCCATAGAGCCAGTTTTTTCTTCCTATAGTCACACTCATTTAGAATGCCTGAAGCTTTAACAGTACTTAAAGCTGTGTGTGTGTCCGTGTACTGTGCACATGTATCACAAGAACATTGATAAGAGGGAGTAGGCCTACTTAAACATTGGGAGCATTAATAGCTGTATGTTAGTGACTGTAGTATTGTTTAAGGTGAAAATGCTATTAAAACATTCTGATGTAGATAGTGTTTCCGTAACTTTTAATCAAAGCATAGTATGCCTGTAACTCAAGGCACTGCTTTGAGTTGCCTTGCTAAAGAACGATGTAATGAAATCCACATGGGCTGATTCACTTGACCCCTTCTTAATACAGCGCTCTGCCCTACTCATTGATGTACCTTTACCTTGTATTTTTTTACTTGACAATTGGTACTGGTGTTTTCCCTAAGATTTAGAAAGCGTCACATGTCCTCCCCCTACATAAAAGGCGGAGATCCTTCTGACTTAGATAATTACCACCCAATCGCCAACTTATCTTGCCAAGTTAAGGTATTAGAATCCCTGACCAACTCAGCTAAGAACTTTGGTAACTTCACTCTATTCTAAATATGCACCAATCTGGTATTAGATCTGGTCAATGCTGTTTCAGCCACTATGCTTGTTTTAGATTGAATTGCCTAGATCATAAAAAACAACAACATTGTGCTGCTTTATTTACAGACCTTTCCGAGGCATTCGACACCATTTCTCGTCAAAAACGGTCTGAAATGGGCCTGGATGAGAGGTCTTGACAGACAGGACACAGTGTTTGCTTTCTGATGGTGTCAAATCTAGTTTCCTCGATATTACGAAAGGTGTACTGCAGGGGTAGATTTTGGGAGCTGTTCTCTTTACTATTTATTTAAATATTATTGGTCTATGTATTAAATCCAGTAATATTCATCTGTATGCAAACGATACGGTTATGTATGCCATTGCACCGACTGTTGACAAAGCTAAGTTCGAGCTGCAATCTGATTTCTGATTTTGTTATATTACAGAAAGCTCTTGTTGATTAAAAACGTTTACTTAATGCAGGCAAAGCTAAATATATGTTCTGTGATTCACAGAACAATTTCTCAGATGGTCTACATATTCACTTATTGGATACTTCGCTCATGGAGCCGGTCGCTGCCTATAAATATCTGGCCGTTTGGATTGATAAAGATCTAACGTTAAAAAACAACAACTGATGAGCTAGTTAAAAAGCTAACGTTTAAAGTGGGCTTATATTTTAGAAACAGATGTTGCCAATCTATGAACAGCAGGAAGCAGATTGTGCAGTCAACTTTCCGGACAGTTCTTGACTATGGTGATACTATTTACCAGAATGCGGCAGCAACTACTCTTAAACCATTGGATGCATTCTTCGCTTTATTACAGATGACAGTTTTAATACTCATCACAGCATCCTGTATCAGAAGGTCGTCTGGGCTTCACTAAACTCCCGTAAATCACTTCATCACTTCATTAGCCCGGAACTCTCTGGCTGGCAACTTTTTCTATTTGGCTGGCTACTCCATGTACTTGTGGAAACCACTGCATTAAGGGTTACGTGTGCCTTGCTCAAAGGCAGATCGACAGATTGCACCTAGTCGGCTCAGTGATTCGAACTAGCAACCTTCCGGTTACTGACCCAATGCTCTAACTGCTAAGCTACCTGCCACACTTGTTCACTCATTCCTCATGTATTCAAAAGTATTGGATTGATGCAAGCATGGCTGGAGATGAATCTCGACCATATTCCTCACACCAGTCCGTTATTTTTAAATCCATGAGGGGGAATGTATGAGTGCACACTTCGGGAGAAGGGTAGAGAATTGTAATGTTAGCCATGATTTCATGCATAGAATACCTGCAGATCCCCTGGTGGCTCCTGACTGGTCAGCTGTTCTTCCTTTGCTGAATCTGTGACGACAATCTGCTGTAGACTGCGGGTCACTGGTCCCCTCACCCTTCCACTCTGACTGCAGGGGTGCTCATCCACCTGTGGTGGTTGTTGGTGGGATTTCACCATTGTAATGTTAGAACGAATTTCCTTCACACCATGCTGCATCCTACTGCCTTGACGTTGTGGGGAGTTGAAAGGGCGAACAAGAGACAGCGCAGTCAGTTTGGGTGCCTCCTGCGGTGTTTGGACACTTGCCATTGCAATGATGGCTTTACTTTTTTTGTTTGACAGGACTTTATGAGCTGGTAATATGGCTGTCCTCTTTGTTGGACTTGAACTATGGGCTCTGCTTTTCTGTTCATGGTCAGATTTCTCTTCCAAATGATGGACTTCTCTGCGAAGGTGGCCGTTATTTTCCTTAGTGTAAGAGATACTGCCATCTTTTCTTTTCTTGGCCTCTTTGGCAGCAGGTTTCCTGGGGCAGACGGCCATGTGCTTGGTCCGGCTGCGGCGGTATGTGAATTCTCTAATGCAATGCGGACAGACATAGATCTCTTGCTCCTCATGGACTAGAGAAGAGGTTTTCTTTGTCAAAGAGGTAGACTTACTCCTCTGTGAAATGGCCCTCTGTACCAGCTGTTTTTTCCTTTTGTTGAGTGCATTAAGCTTCAACTTGGCAGGTGGCTCCTGATAGAGTTTGGGACGATTTGTTTGACTTGCCGTGTGTAGAGCATTTTGGCCATTTGTGGAATTAGTAGAGGACAGTACTCCATTTTGGGCTTTTGCAAAGTGACGAAGAGGAATGGGGTTCTTATTGGGTGTATAGCGTCTTTTGTCACTGGCATTTGCACAGGCAAGAATGTGTTTGTGCAGCTCTGGCATGTTATCAAAGCTTTTGCCGCATTTAGTGCATCGGATAGCAGTGCTGAAGGTTTGTGGGATGTTGTGGGTGGTGAAGTTGGTAGCTGATGCTACAGAGCCAACAGGTGTCCGGTTGTGATAGGGAAACGGAGGCGGCTTAAAACTGGGATAGTGTTGGTTGATGCCAAGGCAAACATCCAGGCCTTTGGGTTTGCTTCCCTCAGAAGCCATTATCTTTATTGTGGTAAAGAGTTCCTCAGTAGCGTCGTCTAATTCTCCCTCATCTTTTATGACAGGTTTATTGGACTCCGCCATGGCACAGTAGGACAAAGCCTCTGTGCTAACTTTTGTTGCATTGTTATAGTTCTGGGGTCGTAGCTTGCCATTTTCTTCCTCTGTGTATTTGCATTCCTGGCCAGGGTGCAACTCCTTTTGATGATGTTTCAGGTTGCAAAGATAAGCAAATTCCTTTGTACATGCGCAGCAAACATAGCTCTTGCCGACGCCATGGAGGGTTGACCTGTGATCAAGCAATGCCGTGGGCTTTCCAAAGAGTAGCACACAGAACTCACATTTGTATGGCCATTCATCAGAATGCTCACTTACATGATGACCCAGTTCCTTCATTGAATGAAAAAGCTTATCACATACATTGCATATGAATTCCTTAGTGAAAGTGTCTTGTAGCTTGGAGAGGGTCTCATTTGAGGATTCTTCCACTTGACTTGTGCCCTCAGAGGGTGGCGGCGTTTTAGAGGGGCAGATAGATATGTCCTCTGATACTACCTTTTGGTTTGATTCCGTTTTAATAATGGCAGGAACAGGGGAGGAAATGGATTCTTGACGAGTTGGACATTCAGATATGACTGCAGACAGCGTTGAAAGGGTAACCGATTGCTCTAAAGAAGATACTAAAATAGTAGGGTCAATGGTTTCATGAGGCAAGGACAGAGGCTGCTGCTGATTTATGACAATTTGCGCAGGTGCTGTGGATTCAAAATTATTCTCTTGGAAATCAATTGTGGTAGGGACAAGGTTCTCTGGGGTTTCAAGAGCAACTGTGCATTCAATTAAAACAGTATTACTAGTAATGTCAAAGGAGTTGATAAGGGAATCGTTTAGAGTTAAAGCTGGAGAGCATGTTGGCACTTCAAATCCAATGTTGGATTCAACTGTGGTAGTGTTCAGAGCTATTTGATTTAAAGTGTGATCTGTGAGAAACACATGCCCTTGTAGATTGAGAGTTGGGTCAAGGGGTTTAGAGATGGCAATTTGGCTTGCAGAATTAGAGGTAGCCCAATCTGGCAAAGCAGCTCTCCACTCACACTCAGCTGAATTCAATGAATCTTCTGTGCAGATTATTAAAGGATTAGGAGATATCTTAGAGGCCAATACTTGAAGGATAGGTTGATTTGTGGAATTGCTAGAGGAAGATGTTGGTGGTGCTAAAACAGTAATTAGCGACGGAGCAGTGGGTAAGATTGGATGTGGAGATGGGGAAGCAAGTGCTATGGTGCATGGTGAGATTGATTGCCTGGGGACTGAAGCTAGAGAGGAAGGGGATGGACTAAGTGCTGCAGAGGGAAAAGTTAATCCGAACACCTCGCCTTCAGTAGCAGGTGACATATCCGAAGCAGTAACTATGGCAAAGTCTGTAACTAACGGTGCATCATGATTTTCTAATATACTTAATTCTTGCTCTGCAACAACCTCTAGGTTTGCGTACTCATTCATCAGCACCTTCTCCAACATGCTGGTGTTTGGCTTCCTCTTTTTATTTAAGGGCTGTGGAACTAAAATTCTCTTTGCTTCCGAATCTGCACTCTTTCTGTGCACACTCAAGTCCAACACAGCTTCCCGCAGGGCTTCGTCTTCACTTTTCTTGACAGCATTTGAGAGGTCCAAAGGTTGCTGGTTGCAGGAACAACCCCCACTCATTGGGGACCATCCCTCTGGCAAGACACGAGTTGTCATTGCATCGTTTACTGGTGGACTTTTGGAGATCTCACTCTCATCATTGCTGGATAAACTGCATGCGGGTGAACTGCATTGGCTCTCTGACGTTGGGGCATTGACAGCAATAGAAACACCCACATCGGTTGTTGTGCTTTCAACATTCGACATAGGGCTTTGTGGTGAGTTTGGGGGAGACCCGGTCCTTCTTTTAAACCTCCCCAATCCTGCTGGGAGGACAGTCAGGGAAAGTGGTGAACACAGCTTCTGGCCTTCTGTGATCAGGGCAAAGCTGGGTTTGAGGCCATCTTGCATCTGTAAGAGCTGTTTCAGCTTAGGTGACAGATAAACTGTTCTCTCTCTCTGAAGGATAGTAGACTCTGTGTTCTGAGGAATGAGACTTTCTATCAAAGATGACACAATTGATGAAGAAGAGGACAAAACTTCCGATTCTAATTCCGTTTTGATTTGGGGTAGAAGAGGTGGTGTGGCAGTTCTCCTTTTTGTCAAGGGTTGACCAGATATCCCTTTTCCTGTGTGAGTAGCAGTCTCTACTTTAAGAGCCTGACTGATCTGGGCAGGATTAATAATCACAGCATTTAGTCCGACTAAAGTAGCAGATCCAGAGTTCACTTCAACTACCTCACAGCCGCTGACAGTGCTTGTTGATACAATCTTCCCATCTATATAAAAGCTGAGGTTCTCAGAGATGTTACCAGAGATATCCAGCATATATTGCTCCTCTTGGTCACTTTCGATCTCAAGAACTGCTACTGGGCTTGTGTTGTTGGTATCCTGTTGAGATTTAATAGGGGGTAGCTTTGGATGTTTTGCTTCCTGCAACAGTGGGGGTTCCTTACCTTTGAGCCGGAGATGGCGCTCGTGGATCCTGCGCTGATGTCGTCGCATGTTTGTATGCGTGCTAAAAACCTTTTTGCAATACTTGCAAGTGTGACCACCCTGTAATTCTCCATGTTCATCTGACATAGACGCCTGTTCTCTGTCTGCCAAAACAGAGGCACTGGAGCTACTTGGAGAAGACACACATTCTGGACCGTTGCGCTGTAGGGCAGAACTTGGAGGCTCCACAGGCTTTATTAAAGATCCAGGCCTTGCCTTTGCATTTTCATGTCTCCTCTCATGCCGTCGCCGGCCAATTTTTGAGCCAAAGGACTTGCTGCAGTACTTACACTTAAATATGTGTGTGTGGTGGTTAGCTAAGGTGTGGATGTGTATGTGACGTTCTAAGCCTTGCTTGCTGGTAAAATTTCTTTCACAGAATTGGCAGGGAAATGAGTCCTGGAGCTCTACATCAGGGTCATGGTCAGGATCCTCTGGGAGCTCAGGGGTTGCTGAATGGGAGACCGATCCTAAATCCTGCTTCAGGCCACAGCCTTTGGCCTCAGGTTTTTGGCAACTTGTGTTTGAATCTGCCAGCTCATCCGTTTCCATGGACATTAAATAAAGACTGCAGTGAGTTTCCTCAAGCTCCTTATCTTCCATCTCCTCCTCTAAATGGTCATCGTCTCCCAACTCTGAGATGTATAAAGTGTGAGAGTCTTCCATGGCCTTGGGAAGCTGCGTACTCTTCTCTTTGGAGTCCTCTGACACAGCAAACTTTTGTAGGGATCGGCAGGTGGGAGAACCTCTCAGCTCAGACCTGATTGAACAGATATACAAATTAAGATCCTGTCATTTAATATCCATTTAGCCCCATATTGACTGCTCAAATCACACTAGTCAGGGCTCAACATTCCTATTTGCCTGCTTGCACGACAACGTCTTCCGAACCCCCAGTTAATCAAACTTTCCACTGGCCTGCTCGGTGCAGTACATTTTAAAACTCTAAAACAGGAAAAATATATATATGTTCCATTTATATTTATCAAAGGGTCAATGTGTAATTGGTACATACATTTCTGGACAACTATAGCTTCAAAACAAGGGCTGGGTATTGCCAAGGATCTCACGATATGAGCACGATACTTAGGTGCCAATAAGATATGTATAGGGAAAGGCCATTTGAATTCAATCACTTTTTGATAACACCCCTTTTTATTTGAACGAAACCTTTCATACAAAATGTGTCCTTGTAGAAGATGTGTTCAGAAAGTGACTTTTTGTACCTGAATGCCAAAACAGTCAAGAGATAAAGGTGCTCAAAGTTGACTTATTTTACATACCCCAGACATCCATGCCTTATTCATCACGGGAAAAGTTAAACGGTTGAGATTGTTATCATTTAAAAGCTTACAAAACAGGGTTGTCAAACTATTTCATAATTTCTTGATTATTATATTAAATTTATGAAATGTATGTAATTTGTTTTTACCATGGGGAATGGAAACACTTCAGGAATTAAAGCTAATAGCTAATTAAAGCTATTCAATCCACTAATACTAAACATGCTTGTAATATAAGAAACACCTATTTTTTGAATTTTGATCTTGAAATTTTTTTATTAGAGTTATGGGGAGCGCCATCTTGAATTGCCATAGTAATGACTACCATGTCTCATTGGTAGGAGTGAATAAATTGTGAGTTTTTGCGCGGAGAAAAAAAACAATTTGATTTATTTCATTAGTCTCGACATAGAACTCGTCGGGTGATTGGTTGAGCCTTAAGTGCGTGACATCACTCTGAGCACTTATCAAAACATGGCGGACAATCTCTCTCACCTCAGATCTGAACCCAGTAGTAACCACCAACTTCAATAGCTATGTTTCCATTAACTTGTGCAGTGATTTTTTTGTTGACATTTAGAAAGTTTGCATTGAAAATATGACAATTTCCTTCTAGGGTGCGTTTCCATTTACCCATCGTGTCGATCAAAACAGCTGGATGAAATGGCGTCACACCTAAAAAAATATATATAATAATTACAACCTAGTGTCCAATAAAGAAATGTAGTGGTTGAAGTGTTTCCATTGCCCATTTTGGCAAATTACTCATTAATAAATTGCCGACATGTACAATGGGGCAAAAAAGCATTTAGTCAGCCACCAATTGTGCAAGTTCTCCCACTTAAAAAGATGAGGCCTGTAATTTTCATCATAGGTACACTTCAGCTATGACAGACAAAATGAGAAAAAAAATCCAGAAAATCACATTGTAGGATTTTTAATGAATGTATTTGCAAATTATGGTGGAAAATAAGTACTCGCGACAAATCTAGCGACTTTTTCTGGTGTTATTGGAGACTGACGTGAAAGCACGTATCGTTCTTACACTTCGAGGGCCCCACCCCCGTTCCAAAACACTCACAGGCCAGTACCTCCCAGCTGCAGTCAGAGCAGGAGATGTTCACCCCTCCGTGACCAGACTGCAAATGAATTGCGCATGCGGGAAGCCGCCGCTGGCTGATCCTGCCCTGGCTTACATTCAGGGCGGGATGTAAATGTGCTAAAACAAAATAAAAAACTCAAAATTAAAAATTAAAATAAAAAACTAAGTAACTCCGCCAGAGTGTCTCCTTTGGGTCACTTGCCGGTCCCAAGCCCGGATAAAGGAGGGTTGGAATTGTGACATAAAAAACAAAAACAAGAACCGACAGAAGAAAGTTCATTTGTAGTTCTAAACAAATTTATGGTGTTTTTTACTCACTTTTTGTCTCTCCCACGATATTATTCCTCTCTCCTGCAGCGTCCATCACAATTACACGCACATGGCCAATTAGGCAAATTAATCGATGACATAATTTAGCAACTTTCAGGACAGCCAATATCTACTTTCCTTACTGAGTGAAGAGTTGGCAACACGGACTGGGATTAGATAGGAGACTACAATAGACTACATGGCAAAGAAGACTACAATAAACACCCCTGAACACAAATGATTGTGTGTGTGTGACAGTCAAGAATCGAGGGATTACACTGGCCATGAAGTAGCCAACTAGCTAGCTAATCGTGGATGCCAAAAAAAAACACAGCTATCTAGTCTTTGTAGGTCAAGGGCACACAGGCTACACTAGCCAACTGGTTAGACATGATTACACCATGGGCAACAATAACTGGTGACTAGTTCCTTTTCAGGCAACTATTTTCAACTTGACCATCGCATTTAGGAGGATAGGTCATTACTGAAATGCAGCTAGCTAGATCACTGGCCAGGCAGTAGTCACTAACTAAATCGTGGACGCATGACCCATTCTTTGATACATATGGGTTAACTTGCTCATTATCAAGCAACATGTAAAGATGGTTTGTGGAAAGGTAAATATATTTTTTTGAATGATCGCACGGTGAAACTAAAATAGATATGTAGCTACCTGGTGAGGCTTTCATTTACTTCACTAATTAATTTGGTGATCAAACTGAGTTTCCCAAGTCGTTTGATCGGTGCAAGACAACTGGGAACTCAAGGTCAAATCATGACGTCAGTAATCCTCAAGTCAGATGTCTGTCTGAGCTCTATAAAGATGTCAGAATTCCGAATTGAATGACCCCCCCCCAGAGTTCCCAGTTGTCTTGAACATGGTATAACAAGACAGATGGCTCTGTAGAGCAGTGGTTCCCAAACTGAGGGGTCGGCAGGGGGGGTACGTGTAGGCTTACACTGACGTTTTGATAACCGTGTAAATCTTTAGGACAAGGTGACTTATCAATATAGTCGCCTGTATTTAAGTGGCCCAGCCAGAGCCCGGACTTGAACCCGATCGAATATCGTCAGTCCCATCCAACCTGACAGAGCTTGGGAGGATCTGCACAGTAGAATGGCAGAGACTCCCCAAATACTGGTGTACCAAGCTTGCAGTGTCATACCCAAGAATATTCTATGCTTTAATCGCTGCCAAAAGTGTTTCAACATAGTACTGAGTAAAGGGTCTGAATACTTATGCAACTGTGATATTTCAGTTTCTTTTATAAATTAGCAAACATCTCTAAAAAAAAGTTTTTGCTTCATTATGGTGTATTGTGTGTAGATTTTAGAATAAGGCTGTAACGTAACAAAATGTGGAAAAGGTTGAGGGGTCTGAATACTTTCATTAATATACAATACCAGTCAAAGGTTTGAACACACCTACTCATTCAAGGTTTTTTATTTTAGTTCACTATTAATTTACAATGTAGAATAATAGTGAAGACAAACTATGAAATAACACATATGGAATCATGTAGTAAGTAATTAAAAAAAATAAAAAAAAGTGTTAAATCAAAATACTTTACATGAGATTTTTCAAAGTAGACACCTTTTGCCTTGATGACAGCTTTGCACACTCTTGGCCTTCTCTCAACCAGCTTCATGAGGTAGAAATTCCGCAAATTAATACCTTTGAGCCAATCAGAAGTGACAAGGTGGGGTTGGTATACAGAAGACAGCCCTATTTGGTAAAATATCAAGTCCATATTATGGCAAGAACAGCTCAAATAAGCAAAGAGAAATGACATCAACTGTTCAGAGGAGAATGCTTTAATTAGGCCTTCATGGTCGAATTGCTGCAAAGAAACCACTACTAAAGGACACCAATGAGAATAAGAGATTTGCGTGGGTCAAGAAACACAAGCAATGAACATTAGACCGGTGGAAATGTCGTTTGGTGTGATGAGTCCAAATTTGAGATTTTTGTTTCCAACCGCTGTGTCTTTGTGAAATGCAGAGTAGGTGAATGGATGATCTCTGCATGTGTGGATCCCACCGTGAAGCAGGAAGTGTGAAGGTGCTTTGCTGGTGACACTGTCAGTGATTTATTTAGAATTCAAGGCACACTTAACCAGCATGGCTACCACAGCATTCTGCAGCGATACGCCATCCCATCTGGTTTGCGCTTAGTGGGACAATCATTTTTTTTTCAACAGGACAATGACCCAACCCACCTCCAGGATGTGTAAGGGCTATTTGACCAAGAAGGAGAGTGATGGAGTGCCTCATCAGATGACCTGGCCTCCAAAATCACCTGACCTTAACCCAATTGAGGTAGTTTGGGATGAGTTGGACCGCATAGTGAAGGAAAAGCAGCCAACAAGTACTCAGCATGTGTGGGAACTTGTTCAAGACTTCTGGAAAAGCATTCCAGGTGAACCTGGTTGAGAGAATGCCAAGAGTGTGCAAAGCTGTCATCAAGGCAAAGGATGGCTATTTTGAAAATATATTTTAGATTCTTCATTTGTTTAACACTTTTTTGGGTACTACATGATTCCATTTGTGGTATTTCATAGTTTTGATGTCTTCACTATTATTCCACAATGTAAAAAATAGTAAAAAATTAAGAAAAACCTTTGAATGAGTAGGTTTGTCCAAACTTTTGACTGGTAAAGTAATGTACTATCTAGACGAGAGTAGCTATTTGGCTAACTGTTAACTTAACTATTTAGAAAAGTAAAATAGCTACCCTGACAGTCTGCATTAATCCTTTTTGCACTAAATGTTTTGACTCATCACATATGCTGCTGATTCCTAGTTATATGTACATATCAGCGGAGGCTGCTTGGGGGAGGACGGCTCATAATAATGGCTGGAATGGAGTCAATGGAAAGGCACATGTTTAATACCATTCCATTAAACTCCATTCCAGACATTATTATGAGCCGTCCTCCCCTCAGCAGCCTCCGCTGATATGTACATATAACTAGGAATCAGCAGCATAATATGGACTTGATATTTGTGCACTGCTACATATATACCTCAATTACCTTGTACTGGTATCCCTTGATTATAGCCAAATTATCATTTCTCATTGTGTATCTATTACGTGTTTTACTTTTCTATTTACTGCATTGTTGGGAAGGGCCCATAAGTAAGCATTCACTGTTGGTCCACACCTGTTGTTTACAAAGCATGTGACAAGTAACATTTTATTTTACTGGTGAGCCTATATATTATTTGCAGTTACACCTCATGGATGTGAAATACAGATTAAATGCTTGGTATGTCACATGGTCTTGAAAAACACCTACTTACATTTGTATTTTCAGATAAGGGTGACCTAAACTACATTTTTTGTGTTACAAACCTGAGGATAGATATGATAAAACACATTTCAATTAGATTTAGGTTGAAGTAGTCCACCGCATGCTTACCATCTTCAGAATCGGTTCACTGCATCATTTTTGACTTTGCTTGTTTTGACCAGGCTTCTGTCTGTAAGAAGTGACAAACACATATATGAATAAAGAAAATAGTAAGAGACTAGCAGCAAAACACCATTGTACGACCTGACAATCTTACTGTAGTAGAAACAGCAGTGTTTCTTTGCAAGCTCGCCTTGCTCTTTTGAGCCCCTATACAAGAAAATGGCAACGCAATGATGGCAGAGAAAAACAACCAGAACTACAGTTTGAAACATTCTGTCAGTGTCTAACATCGGGGTCAGCAACACATGCAAAGCAGGACCAGGGGAGAAGCTTTTGTCAAGGTCATTTGGACTGATTAGTAGGCTATTGTAACAATTTTACAAAATGTACAGTAAATTTGGCAATAGTTTGGATGATGAATCCCTAACGTTAACTGTTTGACAGTACCAGTCACATTTGATTAGGAATGTATGAAAGTTACCATGACTAAAATGTTTTGTAGCAGAAAGGCCTTTGTTAGCTAATTCAATTGAAATCTAACTATTAGCTAATGAATGCACTTGTCAAGACAAAAGACAAGGGCAACTAACGTTAGATATCGAGGCTAATGCACAGACTAGTCTCTAGACAGACAAAAAAAAGCTAACTAGATAGGGCTAGCCATTATTGTTAACAACGGGGCTCATGCTTCACGATAGGGCCTAGTCATCAGACCTTACAAAATGTTATCTGAATGTTAATAATGATTTATTTTCATGAGATTGGTGATCACTTGAGTTAATGCAGCTAAATTAAGATTGAGGCCCAGTCGACACATACCGTGCCATAGCAGAGCCTGTGCTGTACTGTTACCTCGTCCAAAAACCAGCCCTAATTGTATGAATAGATAACTATAGTTAGATACCAAATCAAGTTTCATATCATAATGCTCTATCCACATATTCTTGTTGGATCGCCTGCTGCATCACTTTAACGTTAACTATCTATCTCCAAAACAAACCAAGTTTCCGATATTGACATACTAACTAGCTAGTTATTTCAACACGGTTACCCTACGTAAGATATCATCAGCTGCACATTAGTCGCATCAACGTCACGGTTAGCTAGCACTTCCAAGCTGGCTAACGAGAACACCTCGAGCTGTAGCTATCAACTCAAAAGGTCACTTGGCTGCAAGCTCATTGCGGACCCATTCCACTCGCCAGTTAGCTAACAATACAGCTAAAACACACCGATAATCATTCTACAGCCAATCTACCAGCTGTCATTGACCGTTAACACAACAAACGTGTGGCTAGCTAACGAATGCTTTAGCTAAAGTTAGCTAACTGAGCAATGATAAGAGGTCGATGACATTACATGCACTTGAATGCAGTAGCTGCTATGCAGTTGATATTCTTAGGGTATTTACAATTTTTCAAAATACTTTCCTGTAGATTAATCTTGAATAAAGCTTAGGGTATTCTTCAGTTGTAGGCTTGCATCTGTTATTGTCTTCCTTATGGTGCCATAACAGAATTGTTTCCGAAATGTTCATTGGCTGCAATGTGGAGGTCAGAAATGTAGGACCAATCAACAATAGGTTTGTTGGGCTACGAGAGAAAAAAAGTCAGGGCTATATTCAAGATGTGCTGACGTTTTGCAGCATTGCCAGTGCCTGGTCAACACACAGTACACATTACAACAGTGCAATAAATCAACTTATCCACATGTGGATTGCAATTTCATTCCAATTTGCAATAAATGGCCACTATAACATAAAAATGAGCTGGAGTGAACAATAAATAATTAGGCCAGTGTTTCCCCTGTTATTGCATAGGTGGGACTGCCCTTACTAATACAGTTTGGCTTCTGTAGGTTGGTTTGACAACATTGACAAGTTTGGTGCCTAATTGTTCTAATCAGCTCATCAACAACATAGTCAAATTGACTGCACATTCAAATAGACCCAAGATAAAATGATGCATCTGGTTTGTCACCTCTAAACAAAAATTCCAACAACGCCTTCCTGAAAGCTGCAACTGACCTAGCAGGACTAGTATTTTTTAGACTCACCAAATCTCTTATTTCAGGGGTAATCAAATCCGTGCCTTTGAGGTCAGCAATGCTGGTCATTTTAATCAAGTCATTGTAATGTCATTGACTAATCAAAGCCCACTCACCTGGGGCCTCATTTATAAATGTTGCGTAGGCACAAAAGAAGGCGTATGCCACTCTCTTACGCAATTGGGTAACTGTGACAATCAAATGAGTGGGTATAAAAAGGCATGCAATTACAATGCAAAATGACGCACAATGGCTGCTTTTGCACCGTTCGGAAGATTTGGCGAATGGAAGAATTCAGAGTGCGAATTTTCAGAGAACAGCAAAATTTACTGGCCATTGATGATGAGTGGCTTATGAGCCGGATCCGATTACCAAGAGCTGTTGTCTTTGATATCTGTGCTGTAGTGGGCCCAGCTTTACAGAGAAGGACCTGCACTTCAACTCCCATTTCAACTCCTTGGCAACCTCGTTAATCGCATCGATGGTGTCTCTTTGCGTTTGCAGGACTGCATCTGTGAGGACACTGCTGCTGGAGGGTTGTGACGCACGAGGTGCAGTGGAGACAGGGGGCTGGGCGACTCAGCTCCTGCTCAGCTGCAGCACCACCGACCCCGCTGAACACAGTGACTAAAAACAATAGAAAATGTCCCCATTGTTTGTGTAAATAAATGTTTAAATACAACTTGAATGCATTTGGTTTACTCTTCAAACGAGGGAATACTAATTACATACCTGGATCATCCGGTGTGTCTTGCATGTCCGTTTCCCCCTCCACCTCCGTCACTACTCAGGAGGGATTCCCCTATAATACTGGCAAGACGCCCATCAAGGGGGTTGAGCTACGGTGTCCCTGTCCCCCGCCTGTGGCACAAACACTTTGTCTGTGTAAGGCTATGCGCCTTATGGCCTCCGCTTTTATGTCGGACCACTTTTTTTCTGAGAGGGTCCGACCTTCTGAGCCAGCAGCAGTAACAGCGTCCGCCACATGCTGCCACTAACGCCTTGTTGGCATTTGTAATGCCCACACTGTGTCCACCAAACAATATATTTTGTCTTGCTTCAACTTCCCCTACAATAACTTTTATTTCACACTGGGTGAAATTATTTTTTTTAGCCTTTCTGTCGGGATTTGCCATCATTGTCATCATGCAGTCAAGTATGGATGAATATTCATTAAGGGTATTTCACTATTTATAGGCAACTATGGGCGTTAAAAGGGTGGGACAAGACGCTCGCTCACGCGCGCCAAATTTAGAGTTGATTGTGATTTATACATGGGACTTATGTACACACTGTGTTATAAATCCGAATATTCGTCCTTACGCCACCTTTTGACGTGAATCCTCCACACAGTTTCATAAATGAGGCCCCTGGTGTCCCAGGTCTAAATCGGTCCAGGTCCCAAATTCGAGAGAAGGATGAAAACCAGCAGTTCTGCAGACACTGATTAGACATGCATTAGCTTCATTCTCCACCTGAGTGCACTATGTCCCAATGTATAGAAGAAGATTGACATCACTTTCTCCGTCTGACAGATGTAGTCTGCAGCATCAGATGCTGTCAAAGAATACCTTGCTTTGTTTGATAATATATAATTATGTGGCTCATTATACAATTGCAGATAGTAGAAAATAACAGTAAATGTTATAAGTAAAAGTGGTTAACATTTGGAGGCTTGTTGAATCGGTTGTATCCTAGATAGGTCTACACTTACATTGACCTTTCTTTCTTCACAAACGTATATTGTGTCAAGTAGTCTACAATCAAACACTGGATAACTTATGAGTGTTTATTTACATGTAATATTTTGTAAACATGCAATATTTTTAGCAGTACCGTATGTTCCTTTGGTGGATTCATTTTCGTAGTTTACAGACAGAAAAGAAAGGAACAAACACAGCAGACCAATTTAACCCACAATGGCTGTTTGGGGAATGTCTTTATTGCGTCCAACACTTACCAGACCTGTTTTCTCAACAATTGTCAATTGAGCCACAAGCTGCCTTGCATTAATCCAGCACCTAAAGAACACTGATAGAGCAGCTGTTCTCATGGCATATCTCCCGCTTTCATATTCATGTCAACATACAGAACATTCTTTGCGAGGGCTATATGAATATCTGCAAATGTGAGACTGTCATATCGTTGGAGACGCTTTTTATCATGTGATCAATGAGGAGGCGGGGTTCTTTTCATGTTGTCGGTCAGTTGGTTATCCACAGGGGGTTGTTCCGATATCAAAACCCTGTAGGCCAAACTAGACATTGTGATGGTAGTACGAGGCCGTGACTGGAGCTGCTGCTGCTCTCACACACTTGACTGTAAACTGGGCTCAAGAGCCTGACCTCCCCACCTTTGCAATGTAAGCAAAAGTAGCCTGAGGTGCATGAGGTGCATGTGCCGGTTGACTAAAGGGGATTCCATGGAGAAGAAAGATATAAAAAATATATAAACTATGGCACAATTGTAAACTCTGTCAGTATGGATGTACTTGATGTGTCAGTCTCACAACGTTGGAGCATTTTTTGTGTGATGTGTGGTAGAATTTGACTCAATAGTTCTGCGTTTGCTTATGGTTCACGTCTCGCGAGTATATTTGTTGTACATCAATCGATTATTGTAACTTAATTAAAAAAGCATCAGAATAATACATAATCATTTATTTATTTTTTAAGCAAGAAAAAAAGCTATACTTTCATATAAAAGTCTCACATTGTGCAATTGGGCTCAACCTCCCTTGACTTGTCAAGTTGAGTTACAGGGATCAAATGTTGCCACCACATGTCGAGACGAGTGCATGCATGCCATCTTTTGTGACTTCTAAGAAACGGGTTTAACCATAGAACTAGTTTTACACACTACTACTTTAAGGTTAACACACTACTTTAATACTTCTTCTACATCAGTAAGAGGGCAGGACCCAATATATACTGACCCGAAAGCAAAGTTCACCCAATTTTAAAGGTGCAATATGTAACTTTTTGGGCGACCGGACCAAGCTCACATTCTTATTGAAAGCAAGTCTAAGAAGCTGTAGATTTGTTTTATGTGCGCTATTGCTATGCTTCATTTCTTCCATTTCGTTTTTGTGTCTTTAACTTTTGATTTTGTACACCAGCTCTAAACAGCTGAAAATATTTTTGGTTATGGAAAACATATTTCACTGCGGTTTAGATGGTACAATGATTCTCTACACAATGACTGCTTGTTTTGTCACAAACTGAAATTAGGTGAACTATTAGAATTTTAGCAACCAGGAAATTGCACCTTTCAAATAGGCTACTCTCACAGATCTTGAGGCTGAATATGACTTACTAGGACTTTATGGGGCAAAGGATGATCTAAGAAACGGAACTGTTGTTGTAGAAATCAGTAAAACTGGGATGAAATATGCCACTGATTTAAATGCATGGGAGAGTATCCTGTCGAGGCAGATACAGGCTTGTGGCAATGACACATGCACCAAACTGTAGCCACAGAAGTGTGGGGGGCCGAGGGCCTACAATGCCACTGTGTATCAGAGCCCCATCAATGTACAGTGTTTTGGCCAAACAATAGGCGTCTCTTACAGACACTGAGTGTCACACAACGGCCTCCCATGCCTCTCATGACAGTACAGTCATGTCACTAGAACAGAAAAACACTTCTATATATCCCAGCCCACCAGATGTGCAGCCAAAGGACGCTCCCACACGAACGTGCACAAAGACATGTACGTGCACAAAATCACACACACACTTATACAAACACACATACCACCTGTCCTGGAATCCTATTTTGATGGTAGAAAAGCTAGGTGTTGTCCGGAGTGGAGGTTGGCTCACCTTTTCATTTTTTTAAACGTCGCAGACACCCCGGTATATTGTATCATACATTGGGCTTAAGTTTCCTAAGTCCCATGGTCCTAGTTCCCTTAAAACAACAAATTTACATGTACTGTACATACACACCACAAGCAGTGCTCTGCCTGTCACGTCTCCCATACACACAGACACATAGACACATGTGCATGCGCGCCCATGCACAAACACACACACCCTCTGCCCCAGCTGTCTGCTGCACTCAAGGCCTATGGGCTGACATTCTCTCCATTACATCAGGATCTCATGTACTTTCACATTTAGGCATGTGTCACTCCCTCTCATGTGCACACGCTGGCCCATCAAGCCCACGGCAGAGCAGGCCAGGCATTCATGCCAACTCCATGTGGAGGATATGGGCATACTAGCCACATCCATGGAAAAATGCACACATTCTTGACATGGATGAACTGCTGACACAGGGAAATATGTGCCCACTTAAAATTGTAATGTACATTGGTCCAAATGATGGTCGGGAAATATTCTGTTGTTTTTTGTCATGTAAAATAGATAGTATTGTCTGCTGGGACTTTTAACGTGAAATTATCTTTATAATGAATATAACCTCTATGCTATTTTTTTGTTATTTTTGCCACATAAGTAAACATCAATTAATTATTGTATATTTTAAATACACATACACAATGTCATACACAAGTAGACCGGTATAAAATGTTTTCCTTCATAGTTTCCCTCAAACTCAATTTCCCCCAAATCAACTAACATCCTTCGTTTTGAAGAATCAATGGATATAACTTTTGTTATGCTCCTTCCGTTATCTGCCTCAGTGAAAATCGATTCATACAAATTATTAATACATTTTTGTATATTTGAAGTACACAAATACAATGATATACACTGAACAAAAATATGAACACAACATGTAAAGTGTTGGTCCCATGTTTCATGAGCTGTAAAAGGGGCTGAGGGGCTGGCTTACTGGGGCTCTCTCATACCATCCCTGGGAGGGGTGCGTCACCTGAGTGGGTTGAGTCACTGATGTGATCATCCTGTCTGGGTTGCCGTCCCCCCCTTGGGTTGTGCCGTGGCAGAGATCTTTGTGGGCTATACTCAGCCTTGTCTCAGGATGGTAAGTTGGTGGTTGAAGATATCCCTCTAGTGGTGTGGGGGCTGTGCTTTGGCAAAGTGGGTGGGGTTATATCCTTCCCGTTTGGCCCTGTCCGGGGGTGTCCTCGGATGGGGCCACAGTGTCTCCTGACCCCTCCTGTCTCAGCCTCCAGTATTTATGCTGCAGTAGTTCATGTGTCGGGGGGCTAGGGTCAGTTTGTTATATCTGGAGTACTTCTCCTGTCCTATTCGGTGTCCTGTGTGAATTTAAGCGTGCTCTCTCTAATTCTCTCTTTCTTTCTCTCTTTCTTTCTCTCTCTCGGAGGACCTGAGCCCTAGGACCATGCCTCAGGACTACCTGACATGATGACTCCTTGCTGTCCCCAGTCCACCTGGCCGTGCTGCTGCTCCAGTTTCAACTGTTCTGCCTTATTATTATTGGACCATGCTGGTCATTTATGAACATTTGAACATCTTGGCCATGTTCTGTTATAATCTCCACCCGGCACAGCCAGAAGAGGACTGGCCACCCCACATAGCCTGGTTCCTCTCTAGGTTTCTTCCTAGGTTTTGGCCTTTCTAGGGAGTTTTTCCTAGCCACCGTGCTTCTACAACTGCATTGCTTGCTGTTTGGGGTTTTAGGCTGGGTTTCTGTACAGCACTTTGAGATATCAGCTGATGTACGAAGGGCTATATAAATACATTTGATTTGATTTGATTTAAAAAAAGATCCCAGAAAGGTTTTATACGCACAAAAAGCTTATTTATCTCAAATGTTGTGCACAAATTTCTTTACATCCCTGTTAGTGAGCATTTCTTCTTTGCCACGATAATCCATCCACCTGATGGGTGTGGCATATCAATAATATGATCATTGGGAACAATAAAAGCCCACTCTTAAACGTGCAGTTTCGTTACACAACACAATGCCACAAGTTTTGAGGGAGTGTGCAGTTGGGATGTTGACTGCAGAAATGTCCATCAGAGCTGTTGTCAGAGAATTTTATGTTAATTTCTCTACCATATGCCACCTCCAACATCGTTTTAGAGAATTTGCAAACCACATGTATGAACTGCAAAACACATGTCTGAAGTCATGTGGGCAGGTGGTTTGCTGATGTCAACGTTGTGAACAGAGTGCCCCATGGTGGCGGTGGGTTTATGTTGTGGGCAGGCATAAACTACGGACAATGAACACAATTGCATTTTATTGGTGGCAATTTGAATGCACACAAATACCGTAACGAGATCCTGAGGGCATTGTAAGACCCATTTTTTAAAGTTCTCTTTGACCAACAGATGCATATCTGTATTCCCAGTCATGTGAAATCCATAGATTAGGGCCTAATTAATTCATTTAAATTGACTGATTTTCTCATATGAACATGTTCAGTATACATAACTAGTACTGTAACAAGTAGTTATGTTATAAAATGTATTTTTTTATTTTTAGGATGAACATTTGAATAAATGTTTTACAATATACAATACACACAATATACCAGACGATCACACCACAGATATCAGCAATCACGACAATACAAACAAAAGCTACAACTTTTATCGAAACAATAGAAGTATTTACCTACTGTCAAGAGTTTAGATCATAATTAACAGAGTACACCAAGTTATATTCGTACAGGGAGGAGTTAACAATACAATATTATCATGTTATACTCATATAAAAGACAATGTCCTCCCCTCTTCCTTACCAAGTAGGTCAATTATTTAGCATGAAGAACTGTTGAGATCTGTTAGAGCTTGGCATTTTCCATCCCTCTTTTCAACCGCGGAGGCCCAATCTTTGTTTATCACAGCCATTGATCGCTCTAGACTGGCAATATCTTGAAAATATGATAACTACATTTGTGGTGAGAGGATTGTGAGAAATGTATGTACAGTGCCTTGCGAAAGTATTCGGCCCCCTTGAACTTTGCGACCTTTTGCTACATTTCAGGCTTCAAACATAAAGATATAAAACTGTATTTTTTTGTGAAGAATCAACAACAAGTAGGACACAATCATGAAGTGGAACGACATTTATTGGATATTTCAAACTTTTTTAACAAATCAAAAACTGAAAAATTGGGCGTGCAAAATTATTCAGCCCCTTTACTTTCAGTGCAGCAAACTCTCTCCAGAAGTTCAGTGAGGATCTCTGAATGATCCAATGTTGACCTACAGTGCCTTGCGAAAGTATTCGGCCCCCTTGAACTTTGCGACCTTTTGCCACATTTCAGGCTTCAAACATAAAGATATAAAACTGTATTTTTTTGTGAAGAATCAACAACAAGTGGGACACAATCATGAAGTGGAACGACATTTATTGGATATTTCAAACTTTTTTAACAAATCAAAAACTGAAAAATTGGGCGTGCAAAATTATTCAGCCCCCTTAAGTTAATACTTTGTAGCGCCAACTTTTGCTGTGATTACAGCTGTAAGTCGCTTGGGGTATGTCTCTATCAGTTTTGCACAAAAAAAGTCTGATTTCTGTTACAAAAGTAACAGTCAGTATCTGGTGTGGCCACCAGATGCATTAAGTACTGCAGTGCATCTCCTCCTCATGGACTGTACCAGATTTGCTGTGAGATGTTACCCCATTCTTCCACCAAGGCACCTGCAAGTTCCCGGACATTTCTGGGTGGAATGGCCCAAGCCCTCACCCTCCAATCCAACAGGTCCCAGACGTGCTCAATGGGATTGAGATCCGGGCTCTTCGCTGGCCATGGTAGAACACTGACATTCCTGTCTTGCAGGAAATCACGCACAGAACGAGCAGTATGGTTGGTGGCATTGTCATGCTGGAGGGTCATGTCAGGATGAGCCTGCAGGAAGGGTACCACATGAGGGAGGAGGATGTCTTCCCTGTAACGCACAGTGTTGATTGCCTGCAATGACATCAAGCTCAGTCCGATGATGCTGTGACACACCGCCCCAGACCATGACAGACCCTCAACCTTCAAATCGATTCCACTTCATAGTACAGGCCTCGGTGTAACGCTCATTCCTTCGACGATAAACGCAAATACAACCAGAGACAAAACCCCAACTCATCAGTGAAGAGCACTTTATGCCAGTCCTGTCTGGTCCAGCGATGGTGGGTTTGTGCCCGTAGGCGACATTGTTGCTGGTGATGTCTGGTGAGGACCTGCCTTTACAACAGGCCTACAAGCACTCAGTCCAGCCTCTCTCAGCCTATTGCAGACAGTCTGAGCACTGATGGAGAGATTGTGCATTCCTGGTGTAACTCGGGCAGTTGTTGTTGCCATCCTGTACCTGTCCCGCAGGTGTGATGTTCTGATGTACCGATCCTGTGCAGGTGTTGTTACACGTGGTCTGCCACTGCGAGGACGATCAGCTGCCCATCCTGTCTCCCTGTAGCGCTGTCTTAGGCGTCACACGGTACAGACATTGCAATTTATTGACCCTGGCCACATCTGCAGTCCTCATGCCTCCTTGCAGCATGCCTAAGGCATGTTCACACAGATGATGAGTCATTAGAAAGGCCTCTTTTAGTGTCCTACGTTTTCATAACTGTGCCCTTAATTGCCTACCGTCTGTAAGCTGTTAGTGTCTTAATGATCGTTCCACAGGTGCATGTTCATTAATTGTTTATGATTCATTGAACGAGCATGGGAAACAGTGTTTAAACCCTTGACAATCAAGATCTGTGAAGTTATTTAGATTTTTACGAATTATCTTTGAAAGACAGGGTCCTGAAAAAGGGACGTTTCTTTTTTTGCTGAGTTTATCATACATTTGCATACATACATGTACAAACTTTATTACATTAATGCCAGGATGCAATACGATCGCGTGCTGTAGCGTGCTTGACATTTAAAGGTAATTTCCGATTGAGCTGACGTAAGCAGTGTTTACCGTGAATTTCAAACTCTACGAATGTGGGAACGTGCATTGTCAACAACGCCTGGTCGGAATTGAACCCTGGCCTATAACACTATCACATTTCCAGTCACAAATTAACTCACTTCTGCATAGTGGGTGCTGGATAATCTAGGGTACATGTATTGCTTTTTCTCCACAAGATCTATTGGGACTTTCTATTGGAATATTTCTGCTTGCCTGGGTTACTGTAGTGCTGCATATTTTCCTTCTGTTCTGCCATCCTGAGTCTACAGGCCTGTGAAACAGTCCGTCACCTAGTGAACAGGACAGGGGCCTGTGGTCGGGGGCTGTGCATGTGAGTGAATAGTGAGGTTGGGGGGGGGGGGGGGAACCATAAAAACCCAGGCAGGAGGGCACAAGCACAAAGCTTTATTTCACACATACACACACACAAAGCCCATGTGTGTGCAGACGGACATGATAGATTTTTTGTGTGGCTGTCTGTGCCTCTCTGGGCTTCTGCATGAGTGCTGTTTTTGTCTTTGTGTGTGACCTGCACACGTGCGTGCGTGTATTTGTACAGTATGTACTCGCGTGTATACAGTGCATTCGGAAAGTATTCACACCACTTGACTTTCTCCACATTTTATTACGTTACAGCCACCATACCCCATAATAACAAAGTGAAAAAAGGTTGAGACATTTTTACAAATGTATTAAAAATAGAAAACAGAAATACCTTATTTACATAAGATTCAGACACTTTGATATGAGACTCGAAATTGAACTCGATCGATCATCCTTGAGATGTTTCTACAACTTGATTGGAGTCCATTCAATTGATTGGACATGATTTGGAAAGGCACCTGTCTATATAAGGTCTCACAGTTGAGAGTGCATGTCAGAGCAAAAACCAAGCCATGAGTTCGAAGGAATTGTCTGTAGAGCTCTGGATTGTGTTGAGGCACAGATCTGGGGAAGGGTACTAAAAAATGTCTGCAGCATTGAAGGTCCCCAAGAACTCAGTGGCCTCCATCATTCTTAAATGAGTTTGGAACCACCAAGACTCTTCCTAGAGCTGGGCGCCCGGCTAAACTGAGAAATCGGGGGAGAAGGGCCTTGGTCAGAGAGGTGACCAAGAACCCGATAGTCACTCTGACAAAGCTCCAGAGTTCCTCTGTGGAGATCGGAGAAACTTCCAGAAGGACAACCATCTCTGCAGCACTCCACCAATCAGGCCTTTATGGTAGAGTGACCAGACGGAAGCCACTCCTCAGTAAAAGGCACATGACAGCCTGCTTGGAGTTTGCTAATGTCTAATATAATATCTAATTGAACTCTTTGACCTGAATTCCCAGTGTCAAGTCTGGAGGAAACCTCGAACCACCCCTACTATGAAGCATGGTGGTGGCAGCATCATGCTGTGGGGATGTTTTTCAGCGGCAAGATGATCAAAGCTAAGTACAGAGAGTTCCTTGATGAAAACCTGCTCCAGAGTGCTCAGGACCTCAGATGGGGGAGAAGGTTCACCTACAAAAGGACAACGATCCTAAGCATTCAGCCAAGACAACGCAGGAGTGGCAAGTCTCTGAATGTCCTTGAGCGGCCGAGGCAAGTCCTGGACTAGAACCTAACCTAACATCTCGGGAGAGACCTGACAATAGCTGTGCAGCAACGCTCCCCATCCAACCTAACAGAGCTTGAGAGGATCTGCAGAGAAGAATGGGAGAAACTCCCCAAATACAGGTGTGCCAAGCTTGTAGCATCATACCCAAGAAGACTTGAGGCTGTAATCACTGCCAAAGTAAAGGGTCTGAATACTTATGTAATATATTTATATTTCAGTTTATTCTTTTTTTTTTTTTTACATATAATTTATACAAATCTGTTTTTGCTTTGTCATTATGGGGTAATGCATGTAGCTTGATGAGGGAATTGTATGATTAATTTTCCATTTTAGAATTAGGCTGTAACGTAACAAAATATGGAAAAGTCAAGAGGTCTGAATACTTTCCGAATGCATTGTATGAGAGTCAAGTGTTTGTCTCTGTACATTATAATGTATACAGTTCTGGTGTACATCTGCATTGGATATGTCTTATGTGTATGTGAGTGTATGCATCAACATGAGGCCAGCCCAGGAAGTGACTCCACCCTGGAGCAATGTACAGAATTTGACGTAGCACCTCCTGTGGGTCGTGGGGGGAAGCCCATTTAGGCTACATGTGTACTGGCAGGAGAGCAGAGCTGGTGAGCTTCACAACAGCCAATAGCTTCTCCATCTTCTTCCTCTCAAAAGACTCCATTGTTCCCAGTGTGGAGAGAGAGAGAGCAGAGCTAAAGGGGGCTGAAGCTGGCGGACTGGGGCATTGGGCGTTGGGACGCTGCCTAAAACCACATGGAGGAGAGAGCAAGACACAGGCCAGCTCTGTGTGCTTCACAGCTCACTGTTGGAGTGCTGCCCCAAGTTAGCAGTGTCGTATGAAAAACTCCACGACACATCATAAAAAATACACACCTAACTGTCAGAGAACCACCCTGGGTGTCGACAGCCAACCAACGGACTTAACGGTCTCAAGCAACCCATACAACCCCCCCGGGGACTGCATTTGACTGTTGTTTGTCTTGATTTACTGGAGCAGTGTTGTAATTTTGTGCATTACCTGACTGGACCAATCAGCTTTCGCCGCCGACTTCTGCAAGCTGGGTAGTGGTGTGTGCTACTTTTACACTAAAGTATATGGGAAACAGTTTGAGGTAAAAATCGCAGTGTCATGAGCTAATTAATTCCTTGCTCTTTCACCACTACTTATTTGGTGTTCGACATTCTAGGGAGAGTTACTTGTGAATTGTTTTACTTGATAGAAAGTGTCATGGAAACAAATTTGATAAGCAACAGCTAAGAAACAAAGGAGCAACGAAGACAATACAACATTTAAATCATACCAACGCATACTTAAAAAAAAAAAAAAACTGTCGTAAGCCAGTGTATATTTGTGGAGTGTTTTCACTTTTTTTTTATTGAAACAGTATGAACAAACACACTGCAATTAAATAAAAGGACTTGAAGAAATCAGACAGTAAAATGAAAGACCTAGAGTTGATAACATGGAGCAAAAGCGGAACAGAAATGTCGTCGCAAACGATTGCAGTGTCTAAAGCGGATTCATTAAACAATTATCATCCCTCATTCAGTGCACTTATTAACTGAGTTCTTAATGCAAGCGGAGCTAAGCTGAGACTGAACGATTTTTACACCCGTTAATGACTACTAACGGTTATGAAGAAAATGTGTGTATTTTTGCTTGGTATACTCTATCCCAACTAAAGTAAGCAGAAGTACGGTGGATACATGATAAAAGACAATGCTAGCAGAATGGGGGCTAATAACCACTACCTGTACATGGAACACATTTTTTGGTGAAACCTGAAGTCGTCAAAACTGTCCTATTGGAATGGGTGGCAGTTAAAGTACAGTCAATTCACATGAATGTACTTCAATAGTAACATCTCCAAACTATCCATGGAATACCAGAGACAGTGGCACAAACCCTTCTGCTAAATTTCACAGATATGTACTAGGTTTTTATGTCAGTGTTAAAGCTGGCAGAATGTCACGTTGCACTTGCAAATGAGCCGTCTTTTCATTGGCCCCTCGCTAACCCTCAGGACATGAGCACAATGTCGAAACAACTTCTGCATACAGTGCTTCATATAGTTGTTGGAACATTTCTGTAGTGAGGGACTCATTGGCTAGGTGTTAAGATGACAAAATACTAATGTGGTTGGTTTTTCAGAGGGATTTTCAGTTAGGTCCATTGGCCACAATAGCCTTTGGCTGCTTTGCAATGTTCCATATACTGAATGCTATAGTGAGCAACTGCAACATATGATAAAGTAATAACTATAGTCCCTTTGCATGGTATATACACCCCGTGGAATTCACAACATTCTCTCCCATCTCCTTTTTTCCATATTCCCATTTTTTCTTGTATAGGTCCTCTTCACCAACTCTGATGCACATCTGTGTTAATGTACACACCCTTGCATAAGAGAGAGCGTTTTCTACCACAAGTGAGATAATCCCTTACTTATTTTTACAAATCCAAATGAAAGACCCTGAAATTCACTTTGACATCCTGTGGGCAACCTTTTCTTCAGTTTGGTTGTTGGTATGGGGGTTTGCTGTGTGGTTGTACAGGACCGTTGATGTCAATGGCTCCGTCTTGGGATTGAGTGAGAAGAGGAGAAGTGGGCAAACATCCTCCCACACACACCTTCCCCTCCTTTTGTCAACAGTCCAAGATCCTGGTTAAGTTAGAGTGCTGGTAGAATGCTTGTTTAATGACAGGAAGTTACATGGATCAGAATTGCCAGAACTTTTTGGGGACTTCCTGTCTTGCAGCCTTTCTCCTCAGGGGCTGGGGGATGAAGCGAGAAGGAGAAAGAGAGTAAGACAAATAGGCCAACACACACAAATATCTGGTTATGCCTCATAAAAATGTCAGTCGATGATTGAAGATGGTTTGGAAAATAAAATAATAAAAAATACTTGATTTATGATTTTAAAGATAACACAGCACATACAGAACATTACTTTTAGTAGATACTGTCGTTTTTAATGAAATGTCATCATTCATAAATATAAGGAGTCTCTATTGACCCCAAAATGAGGAAATAAAAACATGGATTCATGTAATTTAATTAATTCACACACCTCAATATACTGGGTGTTATCTTGGTTATGGACACTGTACAGACATTTTGGGCCTGGGATCAGGATATAGCTTGTTTTGTATGGTTTTACATAAGGAGAAACAGACTTGAAATCCATGGAATTTGTGAAAGTAAAATGTATTAAATTCCAAATCTAGTCAATTCATACAAAGCGTTTCAAAATGGACCAACGACAACAACAAATATCTTTGAATTAGTTATCGAGATAGAACACTCAAGAGGACAGCCTTGAACCATGGAGAGTCAGGGGGTTAAGATGGTTAACTGGGAAACAATCAAAGAGAAAATGATAGAAACCAAGATGCTCCTTCTTTTGGCAGCCCTTTTCTTAGCAGCAGCAGCAGCAGCAGCAGCAGCCGCCCTATGGCATAGAAAACGCTCCCTGTTAGCAGGCAAGCACATCCCCAGACATGACAGCATTCTCAGAGGAAGGGGTGTTGTAGAGAGTACAGCAGCTGTCTGTTGGAACATGCTTCTTGTTCCCATTTAAAAAGTTAATTAACACAACTTCATTTTCCAAGAAATTCAGACACTTCTATTTGAATCGATGATTCAAATATATTATGTTCAGAGGACCAGTTATGGTTGAAAAGTGATGCAGGTTGTGTATTATCTATTAAAACACATTCTTCGTAACAACCCGTACACCAATTTCACCATTGTGGCTTAAAGGGATAGTTTGGCCCTTTATCTACATCCCCAGAGTCAGATGAACTCAGGATACCATTCTTATGTACTGTATCTGCATGCGTAAGTTGTGGAAATGTAAGAGTATTGTGCATGGTTTTATGGTAGCTTCATGCTTCTACAGCATTCTTAGTCCTCTAATGAGATCATGACAAGGCAAACAGGACATGCACACTGTGTATGTGTGCACGTGCATGCCTGCACCCAATCTAGTTCCATATGAGTATCCCTTGGAGGTACTTACGAGTATTTGCCCATTCTCCTCACCACGGCGATCACCACGGCGATGACAACGATCACTGCCACCAATGCACCAATCCCAATACCAACCACTTGTCCAGAGCCCATACCCTCTGTGGAAGGAACACAAAGGTTACTCCACCAGAGTGACCTCAATAGGGACACAACAACACGTTTGGTGAAAGAACAGGAAGGAAACCGAGAGAAGGAAAAGATAGATGTAAAGAGGGAAAGACAGAACAAAGACAAAATCAACTGAAAGGAAATAATTAAAATTAAGGGAGAATCGGGCAAAGCAATCTCATGGTGTCTTGTGCTCTACATATCATTGGCCTCTATTTGATACCGCTATATGGGAGCAGACAGACTGTAGCATTGGGAGGGTTTCCTCAGTTTCATGGTCTCTCTATATCTATCTATTTACAGATATCTCCTGTCCTGAGATCCTCAGTACTTACCCTCTGGTTCCTCCACCTCCACCACCTCCTTAGCCTCTGCAGCTGTCGTGGCCTCGGCTTCGGGCGCCGCCGGGGCCTCGGTGTGGATGGCAGGGGGGTTAGTTGTGGCCGCCTCCTGCTTGGCAGCTTCAGTGGTGGGGGCAGGGGCTTCGGTCTCCACAGGAGCGACCTCCGTGGCAGCAGCCTCAGTAGCGGCGGTTTCTTCTCCGGCAGGGGTGTCCGTTACGACATCCTCGGCGGCAGGGGTGTCCGTTACGACATCCTCGGCGGCAGGGGTGTCCGTTACGACATCCTCGGCGGCAGGGGTGTCCGTTACGACATCCTCGACCGCAGCTTCGGGTTCAACTGAAGGGGCATGCGTGACTACGGGATCTTCCTCTTTGAGGGCCTCGGTGGCCTCGGGAACAGCAGGGGAATCTGTCACCAGCTCTACTGGTGTCACCAGTGTGCCTGACGAGAAGCAAAGAGAGGTCAGAGACTGGTAGAAGCAAATAAACAATATTCACACACTCTGAAGAGAGAGACTACATTTGTTGATGACATACTGTACATGATCATTTATTTTTTTGTGTGATGTTAATATCCTAAACAGCAGCTCATGGAGTCCTATTCACCATTTGGTTTCTCTGTCATTTCACAATAGTTTTGAAATGTAGTAGCTGGAAAGAGAGAATGACGGTTGGAAAGTACCTCATTGTAAGGGCATGGTGAAATAATTTGAGAGAAAAACTACGTGAATATTAACATTCTTCCTTGACATTATGTTCCCAGTAATTTTCTCTCCCAGCCTAAGGCTTGACTCATCAGTAGCAGTGAGAACATGGCTGCCACATCCCATGACTGAACAAACATTGGTCCTTCCTCCCTCCCTCCTCCCCAGTCCCACCCACCCCTCTCCATCCTGTCTTGGGCTGTGTTTGCGCACTCGCATGCCCCACCCTCTGCCTCATTTGCTGTAAAATGGAGTCTCCACCTTAACAGGCCCTAGATAGGGACGGCAGGAAGTCAGCAGATGAGGGCATACCATTAAAACACCAAGAGGGGTAAGAAACAATGGACAATTCAGTATAAAACAACACAACTACAGTAGATGCTTAACAGTTGTTGCGCATTGCTTGAGAAAACGGGATCCAAATTACTCAAATGTGTTGGAATGAGTTGTTTGTGATGTTACCAGAGAGACCAAAGATCTGCACGATCTCAACCTAAATAAAAATCCTCTCATCTGGCCATTTTTGGATGGCAATAACAGTTGGAAAGGAAGCTCTTTGAGCTGAGCTCAGTGGAACGTCAATGCTTGTAGTGAAATGTACTATAATCTATCCTATAATTGTATGAACCCACTTGTAATAAGAATAGCCTCTTTGTTCAAAGGGTTGGACCGCAAAGTAGAAGCTGAGTGAGACCTTACTGTAGCGCTCTACAAATCAAGTCCTATCTGTGCCTGTTCCCTTCCAGACCACAACTTTGCTTGGACAGCGCAGCTTCGAAATTATTAAGTAGAAGTCCATTTTAGTGGAGGACTGAAATTATGGTAAACTTGCAAACTTGCAACGTGTTCTGCTGCAGTCTCTCCTTTTCCCTGAGAGTACTCTTTGCCCCTTTCAAATCTGCAATATGAAACTTCTCTGAGCTCAGATCTGTCTTAACTTAGAACCTGACATCATTTCTATGCCGTTTCACAGTGATTCTTCAGAACCCTTCACAACAGAGAATGCTTTACGAGGTTAAAAATAACTCTCTCTCTCATTGTCCCACAACTGCCCCATTATTCTTAGTCACCTATTTGCTCAAATTCTCATTTGCAACAAGCAAGTTTAAATAGAACTTGCTTGATTGTTATAATGAAATAAAATGCTTGTTCTCCAATGACTTTGCTGTTTGTTTGGAAAGTCTGATGATAAAGTGCCATTATGTCCGCTGCTCATAATAAGCTCTAAGTACTATTTCCTTCCAACTGTGCTGGCTAATACAGCTGTGCTAGTGAGTAAGAGAACAGGATTGTTGCCCTGTCTCCTTCTCTCTCCCTCCCTCCTTACCACTATGCTTCTCGCTCTCTCTCTCTCTCTCTCTTCTCCCCATCTTCTCCCTGCCATGCCCCCAACCCATGAATTAAGATGCTCCTGATAAAGATTTTGGGAATGCTGTAACGTTAGCTCTGCAAGAGTAGAGCGGGGCGAGGTGGAGAGGGCGCAAGAGCGGTGATAAAGGGTTGATTGAAGCCGGAACGATATAGAGCCCAGCGGCAGCCACTTTCATTTATTCACTCTCTCACTCATCCTGCTCCATGAACAGGGGCCTAGTTCCACAGTCTGTCTCAGGTTTAATGTCCCATTATAGCCTGACCTCAGAGCAGATGTGGTTGTGACAGAGGAGGCTGGTGGGGGGAGCTATAGGAGGACGGGCTCATTGTAATGGCTGGAATGGAATTCATGGAATGCTATCAAACACATGAAAACCAAATGTCTGACGCTGTTCCACCTATTCTATTCCAGCCATTACAATGAGCCCGTCCTCCTATAGCTCCTCCCACCAGCCTCAACTGGTGTGCGAGTGTGTGTATGCTTGAGTTTCAGTGTGTGTGTGTATCATCAGCTCCCTAAATCACCTCTGTGCAGTAAAAGTCTGTCTCGATGACCCTGCTTTAAAATTTCTCTCAAACAAGATCCTTGGGGAGGAGGGGGACCATAAAAGGCTGGCAAACAGGCAAACAGGCGAGAGTGAAAAGTGAGAGAGTGACAGAATACTGCAAAGGGCCGGGAGAAGCGGTGGGGCCCGTATTGGGTCGGGATCCTGCCTGTCGGACAGTAATGGCATCATGAGGGAGAACAACAGAGAGGGGGAGAGAGAAAAATATACATTGTGAGAGAGGGAGAGATAGCAGGACAGATCCATCACCATCAGCTGCCACTGAGGGCCCCCCCCCCCCCCGGTGTGTGTGTGTGTGTGTGTGTGTGTGTGTGTGTGTGTGTGTGTGTGTGTGTGTGTGTGTGTGTTGCATGCATGTGTGTTGCATGCGTGTGTGTACGTTTAGGGGGGAGATAGGCCTGTGCTAAGCTATCTGTAGACAGGTCTGCAGATGTATGAGGGAGTGTGTCTGCTGTGGTCCCGGAGCCAAAGAATGTTGTTCCTTAGCTGGGGAGGTATCCTCCCATCCCATCTCATCACGGTATGGCCTAAGCAGAAGCGCTGGCCTCCCATGCTAACCGTATGAGTTGCACTTTGAGTTGAGCAGGAGAGGTCTGATAGCCAGAGTGGAATATTCCCACGGGCTGTTATCTTAGACGCAATAGTGTCCACATACAGGCCATGTTTTTTTCCTCGAGTAGAGATATCCCACTGGGCAAAAAAACTAGTTGAATCAACGTTGTTTCCACATAATTTAAAACGTTAAAAATCAAGGTGATGACGCTGAATCGTGGAAAACTTATTGGATTTGCAAAAAGTCATCAACATAAGGAGATTTTGTATTTTTTTCAGCCAACTATTAATCTCAATCCAATGACATGGTGACATTTTTTGTTGATTTCACGTTGAATTCGTGTTAGTTGACAACTCAACCTAATGTCAATTTAAAAAATAGACTAGTCCTCTTCTGGACAACACAGCTGAGGCCGCCGATGGCACACGACTTCTATCAAGCCGTATATCCTGTGAACTTAAAAAATATATAGGCTAAATATCACCAATATATCTCAAGCTGACTGCTGCAAAATATTGAGTCACCAAAACAAATATAGCGATAAATCCAGTGAAACTCATGAATCTATTATTAATTCAACTTTAACAGCACATTAAGTTAACCCCCCTTTTCTCCCTCCTCTTGGCAGCAGCTAATAGGGATTCTTTATTTTTTTATTCATTTAACCAGGTAGGCCAGTTGAGAACAAATTCTCATTTTCAACTGCGACCTGGCCAAGATAAAGCAAAGCAGTACGACACAAACAACAGAGTTACACATGGAATAAACAAACGTAAAGTCAATAACACAATAAAAAAGTCTATACATAGTGTGTGCAAATGAAGTAAGATTAGGGAGGTAAGGCAATACATAGGCCATAGTGGAGAAATAATTACAATTAAGCAATTAAACACTGGAGTGATAGATGTGCAGAAGTTGAATGTGCAAGTAGTGATACCGGGGTGCAAAGAAGCAGAAAAGATAAGACAGGGCTTTACCTAGCTAAGACTTATAGATGACCTGGAGCTAGTGGGTTTGGCGACGAATATGAAGCAAGGGCCAGCCAATGAAAGCATACAGGTCGCAGTGGTGGGTAGTATATGGGCTTTGGTGACAAAACGGATGGCACTGTGATAGACGGCCTCCAATTTGCTGAGTAGAGTGTTGGAGGCTATTTTATAAATGACATCGCCGAAGTCAAGGATCGGTAGATAGTCAGTTTTAGGAGGGTATATTTGTCAGCATTAGTTAAGGATGCTTTGTTGCGAAATAGGAAGCCGATTCTAGATTTAATTTTGGATTGGAGATGCTTAATGTGAGTCTGGAACGAGAGTTTACAGTCTAACCAGACACCTAGGTATTTGTAGTTGTCCACATATTCTAAGTCAGAACCGTCCAGAGTAGTGATGCTAGACGGGCGGGCAGCAATCGGTTGAAGAGCATGCATTTAGTTTTACTTGCATTTAATTAAGAGCAGTTGGAGAGTTGTATGGCATTGAAGCTGGTCTGGAGGTTTGTTAACACAGTGTCCAGAAGTATACAGAATGGTGTCGTCTGCGTAGAGGTGGATCAGAGAATCACCAGCAGCAAGAACGACATCATTGATGTATACAGAGAAAAGAGTCGGCCCGAGAATTGAACCCTGTGGCACCCCCATAGAGACAGCCAGAGGTCCGGACAACAGGCCCTCAGATTTGACACACTGATCTCTGTCTGAGAAGTAGTTGGTGAACCAGGTGAGGCAGTCATTGGAGAAACCAAGGCTGTTGAATCTGCCGATAAGAGTCAAAAGCCTTGGCCAGCTCGATGAATACGGCTGCACAGTATTGTCTTTTATCGATGGCGGTTATGATATGGTTTAGGACCTTGAGCGTGGCTGCGGTGCACCCGTGACCAGCTCGGAAACCAGATTGCACAGCGGAGAAGGTAATCTGTTTGTTAACTTGGCTTTCGAAGACCTTGGAAGGCAGGGTAGGATAGATATACAGTGCCTTGCGAAAGTATTCGGCCCCCTTGAACTTTGCGACCTTTTGCCACATTTCAGGCTTCAAACATAAAGATATAAAACTGTATTTTTTTGTGAAGAATCAACAACAAGTGGGACACAATCATGAAGTGGAACGACATTTATTGGATATTTCAAACTTTTTTAACAAATCAAAAACTGAAAAATTGGGCGTGCAAAATTATTCAGCCCCTTTACTTTCAGTGCAGCAAACTCTCTCCAGAAGTTCAGTGAGGATCTCTGAATGATCCAATGTTGACCTAAATGACTAATGATGATAAATACAATCCACCTGTGTGTAATCAAGTCTCCGTATAAATGCACCTGCACTGTGATAGTCTCAGAGGTTCGTTAAAAGCGCAGAGAGCATCATGAAGAACAAGGAACACACCAGGCAGGTCCGAGATACTGTTGTGAAGAAGTTTAAAGCCGGATTTGGATACAAAAATATTTCCCAAGCTTTAAACATCCCAAGGAGCACTGTGCAAGCGATAATGTTGAAATGGAAGGAGTATCAGACCACTGCAAATCTACCAAGACCGGGCCGTCCCTCTAAACTTTCAGCTCATACAAGGAGAAGACTGATCAGAGATGCAGCCAAGAGGCCCATGATCACTCTGGATGAACTGCAGAGATCTACAGCTGAGGTGGGAGACTCTGTCCATAGGACAACAATCAGTCGTATATTTCACAAATCTGGCCTTTATGGAAGAGTGGCAAGAAGAAAGCCATTTCTTAAAGATATCCATAAAAAGTGTTGTTTAAAGTTTGCCACAAGCCACCTGGGAGACACACCAAACATGTGGAAGAAGGTGCTCTGGTCAGATGAAACCAAAATTGAACTTTTTGGCAACAATGCAAAACGTTATGTTTGGCGTAAAAGCAACACAGCTGAACACACCATCCCCACTGTCAAACATGGTGGTGGCAGCATCATGGTTTGGGCCTGCTTTTCTTCAGCAGGGACAGGGAAGATGGTTAAAATTGATGGGAAGATGGATGGAGCCAAATACAGGACCATTCTGGAAGAAAACCTGATGGAGTCTGCAAAAGACCTGAGACTGGGACAGAGATTTGTCTTCCAACAAGACAATGATCCAAAACATAAAGCAAAATCTACAATGGAATGGTTCAAAAATAAACATATCCAGGTGTTAGAATGGCCAAGTCAAAGTCCAGACCTGAATCCAATCGAGAATCTGTGGAAAGAACTGAAAACTGCTGTTCACAAATGCTCTCCATCCAACCTCACTGAGCTCGAGCTGTTTTGCAAGGAGGAATGTGAAAAAATGTCAGTCTCTCGATGTGCAAAACTGATAGAGACATACCCCAAGCGACTTACAGCTGTAATCGCAGCAAAAGGTGGCGCTACAAAGTATTAACTTAAGGGGGCTGAATAATTTTGCACGCCCAATTTTTCAGTTTTTGATTTGTTAAAAAAGTTTGAAATATCCAATAAATGTCGTTCCACTTCATGATTGTGTCCCACTTGTTGTTGATTCTTCACAAAAAAAATACAGTTTTATATCTTTATGTTTGAAGCCTGAAATGTGGCAAAAGGTCGCAAAGTTCAAGGGGGCCGAATACTTTCGCAAGGCACTGTAGGTCTGTAACATCTCCCCCTTTGAGGAGGGGGATGACCGAAGAAGCCTTCCAATCTATGGGAATCTCAGACGATACGAAATAGAGGTTGAACAGGCTAGTAATAGGGGTTGCAACAATTGCGGCGGATAATTTTAGAAAGAGAGGGTCCATATTGTCTAGCCCAGCTGATTTGTAGGGGTCCAGATTTTGCAGCTCTTTAAGAACATCAGATATCTGGATTTAGGTGAAGGAGAAATGGGGGAGGCTTGGGCAAGTTGCTGTGGGGAGGTGCAGAGCTGTGCAGAGCCCCAACCGGGGTTGGGGTAGCCAGGTGGAAAGCATGGCCAGCCGTTGAAAAATGCTTATTGAAATTCTCGATTATCATAGATTATCGGTGGTGACAGTGTTTCCTAGCCTCAGTGCAGTGGTCAGCTGGGAGGAGGTGCTCTTATTCTCCATTGACTTTACAGTGTCCTAGAACTTTGGGGAGTTTGTGCTACAGGATGCACACATTTCTGTTTGAAAAAGCTAGTCTTTGCTTTCCTAACTGCCTGTGGATATTGGTTCCTAACTTCCCTGAAAAGTTGCATATAATAAATACAGCAATATGAATTGAGATGGCTTAAAAGGAGCCACAATAAATATATCAAGTTAAAGTCCAGAAAGCCATCAAATGATACCATCAGTTCACTGTTTTATAGGTTTCTATGCAGTCATGTGTTTTTTTCTTTCTTCTCTTCACTGTGTCTGGGCCTGTGGTGTAGGTGTAAGATGAGTGAGACATTCATGTTCATGCTGACAGTGAAGACACACAAGCCCTTGGTTTGGCTATGTTGTGGAGGTGCCCCCTTGGCCTAATGGCTGGACTGAATTACCCTCTGTCAGTGCCTGCCACACCAAACTACACCTCTGTCTGGGGCTACTGCGTTCACAAGCTAAAATAGCCCCCACCTTGGCTGACTCAAACTCAGACAGATCTGTATTTTCTCTCCACACAGATTTGGCATAAAACAGGCAAGCCTACATCTTCAAACTTGAAACTTTTGATAGCTTAAAAAAAGGCATGCTGGTGACGTAAGAGATGCTTTCCTGAGTTGATTTTACAGCACACGTCTCATACAGTGCATTTGGAAAATATTCAGACCACTTGACTTTTTCCACATTTTGTTACATTACAGCCTTATTCTAAAATGTATTAAATTGTTGTTTTTTCCCTCATCAATCGACAAACAATGCCCCCATAATGACAAAGTAAAAACAAGTTAAGACATTTTTTGCACATTTATTACAAATAAAAAACTGAAATATCACATTTACATAAGTATTCAGACCCTTTACTCAGTACTTTGTTGAAGTACCTTTGGCCGCGATTACATCCTCGGGTTTACTTGGGTATGACGCATGATGGCGCTGACAGAGATGGTCGCCTCGCTTCAGGTCCTTAGGAAACTATGCAGTAATTTGTTTTTTTTATGTATTATTTCTTACATTGTTAGCCCAGAAAATCTCAAGTGTTATTATATGCAGCCGGGAAGAACTATTGGATATAAAAGCGACGTCAACTTACCAACATTACGACCAGGAATACGACTTTCCTGAAGCAGATCCTTTGTTCAGACCTCCACCCTGGACATGGAATCTTATCCCAGAGGCCAACCCAAAACAATGCGGTCGTTGCAGGGGAGGCAGACGGAGCGGCCTACTGGTCAGACTTAGAAGGCGAGCACACCATCCACCGCTTCTGAGAATATTACTCGCCAATGTCTAATCTCTAGACAACAAGGTGAACGAAATTAGGTTACGAGTTGCATTCCAGAGAGACATCAGCGATTATAACATTCTCTGTTTCATGGAAACATGGCTCACTCGGGATATGTTGTCAGAGTCGGTACAGCCACCCGGTTTCTTCGCACATCGCAGTGACAGAAACAAACATCTCTCTGGTGAGAAGATGGGCGGGGGTGTGTGCCTTATGATTAACGATTCATGGTGTAATCATAACAACATACAGTAACTCAAGTCCTTTTGTTCACCTGACCTAGAATTCCTTACAATCAAATGCCGACCGCATTATCTACCAAGAGAATTCTGTTCGATTATAGTCACAGCCGTGTATATCCCCCCCAAGCAGAAACCACGACGGCCCTGAAAGGACTTCTATTTAAACTGGAAACCATATATCCTAAGGCTGTATTTATTGTAGCTGGGGATTTTAACCAAGTTAATCTGAGTCCAAGGCTTCCTAAAATCAGCATATTGAATGCGCGACACAAGCTGGTAGCATTCTGGACCATTGCTACTCTAAAGCCCTCACCTACCTTCCCTTCGGCAAATCTGACCATGACTCCATTTTGTTGCTCCCAGCCTATAGACAGAAACTAAAACAGGAAACGCCTGTGCTCAGATCTATCCAATGCTGGTCTGATCAATCGGATTCCACGCTTCAAGATTGCTTCGATCACGTGGACTGGGATATGTTCTGGGTAGCCGCAGACAATAACATTGATGTATATGAAGACTCAGTGAGACAATTTATTAGCAAGTGCATCGGTGATGGTGTACCCACTGTGACTATTAAAACCTTCCCTAACCAGAAACGGTGGATTGATGGCAGCATTTGCAAAAAACTGAAAGCGCGAACCACCGCTTTTAATCATGGCAAGGCGACTGGAAACATGACCGAATACAAACAGTGTAGCTATTCCCTCCGCAAGGCAATCAAACAAGCAAAGTGTGAGTATAGAGACAAATTAGGGTCACAATTCAACGGCTCAAACCTTAGCATGTAGCAGGGTCTACAGTCAATCACGGATTACAAAAAGAAAACTAGCCCTGTCCCGGACATTGACGTCATGCTCCCAGACAAATTAAACAACTTCTTTGCTCGCTTTGAGGACAATACCGTGCCACTGACAAAGCCTGTGGGCTCTCCTTCTCCGTGGCCAGCGTGAGAAAAATATTTAAACGTGTTAACCCTCGCAAGGCTGCCGGGCCAGACAGCATCCCTAGCCGTGTCCACTGAGCATGCGCAGACCAGCTGGCTGGTGTGTTTACGGACATATTCAATCAATCCCTATGCCAGTCTGCTGTTCCCACATGCTTCAAGATGGCCACCATTGTTCCTGTCTCCAAGAAAGCTAAGGTAACTGAACTAAATGACTATCACACCGTAGCACTCACTTCTGTCATCATGATGTGCTTTGAGAGACTAGTCAAGGATCATATCACCTCCACCCTACCTGGCCCTGGGTCTTAATCCTGCCCTGTGCAACTGGGTCCAGGCCGCCCCAGGTGGTGAAGGTTGGAAACAACATCTCCACCCCGCTGACCCTCAACACTGGGGCCCCATAAGGGTGTGTTCTCAGCCCTCTCCTGTACTCCCTGTTCACCCACGAAATCATCAAATTTGCATATGACACTACAGTGATAGGTTTGATTACCAACAACAACGAGACGGCCTACAGGGAGGTGGTGAGGGCCCTCGGAGGTGTCAGGAAAATAACCTCTCACTCAACATCAACAAAACAAAGGAGATGATCGTGGACTTCAAGAAACAGCAGAGGGAGCATCCCCCCATCCACATCGATGGGACAGTAGTGGAAAGGGTATAAAGTTTTAAGTTCCTTGGCGTACACATCACGGGCAAACTGAAACGGTCCACCCACACAGACAGCATGGTGAAGAAGGCACAACAGCGCCTCTTCAAACTCAGGAGGCTGAAGAATTTAGGCTTTTCACCTAAAACACTCAAAATTTTACAGATGCACAATCGAGAGCATCCTGTCGGGCTGTATCACCGCCTGGTACAGTAACTGCTCCGCCCACAACCACAAGGCTCTCCAGAGGGTAGTGCGGTCTGCACAACGCATCACCGGGGACAAACTACCTGCCCTCCAGGACTCCTACAGCACCCGGTGTCACAGGAAGGCCAAAAAGATCATCAAGGACAACCACCACCCGAGCCACTGCCTGTTCACCCCGCTATGTTCCAAAAGGCGAGGTCAGTACAGGTTCATCGAAACTGGAACCGAGAGACTAAAAAACAGCTTCTATCTCAAGGCCATCAGACTGTTAAACAACCATCACGAACAGAGTGGCTGCTGTCAACATACTGACTCAAATCTCTGGCCACTTTAATACATTCAATAAATAGATTTAATAAAAGGTATCACTAGTCACTTTAAATAACGACACTTTAATAATGTCTACATATCCTACATTACTCATCTCATAGGTATATACTGTATTCTATACCATCTACTGTATCTTGCCTATGCCGCACGGTCATCACTCATCCATATATTTATATGTACATATTCTTATTCATCCCTTTACATTTGTGTGTATAAGCTAGTCATTGTGAATTTGTTAGATTACTTGTTAGATATTACTGCACTGTCAGAACTAGAAGCACAAGCATTTCGCTACACTTGCATTAACATCTACTAACCATGTGTATGTGACCAATAAAATTTGATTTGATTTTACAAGCTTGACACAACTGTTTCTCCCATTGTTCACTGCAGATCCTCTCAAGCGCTGTCAGGTTGGATAGGGAGCGTCACTGCACAGCTACTTTCAGGTCTCTCCAGAGATGTTTGATTGAGTTCAAGACCGGGCTCTGGCTGGGCCACTCAAGGACATTCTAAGACTTGGCCCGAAGCCACTCCTGCACTGTCTTGGCTGTGTGCTTAGGGTTGTTGTCCTATTGGAAGGTGAACCTTGGCCCCAGTCTGAGGTCCTGAGTGTTCTGGAGCAGTATTTCATCAAGGATCTCTCCGTACTTTGCTCTTTCCCTCGATCCTGACTAGTCTCCCAGTCCCTGTCGCTGAAAAACATCCCCACAGCATGAAGCTGCCACCATCATGCTTCTCCGTAGGTATGGTTCCAGGTTCCCTCCAGATGTGACGCCTGGCATTCAGGCCAAGGAGTTCAATCTTGGTTTCATCAGACCAGAGAATCTTCTTTCTCATAGTCAGTTCATTAGGTGCCTCTTGGCAAACTCCAAGTGGGCCGTCATGTGCCTTTTACCGAGGAGTGGCTTCCGTCTGGCCATTCTACCACAAAGGCAGTGGTGGAAAAAGTACCCAATTGCCATACTTGAGTAAAAGTATAGATACCTTACTAGAAAATTACTCAAGCAAAAGTCACCCAGTAAAATACTTTTTGAGTAAAAGTCTAAAAGTATTTGGTTCTAAATATACTTAAGTATCAAAAGTAAAAGTACAAATAATTTCAAATTCCTTATATTAAGCAAAGCAGACGGAACCATTTTCTTGTTTTTAAAATGTATTGACAGCCAGGGGCACACTCCAACACTCAGACATCATTTACAAACAATTTGTTTTTAGTGAGTCCGCCAGATCAGAGGCAATAGAGATGACCAAGTATTCTCTTGGGTGTCAAAGAAAAAGTAGTGAGTAAAAGGTACATTATTTCTTTAAGAATGTAGTGAAGAAATAGTAAAAGAGTGCACCAGAGATGGTTGTCCTTCTAGAAGGATCTCCCATTTCCACAGAGGAACTCTGGAGCTCTGTCAGAGTGACCATCGGCTTCTTGGTCACCTCCCTGACCAGGGCCCTTCTTCTCCGATTGCTCAATTTGGCAAGGTGGCCAGCTCTAGGAAGAGTCAATGCTGCAGAAATGTTATGGTACGCTTCCCCAGATCTGTGCCTCGACTCAATCCTGTCTCGGAGCTCTACACACTATTCATTCGACCACATGGCTTAGTTTTTACTCTGACATGCACTGTCAACTGTGGGACCTTATATAGACAAGCATGTGCCTTTCGAAATCATGTCCAATCAATTGAATTTACCACAGGTGGACTATCAAGTTGTAGAAACATCTCAAGGATGATCAATGGAAACAGGATGCACCTGAGCTCAAGTTTGAGTCTCATAGCAAAGGGTCTGAATACTTACGTAAATAAGGTATTTATGGTTTTATTTTTTTAATATATGTGCAAAAATGTCTAAAAACCTGTTTTCGCTTTGTCATGATGGGGTATTGAGTGTAGATTGATGAAGATAAAAATGTATTTAAGCGATTTTAGAATAAGGCTGTAACGTTACAAAACAGTTAAACAGTCAAGGGGTCTGAATACTTTCCGATTGCTCTGTATGTGGTGTGTGAGGGCACACTTGAATCACTTTACAAGCAGGCATGGACAGATGGCACTGACCCGGGTCTGTAGCCAGATGTGCTGGAGTGAGTCTTTTAAAGGAGAGCGGCTCAGACAAAGCTCATTTTGAGCCAGGAGGGGCTTGGGAGAGGAATGCATAGGTAGTCAACTGGGTAAAAATAATTAACAGGCTCATTTCGGAGCATGTGCAGGTTTTTCTACTTATTTGATTCATGTTATTTTTATTTTTATTATCAGGGCGTGGAGCAGAGAGGAGCAGCTTTAAGAGTTGACGCTCTTCAGGCCTTCGTGAAAAGGGCTGCGTCTGGTCGGTAAAGGTTGCCGTTTAAAAATAAACCCCCTTCAACTGTGCCCTGGCCCGGCCCTAGACTCATCAACCGGGAGTAGGGGGAACAGTAGGAGAGGAGGGGGCGGCCGGAGTGGGGGTTGAGGGGGGCTGGTAAAGCTTGATACCCTGCCAAAGATGGGTAAATGTGGAGGGGGCGGTGGGCCATGGCAGTCTAACAACATGCGGTAGAGGTGGGGCAGCAGGCAGCAGCCCTCACTGTTAAGCCCTCACTGTTAAGCCCTCACGTAGCCGGGTGTTCTCTCTCCCAGTCACATCCATATGACAGTCTTAAATATAGAGCTACTTTCTATTAATACCCACACACAAACTAGTCCTTCTGTACTCTGTCTCTGCTCACTTTTCTCCCTCTCTCCCTCCCCATGGGGAAATGATTTCCTACCTAGGACTTGCAAGGGAGAGTGGGAGAGGGAAAGAGAAAGATAGGGAAAAGGGTAGGGTAAAGATAGGGTAAAGCTTTCGGATTAAAGTGTACAGTGTGTATATTTGGTCAGACCCGAGCACTGTTTGGTAGCCTTCCAAAGGATATTCCTTTTTCTCCCTGCCGGCGGCCAAGAAATCATGAGCACGAGGCACAAGACCTCGCACCATTACATCACATTCCCCCTTGTGTCTCCGAATCCAACTTTCCTCCTCACCGAGGCTTGGGGAAGGAGTGTGGGGGGAGGGAGAGAGAGGGAACTGTTAGAATCGACACAGACTATCCACCCAGTCGCCCCTCTTTATTACATTAACACCCTCGGCCAAGGCTCTTCTTTTTCCATTCAGGATGATCCAAAGCAATTCACTGCTAAATGAAACGCACAACTTATATTTAGAGGAGAATTACAAGAGGCCAATACCACAGCTGTACACATTTCAAATGAAAAAATAACTACTGTGAAAAACAAAATAAACATCAATCAAACCAAAAAGGTGTTTTCACTTTTCCTTGAGAGAGAAACTTTAGAACTAAGGACAAAGAACTAAGAGCAGCCTCAAGATTCAAATTCACGACGCGGCAGGATACAAGCCAAACAGACAAAGGGTGTGTGAGTATGATAAGAGATGTGTGGTGTGGGAGTGTGAAAATCAGGCAGAGTGGCCAGACAGAAAAGACAGTGTGCCATGAGGGCTCGAGCCCTGGTTGTTGACTTACTTGCGTGTGCGACGGCACAGAGGTGGCCGACCAGGGCCAGCAGAAGCAGCAGCTGAACTTTGATCATGATGTCAAGTAGTCTTCTCCTCTGGTTAATGGTGTACAGAGACCCCCAGGGCAAAGAGCAACACTAGACCCTTTCACACACAGCACCACATGCACTGGCGTCTCCAGGGAGATAGCAAAAAAAGAAATGTCTTGAGGAAAAAGTTTCCAAAAATGTCCCAGGGAACTTGTTGTAGATAGAGACACGGACGGTCAGCAGCAGTAACGGCAGACAGCACGGCTTTGGCGGCTGAGGGAGAAAGGCGTGGAACACTTGATGGATGTCGACAGGGCAGGAGAGAGAGAGCGAGAGAGAGAGAAAGGATCTGGCCGGCTACTTGGTAGAATGGAGAGAGACAGGCACAGGGCAAGGGAAAGAGAGAGTGTGAGTGTGTCGGGAGTGGAGGACGGGTGCTGGTACTTTCGAGGGGGTGTGATGGTGAGCGGGGGGCTGGGCAGTGTAAGGTGGTCTCTGCCCCGGTGCTGCCTCCCTACTTGAACAGTCCAGTCAGCTACTGACTGCCCTGCAATACCAGCAGCACACACAAAAATATATTAATAAATACACCAATATATTTATACACACAAGGTAGACACCACAAAAACATACACAATTAGTTGCATGCAAATATACCCTCAAAAACAGACACTTTCTGTGGACATTTTGTGTGGACACTTTCCACACAAAATAAATAAAAATGCAGCACAACAGAAAAACAATTTCATTCCTCAGTTTTGACTAAACTTTTACAAATGAATCAAATAAATACCTTGAGTCAATAAGTATTCAACCCATTTGTTATGGCAAGCCTAAATAAGTTCAGGAATAAAGTTGCATTGCCTCTTTGTGCAATAATAGTGTGATTTTTGAATGACTACCTAATCTCTGCACACCACACATACAGATAATTGTAAGGTCCCTCAGTCGAGCAGTGAATTTCAAACACAGATTCAACCACAAAGACCAGGGAGGTTTTCCAATGCTTCGCAAAGAATTGGTAGATGGGTCAAAATTGAATAGGCATTGAATATCCCATGGTGAAGTCATTCATTACTTTGCATGGTGTATCAATACACCCAGTCACTACAGAGATACAGGCATCCTTCCTAACTCAGTTGCCGGAGAGGAAGGAAACCGATTTAACCAATGGTGACTTTAAAACAGTTACAGAGTTTAATGTCTGGATCAATAACATTGTAGTTACTCCACAATACTAACCTAATTGACAGTGAACGGAAAGAAGCCTGTGCAGAATACAAATATTCCAAAGCATGCTTCCTATTTGCAGAAAGGCATGAAAGTAAAACTGCAACAAACAATTTTTTGGGGGGGGCAAATCCAAAATAACACATCACTGTGTTTTTTTGTTGGTGGTGCATCATGTTATGGGTATGCTTGTCATTGGCAAGACAGAAGAAAACCTGGTTCAGTCTGCTTTCCAGACAAATTCACCTTTCATCAGGACAATAACCCAAAACACAAGGCCAAATATACACTAGTTGCTCACCAAGACATAATTGAATTATTATTAATTTTTTTACCTTTAACTAGGCAAGTCAGTTAAGAACAAATTCTTATTTTCTGGCCTTAAACTGACCCAGCAGACATGGACCAGTGCCGCCACGCCCTCATTGGAAGGCCTGAGGAGTTGCTTCGTGGGCTCATGGAAGGGTTCCAGAACTTGGCCGAACACCATCACTGAGCATTTAACACATTGCTGGAGAAAATCTGTGGGGTATCCGTTAGGCAGCCTACCACAATGGTGGTAGGTGTACATCATAACACTGATAGTGTACATCATAAAGCTGATGTCCGGCAGTGCACTCGCCTGGGCCACAAAACAATCCGCCATCTGCTTCACTCTGGAGGAGTTTGTGGGGGAGGTTCGGAAGGTGTTTGATTCTCCGTTGTCCGGGAGAGAGGCTGCTCGCAATCTGCTCCAGCTACGTCAAGACTCTGGTAATGTGGTAGACTACGCGGTGGATTCCCCCACGTTGGCAACTGAGAGTGCTTGGAACCTGGAAGTGCTGTTCGACATGTTCCTACATGGAGTATCGGAGGAAGTAAAGGACGAGCTTGCAGCCTGGGAACTACTAACGGATCTCGACTCGCTCATCGCTTTGACCATTCAGATCGAAGGAAGGAGAGGAGATTCCACCTCGCCTCCGAGGTATCCCGGAAGTCTCCAATGGCTCTGTTGCCGAGAGAACCCGAGGTTACCGGAGTTTCCCCGAGAGCCTCCGAAGACTGCCGAGGCTGTCTCCAGCTGAACGGCTATACAGGCATTCTCACTAAGAGCTGCCTGTAGTGCGGGACAACTGGCCATTTCTTCTCCACCTGTCCACTAAAAGACCAGGCTCACCGGTAGGAGCGAGTACTCTGGTGGGCCATACGGATAACTTTTCCTCTCCCATTACTCGCATCCCTTTTCATGCCATGTTGCTGTGGGAGAACCAGTCGAAATCTCTCCGGGTACTCATCGATTCTGGGGCCGATGAGAGCTTCATGGATGTGGTTTCTGAGCTGGATATCCCCACTCAGTCCCTCTCCATTCCCATGGTCGTTAGAGCACTGGACGGTCACTCTATAGGAAAGGTCACCCACAATACCAGCCCTATCAACCTACGTGTGTCAGGGAACCACAACGAGATGATCCAGTTCCTGCTCATTAAGTCTCCTCAGTTTCCCATGGTTTTGCTATTAGCCAGGAAAATCCCCTCATTGACTGCTCTGCCGGTGCAAATCATGGGCTGGAGCTTGTTCCACCCAATGCCTGAAGTCAGCGCAGCCTGCTCCGGGGCGTCTTCCTGGGGGCTCGGAAGTTGCCCCGGACCTCTCCGCCATTCCCGCGAGTACCAGGACCTCCGGGAGGTGTTCAGTATGGCCCGGGCCACTTTGTTGCCGCCGCACCGACCATATGACTGCGGGATTGACCTTCTCCCTGGCACCACTCCGCCCCGGGGACGACTGTACTCTCTGTCGGGTCCGGAGACCAATGCTATGAGACCTACATTGAGGACTCTCTAGCTGCTGGGTTCATCCATCCATCCTTCCGTCTCCCCTGCCGGCACAGGATTCTTCTTTGTTGAGAAGGACAAAATCCTGCGCCCGTGCATCGACTACCTGGGTCTGAACGATATCACGGTGAAGAACCGCTACCTCTCAGCTCCATCATCCCCTTTCTCAATTAATGAATTGCTGCAGGGAGTGTACCATCTGATGCTGGGAAGGTGAGAGCGGTGGTGGATTGGCCCAAGCCTAGCTCCAGAGAACAGCTGCAACGTTTCCTGGGATTCTCCAACTTTTATCGCCGCTTTATCCAGGGCTACAGCACCCTGGCTTCCCCCGTTTGCACTCACCTCTCCCAAGGTTCCGTTCACGTGGTCCCCAGCTGCTGACTGGGCATTTCTGGATCTCAAACACCACTTCACCACTGCTCTCGTCTTGGTTCATCCTGAACCATCCAGCCAGTTCGTGGTGGAGGCCGATGCTTTGGATGTCGGAGTGGGAGCTGTTCTGTCCCAGCAGTCTGCCCTGGAACCTGGAATATCTCCGTAACACCAAGTGCCTCAATTCCAGGCAAGCTAGGCGGGCCCTACTGTTCACCTGGTTCAACTTCTCCCTCTTATACCGGCCAGGATCCAAGAATATCAAGCTGGATGCGCTGTCACGCCGCTATAGCCCCACGGCTACTACCCCGGAACCTGAGACCAGTGGGGGTTCGGCTAGGAACAATGCAGATTGAGTAGGTGTGTCCAAAGGTTTGACTGGTACTGTACATACATACCCCACCAGACACACCAATATGGATTTCTTCACGATACACAAACCAAAAGCAGATTCAATGCATCGCTCAGTTATGTACAGGGCCATGTCATAATGGAATTCTCTGCCACCAGAGGTTACTCGAGAAAAAAGCAAGTTTAGCTTAAAAAAACAAATATTGTATCACAACGGTACTGTACATAAGAATAGTGTGTAAAGAGTATTTTCTTGTCTCTGGGTATCTTTCTAATATATAACTCTAATTATAAATATAATATGTTGTTCTTGTCTAGAACTGTTTTGTACTTGATCATTGTTTGTACATTTTATGTGGACCCCAGGAAGAGTAGCTGCTGCATGTGCAGGACTTAATGTGGATACTAATGTGGATAATTTAAACACAAAACATTTACACTGAGGGGAGAAATACATTCTAAACAACGTTTTTCAATGATTTGCAAGCATTTCAATTGGATCAAAATGACACGAAGAAAGATGTCATCACGCTCCATCATCCGATTGTGATGTTAGATTCAGCTAAATGGCGAGTTTTCCCCATTCATTTGATTAAAATTAGTGCCCATTACTTCTATGAAGTCTATATGCATTACAATGTTCTTTTAATAAATGTCTCTTGTGGTTTGACTAAATGGTTTAGGATAACATACATGCTTTGCTGACAGAGAGTTGCTTCCACTGGGTTTGAACATGTTTTGACAATGAAAAAAGAACAGTAAATTCAGGTAGAACAGTGTGACTTTAACACGTTCGAGCAAGGTGGTCCAAAGAGTTTATATTGAATACAGTAGAGCGCAACAAACTCTAGTTTTGCACACTAGCGACATCTGTTGGACAAAAATAAGCATGAAGTGTAAAGGTTAGAAGGTGAGGAAACGAGATAATATTTAGGTCGTTCTCTTTGATGTGTCCCTTTGATGTTTTAAGTAGACATTGTGCACCAATATTGCGCTTTAAAAGCCTGTTATATTAAATTAAGTGTCTTTTAATATAAACCACATGGATAATTCAATAAATCAGATTTTTTTACATGAACAAAGGCTTGCTAAACTGCCAAAATTCACAATTTTGACATGTCCCTCTGTCAACCGTGTCACTTCTCGGGAGATTTCAACCCACTTCATCCAAAAACGCATCCAAGTTTCACCGTCATTGTAAAGCCCTAGTTATTTTGTTACTTTGACAAAAGTAATTTCTGAAGAATATTATTTATTTCATGTGATTAGTGATTCATTTACGTCTGTCCCTCATTTTAAGGTCAAACCTGTTACGTGAACTAAACTCTCGTTTTAATATGGTTAAAGTATTTGTTTTAAAATATTCAAATCACAGTGTAAAAGCAGGTGAGCTGGATTTATTATTTTGGGCAATAATCTGGTGTTTTGTGGTTCTTGTGAAACTTGCATTCAATTGCCACGCTGTGTTCCACACAACAAGCTCTATTCCCCCTGTCACAAGGGGATTCATATCTGATTTAAGATTAAATCATCAACCCTGTTACTTTATTTGATACTTATTAGGCACTTACTATAGTATTTCTTTAAATTTGATTTAACCTCCTGAGCTAGGAAAACATGCTTTTTATGAAGTTGAACATGCTATTCATGACAATGTTAAAATGTACCAAGTTACACTTCCCAAAAGGCACCGAATTGATGGAACGACCCAGTTGTCAACATTTTGTCAGCTCAAGAGAGAAAGGGCAGGAGGAGCAGGAAGAAAATACAAGGGAAAACATGAATTTATGTAACTGTAGCACCCAAGTATCTTGTGTAGCACATTTTTATCACTTTCTACAAAGAACAACATGGAAGTAAATGAAGAAAAAAAAGGTTCACTTGACATTTTAATAAACATTGAAACAATTATATCGGACTGCAGTACACGGAAGCGTCACACAAAAAGCCAATGCATTTGATCACATATGATATTTACAGTATATAGGTATATACATACTGTGTTTCTCTTGGAGGAATACTGAAATACTTTCCCTCTCTCCATTTTCTCTCATTCATGAGTCCCATTGCTGAAGGGTAAAGGGATGATTGAAATTACATACAGTATTTACAGTAAGCACAATAACACAGACATACAATATACTGTATATGCTAATCATTCTTCTTCAATGAAATGCTGTCTGAAACCTTGCGACTCAACTGAGTAAGTGTATTCAAAGACACAAGAGCACTTTAGGGTCCCGTTTCAAAATCATCATCATCATTACAGTATATATTCGTTAAATACTGATTTACATTGTTGAATGGATACGATTTCAATTCTGTAATTGTAGGTATACTAACGGGATAGCGAGAGGAAAAAACACACTTGTACACAATGACAAATGTAAGTAACGCAGTTCAAATGCAGTTAATTTGATAAGTTTGTCTGTTCATTCCTTATTTATCCTGCATTATCTACCATTCTCTCTTTCTCTCACTGAGCTCTTTTTATGATTCAATTAAGGGGGAGGTTAGACCTAGCAGTCCAACCATTTGATTGATGCTACCATACCACATTGTCCAGCAATGTGCAAAAACTGCTTACCCTCTCCCACCCTATGACGAGGCACCTTGGAATCATTGTGTGTCCCCATCCAATGCCCATGACTGGATTTCACCTGTGTTTTGAGGGGTCAAGAGTGTTTTAAGAGTCAATGGCTGCATTACGATTCTCTACCCCACTGAATACAGATGTCAATTCAACGTCTTCCACGATGGTTCAAACCTAATTTCATCGAAATTATGTGGAAACAACACTGATTCAACCAGCGTGTTCCCAGTGGTACCCTTCTCCAGCAATGTTCACTCAATAATTCCTCCTCGATTAAAAGCCTTGGATTGGTGCAAGCATGGCTGGAAGAGTTTCCACCATATTCCTCACACCAGTTGATTCCTTTTCAAGCTATTAGGGGCGAGTGCACGATTGCACACGTCGGTAGAAGGGTAGAGAATCGGAATGTAGCCAATCTGTAACCGACTCTAGCCCAGTGGTCATTTAGTGAACAGGATAACAGGCCACTTTCTTTTTGCAAGAGACAGGCCAAATGAATCTAACCCTCAACTGAAGTCAAGTTCTAGTATTCTTGTTCACCAGCCAAATTCACCTGGTACAAGAGACTTAAGTCCTAAATCCACAGCATTTCACTTAAATTTACAGTACCTTCAGAAAGTATTCACACCCCTTGACAATTCCCACATTCTGTTGTGATACAGCCTGAATGTAAAATGGATTTAATTGAGATTTTTGTGTTACTGGCCTACACACGATACCTAAGTGGAATTAGGCTTTCAAAAGCTGAAATATCTTGAGTCAATATGTATTCAACCCCTTTGTTATGACAAGGCTAAATCAGTTCAGGAGTAAAAATGTGCTTAAGTCATAATAAGTTGCATGGACTCATTGTGTGCAATAATAGTGTTTGACATGATTTTTGAATGACTACCACATCTCTATACCCACACATAGTTTCTGTAAGGTCCCTCAGTTAAGCAGTGAATCTCAAACAAAGCCCAGGGAGGTTTTCCCAATTCATCACAGAGGACACCTATTGGTAGATGGGATTTTTTTTTGAAAGCAGACAATGAATATCCCTTTGAGCATGGTGACGTTTTTAATTATACTTTGGATGGTGCATCAATACACCCAGTCACTACAAAAATACAGGCGTCCTTCCTAACTCAGTTGCTGGAGAGGAAGGAAACCGCTCAGGGATTTCACCATGAGGCCAATGGTGACTTTAAAACCATTACAGAGTTTAATGGCTGTGATAATAGAAAACGGAGGATGGATCAATTACATTGTGCTTACTACACAATAATAATCTAAGTGAAGAGAAGGAAGCCTGTACAGACGAAAATATTCCAAAACATGCATCCCATTTGCAACAAGGCACTAAAGTAATACTGCAAAAAAAATGTGGCAAAGCAACTCAGTTTTTGTCCTGAAAACAAAGTACTATATTTGGGGCAAATCCAATACAACACTCTATATTTTCAAGCATAGTGGTGGCTGCATCATGTTGTGGATATGCTTGTAATTGTTAAGGACTGGGGAGTTTTGCCAGTTTAAAAATAAGAAACTAAGCTAAGCACAAGAAAATCTGGGTCAGTCTGCTTTCCACCAGACACTGGGAGATGAATTCACCTTTCAGGAGGACAATAACCTAAAACACAAGGTGAAATCTACACTGGAGTTTATTACCAAGAAGACAGTGAATTTGGCAGAGTTATAGTTTTGACTTAGATCTGCTTGAAAATCTATGGCAAGACCTGGAAATTGTTGTCTAACAATGATAGTGGGCAAATGTTGCACAATCCAGGTGTGGAAAGCTCTTAGAGACTTACCCAGAAAGACTCACAATCGCTGCCAAAGGTGAGTCTACAAAGTATTGACTCAGGGGTGTGAATACTAATGTAAATGAGATATTTCTGTATTTCATTTTCAATAAATTTGCAAACAATTCTAAAAACATGTGTTCACTCTGTCATTGTCGGGTATTGTGTGTAGAATGGGTGAGAAAAGAATCTATAGACTTCATTTTGAATTCAGGCTGTAACACAAAATGTGGAATACGTCAATGGGTGTGAACACTTTCTGAAGGCACTGTAGATTATAATGTGGTACATTAGGCGCATATTTCGACCACAGTGGTCGAAACACCTGCCAACAGGTACAGTAAACGAGACACAAACCCATTTGACCTTCCAGTAACGTACAAAAGCAAATAGGGGTTATTCAGAAATAAAAAAAGAGGAAACAGGGACCCTGAGGACTTGGTACCATGGACTTTCTAACAGGACAGTCCTGATGAACGCTAACACACACGTGCGCTATCACACATAGGCGCATGCACTCACACACGCACACACTCAGAAAAAAACACAGAGATAGCGAGAACAAAAGAACTGTAGACACCACAACAATACCAGATAGGGATTAACAGGAGATACATACATAACATTGGCCCAGCACCACCATTTTTTCATGATCACAGAGTTAAGAAAGTGGCGAAGTACTAAACACGAAAGTTGTTACACTGGAAGATTTTTGTTCTCATCAAACCATTGAATGTTAAAGCAAGTTACATAGATTTCAAATAGAAATTTAAGTGTGCAATGCAAATACTATGAGAAATAATTTCAAAGGTCTCCCGAGTGGCTACACTAAAGACCCAGGTTCGATCCCAGGCTGTGTCGCAGCCGTCCGCGACCGGGAGACCCGTGAGGCGGCGCACAACTGGCCCAGCGTTGTCCGGGTTAGGGGAGGGCTTGGCTGCCCCGGGATGTTCTTGTCCCATCGCACTCTAGCGACTCCTTGTGGCGGGCCGAGCACATGCACGCTGACTCCGGTTGTCAGTTGTATGAGGTTTCCTCCGACACATTGGTGTGGCTGGCTTCCGGGTTAAGCGGGCAGTGTCAAGAAGCAGTGCGGCTTGGCATGGTCATGTTTCGGAGGACGCATGGCTCTCAAACTTCGCCTCTCCCGAGTCCGTACGGGAGTTGCAGCGATGGGACAAGACTAACTACCAATTGGATATCACGAAATTGGGGAGAAAAAAGGGTAAAAAGTACAAAATATTTTTTTTAAATTTTGAATTGCAAAAAAATTCAGCTGTGCTTGATTAAGACTTTTTTAACCAATAGAAACATCTCAAAAGTGCAAACCCCATTAATCTCGCACTCAAGGCGGGAAAGATTTCAAATAGCATTTGAACCCAGGTGTGGTATAATGTGATTTCTCCTCTGTCAACATACGGTCACTTCTCTCTGCAATATAAGCCTACACCAACAAGATGGCATCTGAGTCAGTCAAAGAGATAGGACACTTGTTGTCTTCGAAAGCCACCGCACCCTAATGTCATTCCCTTATTAGCATGAGCATTCTTATCTAGTCTACCCCTATTGTCACATTCCTAACTACCTGTATTTCTTGGAAGTGGCGCAAATATAATTCTGTGGATTTCTTATCACTTCTGCCAGATAGGGGAGTGGTGCTACGGGGAGGAAAAGTCACAATACTGTGTGGACTAATTGGCATGATGCCGGTTGTTTGTTCCGACGTATAATGGCACTATCTTTTTTCATCCACGCCCAGTCCTTTCAGTTCAGTGGCAGGTGGACGTGTCTTGAAAAAAAGCTGTCGGAAAACACAAAACGCTACTTTCCACTTTGAGTCTTCAGTGGAAAGAAACGAGAATCGAAGCATGTATTAAACAAAATACTTCACCATTGCTTGTCACAATTTATGGCGACTTCTAAACCTGTTGGCACTTGGAACATTGAGACGAGACCGTTCCAAATGTAATTTTTTTTTCGACAAAATTACCATAACTTGTCCAGTGGTAAACGTTGACTAGTCTCCCTCTACATTTGATTGTCTTCAAAGTCACTCGACACTCTTGTATAAAAAGACCAAAATCAGGTGATTGACACTCCTCTTCTGTAATGTCTCTCTTTCTCCAAAGGGCATGTGGCCGGTCCCAATCCTCTTCCACTCTTCTGATCCTCTTTCCCTATCCCTCTCTCTTCCTCTCCTTGGGGCAGTTCTAAACGATGGAGTCCCAGTCAAAGTCGTCCTGGATGTCTTCAGTAGGCAGCCTGCTCATCTGGTAGTGCCCAGGCGGCATCATGTGCTGCTGGTTCATCTGGCCATGGTGCCCTGAAGATGGAGGTAAAAGTGTAAGGCAGCTGTACGCAGACATATAAACAGTACTATTATTTTAGCAGGATCCCCATTAGCTATTGCCAAGACTCTTCCTGGGGTCCAAAATGACATCAAACAAAACATTGTGCATTATACAAATGCACCATTATTACATTACAATACTACATGACATTACTAAGAATAATGTGTACACACACACACACACACACACACACACACACACACACGAGGGGGCGAGTAGTTAGCATTAGTACCTGTCATCGTGGAGCCTGCGGTGCTCATGGGGGTCATGTGGGGGTAACCTGGGGGTCCCATCATTGAAGACATGTTCTGTCTGGAGTCCATATACGGATTACCTATAGGAGATGAAGACAACCAACAGGAAGCAACAGTCATTCAGTTACCTACACTAACTCTTTTGACTCATCACACACTGATGCTCCCATTTATCATCTGTCCTGTTACATACAGTATAGTGCTTAGGAAAGTATTCAGACACCTTTACATTTTGTTACGTTACAGCCTTATTCTAAAATTGATTCAATAAATAAAAAATCCTCAGCAATCTACACACAATACCCCATCATGACACCCCATCATACCCCATCAGTGAAAACAGGATTTTAGAAATATTTACATAAGTATTCAGACCCTTGCTTTGAGACTCGAAATAGAGCTCAGGTGCATCCTGTTTCCATTGATCATCCTTGAGATGTTTCTACAACTTGATTGGAGTCCACCTGTGGTAACTTCAATTGATTGGACATGATTTGGAAAGGCACACACCTGTCTACAGTATCTAAGGTCCCACAGTTGACAGTGCATGTCAGAGCAAAAACCAAGCCATGTGGTCGAAGGAATTGTGCTTAGAGCTCCGAGACGGGATTGTGTTGAGGCACAGATCTGGGGAAGGGTACCAAAAAATAATTCTGCAGCAATGAAGGTCCAAGAACACAGTGGCCTCCATCATTCTTAAATGGAAGAGGTTTGGAACCACCAAGACTCTTCCTAGAGCAGGCTGCCCGACCAAACTGAGAAATCGGGCGAGAAGGGCCTTGGTTAGGGAGGTGACCAAGAACCTGATGGTCACTCTGACAGAGCTTCAGAGTTCCTCTGTGGAGATGGGAAAACCATCCAGAAGGACAACCATCTCTGCAGCACTCCACCAATCAGGCCTTTATGGTAGAGTGGCCAGACAAAAGTCAAAATCCCTCTCCTTAATAAAAGGCACATTACAGCCCATCCACATCCAACCTGAAAGAGCTTGAGAGGATCTGCAGAGAAGAATGGGAGAAACTCCCCAAATACAGGTGTGCCAAGCTTGTAACGTCATACCCAAGAAGAATCTATGCTGTAATCGCTGCCAAAGGTGGTTTAATAAAGTACTGAGTAAAGGGTCTGAATACTTATGTAAATGTAATATCAGTTTTACATTTTTTTTATAAATTTGCAAAAATGTCAAAAAAATTGTTTTTGCTTTGTCATTATGGTGTATTGTGTGTAGATTATTGATGGGGAATGAACTATTTAATACATTTTAGATTAAGGCTGTAATGTAACAAAATGTTGAAAAAGCCATGGGTCTGAATACTTTCCGAAGGCACTGTATCTATCTTAATTACCTCGTACCCCTGCTGATCGACTCGGTACTGGTACCCCATGTATATAGCCAAGTTATCGTTACTCATGGTGTATTTATTCCTTGTGTTATTATATTCTTATTTTATTTCTCTTTTTTTCTCTCTTCATTGTTGGAAGCAAGCATTTCACTGTTAGTTGACACCTGTTGTTTACAAAGCATGTGACAAATAACATTTTAATTGAACTCCACTGATCTATAGCCTACCTGATTAGATCAGTAAAGGAAGTTTGGCTTAAATCAATCAAACCCTTTCAGATCTATATGGGAGGCACGGTAGAGACTGCGCTTAGGCACAGACCTAGGATCAGGATTCCATCCGTCCTCAAAGCCTAAGCATAACCATTGTTAACAACTGACTTTAGACCAGTCTCTAGATGGGCAACTCCATCCTACTGGCCACTGACCTGTGTTGATGTGCTGACTGGGCTTGCTGGTGTGCATGGGGCCGTGACAGGCAGACGGGGGTGGCTGAGGTTGCAATCGGCCTTGTGGTGGGATGACCCCAGTGCGGGTGAAGAACTGGTTGATGGAGGAGCACAGGTCGGCTATCTGGGCCGGGTCCAGGGACCAGTTGTTCAGCTCCGCCTGCCTCATACTTTCCTTTAGTCCTGTCAGACACACACAGATGGGGTCATTTTAGTTTCACTAGTCCTAGGTGCCTTCCTCTTGTTCTAGTCTTCTTTTCCCTCACCTGTACTGGTCTGAAAACTGGTGTTGCAAAAATTATGGTAACTTTCCCAGAAGATTTCAAGAAACAGGAGGGAAAAAGCAGGAAATTCAAACATACTCCAGCTGGAATTTCTGGAAAACCTGGGAATTTTGGGAAAGTTAACGTATTTTTGCAACCCTACTGAAAACACAAGATGGATGAAAGCAGTATGCTAATTAGGGTAGAAGGAGGATTGGGTTCCACCATTGCTGCTCGACTGTGAAGGAGGTCAAGTGCTGTGGGGGCGAGTTGCATCTAAACATTCAGCACTGTCATCAATCATAAATAGATGTGCAGCTTTGTGCAATGACCCTGATAAGAGTGCTCCACAGCCAGGGATAATTAGATTATTCACACTGAGGCAGTGGCCAAGCAGACTAGAGACTAGGGCTGCAGTTACCGCTGCAACCCTGTTCCCTACGTTGTCCACTACTTTTGACTAGGGGCCTCTGGTCAAAAAGTAGTGCACTACATTGGGAATAGGGTGCCATTTCAGATGCATATAGTGCACTTCATTGGTAATAAGGTGCCATTTCATATGCATCCTAGGATAGGCCTTTTCTACCTCGGAAACTATCATTGACATTGGGCTACATCCATTTAACAGATGCTCTGTATCCAAAGTGACTTACAACCTACAAATAGGGTCTAGCATATTGTGATGTCACTTTTGCATACAAAACATTAAGAACACCTTCCTAATATTGAATTGCATCCTCCACAGGAATGCTGGCCTATGTTGACTCCAATGCTTCCCACAGTTGTTGTCAATTTGGCTGGATGTCCTTTGGGTGTTGGCCCATTCTTGATAGACACAGGAAACTGTTGAGAGTTGAAAAACCAAGAAACGTTGCAGCTCTTGACACAAACCGGTGAGCCTGGCACCTACTACCATACCCTGTTCAAAAGCACGTACATCTTTTGTCTTGCCCATTCACCCTCTGAATGGCACACATACACAATCCATGTCTCAATTATCTCAAGGCTTAAAAATCCTTCTTTAACCTGTCTCCTCCCCTTCATCTACACTGATTGAAGTGGACTTAACAGGTGACATTAAGGGGTCATAGCTGTCACCTGGATTCACCTGGTCATTCTATGTCATGACAGAGTTTTGTGTCAAAGGGAGACTCGCGAGAATTTTCTTTGACGGTAAGTGACATTTTTGTACATTTCAGTATAATTTCCAAATGAATAACCTGTGCATAATGATGAACGCATAAAATGTATTTAAATTCAGTAATAAGGCTACAATAAGGAGCTAGGAGATGATTGTGACAGAAGGTTTTATAATAGCATTATACACGTGACGTTACCAACATTTTTTACATTTAGGATATGCTGGTCGGTGGTTTTGGCGGCCTAGAGGTTAGAGGGGTGGGCTTGCCACCAGAAAGTTTCCGGTTCAAATCCTGGAAGAAAATCGGATGGGATTTGAGCCGACTACTAGAGTGTTGTTAGTGACAAATCCAAGAAAGATAACCTCACCTGCTGTTGTGCCAGGAACAACACTGTTGTGGCTCCCACTGCTCCAGCCTCTCCAACCTAATGTGTATGTGTGTGTGTAATCAGTGGTTTGGTCCGTCAGTGGTTTGGTCCGTATTCCTTCTTCTTACCTTGGAATGGAGAGAGGTCCACGTCAGCCCAGTTGTAGCTGCCGGCGATGCGACAGCTCTCCTTCAGCCAGTCCAAGTTGGGGTACCAGTCGGCTGACAGACCTGCACAGACACACAGAAGTTTTCCCCCTAGACTTCTTCCTGGTGTAGCACCAGGGCCCCAAAACCAATTAGGCATCTAATAATTCTATTGAAACAAACCTAAAAAACAATTATTTTAGGTAGGGGGAGTGGGCAATAGAGCGAGGCAGGGTCAGTGCTAGGGAGGAAGGCACAACTAAGTAACGGTAGGAGAAATGTTAGTCTTGTTAGCCCGGGAACACGATTAGGGAAACATTGACACAAGAGCACAGTGCTGCAATCAACAGAGTAGGATGCAGTGACGCTTTTGACCACAAGATGTCATTTTTTTCACAGAGTAAATTCAAGTCACAGACGTTAGTGAAGAGGAATGATTTTCTGCCTTAAACCACAAACGGCAACACATTTGAAGCTGTGGATCAAAGACAGGGGATTGCTTTCATTCATCCCAGGCGCTGTGGAGAGGGAAATAACCTAGATAATGCAGCGTCTATTTGTACAGGGCTTTTCTCTGAGCCTAGAGCCCAGTGCAGAGACACAGGAGAAACAAAGAGTAGCCCAGGCAAATGAGAGACCTCGGCGAGGTTCAGAAATGCCTGTCTCTATGAGTTTAAGTCTGCTTCACACGGTGTAACACGCTTTGAGGAGTAGTGGGAAAACAAACTACATAGCTAATACAATGCAATCCATGTGTCCTTGCTGAGCATGTAGGGAGTAGTATTTATGGATAGCAGCTGAACCCGAGTCCTGCCTTAAGCTTCAGACACACCACCACAACGAATGGCTAAAAGCAGCGGGTGGCCGTCCTATCGTTTGTTGTCGCCGCAGTGTGTTAAAGTGACCGCCTGCTGGGTGTCGCCGAGCGGTTGCTGTTTGTGCGGATTCAGCATGTGGAATCGTCGGGAAATTAACAGAAAATGACAGACGATATTCTAGTCAGAGGCACTCGGCCATCCATTGTTTAGGTGCGTTTTGTCTCAGACAGTACACTAGTGGGTCTTACCAGTGTTGGTGCAGGGCATCTGTGCTGGCTGGCCAGTATGGCTCTGGAGGTGCTGTGACTGCTGCTGCCCACTGTTGGGGTGCTGGCGGTGTTGAGGGTGCTGTGAGTGCTGCCTGTGCTGAGTGTGTTGATGAGGTTGGTGTTGGTTGTGTGTGGCGTGGGGAGAGAGGTGCTGCGAGTGGGGCGGGTGGTGATTATGGCGGTGACCGTGGTTGTGTGCGTGTTGGTGGTTGTGGGCGTTGATGCCCCTGCTGCTGCCCCGGCCAGGGGAGTGCTGGTAGGAGCACAACGTCCGTGGCTGCTGGCTCGATTCGCTGGGCATACCCATGAGACCTGCAGGGCCAACCACAATCACAGACAGACAGACAGACAGGACAGGAAAGGTTAGAAGCACTACACCTATGCCACTACAGTGCAACATGCGACTGCTATTGATACAGAGATGTTTTCTCATTAAAAAAATACTCACGCAAACCTGGAGGGATTTCATTCTGATGGTTTTGATGAATTTGACTCTCTTGATGCATGTGTGTTATTTAAACTGATATCTGCCTTACCACATCAGGAATCCTCACTGAAGCTCCGAGGGTGCATTTCAATAGTCTAAAGTGGCTTCCTCTACTCTCCTTGTGTCATTCACCTTCATTTGCACTGGCAGGCTTTCATCAGTCTTTCACAACACAGATGAAGGAAAGGAGACGGGAGAGGAGAAGCCACTTTAGTCTATTGAGATGCACCCTGACTGAGTCAGTCCATGTGGTTTAGACACGCTTTGGTTTTCTAGGGAGGGTGAGGAGCTTGGCTGCTTGGGTGACTCACAGCATTTCAGCCCCTCAAAGGCAATGACTACTGACGCCATTCCTTTGGTAGAAGCATTTAAAAAAAATATATACATATTTTTTTCTTTAACCTTTATTTAACTAGGCAAGTCAGTTAAGAACAAATTCTTATTTACAATGATGGCTACCCCGGCCAAACCCAGACGACGCTGGGCCAATTGTGCGCCACCCAATCACGGCCAGATGTGATACAGCCTGGATTCGAACCAGGGACTGTAGTGACGCCTCTTGCACTGAGATGCAGTGCCTTAGACCGCTATGCTACTCGGGAGCCCCAAGCATGCAAGGCATTGAGCTTCACTTTGCCTAGGCTATGGGGGCCATAGAAATAGAATGGAACACATATTGTAGGATGGCATTTTCACAATGCAGGAGAGCAGAGATTGGTGCAAAAAATACCCGTAAACATCACTATAATATGGCAGCGTGATTTAATTTCTAACTTTTAAATATACATATAACAATGTACGTTATATGGAGGCAATTATTTACAGTGCCTTGCGAAAGTATTCGTCCCCCTTGAACTTTGCGACCTTTTGCCACATTTCAGGCTTCAAACATAAAGATATAAAACTGTATTTTTTTGTGAAGAATCAACAACAAGTGGGACACAATCATGAAGTGGAACGATATTTATTGGATATTTCAAACTTTTTTAACAAATCAAAAACTGAAAAATTGGGCGTGCAAAATTATTCAGCCCCCTTAAGTTAATACTTTGTAGCACCACCTTTTGCTGCGATTACAGCTGTAAGTCGCTTGGGGTATGTCTCTATCAGTTTTGCACATCGAGAGACTGACATTTTTTCCCATTCCTCCTTGCAAAACAGCTCGAGCTCAGTGAGGTTGGATGGAGAGCATTTGTGAACAGCAGTTTTCATTTCTTTCCACAGATTCTCGATTGGATTCAGGTCTGGACTTTGACTTGGCCATTCTAACACCTGGATATGTTTATTTTTGAACCATTCCATTGTAGATTTTGCTTTATGTTTTGGATCATTGTCTTGTTGGAAGACAAATCTCCGTCCCAGTCTCAGGTCTTTTGCAGACTCCATCAGGTTTTCTTCCAGAATGGTCCTGTATTTGGCTCCATCCATCTTCCCATCAATTTAACCATCTTCCCTGTCCCTGCTGAAGAAAAGCAGGCCCAAACCATGATGCTGCCACCACCATGTTTGACAGTGGGGATGGTGTGTTCAGCTGTGTTGCTTTTACGCCAAACATAACGTTTTGCATTGTTGCCAAAAAGTTCAATTTTGGTTTCATCTGACCAGAGCACCTTCTTCCACATGTTTGGTGTGTCTCCCAGGTGGCTTGTGGCAAACTTTAAACGACACTTTTTATGGATATCTTTAAGAAATGGCTTTCTTCTTGCCACTCTTCCATAAAGGCCAGATTTGTGCAATATACGACTGATTGTTGTCCTATGGACAGAGTCTCCCACCTCAGCTGTAGATCTCTGCAGTTCATCCAGAGTGATCATGGGCCTCTTGGCTGCATCTCTGATCAGTCTTCTCCTTGTATGAGCTGAAAGTTTAGAGGGACGGCCAGGTCTTGGTAGATTTGCAGTGGTCTGATACTCCTTCCATTTCAATATTATCGCTTGCACAGTGCTCCTTGGGATGTTTAAAGCTTGGGAAATCTTTTTGTATCCAAATCCGGCTTTAAACTTCTTCACAACAGTATCTCGGACCTGCCTGGTGTGTTCCTTGTTCTTCATGATGCTCTCTGCGCTTTTAACGGACCTCTGAGACTATCACAGTGCAGGTGCATTTATACGGAGACTTGATTACACACAGGTGGATTGTATTTATCATCATTAGTCATTTAGGTCAACATTGGATCATTCAGAGATCCTCACTGAACTTCTGGAGAGAGTTTGCTGCACTGAAAGTAAAGGGGCTGAATAATTTTGCACGCCCAATTTTTCAGTTTTTGATTTGTTAAAAAAGTTTGAAATATCCAATAAATGTCGTTCCACTTCATGATTGTGTCCCACTTGTTGTTGATTCTTCACAAAAAAATACAGTTTTATATCTTTATGTTTGAAGCCTGAAATGTGGCAAAATGTCGCAAAGTCCTAGGGGGCCGAATACTTTCGCAAGGCACTGTAACTAGTCTAGAGTTCCCTAAACTGAGCAAGGCATAAATAGTCGCCTTCTAAAATGAACGCACATTGGAGAAAAAAAAAATTGTACAGTATTTTATGCACAGATGTGGGGGTTTTGCATGACGAAAACTTTGCCCATACTGTATGTTGGGAGTACAAAAAAGTGCCAACTCATAAAAGAGGTGTTGGGACCTCATACACTGTGGGATTAAGTGCTATGGTTACAGTGCCACTCTAGCCATGTACACCTGCTAAAAAGCAGCAATCATAGCCATTGACTTTCAATGCCCTAGGCTTTGTCATTTATTCTCATAGTGATGTATATTTGTTACGTTTTTATATTTCATTGTACACAATTCAGCTCGTTTGCTCCTCCTTGTACAATATTTGTTGAACAATAAAAAGAAACTGTCATTAAAGAATTGATTTCAAGCAGCAGACCGACAGAGCGCATCCATGTCTGGGGTTAGAGAAGGTGGATGGTATAACAAGCAGGAAGAGGCCCTGTTGACCCAATAGGAAGCTACAGGAAGCAATTAGCGAGAAGCTTCACAATCTAATTAGCAAGTATCAAAGCTAGTCACACAGCCGCTGCACTTTGCTCCAATCATGTGTGAATACAATGTTTATTTTTTTCTGAGAATTCCCCTTGATTGCCTGGCTCGTTTGACTAAGTGACGCAAAGATTTTAGATCTTTAGCACAATTGATTATTTGTTTATGCGAGTTCAATAGAGGAATACAAAGAAATAATTGTATTACTGGTTAACGTAATTAACCATCCAAACTTTGGTGTAGGAGATCGCCATGATGTTGTGGTGTGTGCTTTTAGCTAACCAGTAAAATAATCAGTAGAAAAAGCATGTTACATTCCCACTTGTGTTCCCCATGCAGCTCTTCCTCTGTTCTCTCATCAACCGGGTATGACGGTAGCTTGTTTTCTTTCAAATACTTCAGCTGTGTTCGATTTAGCTAGCCTGCTGCAAACGGCAGCGTGACTACAGGCAGGCTCAATCAAATGCCCCAAAGTATTTTGATAGAAAACAAAACATTATATGAACCCAGGTCTGCATCAGAGTGCTTCTGCCCATGACTCACCATGCTGGCTGAAGGACTGCTCAAAGACAGACTTGTAGAGGCTGCGGAAGGAGGCACTGAGGTCCTCGAAGTCGGAGAAGAGGAGCTGCTTGTCCCCCTCGGCCACGTTGTACTGGGGCTGGGGAGGAGGAGGAAGTGGAGGGGGAGGATGCAGCTTTAAACTCAGAGACTGGGAGGAGGGTTCTGAGTGACTACTGACCTACAGAGAGAGAGGCAAAGGGTATTTTCATTACTTTGGTTAAAACGTCTGGATGCTAACTTGAGGTATCCACACTGTGCCTGTTTAAGGCACGGTAGTAAACATGTTTTCTATATCCCTGTCTTCTGCTGGTCATTCCCCCTTCTAACCCGAGAGCCCAGGCCGATTGTATCTATACTAAGCCAGCACCTCTTTCGGAGACCATGACAACCAACAACATTTTTTGCGTTACGAAAATTCTCATGTTAGGATTCTGCCCTAATTACCTTCAAGGCAATTTACTGAGGGAATAACACATAACACTACAGTGGTTTATACAATACAGTCATTCTACTTCTATAAAGTCCATTTACAGTGCCTTCAGAAAGTATTCATACCCCTTGACTTTTTCCACATTTTGTTGAATTATAGTCTCGATTAAATTGTTTTTTTTCCTGTTATTTTTTAAATCACCCATATACAAACAACAACCCATAATGACAAGGTGAAAACATGTTTTTTGTAAATGTATTGAAAATGAAATACAGAAATAACTCATTTACATTATTCACACCCTTGAGTCAATACTTTGTAGAAGCACCTTTAGCAGTGATTACAGCTGTGAGTCTTGAGGTGAGTCTCTAAGAGCATTCCACACCTGGATTGTGCAACATTTGGACATTATTCTTGGCAACATTGTTCAAGCTCTGTCAAATTGGTTGTGGATCATTGGCTAGACAACCATTTTCAGGTCTTGCCATAGATTTTTGATTTAAGTCAAAACTGTAACTAGGCCATTCAGGAACATTCACTGTCTTCTTGGTAAGCAACTCCAGTGTAGATTTGGCCTTGTTTCTCAGGTTATTGTCCTGCAGAAAGGTTCATTCATCTCACAGTGTCTGGTGGAAACAGACTGAACCAGGTTTTCCTGTCAGATTTTACTTGTGCTTAGCTTGATTCCATATTTTTTATCCTGAAAAACTCCCCAGTCCTTAACGATTACAAGCATACCCATAACATGATGCTGCCCCCACTATGCTTGAAAATATGCAGAGTGGCACTCAGTAATGTGTTGCATTGGATTTGCCCCAAACAGAACTTTATGTCCTAAATACAAAGTTTTAATTGCATTGCCATGTTCTTTGCAGACTTACTTTAGTGCCTTGTTGCAAACAGGATGCATGTTTTGGAATATTTTATTCTATACAGGCTTCATTCTTTTCACTCTGTCAATTAAGTCAGTACTGTGGAGTATCTACAACGTTGTTGATTCATCCTCAATTTTCTATCACAGCCAGTAAACTCTGTAACTGTTTTAAAGTCACCATTGGCCTCATGGTGAAATACCTGAGTGGTTTCCTTCCTATCTGGCAACTGAGTTAGGAGCGACACTTGTATCTTGGTATTGATTGGGTGTAGTGATACACCATACAAAGTGTATAACTTCACCATGATTAAAGGGATATTCAATGTCAGCTTTAAAAAATTTTTTATCTACCAATAGGTGCCCTTCTTTGCGAGGCATTGGAAAACCTCCCTGGTCTAGGTGGTTGAATCTGTGTTTGAAATTCCCTGCTCGATAGAGGAACCTTGTAGATACTTGTATGTGTGGTGTACAGATATGAGGTAGTCATTTAAAAAATCATGTCAAACACTATTATTGCACACAGAATGAGCACATGCAACTTATTATGTGACTTGTTAAGCACATTTTTACTCCTGAACGTATTTATGCTTGCCATAACAAAGGGGTTGATTACTTATTGACTCAAGACATTTCAGCTTTTCATTTTTTATTAACATAATTCCACTGACATTCTGGGGTAGTATGTGTAGGCCAGTAGGAGATCTAGATGTAATCCATTTTAAATTCAGGCTATAACTTAACAAAATGTGGACAAAGTCAAGAGGTGTAAATACTTTCTGAAGGCCCTGCCTGTATAATATTTTCACCCTTTCACCATCCTAATTGTGGCTCTGCCATGTGCAATGGCCTCAAATATACAATTAGAAGTCCAATCGGCGTGGCACCTCCCTGAAGTTGATCCAACTGAAAGCGACACATTCATCCCTGCCGACGTGGCCTTTCTATCCAGCGATCTTGGCAGTGCTGGCACTTGAGACTTCAGCAGGAGACGCCAGGAGTAATCACCTTCAATGAGGAGGCGTCACCTGGGTGGACTAACGAAGCAGAACTAACCCTGATCCCACATGACTGGCCGTAAATTAGGTCTGGGGATTACCCCTGGAACGAGGGATGAGGGGATGGGAGGAAAACAGAGGATGGCTTCGAGAAAAGATAGATTAATTTGATGAAATTGTGTTGACCTTTTGTATAATGCAGGTGCGGGGGGGGGGGGGGGGGGGGGGGGGGTGATTGACAAACAAATGACAAAAAGTTGCCTCATCTACCCCAAAAATATGTCCAACTATAGGTAACTGACAAAAAAATGGAAACACTTGAGTAAATGAAGGATATAAAGTATATAAACTCAGCAAAAAGGACCTTGTCTTTCAAAGATAATTGGTAAAAATCCAAATAACTTCACAGATCTTCATTGTAAAGGGTTTAAACACTGTTTCCCATGAACCATGAACCATAAACAATTAATGAACATTCACCTCTGGAATGGTCGTTAAGACACTAACAGCTTACAGACGGTAGGCAATTAAGGTCACAGTTATGAAAACTTAGGACACTGAAGAGGCCTTTCTAATGACTCTGAAAACAAAAACAAATGGTGTCTGCTCCTCTGCATGAACGTGCCTTAGGCATGCTGCAAGGAGGCATGAGGACTGCAGATGTGACCAGGGCAATAAATTGCAATGTCCGTACTGTGAGACGCCTAAGACAGAGCTACAGGGAGACAGGAAAGACAGCTGATCGTCCTCGTAGTGGCAGACCACGTGTAACAACACCTGCACAGGATCAGTACATCCGAACATCACACCTGCGGGACAAGTACAGGATGGCAACAGCAACTGCCCGGGTTACACCAGGAACGCACAATCCCTCCATCAGCGCTCAGACTGTCCGCAATAGGCTGAGAGATGCTGGACTAAGGGCTTGTAGGCATGTTGTAAGGCAGGTCCTCACCAGACATCACCGGCAACAACGCCACCTATGGGCACAAACCCACCGTCGCTGGACCAGACAGGAGCTTCTTGTCATTGCAGGAAATCTCAATGCTGTGCGTTACAGGGAAGGCATCCTCCTCCCTCATATGGTACCCTTCCTGCACGCTCATCCTGACATGACCCACCAGCATGACAATGCCACCAGCCATACTGCTCATTCTGTGCGTGATTTCCTGCAAGACAGGAATGTCAGTGTTCTTCCATGGCCAGTGAAGAGCCCGGATCTCAATTCCATTGAGCACGCCTGGGACCTGTTGGATCGGAGGGTGAGGGCTAGGGCCATTCACCCCAGAAATGTCCGGGAACTTGCAGGTGCCTTGGTGGAAGAGTGGGGTAACATCTCACAGCAAGAACTGGCAAATATGGTGCAGTCCATGAGGAGGAGATGCACTGCAGTACTTAATGCAGCTGGTGGCCACACCAGATACTGACTGTTTGATTTTGATCCCCCCTTTGTTCAGGGACACATTATTCCAATTATGTTAGTCACATGTCTGTGGAACTTGTTTAGTTTATGTCTCAGTTGTTGAATCTTGTTATGTTCATACAAATATTTACACATGTTAAGTTTGCTGAAGATAAACGCAGTTGACAGTGAGAGGACGTTTCTTTTTTTGTTGAGTTTAGGTCCTTCCATGCAGGTTTGGTTCCGGAGTTAATTAAGCAATTAACATCCCATCGTGCTTAGGGTCATTTATAAAAATGCTGGGCAGGCCATTATTTTGACTACCATGGCTATGCCCCCATAGGATGACAATGGACACGAGTGGTCACTGAGTGGTTTGATGAGCATGAAAACAATGTAAACCATATGTCACGGCTGTCTCAGTCACCAGATCTCAACCAAATTGAACACTTATTTGAGATTCTGGAGCGACGCCGGAAAAAGCATTTTCTACCATCATAACAAAACACCAAATTATGGAATTTGTCATGGAAGAATGGTGTCACATCCTTCCAACAGAGTTCCAGACACTTGTAGAATCTATGCCAAAGTGCATTGAAGCTGTTCTGGCTTGTCGTTGCCAAACACCCAATTAAGACTTATGTTGGTGTTTCCTTTATTTTAGCAGATACCTTTCTATGTCCATTTTAGCACTTTCTTCCAATGATACTAAAGCATAGAATTCAGTTAGGACCACATTGTCTACTCACAGTCACAGAGGCCCATATTGGTTCCCACACTGCACCCACATTTGACCTATAGCACATAGTGGACTAAGTCTTTGGGGTTCTTTGCTTTGGCCGACACTACAGACCATGAAAAAGTAGACGCTACAACACCACAGGAGTGCCTTGGTTTAAATAAACCGTTTGTGGCAATCCTAGGTGCCCGGTAAGGATTAGGTTGAGAAAACAGGTGGTTTCTAGTTTCCACTGGAGAACAAACCAAATGCCCTGTGATGAACAGTAAGACACAGGCTCTTACAAAGCAAATGTTCAGTTTTGTTTCTACTCTACCCCTTAATTCCCCAAAGAAACAACCCTTTAGGTACGAATTTAACCCTCGCCTCAGTAGTGTGTTCATGCACACCACCCTACTCCAGGTATTTCCACTGTGTTTGTGGTAGACCTGGAATAGTTAAGGGGCTGTGTGTGAGTAGTGACTGTGTTACACAGCTGTGGCCTCAGACACAAACAATAACACAGCCTCACATTGTAGTATGATCTAAAATAAGGACACGCGACAACGAGTTTCTAGCTCCAGCCTGTTTATTAACCTAACCCTCGCATGTCCTACATACAGTGGGGCAAAAAAGTATTTAATCATCCACCAATTGTGCAAGTTCTCCCACTTAAAAAGATGAGAGAGGCCTGTAATTTTCATCATCGGTATTTATTTGCAAATAACTATCTGTTGTCCTTTCATGAGAAGGTCTCCATTACAGTGGAAGTCACGTTGGTGCACCCAATAGGGCTTCAGCAGTTGAGGCAGTTCCTCCTGCCTGGGCCATCCCTTTTTGCACTGCTGTACTATCTGTTGGCAGATGTGGTCTCGTTGTTGCTCCTCTGCAATCTGCTGCAGTTTGGTCTGAGATGCAGGTAGACTGTCCCTTATTGCATTAATGGACACCTGTACCTCACCCTCTAGACATTGCTCCTCCTCTGATAATGGACGTTTAATTGGGGCCCTGGAGAGTGCATCTGCTGTGGTCAGTGCCTTCCCTGGCACATACACCATCTTGTAGGTGAACCTCAGTAATCTGAGGCAGAAGCGCAGAACTCTGGGAGGCAAGTCATCCAGTGCTTTTGTCCCTAACAAAGCCAACAGTGGCTTGTGATCAGTCTCTGCTGTAAACTGCAGGCCAATAAGGTATTGGCTGAGCCTTTCACATGCCCATGTGATAGCCAACGCCTCCTTCTCCAATTGAGCATATCTTTGCTCTGTGTCGGATAAGCTTCGGGAGATGTATGCTATTGGACGCCACTCCATGTTGTCCTGCATCTGTGTGAGGACCGCCCCTAGCCCAAAGGATGATGCATCTGCTGATACTTTTGTCTTAGCGTGGGGACGGTACTGGGCCAGCACTCTCTGTGAGGCCAGATCTCCTTTGATTTTGTCAAACGCTACCTGTTGCATGTGACCCCATGACCAGTCATTCTCTTTGGCTAGTAAGACTCTCAGAAGTTTGGTTGTATCTGAGAACTGTGGGAGGACCTTACCCACATGTGTGGCCATGCCTAAGAAGGTCCTGACTTCAGCAACATTCTGGGGTCTGGGCATATATGTGATGGCGCTGATCTTCTCTGGGTCCGGCTCTATTCCAGCTGCACTGATTTTGTGTCCCAAGAACAAGACCTCTGATTGTGCAAAAGTGCATTTTTCATTGAGTGTCAGGCCAGTCTTCTGGAGTCGGGTCAGAACTGCTGTGAGCCTTACATCATGTTCTGCCCTATCCCTTCCGCACACGAGCACATCGTCCGCGTGGACTATGACGCCACTCAGCCCATCCAACAGCTGGGACATGAGTCTTTGGAAATGCTCAGGACCGGAAGAGATTCCAAATGGCAAAACAGTAACGGCCAAACGGTGTTATAAATGTTGTGAGTGTCCTATTCTCTGATGACAGCGGTATCTGCCAGAAACCTGAGCGGGTATCCAGCTTTGTGAAGACTTGTGAGCCATCCAACTTAGCCAGTGACTACTCAACAGAAGGTAAGATGTGTCTCTCTCTGCAGAGTGCCTCATTCAATTTAGTCATGTCCACACAGATCCTTATTTCCCCATTGGCTTTTGGCACCACTACCATCCCTGCACACCAGTCTGTGGGACTCTCTATTTTAGACACCACCCCAGTTTCTTCCATCCTCCCCAACTCTTCCTTTACTCTGGCCAATAAAGGGATAGGCACCCGGCAGGGGGTGGTAAGGGCATAGGGGACAGCATCCTCTTTCAGGTGGATGTTGTAGTCACCTTCTATCCTTCCTAGACCAAAAAACACTTTTGGGAATTTATTTTTGAAAACCTCACCTGGGTCCTCCAGTTCGCTCACTCTCTCAATGAGTTGCAATGCTTCAATTGCTGGCAGCCCCAGCAACGGTCTGGCTAGAGAGTCAATGACGAAGACAGGCTGGATGGCACTTTTGTCTTTACTCTCCAGTTTAATCACCAAGTGCCCTACCACTGGTAAAATGTTATTACTGGGCCTTTTCAGTTTTTTGTTTGTAGAGAGCAAAGGGCCATCTCTGCTATAGCTATACAGCCAAGTTGGGATAGTTGTCACTGCTGCCCCAGTGCCTAGTTTAAATGACACAACCTCCCCATTGAGTTTAATGTCTGAATGCCAGCCAGTATTGTTTCCCTTTACTTCTCCCAGAAAGATGCTGTCCTGCTGTACCTACTCTGAAACCCCATGCATTTGCTTTAATCGACAGACAGCTGAAAAGTCTCCTCTCCTGTGACATGTCCTGCATTCCGCATCCTTTGCTGGGCAATCTTTCCATCTGTGGAAAGGGGATTTCCCACATTTGCAAAAAACACTTGAACTAGCTACTGGTGCTGTCTGTGATTGTTTTCTCCACGTCTGTCTCTGTTCTGTGTTCCCCTCCGTTGTTTTAGCTCTGTATGAAAATGCATGTATTTCCCCACTCTCTTCGTTCTGCAAGGAGCTGCTGTCGCGCAGTATCGTCTGCTGTCTTTTTACTGTCTCACTCTGCCTAACCTGGTTTACAGCTTTGGACAAGGTAAGCTGGGAATCCAACTGTAACTTTTCAGAAAGTGATATATTTCTTATTCATACTACAATCCGATCTCGGATCAGCTCTTCCCTGAGCGCGCCAAACTGACAATGGTCTGCTAGTTTGTGAACAGCTGTGATAAAACTGTCAGTGGTTTCACCCTGCTCCTGTTTGCGCATTTTAAACCTAGCTCTTTCAAAACAGTCTTTAACGGCCCTGTAGTTAAGTTTCTCTTCCTCGGTCAACGTTGAAGCATTTAATATATCCTCGGCTTCATCACCCATAGAGTAGATGAGTGTATTAACTTGAAATGCCTCATTTTTCACGTTTAAGCCTGATGCTACCCTGTACCTTTCAACGCGCCTGATCCATTTCGGCCAGTTTTGAATGTCCATACAAACAAAATTATCCGGGGGACTAATGCGAAATCCGTCAGCACCTAGCCACTGGCCTGTCCGTGTTTGCGCCAGAGCCCGTTGAACTTGGAGTCGCAAACCCTGAAATCCCGCCAGCTTCTTCCTCTTGCAACATGTTGCTTAGCAGTAACTTAGTCCTTGCTCGTTAGCTAGCACAATAATGATATGCACTGTTTTATCTCCAGCACTGTTCCCTCCCTTTGAAACAGCCTGAATGTATGATTTACTTGGTACGTCCTTCACGTTTACGTGAATTTTAAAACCACTTCTGACACCATGTAGTATGATGATCTAAAATAACCCCCAAGGGACATCCTACTACACACATGAGCAGCATTGCCCCAATAACCACTGAAGCAAACACTGGCTGGGAAAAGTCCACTCTGATCCAAGACTGAAGTCGTGTACAGCAGTAAAGGTCGACCAATAGCAACAATGGCAGATTCCCACTAAGACTTCAAATGACAAATAAAATAAATATAATTTTTCAAGCAAAGGTCACTCAAATCTATATAGGCAGTCAGGTTTAGATGTTCCCTATCTCTACCATTTGACACAACACTTATTCTCTGCCCCAAATGGCACCCTATTACATATAGTGCATTACTCTTGACCAGAGTCATATGGGTCCTGGTTAAAAGTAGCAATATAAAAGGGAATAAAGAGCCCCATGGGTCACAGTCTTAGTATAGCTTTCGTTCTCCTCAAGCCGTTGGACATGAAACGTCCTGTTGCGGCAGCGTTAGCGGTGTTATTAAGTGAGGTGCGTGACGTACCGGCGTGTAGCTGTGCACGATGCTGTTGAGGTTGACTGAGGCCAGGCTCTGGTCAGAGAGGCTGTTATTGAGGCTGCTCCTGGGGCTGTCGCTGTCCTCCTGCTCAGTCTTGTACAACACTACCTGGAACAAAGATGGTGGTTGTTAATATCCCCAACTGGAACAAAGATGGCCAATGTTTATATCACTTGCTGGAATAACAGACCTGCCAAGTTTGAAGAATTGTTATGAGTACCACTTCAGCGCGGCGGGGGCACCCACACTGCTCAAATCAAAGGCAAATGCACTTTTTTGGCCTAATATTGATGTTGGCAGAAGACTTATGGGTACATGGTCATTTTCTGCTCTTCAGTAGCAAACTAGAAATACATTTAAATGTACAAATCAGGGTTCTCCCTAGGATTTTCTGACAAAGTGGTGCTGGTCTAAGGTTGGGTAGGGGGAGGTACGGAGGGGGTTAGTCAACTCCCCCCTCAGGAGGTTGGAGCATTTGCATTTGAAAAACCTGTAAATGCCATTTCTAAAAACCTAGAGTCTAAAAGGGATACTTAGGGATTTATCTACTTACCAGAGTCAGATGAACACATGGATACCATTTGTATGTCTCTGTGTACAGTATGAAGGAAGATAGAGGTAGTTTTGCGAGCCAATTCTAACTAGCGTTAGCACAATGACTGGAAGTCTATGGGTATCTGCGAAGTCTATGGGTATTTGCTAGCATGCTATTTCCAGTCATTGCACTAAAGCTAGTTAGCAATTTCTCTAGCGCTAGTTAGCAACTTCTTTCACACTACATGCAGAGACATCATCTGACTCTGGGGAAGTCCCTAAGTATCCATTGAAATTATAGCAAACAATGTAGCCAACACAGAAGTATTCTGTTTGATTCTACATTAAATTGAGGTGGTCTCTATGAAACTTTCAAATGTTTCTAAGTTAAACTTAGGGGTAATGATTATTCTAATTAATAGGTGTCTTAATGTGGATAGTCTAGTGAAAAAGTAAACTGTCTTAATTTTGTTTGGGGAGAAAATTCTGACTAATTCAATTACTGGATGCACTGGATGTAGTAGTCTAGTTTACAGTAGGCTATTTGGAATATGAAACAACTGAACTAGGCCTATATAAGCTTGTTTCAGATCTCCATCTCTGACATAATGCATCAAGTTAGGTCTGACTACTAGGCTACCATTTATTCAACATGCCTTGTTGTCAGTGGTAAACTAACTATTATCACATCATTAGCAGCCTACTGTTGACATTTAGCTACAGATCGTGAACTGATTAACCCTTAAAAAGCCTTTGGGGGGGGGTTCTACGAAGCGAACATATGGGATTATTTTAAGATGGTCATACCATGGATCATTTAGGTATTTGATTTTGAATTTTAGGACCCCTGTAGGTATAATTCATTGATCAAATATTGAATTTGGCCTTTACTGCTATAGCCCATAGAAATGCATTGAATAACACAATCATAAATGGCAAAACAGACATTCAAAAATGAAACAATAAGGAATAAGGTTTTGAAGTGTCGTTCCTATATCTAGAAGATAAGAAGGCTAATAAATTATCCCCACAAAAATTGACAAATTTAATCCCATTTTTTTGCTGGCACAAAACTACTTCCATACTTCCCTTCACTTTTTAAACCGGTACCGGGTTACCTTAAGACGAGTTCCGTGACGCTTGTATCTGTCGTAGAACACCATCGTGTTCGTGAGTCTCCCCTTTCCATAGTGGGGTCATATTAGTTTGTTGCCCAAACGGTTTGATGCACCAGACAGAAGTTGGCACATCAGTGGAAACAACTTCAAACGAGTCCCGTGGGGCTTGTAGGGTTCGTGGAACAAACAGAGAAAAACAACGTGTAGGCCTAACAGTTCACCCGCTACAAATGTTTTCCTGAGAAGAGCAATTTTAGGGATGTCTCTTGGACTGACAACGCAGGTGCGGAAGGCCGACACTAACGACATAGATTGCGACGCAGCCCATATACAGTGGGGCAAAAAGTATTTAGTCAGCCACCAATTGTGCAAGTTCTCCCACTTAAAAAGATGAGAGAGGCCTGTAATTTTCATCATAGGTACACTTCAACTATGACAGACAAAATGAGAAAAAAAATCCAGAAAATCACATTGTAGGATAATAAATAAGTGTTTGGTCACCTACAAACAAGCAACATTTCTGGCTCTCACAGACCTCTGTCCTCCACTCGTTACCTGTATTAATAGCACCTGTTTGAACTTGTTATCAGTATAAAATACACCTGTCCACAACCTCAAACAGTCACACTCCAAACTCCACTATGGCCAAGACCAAAGAGCTGTCAAAGGACACCAGAAACAAAATTGTAGACCTGCACCAGGCTGGGAAGACTGAATCTGCAATAGGTAAGCAGCTTGGTTTGAAGAAATCAACTGTGGGAGCAATTATTAGGAAATGGAAGACATACAAGACCACTGATAATCTCCCTCGATCTGGGGCTCCACGCAAGATCTCACCCCGTGGGGTCAAAATTATCACAAGAATGGTGAGCAACAATCCTAGAACCACACGGGGGGACCTAGTGAATGACCTGCAGAGAGCTGGGACCAAAGTAACAAAGCCTACCATCAGTAACACACTACGCCGCCAGGGACTCAAATCCTGTATATATATAAAAAAAAAACATATATATCTCTAGCACAAACAGACAACTTTTAATGGGGATTTTTTTAAATGTTAATTAGATCGTCAATCGACCCTAGGGGGTTAATTAACATAGGCCTACTACTGTAATAGTTTATCATAACTTTCTGTGAAGGACGGTATTAGCGTAACATCTCTGTATGCCTTGTCTGTTTCCATTTACGCAACACCGCACGTTTCCTTGCTCGTCAATGCACTCGCGCCTACTACCGCTGTGGAGATCAAAGCATGTGCGGGCAACAAAGTGTTCTTGCTTAGTTGACTAAACGCTGTAGCTAACTACCTTCGTCGTAATGACGACGTAGCTAAGGAGCTAACTACAAAATAACACGTAGTTATGTGCTTGACTTACACATACAATTTGGGAAAATGTATTTGGCAAACAGCTCATTCTCCATTTTCCCTACCCCTTTTCCTCACCGTTGGTATCAAAGGAAAAAGTGGAGCGCTACCAGAAGGAGGAAAATAGTAGGCTATTACGACTATAGAGATTCTCTCCTCGCCCACAATGTGCCAACTGGAAACCTATTTTTTGCCTATTTTAAGGTAGTTCTTCGTACCAGCATACGTTGACTTCGGTAATAAAGATGGGCGCCATTAATATCACTACCTTGAACAAAGATGACCAGTGTTACAATACTGCCCCAGAGGTGTATGGGTTTGCATGTCATTACGACAGACCTTGTTAGTCACAGTGTTGATTGCCAGAGTGGGAGAGGCATCTCCGTACATGATACAGTCCATTCGCAGGGACTCCGATTCCAGGCTGTAGGGGGTGGAGGCCTGGAGAATAGGACAGAGTAATATAAGGGAGGGATGGGAGAGGGCTGTCTCTTGGTCTCGCTCTACAGCAGTGGTGGAAAAAGTACCCAATTGTCATACTTGAGTAAAAGTAAAGATAACTTAATAGAAAATTACTCAAGTGAAAGTCAACCAGTAAAATACCATTTGAGTAAAAATATTTGGTTTTAAATATCAAATGTAATTGCTAAAATATACTTAAATATCAAAAGTAAAAGTATAAATCATTTAAAATTCCTTACATAAAGTAAACGAGACTGCACTATTTTCTTGTTTTTTAGCCAGGGGAACACTCCAACACTCAGACATAATTTACAAACAAAGCATGTGTGTTTAGTGAGTCCGCCAGATCAGCGGCAGTAAGGATGACCAGGGATGTTCTCTTGATAAGTGTGAATTTGACAATTTTCCTGTCCTGCTAAGCATTCAAAATATAACAAGTACTTTTTTTTGTCAGGGAAATATATGGAATAAAAAGTACATTATTTTCATAAGGAATGTATCGAAGTAAAACTTGTCAAAAATATAAATAGTAAAGTACAGATAACCCCAAAAAATGTAAAGTACTTAAGTATTTTTACTTAAGTACTTTACAACACTGCTCCACAGAACATTGATGGGATAGATAGCATATAATATTGAGCTGGTATAGTCTACAGTAAACCATAACATAATATTAATAATTATTACAGACACAAAATGTATCTTTCACCATTTTGTCTACCCTCACTTGCCTGGCTCCCAAAACTGCTTACTGAAAGAGGATTGGTTTGCAACAATGCAACTTTAATTTATGATAAGCTCCAAAAGAGGGGAGAGAGTTGCAAGATCCATGACAGAGGTCTGTGTATTTGGGAAGAATGGCTTGATTCAAGAGTGTATGAGGAGAGATGAATTAGTCCTCCTGTATGCCTACAAGAAAGAATAGTTGGTGCCTCGGCCCTAACAACATTTTATTTGCTATTTGACCACTTTATATACCACAGAAGAACAGTTAGATGGACTACTCACCTTACAGACAAACAATGGCTATGATATGTGCATCACAAACAGAAATACCTTATTACACAAGTATTCAGACACTTTGCTATGAGACTCGAAATTGAGCTCAGCTGCATCCTGTTTCCATTGATCATCCTTGAGATGTTTCTACAACTTGATTGGAGTCCACCTGTGGTACATTCAATTGATTGGACATGATTTGGGAAGGCACACACCTGTCTATACAAGGTCCCACAGTTGACAGTGCATGTCAGAGCAAAAAAAAAGCCATGAGGTCGAAGGAATTGTTCGAAGAGCTCCATGACAGGATAGTGTCAAGGCACAGATCTGGGGAAGAGTAGCCTAAAAATGTCTGCTGCATTGAAGGTCCCCAAGAACACAGTGGCCTCCATCATTCTAAAATGGAAGAACTTTGGAACCACCAAGACTCTTCCTAGAGCTGGCCACCTTGCCAAATTGAGCAATTGGGGGAGAAGGTCCTTGGTCAGGGAGAGACCAAGAAGCTGATGGTCACTCTGAGAGCTCCAGAGTTCCTCTGTGGAGATTGGAAAACATTCCAGCAGGACTACCATCTCTGCAGCACTCTACCAATCAGGCCTTTGGTAGTGGCCAGATGGAAGCCACTCCTCTGTTTGGAGTTTACCAAAAGCCACCTTAAGACTCTCAGACCATGAGAATGAAGATTATCTGGTCTGATGAAACCAAGAGTGAACTCTTTGGCCTGAATGCCACTGGCACCATCCCTACGGTGAAGCATGTGAGACCTGGGAGACCAGTCAGGTTGAGGGAAAAAATAACAGAGCAAAATACAGAGAGATCTTTGATGAAAACCTGCTTCAGAGCACTCAGGACTTCAGACTGGGGCGACGGTTCACCTTCCAACAGGTCAACAACCCTAAGCACACAGCCAAGACAACGCAGGATTGGCTCGGGACAAGTCTGAATGTCCTTGAGTCGTCCATCCAGGGCCCGGACCTGAACTGGATCGAACATTTCTGGAGAGACCTATAAATAGCTGTGCAGCGACGCTCCCCACCCAACCTGACAGAGATTGAGAGGATTTGCAGAGAAGATTGGGATAAAATCCCCAAACACAGATGTGCCAAGCATCATACCCAAGAAGACTCAAGGCTGTAATCGCGGCCAAAGGTGCTCCAACAAAGTACTGAGTAAAGGGTCTGAATACTTATGTAAATGTAACATTACATTTTTTGTTTGCAAAAATGTCTACAAATCTGTTTTTTGTTTTGTCATTATGGGGTATTGTGTGTAGATTGAGGGGAAAAAATACTTTTTAATCCATTTCAGAATAAGGATGTAATGTAACAAAATGTGGAAAAAGACATGGGGTCTGAATACTTTCCAAATGCACTATACTGCATTGAAAACCACATTCTAAAATGCTTTGTCTGTTGCCAATAGATCTAGAGAACTAATATGGAACACACACTCTTTTGACAGTGAGAGACAGCTATATTTCTGTGAGCCAATCTGACAACTCTTGCAAATCTGCCAGCAATGCAACCGAAGCGTACTAAAAGGGTCATAGGGCTTACGCGTAATAAAAAATGACTAGGTTCTGAATTAATGTTTGTGACAAAAAAAAAAACAGAAGAAAATATGTTTAACGGAAGCCTAGGGCCTTGTGTGTTAATTAACTGGAAAAGAAGCCTAGAATACTCTACCTCTTTTCTCTCCACTCCCTCTCGCTCTTCCTCTCTCTCTTGTTCTCTTCCTTCCTGCTCTTTCCCCTTTCCACTCTCTCTCCCTCTCGTTCACTCTTTTGCTTTCTTTCCCCCTTCCTGTCGCTCTCACCCTCTCCCTTCCGTTCTTCCCCTCCCTCTCTCTTCTGCTTGCCCCCCCCCCTTCCTCTTCTCATTGGGCTGTGATGATTGTGCACTTTGGCACTCTATCCCTGCTTTGTTTCCGTGGTGATGGGTAGGGCAGTGGTAGATGCGAAGGGGGAGAGTAGGCTTGCTACTGCTCAGGGCTCAGTGAGCTGCAGCGCCGTGTTCATTCAGGCACTCAGGTCACTGAATGCCAGTGGTATAGTGCTAATTCTATAGGGGCAGAAGAGACGTGATTTTTCACAGCATGATATCACCATCTCAAAGTAGATAGGTGATAACTGTTGGCCGAAATGAGACAGGATCATGAGACGTTTTACATTAAGCATAAAATGCAAAACTCAATGTCCATACACGGTAGCCTAGAATTTGTTTAGGAATTTGTTACATTTATATTGATCTGACGAGGAACAATTGATTATCGTCTCTTATATACACTGAACAAAAATATAAATGCAAAATGTAAAGTATTGGTCCCATGTTTCATGAGCTGAAATAAAATAGCTTCTTGACACCTGTCAGGTGGATGGATTATCTTGGCAAATGAGAAATACTCACTAACAGCGATGTAAACAAATGTGCGCACAACATTTGAGAGAAATAAGCTTTTTGTGCGTATGGAACATTTCTGGGATATTTTATTTCAGCTCATGAAACATGGGACCAACACTTTACATGTTGCGTTTATAGTTTTGTTCAGTATACAGTACCAGTCAAAAGTTTGGACACAACTACTCATTCTAGAGTGTTTCTTTATTTTTACTATTTTCTACATTCTAGAATAATAGTGAAAATGTCAAAACTATGGAATAACACATATGGAATCATATAGCAACCAACAAAAAAAAAAGTGTTAAATAAATCAAAATATATTTTATATTTGAGATTGTTCAAAGTAGCCACCTTTTGCCTTGATGACCGCTTTGCACACTCTTGGCATTCTCAACCAGCTTTGAGGTAGTCACCTGGAATACATTTCAATTAACAGGTGTGCCTTGTTAAAAGGTAATTTGTGGAATTTCTTTCCTTCTTAATGCGTTTGAGCCAATCAGTTGTGTTGTGACAAGGTAGGGGTGGTATACAGAAGATAGCCCTATTTGGTAAAAAAAAACACATTATGGCAAGAAGAGCTGAAATAAGCAAAGAGAAACAACAGTCCATCATTACTTTAAGACATGGAAGTCAGTTAATTCGGAACATTTCAAGAACTTTTAAAGTTTCTTCAAGTGCTGTCGCGAAAACCATCAAACGCTATGATGAAACTGGCTCTCATGAGGACTGCCACAGGAATGGAAGACCCAGAGTTACCTCTGCTACAGAGGATAAGTTCATTAGAATTAACTGCGCCTCAGATTGCAGCCCAAATAAATGCTTCAGAGTTCAAGTAACAGACACATCTCAACATCAACTGTTCAGAGGAGACTTCATGAATAAGGTCTTCATGGTCGAATTGCTGCAAAGAAACCACTACTAAAGGATGCCAATAATAAGAAGAGAGTTGCTTGGACCAAGAAACACGAGCAATGGACATTAGACTGGTGGAAATCTGTATGATGGTGTGGGGTGCTTTTCTGATGACACTGTTGGATATTTATTTAGAATTCAATGCACACTTAACCAGCATGCCTACCACAGCATTCTGCAGTGATACGCCATCCCATCTGGTTTGCGCATCTGGTTTGCGCATCTGGTTTGCGCTCATTTGTTTTTCAACAGGACAATGACCCAACACCCCTCTAGGCTGTGTAAGGGCTATTTGACCAAGAAGGAGAGTGATGGATTGCTGCATCAGATGACCTGGCCTCCACAATCAACTGATCTCAACCAAATATAGATGGTTTGGGATGAGTTGGACCGCAGAGTGAAGGAAAAGCAGCCAACAAGCGCTCAGCATATGTGGGAACTCCTTCAAGACTGTTGGAAGAGCATTCCAGGTGAATCTGGTTGAGTGAATGCCAAGAATGTGCAAAGCGGTCATCAAGGCAAAGGGTGAATACTTTGAAGAATTTGTTTTAACACTTTTTTGGTTACTACATGATTCCATGTGTTATTCATAGTTTTGATGTCTTCACTATTATTCTACGATGTAGAAAATAGTAAAAAATAAAAAAATAAAAAAAACTTGAATGAGTTGGTGTGTCCAAACTTTTGACTGGTAGTGTATATATGCTACATTTGTGCAAGCCGCAGATGACCGTTAACAGGACCAGTGTAAATTGTATGTCAGCCCATGTGAGGAAAATTCAGCGGTGTCGGAAGCTGTTGCTTTCGTCCTGACTCCTGATGACCGGTCTTTTGGGATCACCTGGTCCACTCTAATTTGAAATCCAGTACTCACCATTTCTCCAGAGCGCGGCCTCTTCTTTGGTCTGGTGGGCAGTGTGTCCTCTTTAGGGTTGGTGTCTATAGCCCAGTAGGACCCCTGGGAACCAAAACAAACAATATATTAACACTACCCACTGGGTAGAAACTGGTTGAATCAATGTTGTATTTACAAGGAAAATACATTGGATTTGAAAAAAGTCATCAAATGTTGTTTTGAGGGTGAAATCGGCGATAGGGTTTCATGTGAATATGATAAAATCTGCATAAAAATAATATTTTCCCAACAGAGATGTGTTTCCATCAAATTGATTGGTTGTGGATAATAGGCTTTGTGTGATGATGTAGTGCACCTAAATATAACTTTTGTGGTTCAATTCATGTATCGAATAATGAAATACAAGTTAAATAGGTTTGCAGCCATTTTCAACTCTACTGATGGTTTTGTCACAAAAAAAATGTGTGCGTTACATAGCGAATGTGCCCACTCTGGTCTTGGCATGTGCACTCTAGCCAACAGCTGGCAGATACTGTATACAATGCGGGTAGGCTAGCCTACATGATGACATTATTATGGTTATTCTTGTCAAACGGCAACCAAGAATCGATCATCATGTCATCAGAATAAGACCATCAATATTTATTGAAAGGAGCATCAAGCTCATCACTGTGCACTTTCACCACCCTGTGAAGTTCATCATTTATTTCATCTGTAGAGTAAATATCTGCATGCTTTCCAAGTCATCACATTATCGCGGGACCACACAACATATATCATCGTGTGACTCCAAGTTTACTTTTATATGATGGTTATTATATCAATATTTGCATAAATGCGTTTCCACCGCCATCTCTCACATAATGAATTTAATCAACACAAAACGATCCCTCCTTGTCTAGTGTATTTTGTTAGTCGATATTTGGTCAATTTACAGACAAAGTTTCCATCAGGCCTCTAGTTACATTTTCTATGTACTTTACTCACATAAAAAGGTTGGACCTGTTTACAGTAACCACATTTCAATGTTTCCTACCTTTATATTACTCCAACTACCCCAATTCATGTTCTTAAGTAAAAAAACAAAACAATATAAAAATAGATGACACCATTAAAACCAATTAGGGTTCAGAACATTAAAGCCAATTATCTCAGAATCATCTTTTTGCTGATAGAACCTTATAGTCCAAGCACTCGATATGTTGAATTTGTACCTATAAAACGTCAGATCTTCAATGTTATATCCAGCACAGAAAAAAAACAATAGGCTGGGCAGCACCTCCTACTGGAGCAGTGATCTATGTACAACTACTCGTTGTTATCTTATCCAGGGTTTTTACCAAGCCCAGCCCTGCTTAGCTTTGATATTTGTTACCGACTATTCGTGAAAATTACTGTTGAGAGATCTCCACTTAGAAAACTAAATAGATTCACTATCAAAGTCACGCCAAAGGATAGGTTTGGAAGGAAATTGCTCAGGGATTTCACCATGAGGCCAATGGTGATTTTAAAACAGTTTCAGAGTTTAATGGCTGTGATAAGAGAAAACTTAGAATGGATCAACAACATTGTAGTTACTCCACAATACGAACCTAATTGACAGAGTGAATAGAAGGAATCCTGAGTACCACTCTCCATAGTGGTGGCTTCATCAAGTTATGGGTATACTTGTAATCATTATGGACTGGGGAGTTTTTCAGAATAAAAAGGAAATGGAATGAAGCTAAGCACAGACAAAATCATAGAGGAAAACCTGGTTCAGTCTGCTTTCCACCAAACACTGGGAGATGAATTCACCTTTCAGCAGCACAATAATAAAATAATAAAACACAAGGCCAAATCGACACTGGAATTGCTTACCAAGAAGAGTGAATGTTCCTGAGTGGCTGAGTTACAGTTTGTCTTAAATCTGCTTGGAAATGTAGGCAAGACCTGAAAATTCTACAAACATGTTTTGACTTTGTCAATATGGGGTATTGTGTGTAGATGGGTGAGATTTAAAAAAAATATTGAATCCATTTTGAATTCAGGCTGTAACACAACACCTTCACTTTTCACACATTTTGTTACGTTAAAGCCTTATTCTAAAATGGATTTGAAAAAATCCCTCAATCTACACATACCCCATAATGATAAAGTGAACAGTTTTTAAAAAACATTTTAGCAAATGTATAAAAATGTTAAAAACAGAAATACCTTATTTACATAAATATTCGAACCCTATGCTATGTGACTTGAAATTGAGCTCAAGTGCATCCTGTTTCCATTGAAAGGCACACACCTGTCTATATAAGGTCCCACAGTTGACAGTGCATGTCAGAGCAAAAACCAAGCCATAAGGTCGAAGGAATTGTCAGTAGAGCTCCCGAGACAGGATTGTGCTGAGGCACAGATCTGGGGAAGAGTATCCAAAAAATGTCTGCAGCATTGAAGGTCCCCAAGAACAGTGGCCTCCATAATTCTTAAATTGAAGAAGTTTGGAACCGCCAAGACCCTTCCTAGAGCTGGCCGCCCCGGCCAAACTGTGTAATCGGGGGAGACAGAGCTCCAGAGTTCCTCTGGGGAGATGGGAGAACCTTCCAGAAGGACAACCATCTCCATCAATCAGGCCTTTATGGTAGAGTGGCCAGACGAAAGCCACTCCTCAGTGAAAGGTACATGACAGCCCACTTGGAGTTTGCCAAAAGGCACCTAAAGGACTCTCAGACCATGAGAAACAAGATTCTCTGGTCTGATGAAACCAAGATTGAACTCTTTGAAGTGAATGTCAAGAGTCATGTCTAGATGAAACCAGGCACCGCTCATCACCTGGCCATACCATCCCTACGGTGAAGCATGGTGGTGGCAGCTTCATGCTGTGGAGATGTTTTTCAGCAGCAGGGACTGGGAGACTAGTCAGGATCAGGGGAGAGATGACCGGAGGAAAGTACAGAGATCCTTGATGAAAATCTGCTCCAGAGCACACATGACTTCAGACTGCGGCAAAAGTTCACCTTCCAACAGGTCAATAACCCTAAGCACACAGCCAAGACAACGCAGGAGTGGCTTTGGGACAAGTCTCAATGTCCTTGAGTGGCCCAGCCAGAGCCCGGACTTGAATCAAATCGAACATCTCTGGAGAGACCTGAAAATAGCTGTGCGGCAACACTCCCCATCCAACCTGACAGATCTTGAGAGGATCTGCAGAGAAGAATGGGAAAAACTCCCCAAATACAGGTTTGCCAAGCTTGTAGTGTCATACCCAAGAAGAATCGCTGCCAGGTGCTCCAACAATGTACTGAGTAAAAGGTCTGAATACTTAAATCCATTTTTTTTAATCCATTTTTACAAATGTATACAACACCTGTTTTTGCTTTGTCATGTAGATTTGTGTCTAGATTGATAAAACATTTTCTTATCCATTTTAGAATAAGGCTGTAACGTAACAAAATGTGGAAAGGGGTCTGAATAGTTTCAGAATGCACTGTATACTCAGTCTCTCTGTGCATATCGGAGCGAAGGTTAACGCAATAATTGAATGCTAAGACAATGATTGCAAGATATTATCTCCTTGTTCCTTAGCCTCTTAATACTTGCATAACGGTAAACCTAGACGTGCATCTCATAGTATTCCGAGGGGTGATGCAAGGCTCGCAACCTTGGCTATGCGCACTGGATACGATTATGGGCCTATAGCATTCACATAGTAATGGAGTCAGATTGATAAATGTAGTTTATTATTAAAATATTCAACATCATTTTTACACATCTACATAATGGAGACCCCCTCATCCTCAAGTTGATGGGGATTTCCACCAACCTACATAATGGTTAGATAATTTCCACCAAACAAAATTGTGACATCCAGTTGATGGTGATGTTCTATATTACACTACAATAGTTTCTAGTCTAGTGGATAAACCATATGGTTCAAGAGAAAATAGCCTAATTAATTACAAAAGCATCTCATCAACAATGGCATTATTTTCAATTAAAGCTTTATTGAAAAAAAAGCATTTCATCAACAATGGCATGATTTACAATTAAAGCTAGAGTCCTTAATTGAAACAATAACAAAGCAGGCAACCCGCCTCTGTTTTGGTAAAAAGCTGAGAAGGGCCTGGAGAAATGTAATCATTCTCAAATTCATACACAGAGCTACGGATGCAGGGACTGACCATGCTGTACATTTAAAAACATCTAAATTATGGTTTTAACCATGTTTTGAGGCTATAGAGTGTTTGTTTACATTTACATGGTTTACAAAGTTTGGAGTAAAACAAACCTCTATTTTGGGTTTTGATGGGGTTGAACTGAGCTCATGTGGCATTTATAAGTTATCACTTATGCAAAATCTGGTAACTTGATAAAGCACTCTAACTTCAATGACATCTTATTTTGACATTGCTTGCATTGTTTTTAGCTGTATAGATAATGTACACTGCTCAAAAAAATAAAGGGTACACTTAAACAACACAATGGCGGTGCTTTCACTCTAGTGGTAGCATGAGACGGAGTCTACAACCCACACAAGTGGCTCAGGTAGTGCAGCTCATCCAGGATGGCACATCAATGCTAGCTGTGGCAAGAAGGTTTGCTGTGTCTGTCAGCGTAGTGTCCAGAGCATGGAGGCGCCACCAGGAGACAGGCCAGTACATTAGGAGACGTGGAGGAGGCCGTAGGAGGGCAACAACCCAGCAGCAGGACCGCTACCTCCGCCTTTGTGCAAGGAGGAGCACTGCCAGAGCCCCGCAAAATGACCTCCAGGAGGCCACAAATGTGCATGTGTCTGCTCAAACGGTCAGAAACAGACTCCATGAGGGTGGTATGAGGGCCTGACGTCCACAGGTGGGGGTTGTGCTTACAGCCCAACACCGTGCAGGACGTTTGGCATTTGCCAGAGAACACCAAGATTGGCAAATTCGCCACTGGCGCCCAGTGCTCTTCACAGATGAAAGCAGGTTCACACTAAGCACATGTGACAGATCTGACAGAGTCTGGAGACGCCGTGGAGAACGTTCTGCTGCCTGCAACATCCTCCAGCATGACCGGTTTGGCGGTGGGTCAGTCATGGTGTGGGGTGGCATTTCTTTGGGGGCCGCACAGCCTTCCATGTGCTCGCCAGAGGTAGCCTGACTGCCATTAGGTACCGAGATGAGATCCTCAGACCCCTTGTGAGACCATATGCTGGTGCGGTTGGCCCTGGGTTCCTCCTAATGCAAGACAATGCTAGACCGCATGTGGCTGGAGTGTGTCAGCAGTTCCTGCAAGAGGAAGGCATTGATGCTATGGACTGGCCCGCCCGTTCCCCAGACCTGAATCCAATTGAGCACATCTGGGACATCATGTCTCGCTCCATCCACCAACGCCATGTTGCACCACAGACTGTCCAGGAGTTGGCAGATGCTTTAGTCCAGGTCTGGGAGGAGATCCCTCAGGAGACCATCAGGAGCATGCCCAGGCATTGTAGGGAGGTCATACAGGCATGTGGAGGCCACACACACTACTGAGCCTCATTTTGACTTGTTTTAAGGACATTACATGAAAGTTGGATCAGCCTGTAGTGTGGTTTTCCACTTCAATTTTGAGTGTGACTCCAAATCCAGACCTCCATGGGTTGATAAATTTGATTTCCATTGATAATTTTTTTGTGATTTTGTTGTCAGCACATTCAACTATGTAAAGAAAAAAGTATTTAATAAGAATATTTCATTCATTCAGATCTAGGATGTGTTATTTTAGTGTTCCCTTTATTTTTTTGAGCAGTGTATTTTTGATGTTTTCGGTGTGTTTTGAACACTTTGAGAAAAAAAATGGTGCACTAAAATGACAAAGTTGAGTTAACTGATTAACTCTGACAGCCCTAATAGGAACACACACATGGATTATCCGCTCTCAGTTTCATAACCCAAAACAAGTTGATAATGTGAATACATACATGATTTAGCTATATTTATGTCTCTAAGGTGACCAATCACAGTAACAAGAGAGATGTATTGCTACCCTTGTTTTACACAGTGGGTACCCCCCGAGTTTAGGCTCTGGCCAGGTCCAAGTAGAGCTAAATCAGGTGAAAACCTCTATGTGTCAAACTACAGGCCTCGGCCGAGGATTCCAGTTGAATTATTAAGTTGATTCATTTTTCAAACAGTTCATATCCCTATGGCGGAGCTCAACACTCCTTGGTCAAAACAATATTGGTAAAACCGAAAAAGAAGGGTAGCCTGGAATCCAGATTGAACATATCATTTTTGTTTCACCATTGTTACACTTCACTGATTCAGTCTGGCCATGCATTCATTGAAACAATTTTTCCCTATATGTTTAATGAGGGGCATTATGCAAAATGTGTCAGCAATTGCACCACCTTCAACCAACCAGATGACCAAGACTTTAGGCATAATTAATAAATCAGCAATTGACCACGTGGGATTTGGGGCTAAGTCGGAGGTAGATTTTTTTTGTTGCAATATTATTACATTCACTCGACACAGATACAGTACACTTAATAATATTACAAAAATATATGTTCACGTAAAAAAGGGTTTCATCAATTGTTTGTTTTTACATTAAGTCTAATCAACAATTGTCAATCTCATTGGTAGGCAATTTGATATGAAACACACTGAAACACAGACTCTGCTTTCTCATACCAAAACAGGTGGCTATTCAAAGTTAAAATTGGAACCATGAAAAACTGTCATTTGGACAGCTCATGGATTTAAAAAATAAATAATATTACTCTGCACATTTTTAAGTCATGCCCCACTCTGTCCTTGACAGTATTTTAATGAGTTTTAGGAGGGCATGTCATTTTTTGAATGGTTTTCCACGGTTGCCCCGGTGCCATGCCCAGTTGATAATCACCCCAAAGGTGCCGTGCACATTTGATAATCACCCCGATAATTGCCTCAACTGAACCTAAACTATACCAAAACTAATTTCACACATATAACAGATGAAATAAATTAAGGAAAGTATGATGGGGGAGAAAGAGGGGGAAAAAGGGGGAAAGTGGGTGAGTTGATGAGCGAGGGGAGGTGAACGATGCATAATTGGGTAATCACCAATTGTGAATGAAGAACAGGATGACCCATTATATTGTATTGATCTATTTCTAATTATAATCTCAAAATGGTAAACCCTATATCAGTCGACCGAATCCAAGCAGTCCTATCTGTCTACTCTGCCCATCTCGGAGTACAACAGTGAGAACGTGCGTAATTTACAATGGCAAGAAGATCAAGATGATTGGATGCACATACTGTGTTAGCGATGCTACAAAATCTGAATGAAAACAATTCAAATGGTCGGAAAGAAATTAATCATGACATCTATGATGATTATTCTTCTGATTCTGAGCCTCAGCCTGAATCTACAGTGCCTTCAGAAAGTATTCATACCCCTTGACTTATTCCACATTTTGTTGTTACAGCCTGAATTCAAAATGGATTAAATACCAGTGGTGGAAAAAGTACCCATACTTGAGTAAAAGTAAAGATACCTTAATAGAACCCAGTAAAATACTACTTGAGTAAAAGTCTAAAAGTATTTGGTTAAATATACTTAAGTATCAAAAGTAAAAGTATGAATAATTTCTAATTACTAATATTAAGCAGACACGTTTTATTTTTTAAATTTACAGATAGCCAGGGGCACACTACAAAACTCAGACATAATTTACAAACGAAGCATTTGTGTTTCGTGAGTCCGCCAGATCAGAGGCAGTAGGGATGACCAGGGATATCTTCTTGATCAGTGCTTGAATTGGAAAATGTATGGAGTAAAAAGTACATTATTTTCTTTAGGAATGTAGTGAAGTAAAAGCTGTCAAAAACATGAATAGTAAAGTACAGATAACCCAAATAACTACTTAAGTAGTACTTTAAAGTTGTTTTACTTAAGTACTTTACACCACTGTTAAATACCCCATAATGACAAAGTGAAACCACGTTTTTAGAAATGTTTGCAAATGTATTCACACCCCTGAGTCAATACTTTGTAGAAGCACCTTTGACAGCGATTACAGCTTTGAGTCTTCTTGGGCATGTCTGTACTGTGTCAGCTTTGCACATCTGGATTTGAAAATGTTCTCCCATTCTTTCTTGCATATTTTCTCAAGCTCTGTAAAGTTAGATGGGGAGAGGCAGTGAACAGCAATATTCAAGTCTTTCCACAGATTTTCAATGGGTTTCAAGTCTGGGCTTTGTCTAGGCCACTCATGGACTTTCACATTCTTGTTTTAAAGCTTTCCAGCATTACTTTGGCTGTATGCTTGGAGTCATTGTTCTGTTGGAAAGTAAATCTTTGCACCAGTCTAAGCTCGTTTGCACTCTGAAATAGGTTCTCATCAAGATTTTTCTGAATTTGTCTCCATTCACTGTTCCCTCTATACTTACCAGTCTCCCAGTCCCTGCCGCTGTAAAGCATCCCCATAGCATGATGCTGCCACATGCTTCACAATAGGGATGTGTTAGGCGGGTGATGAGCTGTGCCTGGTTTTCTACAGACATAACACTTTGCATTCAGACCAAGGAGTTATATTTTTCTCATCAGACCACAAAATCTTTTGCCTTATGCTCTGAGTTTTTCACGTGACTTTTTGTAAACTCCAGGCCTGCTGTCATGTGATTTTTTTCTCAGGAGTGCCTTCCGTCTGGCCACTCTCCCATGAAGCCCAGATTGATGAAGTGCTGTAGAGACTGTTGTCCTTCTGGCAGGTTCTCCCATCTCAGCCAAGGAACTCTGTAGTTCTATCAGTGGTCATTGGGGTCTAGGTCACCTCCCTGACCAAGGTCTTTCTTGCCCATTTGCTCAGTTTAGTCGGACAGCCAGCTCTAGGCAGAGTCTGGGTAGTTACATATTTTTTCAATTTCCTAATGATGGAGACCACTGTGCTCTTGGAAACTTTCTACATAGTAGAAATTGTTTTAAACTCTTCCCCAGATATATGACCTATGAACAGTTCCTTGGACTTCATGGTATAGTTTCTGCTCTGACATGCACTGTGGGACCTTATATGGAAAGGTGTATCTTTCTAAATCATGTCCAAACAATTGGACACAAGTGGACTCCAATGAAGTTGTCGTGACATCTCAAGGATAATCAAAGGAAATTGGATGCACCTGAGCTCAATTTGTAGTGTCATAGGAAAGGGGTGTGAATACTTATGTAAATTTGATATTTATTTATGTCATTTTCAATAAATATGCCAAAATTCTAAAAACCTGTTTTCACTTTGTCATTATGTGGTATTATGTGTAGATTGAGGGTGAGCATTTTTTAAATTATTTTAATCAATTTTGAATTCGGACTGTAAAGAAACAAAATGTGGAATAAGTCAAGGGGTATGAATGTTTTTTAAATTTATTTCACCTTTATTTAACCAGGTAGGCCAGTTGAGAACAAGTTCTCATTTACAGCTGCAACCTGGCCAAGATAAAGAAAAAGCAGTATGACACAAACAACACATAGTATGGAATAAACAAACGCACAGTCAATAACACAATAGAAACATCCATATACAGTGTGTGCAAATGAGGTAAAAATACTTTCTGAAGGCACTGTACAGCCCCGAGACCTTAGCGCAACAAAGTCAGAATGGTGCGCACTGTGCAGGTGCCAGCGTCACCAACAAATAAAACGGTGAGATGGGGGCGAGGAAGGCATGGCACTGTTTAGATAGAACAAGCCGGTGACAATGCTGCGGGCAATTATCAGCACAAAATCCTATCACTGAGAGAGCAGACCCAAAGCAAACAACAACATCAGCGACATACTCACCAGCTTTCATTATGTGACATGGACATGCTCCATCTGATGCCATTACGTGAAGATGCACACCATGTACGCACGAGCTGACAGTAATGGACTATTTTTGAGTACTATTCACACTTATTGTATGTATTCACACTTATTGGATGTTCATTATGCCACCATTATTGATTGTGTGCTGATTTTCACTGTTTAACAAGCACTCTTGGTGCTTGATTTTTAGGCTACTGGGGTTTTCATCATTTGACCGCGTGTCTAGGTGGCTAGTTTTTATTTATTTTGTCTTTATAAAAATATGCTGTTCCCGCATTCCTACAAATATGCTTTCTGTTTTATAGTTGTAACAAAGGCACTCCACAAATAAAATTCAACACTTGAATTATTCTTTTTTTTACATAAACTAATGAAAATTCTATTGTTATTTGAAATATATTTGTCATATTCTAAATGTTACCTTCATCAACCCAACCAAACAATCATTTTTGTGTAGCATATATATATATATGGAATGTATTAATTACACTGTCAGAATGACTGCTCTTTAGCTTGAAGGGGGGTCCCTCAAGGCCAAGCGGTTCTCGTGTTAAATATGTATTCAGACTATAATGGTCAGGACATACTTACTTTCCCAGGGTCGTCTTTAGAGCGAGGCACTTTGAGAAAACACTTGTTCAGGGACAGATTATGCCGTATTGAGTTCTGGGAGAAAAGAGAGAGAAGAGGGGAGATAGACATGTTTTCATTAACACAATCATAACAGCATAGAAAATAATACATTTTTCAATACATAAAAAGTAGAGGACCAGTAGCTTTTCACTTGGTCTGCATGAGTAAGAATAAATATTATACTTTTGCGCAAACTACCAGACAACCACACCCTCCCAGGCACCTGTTAGTAAGAAGAAGATACAGTCAGTACCTGCATTATCTATTCATTCACCATGCTCCATTGTTTTACAGTTCAAGAAAAGTTGAATGGCCGGTTTTCCGGATGCAGAGTATGCCTCCATTTAAAACTGCATTCAAGTCTAAGACTCGGCTTAATCTGGGTCTGGAAAAAACTATCCAGAACTGTATTAGGTGGTTAATTATGCAATGGAGACATTTGTGATTTAGCAGTCTTAAACAAAAGTAATTCCATGGCTAGCAGCCCTATTGTATAGTGGAAATCCATGGAGATAAGAGCCTCTATCAGTCTGTCTGACTGTAGCTCCTCTACCTATACCATACAGTAAAGCTCCAGTACACCTGGCCTGACATGAACTGTGTTCCCCCTCAGGGCTCCTCCACTCATCTGGAGCTCCTATTTAATACCACTGGGGAGCGGAGAAGAGAGTCCTCCTCTCTCTCCCTTTCTCTATTCCTCTCTATCCCTTACTCTCTATCCCTTTCCCCCCTCTATATCCCCTTTTCTCTCTATCCATACCCTTCTCTCAATATCCCTTTCTTCAAAAGGATCTCTTCATTTGCTCCTCACCCTCTCTCCTACTTTTCAATCTATCTTGTAAGCTCATAGCCCATGGTCAGAATATGGCGGAGGAGAATACAGCAAGCTAATGCAAAGAGTCATTACCTGACAAATACATGAATAATTCATTTATGCCCATGGCATCCTGCTGCACTGTTTTTTCAAAGAGGTCAAACCATAAACCAAAACACAGAACAGTTGCAGGCAGATGTCACACACACACACACACACACACACACACACACACACACACACACACACACACACACACACACACACACACACACACACACACACACATATCCCTGTATAAAAACCACCAGGCCTCTCACTCACAAGACCACGTCTTTGTCTAGTACTCCCAGTGGTGCTACCATGGGTCCCCCAGAAGAGAGATGTAGACGGCTGAAGACTGAGAACATCGCTCCACAATGATGACTCTTTACCAGTTACTATATAGTAAGCCCTGCCAGCTGTATATGGCCATAAACCAACGGAGAGCCGTTACCACGGCGAGAGATAGTGCCTTTCTCACTGAATGGGCTGAATTTGTCATAGCTCGATGCGATGGCATTGACAATAATGCACTGAGTGGTTGCGACGTGAACGGAGCTAATGCGATTCGCTCCCGCGTCCGCCCACTCGTTTGATGGCGTTGGATGATTAACAAGCTTATTGGGCACAGCTGGGGCTTTGCTGCTGCCCAGCGCTAAATTAATCTCATTGGAAGGCGGCATACGGTGGAAAGGAGGTTGTCAAATTTGACTTCCTACTTCCTTGTTCTTAGACGATTTGGGGGATTTGAAATTAGACGGTTTACTTTGCCTTAAGGAGGCAGGCATTTTTTATATAATCATTGTGGCTATTATTAGTAAGCGCTCTGCTTTAGTAATATCGCACAGGCTTACGCTGAATAAGCATGACATGAGCCAAAATCTGGGGTTTCAGAAATGCATAGAAAAAGAGAATGTGAGAGATAGAGGTTATGTGTGCAGATCACATGTGTGCAGATCACTAGAGGATATAGGCCGGAAGGTGACATAACCGTGCTGGAGATATTAGCTCAGAGTGCAATCTGTGAGAGCGCTGTTGGGGATGGAGAGCGTTTAACGTGAGTATGAGCACTGGATATATAGGTCAGAGAGTGTGATGTGTTGGCTATGGTGAAGATAAAGGGTCTAGATGAGATAGTGAGATTACAGGGAGATGTAGCCTAGCAAATACAGGGGATAAAGGTCAGACTGAAATAGTCAGTGAGATGGTGGTTAATGTTGAGGAAGATATAGGACAGGGTAAGACATATGGATAATGTTGAGGGAGATATGGGACAGGGTAAGAAATATAGATAATGCTGAGGAAGATATAGGACAGAGTAAGACACATGGATAATGTTGAGGAAGATATAGGACAGGGTAAGACATATGGATAATGTTGAAGAAGATATGGGACAGGGTAAGAAATATAGATAATGCTGAGGAAAATATAGGACAGAGTAAGACACATGGATAATGTTGAGGAAGATATAGGACAGGGTAAGACATATGGATAATGTTGAGGAGGATATAGGACAGAGTAAGACATATGGATAATGTTGAGGAAGATCTAGGAGAGAGTAAGACATATGGATAATGTTGAGGAAGATATAGGACAGAGTAAGACATATGGATAATGTTGAGGAAGATATAGGACAGAGTAAGACACATGGATAATGTTGAGGAAGATCTAGGACAGGGTAAGACACATGGATAATGTTGAGGAAGATATAGGACAGAGTAAGACATATGGTTAATGTTGAGGAAGATCTAGGACAGGGTAAGACATAAGGATGTTGAGGAAGATATGGGACAGAGTAATGGTTAATGTTGAAGTAGATATATGCCAGAGTAACATGTGTGGATAATGTTAAAGCTATGGGTGCAACAGAAATGACTTGAGGTCAGAAGGTGAGGTCTGCTGAAAAAGAGGGGACTGGGGGGTGGTGTGATAGGGTGTGTACAGTATAGGGAACTGCTGGGCTCCCACACAGACGGCCCTAGTCAGAAGCAATACTGAGGAGTGTTTGTTGTTCCACTAACTCTCCTGGAGTTTCAGAATGTTTGTCCTGGGGCTCCTAGGGGTCGCTGCAACACTGTCACAGGGCGAGAGAGAGAGCGAGAGGATGAAACAGAATGAGATTGAGAGAAACAGAGCGAGAGAAACAAAGAGAGAGCGAGAGAGATGGTAAACAAATGGTTACGAGAGAGGATGAGGACACAGGCAGAGAGATAAGGATAGTGTTGGAAGAGAGAAGGGTAGGGAGTCTGGGGACGGGGAGATGCATTGTCACATCTAAATATCTCACGGGATCTAGAGACAACACCGGGACACCTTAACTACAGGTCTAAGCAGAGACAGTGATCGACACATCCTGTATGAGGAGGGGGTTGAATACGACTCACTGCTTCAAATGCAACCAAATACATTATCATTCCATTTGATGGAGCACCACCCCACCCTCTTAGTGCAGAATGGGAAGTCTGCTGTAACTGGAGCCCACTGTGTGAGTGATGGGCACAAAGAGATTTCAGGAGACTGAGCTGCCAGTGTCCCTGGGGACCTGGCGAGGATCCGTGCGCACGCTGCATACATCTATATACAGACAAAACAGACACTATAGTGCAGCAAAGCATGTGCCGTTTTTCAGTGGAAATCTTTGTTTGTTGGTTTAATTTGAACGTATCTGCTGGATTAACCTGACTTGGATTTGTAGGAAATTAATCCCAACTTTGGTTTTTCCAAGATAGTAGAAACTAGAAATTGAATAGGGAAAGGGGCCAGTGGTAGGCCATGGCGACTGGCTCCTTCCAGTGCATATCAGACCCCGTGCTGTAGCAAAGTGACTGGTCTTGTCAGTATCGGGTTTCTCTGTGGAGAATGGGGACAGGAGCACGAAGTGTTGCCAAAGCACATGGCTGTGTCCCAACAGTCTAAAATAGTAGGAGGTGTATATTCAACTGGCAGAACGGAAACTTAAGGTAAGGGTAGGGCTCCAGACTAACATTTTCCCCTGGTGGCATTAGTGCCACTAACATTTTAATTTGGTGGCACCAGCCCATGATTTGGACACACCAACATTTTGCCATGGCGTCACGCAATAGAAAAAATGTGCTATCATCTTCATTCACAGTGCTACTGAGATAGTATGGTTCAATAAATAAGTTGTTTCATTTAATATGCAGCAGGAATGGATTATTCAAGATATTTGTAACCTAAACCAGTGATTGTCATACATTTTGGATTGACAATCAGGCTGTTGTTGCTATATCAAAATAGGGCTCCAAAATCCTTTAGTTCAATACAGATTCATTTGTTTACATATTTTTGTGTATACTAATAACACAAACAGGCTAATTCACCATCTGACGAAGTGCAAACGCAAAACTCTTCAGCTAAATCCCTAAATATAATATACTGCTAGTTAGCAGTGTAATTGATTTATTTAACACTAAATTGAATGTCCTAAAAAAACTTTGCCACTACCCGATGATGACTATATAGGCCTATGAAATCATTGCCAATGGCAGTCTCATGCTTCCTGTGCTCCGTATCTCAAAGCCATACAAATGACTGGTTGTAAAACTGTGGTAGAACGCTCAAAATTGAGAGTTGAGATTTTTTTTTAAATGTGCAGTAGAATCGCAAGAGTTAAATCAACTCCTATGAAGTCAAATGTCACACTATTTTAGGTTTTATATGGTCCCACCTTCATTTTGTGTTAAAACTATTCTGGTCATGGTGTTGATATTTTTGGAGTTAAAATGACACTAAATGGAGTAAATATTCAACTCTCAGAGAGTTGCTTAAATTTAACTCAAATTGCCTTTCTACACTTTTCAATGTCGTTTTTAATCCACTCCCGTGCAATTTGACTATTTTCTGTGTTGTTTTGAATTAAGAATCAACTACAGCAGAGTACATTTCTCTTTCAGTTGACTTATTTTGAGTTATAAGGGTGTAAATGTCACGCCCTGACCTTAGAGAGACGTTTTATTTCTCTATTTGGTTAGGTCAGGGTGTGATGTGGTGTTTTACTTTTGGTGGTTTTCAATGTGATATGCCAACTTGCAGGGAAATACCTAGCACTTTTAAATTATTGCTTACAATGTGCATTTAGAATGTGTGAAAGAGTAGAGAAAAACTACAATACATGAAGACTACCAACATCATGTAAATTGGAACAACTATCTCACTAATGGTTGCTATAAATCCAACTATTTACAGACTAGATTAGTATAGAAAAATCTGTTTCTTATTTTTGTGTAGCATAAGATCAAAACCAATCAATCAATGTTAATGCAAAAACACAGACATTGAAACAAACCAAAAAAATCTGCCTGCAACGGAGCATGCAGGGAAATATAATAATAGAGCTCCTCCCACATTGTGGATAACTCCATAGATTTAACTCCATCTCTGGTTACTTTTAATGGAGTTAAAAGTCCTCCATCCCAATGAACTCCAGTTATCAACACTAACTTGAGGGAGCATATCACTCTCGAGCATTAAGATAACTCCCAGTAGAGTCAATTTAACCCAATTATTTTTAACACTGGTTTCAACTATACTTGATTTACTGAGTATGTACAGAGAGCTGAGGCCTGCCGCTCTTTAACTGTAACAACAGTTTTCCTGCTATTGTATTTTTAAATGCTGCCAATCAGAACACATTTTTTGTGTTCCCCCATCAAGGCTCCCTCATCAAAGCTCGAAACAGGTACAGGGGCAGCGAAACAGGTACAGGGGCAGCGAAACAGGTACAAGGGCAGTGAAACAGGGGCAGTGAAACAGGAACAGGGGCAACGAAACAGGGGCAGGGGCAGCGAAACAGGTACAGGGGCAGCGAAACAGGTACAGGGGCAGCGAAACAGGGGCAGGGGCAGCAAAACAGGGGCAGGGGCAGCGAAACAGGGGCAGAGCAAACACTAGTTTGATTGCAGGAATTTACTGTTTGACCAAATCATAGTTTTAGCCAACCCAAAAACATAACTTTTTTTTTGTTCTGTTTTCCAGGTGTTCTTTAAAGAAAATACAAAGACGTTAAGGACAGTAAACTTATTAGAAGATGTATAACATTTTCTTAAGATATGATAAGACAAAATGCTTAAGTGATTCGTATTTTCCTTCAACTTTCTCAAGAGGCAATGACGCAGCGTTTGTCTACCACTTTGTGTAGTCGTTAGCAATGATGCGAATGAAAACCATTTTCTGGTAGATGGAAAGGCTTTCCCAAAAACTCCTCAATTAAATGTTAACTACAAAAGTAGTCTCTCTACCTGTCAGAATGATATTATTATTTGCATCAATCCAGTGGTGATTTGTTAAGCAAACTCTGCCATCACCTGTGTTCTACTTAGTCTCTTGCTGGTACACACTTGAATTAAAGGTTATCTACACCCAAACATTTCCCCAAAAATTCCTAGACCTCAAAAGTGGTCTCCTGATGTGGTTTAGGCAATGGTTGTGGACTTAGAACATCAAATGTAGTTGTTCTTCTATTTTTTTTAAAGTGTAATTTTGAGAGTGAAATCCTGTACTACTGGGAAGTATCTGAAACCTGGAAAAGCAAAATGGAGTAAACTGAATTTTTAAAGAAAGAAAATACAGAATTGATCAAAAAAATACAACAGATTTTATTGGGCCCTAAATATGGAATGCCTAAATAGTATATTTTCATTAACTCCTTGTCTCTTTTCCCAAGTGAATTTGTCTTTCCAGTCGTCTCACCTACCAGTGGTTGTACATACATGTTTTAATGAATCAGATCCTACTGCCTAAACTCCTCTGTGCTGCATCAAGTATTTCAACACCCTAACGTCACATCCAGACAAACATATCCTCCCTACCTCCTAACAAACTGAGGACCCAACTTTCTGATGCCACTGTCATCGGAATAATATTACATTTAATGCAATAGAATTACATGAAAAACCCTTATTCACCTTGCAATGCAGAGGGTCGTTAACATTGCACAGGTATGACATACTGCATACTCTATCAACTATGCCAAATCCCAGATGCAGCCTTGTAATTGTTGCATTCCAGCCCCTTTTGAAATCAACACCACCCCTATTATTAGACAGATCAGAGAATAACAACCCTAGGTGAATAATGAAGGAAATATGACATTCGACGTATGCCTATCCTCCTGTGAATAGGACCAGGGAAATACCTCACACATTTAATTACAACATAAATACAGACTGATAATACTGATTAGTATGAAATATTTGGGAATGAAATCTGGGCACATAGAGGGGCAGACTAAACAAACAGTGCTTTTAAGGCCGCTGTTCAACAAGAGTTACGGTGGTCATAACAGCCGCAATGATAATACGTTGTGCCGCATGTCTGTCAAGCACATAAACGTAACATATGTAAATCAGGAACCAACACAAATTCATCCTCATCCACAATAAAACAAAAATCTTTCAAATAAAAATCTTATCTAAGTTCTAATAATGTGTGCAAATGTTTCTACCAAACACGAGACCATGTGTAGTAGTCTGTAATAGCCAAGAAAGGTTGACAGTGGAGCCTAAGGAACAGGTGCGTGGAGACACACACACATCTGGCTGGCAGACAGGACATGCGTAACATGTTAACAGGGGATGCTGGGATGCATGCAAGAGGCTACAGCTATGTCTGCGTTGCCAGGCAACAGAGAGTAAACAAGACAAAAGAGAAAAACACAATAAAATATCCATATAGGCTATATATATATATATATATATATATATATATATATATATATAAAATATGCATTTTAGACACTCCGTCACACACACACACACACACACAGGATCAATCAAAGAAGACGTTTTTACTGTACTGTCCTTTGCCCCAGACACAAAAAGTAGTCCCATGGCGCAAATATCACTGATGCATTCATCCCTATTATTCTAAGACCAACAGTTGAAAAATAAAATCCAGAAAAAAATCCATGACCCTTGCTCATTTTATATCATTGGGTGTCCATTGAAAGGCCAAAGGCCATCACAGAGCAGCCTTTTGCACTGTCACATTAGGGCCGCTAATTCAGAGCCAATTATCTGGCTGTAAGGGCAGGCAGCAGGACTGGTAGCAGGACCACAAGGGCAGGCACAGCAGCATTACATCTAGATTTACATAAGGATAGGCAAACTTGTGTTGTTACAGTTTCAATTCCAACTTAAGGTTAGTATTTGATGCATTTTCGTTTTCAGCCTTGTCCCTTCAGCAGGGTTTCATGCCCGCTGATAATAATGGTAAGAGAAACACTAATATTGACTAGTGAGAAGAGAGGAAATGCCTGTGGTGAATTCCACTGGCACTGATTACGTGTTCTCGTGAAGAGGGCCTAGGCTGTGTGGGGTGGAAGGACACGGCGATGTGAAAGGGCTGCAAGGGCAGAGTACAGGGCATGAGAAAGTAGAGCCAGGCACTATAGAATCCAAAGGAGGACGGGGTTGAGAGAAAAAACACGAGAGAAATCGGGTGGCGAAGACTTGCGCCCCAATATGTTATCTAGAAGGAATATGAGGCATTCTGCACGGGAGCTACAAGTCCAGTTCATATGATGCCACCTAATGACAACTGAATAGAAAAAATAAGAATAATAAAAGAACACGGATTGAAACATTGCATAGTCAAATCCGATTTCTCCGTTTTCTACCGGGATGCAACACCGATCATATACTTTTCAACTGATGAGTATATGTGCACATCACAAAAGGTTTCAAACAGAAAAGACCAGACAACAGTTTATGAATCAAAGCCACAGTTCCAGAAGTCTATAAAAGCTCTATAAAAACACAGTACATATGTAGGTATGCATGTAAAACACATTATATCATAGCTCAATGTGACATAAAACACACATTTATATTAGGCCTACTGCTTATAAAGCAGAGCACCCCTTTCCATAACAGCTGGTATCAGAATAGCAGTTGGGATGTCAAATTAGAGGTTGACACGGGAGTGAAAATGTACTCCTGTCCCATCTTGTCTTGTAAAAAAAATTTAAAAAATCCCCGTACAGTCCTGATCCCGCAACAGTTCTATAACCCCGGAAATGTTCCTGTCCCACCCCGATAAAAATCCCTCGGTGCCCATTTTTACAAGCGGAAATCAGAAATAACTTCCTCCATTAACTGCTGTTTGTTTGTCCCGGTCATCACTAGTCACCACAGTCACAAAGTCATAAACCCCACCTAACCTTAATCACACTGCCTAACTCTAACCTAAAATGTCATTTTTAGTGTTCATGCATTTTTACAATACAGGCAATTTAGACTTTGTGGCTGTGCCATCTAGTGGAAATCGTCTGTCTCCCGCTTGGGTTGTGAGTAGCCATAGCAACTGCTTCGTTTGGCTGCTGCTCAGCACTCACGAGACCATTGCCTGCACACACAGCTAATATCAACCACATTACAAGATTTGGGCAATGAAGGCAGCCCTTCCTCTTACCCAGAGTTGGATGAACTCATGCATATGGGCATGTGTAATGGTGGGTCTCCGCGTGCATATAAGTTAAAGTAGTGACTGGCTACAACTGGAGCGAGGCATGAGAGTGAGTTGACGGAAGGGGGGAAATTAGCATTTATTTTCTTATTATTATTTTTAATAATAAACTACACTGAGTTTACAAAACATGCGGAACACCTTCCTAATACTGAGCTACACCCCTTTTGCCCTCAGAACTGCCTCAATTCGTCAGACCAGGCAATGTTTTTCCAATTCTCCAGTGTCCAGTGTTTTCATTCCTTAGCCCACTGCAACTGCAGTTCCTTGTTTTTTGCTGAAAGAAGTGGAACTTCAGTTGGTTGCCATAACCCATTTGAGTCAAGGTACAACGAGTTGTGCATTCTTTTATGGGTCTTTGGGCAGCAATATTCTACTGAACTGTCAGTTGACTAACTTGCTCTGCACAATGTGTCAGCCTCCTTTGTCCTCTTTCATCAATGACCCGTTTTCGACCACTGGCCTGCCGTTGGCTGGATGTCCTTTGAGTGGCGGACCATTCTTCATACACATGGGAAACTGTTGAGCGTGAAAAACCCAGCAGCGTTGCAGTTCTTGACACACTCAAAGCGGTGCACCTGACACCTACTACCATACCCTGTTTATAGGCACTTAAAACCTTTTGTCTTGCCCATTCACCCTCTGAATGGCACACGCACACAATCCATGTCTCAATTGTCTCAAGACTTAAAATTACTTATTTAACCTGTCTCCTCCCCTTCATTGACACTGATTGAAGTGGATTTAACAAGTGACATCAATAAGGAATCCTGTCCTGTTCCGAACTGACTAGAAATTCTCTACCATTCCTGCCGGAATCAACCTCTGCCAACCTCTAGTCCAAACAACACCATATTGCCTTTATATAGCACACAAATGTTGAACAGAGCCCTTGTGCCAAATTAGAACCCTATTCCCTTAATAGTGCACTATCTTTGACCAGAGGCCATGTCCCAAATGGAGCCCTTTTCCTTTTGTAGAACACCACTTTTAACCAGAGCCCTATGTATATGAGAAATGCTGTTATCAACCAATGAGAGTGAGAGGTTTACGTCGGCCCCCGTCAAACGTAGTGCACTATAAAGAGAATAGGGTGCCATTTGGGATGCATCCCATGTCCTGCTCCCTCATACCATGTGGACGTGTTATGACCTTGACGAGTTATCTGATTACACTCAGTGTATCATCTGTGGCTAATGCGCTTGTGTTCAAAATGGGAGAGGAGTTAGCGTTGGCCTGGTTTCAACCTGGCCTCTCTGCTGCCTGTGCATCCACATTATCATACAGAGCAGACGCGTGCGTGTGCTGGGTAGTAAACTCACCACTACCCATCTCCTCTGGCTGAGCAGCCCTACTGTAATCTGTAGACTGCACACGTATGCCTACCTGAGTGGGAGTCTCTCTTACTCACACACACACTCACTCTGTGTGTGTGTGTGTGTGTGTGTGTGTGTGTGTGTGTGTGGACTGTGTGTGTGCGCGTAAGTGTCTGTGTGAGTGTGCGTGCGTGTTGTACAAGCTATTTTACTTGAGCATCAACAGTATATTCCCCAAATCAAGGAATCCAGACACTGCTTGGGCTCCATGTCTGTCTCCCACTGTTTGCAGCTGACAGTAATCACCTTGACTGTAATGAATTCGTTCATGTTCCCTTTGATGCAGATCACCGTTTCAACCACAACATCTCTGCACTGGGCCAGGTACATCCGGGATTAAATGTTTACAGCTTGAGGCTGAGCCATGTATGCAGTGGGCCTATTAGTCCTCAACAGTCCTCGTGCCAGATTATTCTGTGCATCTCCTCATCTGGAGTATTCCTAGGATGTCTGGTTTGGTCTTGAGGAAATTAAAGGCTAAATCCTCAGGATGGTTCTTACGTTTATGGTGGATATATGGGTAGCCTTTTTACACATGTAAGTACACCTGTGATTCATCTAGCTTGTCAATGCAAGGACAATTATAATACCCAAGAGGGCCAATGTACTGAAAGTGTTTTTCTAACTAAAATTACATTTAAAAAATCGAATTGTATTTGTCACATGCACAAAATACGGGTGGAGACAACTGTGAAATGCTTGCTTACGAGCACTTCCCAACAATGCAGAGTTAAAAAACAATAATAATATAAATACAAATCTTTGATCAATAGATTCAGTTTAGTACTGATGTCTGTATTAACATCCCTAATACTAGGGCTGTCCCTGAATCCCAATTTTGAGGTTTGAATCAGATTTGCCATTTAAAAACAAATACGGTATCATTCAAATCCACAATTTACAAATGTCAGCTAAGTAGCTATGGTTGCTAACGTTAGCTAGCATTCGTCACTGTATATGCTCCAAAACTCAGTTATTTCTCATAGAATAGGAATAGAATAGAATATTTGGGGTCAACCCTACTTATTACTGTTGTGTGGAAGACATACCACTCTTGGTACTTAAATAAATACTTATAAGCACATCAGAGAAAGCTTACAGATCTTAAACATCTGCAGTACTACACGTATTAATGAGGGCATTATGCCTGTCCTATTTAAGACGGAGTTATATTGCCCATATGACGGGGTAACCGCCGGAACAGAGAGAAACCACATTGACAATTCAAGAAAAAAACTAAATCACAATGCCTGAAAGGTCTAGAAAATCTGTTTTTCTTGGTTTTCTGTGAGCAAATGAAAGAAGAAATCTACAGAACATATCTCATGACCATGCCAACAAGCTTGGAACCCTACCAAAACAAACAGACTTTTATCGCAAACCATTTTGAGCTGCTGGCATGCAATTTAGCTCAGGAAGATTAAATCCTGAGAATAAACATAGGTTTGTGAACGGAGCACGGAGAGGGAAGATATTTTCACTCACTGAGAAAAAAAATAGATTAAATGGAGATTGTTGTGGATTCGTTCCAAATGCCATCCTATGCCCTATATGGTGTGCTACTTCTGACCAGGGCCGGTAGGGAATAGGGTGCCATTTGGGACACATCTACTTGGGACATTGTAGCCAGGCAGCCTCCTCAGAAAAAGCACAGCCTCTGTCATGTGATTAATAATGGGAGGTATTCCCTAGACTAAACCAAAAGATTCCAGATGATTCCACTCACCACTCAAGTAAAAGAAGCATGTCATATTGCCTAGATTCATACAATGCCATTTAAATGAAAGCTGCAATCCATATATAATACATTTAAAGTAAAAACATTTTTAATTAATGTACAAATCGCAGATTGCACCATTAAAGATTTGTTAATGACACCTGAATGGAACATGCACTCGGTCACTCACTGCTGTAATCCTCCACAAAGCTTTTCCACATTCTGCTGTTGGATCTGACAACTGTCGCAATGACTGACCATCACCAGTAATATTTCCTCATACATCCGAGACAAGTTGTAAAGTCAAGACCAGCGCAGCAATTAAATGTGAATCAAACAAAATGTCAAAACTGGTTCAGACTTAATTCATGTATTTTTTTATCACATTGAAATCTCTATTTAAGCAGTAAGGCCTGAGGATTTATGGTATATGGCCTAGGGCTGTTCTTATGCACGACAAAATGCAGAGTGCCTGGATACAGCCCTTACCCGTGGTACTGTATATTGGCCATATACCAGAAACCCCAGAGGCGCTATTATAAACTGGTTAACAAAGGAATTAGAACAGTATAACATTTGTTTTTTGTCATACTCGTGTAATATTGTCTGATATTCCACACCTTTCAGCCAATCAGCATCTAGGACCCAAACTACCCAGATTATAATATACATTATACTGAATTTAGAAGGTGATAAACAGTGGACTATGTCAGACCAAGTCTGCTAACTGAACTTGTAAGATCCTGTCCTCACAACAAGACCTGTTACTGCAACAGGTATAAACGTACCCGATGAGATAGTTTACCAAAAATCTAAGTTAATCAGACATTCGTATCCCTCAAAAGTGGGTTACATAGATCCCACATCATGCAGTCAGAAAAATATGCAGACCTCAATCCCAAACTAATAGGAAAGATGAGCACCACCTAATTCCATTAGAATAACAAACTGAATCTGAAGTGAACCATCCCGTTAATACACACCAAATGCCATTCTTCCATATCCACCTCCTACCTTCCAGCCACTGCCTGCCTCCCGGTAGTAGGGGAAGTTGTCACATATCCACTGGTAGATCTCGCTGAGGGTCATCCTCTTGTGCGGCGAGCCGTTAATAGCGAAGGTGATAAGGCTGGCGTAGCTGTAGGGTGGTTTGCCATCCCTATGCTGGGCCACCTCCTCCTGGTCCAGCATGTTTCCCTGGTCCAGTGGGGCATTCTTCTTTCCCAGCCCGTGGCCATGATGTCCGTGGGGGTACCCGTGAGTGTGGTGTTGGTGCCCGGCATTGGACTTCTGGATGGCCGCCCGCATGGTAAGCTGGGGAAGCCAGTCCATGGAGGTCAGGCTGCTCCCTAGTTCAGAGGTCATGATGGTGGTGAGGGGTTGGGGGACTCAGGGGCAGGGTGGGGAGATGCTCTCTTTTCGCTCACTGGATTGCTGTTGCACAGCGGCACCGGCTGAATTCTAGAAGAAAAGTAGAGTGTTTGCTCAACAACAGAAAAACTAGGAAGAAATTAACAGATATGAAATGGTATGCACTGCAGCTGACTGGACTACGGATGAATAGAAGTGTCAGGAGATGATAGTGTAGGTGTGTGATCAGATATGGTCAGGAGAGGGATTTGGTGCTCTTGATTCTTTTCATGAAATGGTCCAGATTTCAGCCCAGCAAATACTGTGTCTATCATAGCCTCCTCAATATCAAACATATATTTAACATAGAAAGTGTTTCCTCTAAGTTTCAACTTCACTCAAAGCTGTACATTTAACCATAAAGATACAAAGGCATCCGCAAACAAAGTCATTTGAGTTAATTTGACCAAATTCTTACTGTTTTAGTTTCTTTACATCTCTTCTCTGGCCCAAGCATCTGTGGAATGTACTGAACCGAAAGGTAGAGTAGTCCTTCTATGGTGCATGTTCATACGCTCCTCATTGAGGCTGTAACACAGAAAGCACACACAAAAGGGGAGTTTGTCAAGTCCTGGCTGACAACACTCATTAGTGACAAAAAAAAAATTACTTCATCGCAAAGCCACCCACCACAACAGCAACACTGTCGGAGTTCTGTCTATCTGGCTGGCTTCTGTCATTCTCCCTCCAACAAAGTAGAAACGGCAACTCGATCTGCGTAGTGACTAAAAGCTTGGGAATTTTTTTCACAACTGGCTGCCAAATGGGGGAACAGCACGGGAGGAATTCCAACTCCCCAGAGGAACCCGAAAACCCAGAATCTCCACTCTTCTCTGTCGACGTGCCCCACTCTGCTGTCAAGTCCAGGCCCACCTCTCAGTTTCAGACCTGAAGGTAGTAGAGCTTCTGCCACAGACAACCACAGTGCTTCAGAAGAGAAGGCTCTACTTTTAATTTGTTTTCAGCTATTTCTATAAGACTCAGATCCACACAGTACCATAATCCGCAAAGGTATGTAGAAGAACACAAACAGGGCTAAATGTTGCTGTACACAAATAACACTTCATATATTAATAAAATCTAAAATATCTATTTCAGAGTATAGGATCATTTCAGTGTGGACCTGCTCAAACCCTGAAAATACCATTTCCAGGCTAAAACCTGGTCAGTAGTAGAGCTAAGCCTCCAAAGGATACCTGTACATCTCTGAGCCCATACAACCTTCAAGTGTCCTTAAACAGAGACAAACACACCAGCCCACGCAATCACACACACACACACACACACACACACACACACACACACACACACACACAGTATCATCTCCTGAAACTTCTAAGGCGGTCTACCAGGAATACAAAACTCTCAGTTTCTGCAGATCACCCTCGAGAGCAACATACAAGAGAGGAAAACTAAGACAATACTCTGCCCGCAAACCAGTTTAATTACAAGTTGAAAAAACAAAAATGTTTAACGCATATTCATCTAGCCAAACATGCTGAGAAAATGCTGGGTGAGCTTTTGTACCGCCACCCCCATCTCTTCCTGAAGGCCCTTGACAGTGGCACTGTGAGAGAAAGCAGAGCCAGACCCCCAATCCCAGGAAGCCATCTTAATTAGTCCACCTTTCTGCTGCAGGGGGATGGGGAAGGGAAAAAAAACAACACAAGTTATTATTTTTCCCTCATTAAGAGTAGGCTTTAGCTGCAAATCAGGCTGCCACAAGCCCCGACCTGCTGTGCTGCTGCTGCTGCTGTTGTTGTTGCAGTTTAGAGCGTGGGCTTGACTGTTGTGATGGCATAGCGTTAGCATAGCGAGGCGCTAGGATGAGTAATACGCTAGAACAGAGAGGGGGCATGACACTGCTTCTGGGAAAAAGGGGACCGAACACCCAAAGACAGTGATTACCCAGTCAACGAGTCCCACAGTGACTGCCCTAACCCATATACCTGGAAGCGCTCTGCCTATTGTATCTGAAGCAAGTGTGCCGTTACAGTTCATTTGTTTTCCTTCAAGTCTGCAGAGGCACGCCTTACTGAGCTTTCCAGAGTAAAACAGTTAAAAAGGCTAGCTATTTTGAAGCATTGAGTTCCGTAGCACAGGCTCAATTGGTACACAGGGTTCAGAGCTAGTCTCTGATTTGTGGTTGTGTGTTAATACCATCACTGAGGTATTTAGCTTCTGTAACCACGGCTCAGCCATGATGAAGCAAGCTCCTAAATCAAATATCTGAATGTAACCTCAACTTGTACCACAGCCATCCATAGAATAATTGCCTGTCATGAGAGTTACTTGACACATAGTAATTATAGGCAAAAACAGGAAGACTTTTGGGAACCCTGATACCTTGGATAGAAAGGGCTTGTGCCAAGTCTGTAAATGGATTCATTAAAGGGGCAATCAGGTGGGTAGACAAGCGGTTAAGAGCACTGTGCCAGTAACCGAAAGGGCGCTGGTTTGAATCCCTGAGCCGACAACATGAAAAATCTGTCCATGAGCAAGGCACTTTACCCTAATTGAGCCTGTAAGTCGCTCTGGATATGAACGTCTGCTAAAATGACTAAAATGTAAACAAACATCTAATAAAACACATTAATATTTAATGTAAAATATCGAATAACAGCCTCCAATGAATTTCACATCAGAGGGATTCTCTCGTTCTCCTTGCAGCTGGGCTGTAAGTAAGGAACCTTTCAAATGCATAGTGTGGTGACAGTAACGACACCAATACAATCACAAGCATAGCCACAGAAAGCAGGGGTGCTGAGGGTGCTGAAGCACCCCCTGAAAAGTCTGAACAAAATCTGAAAAATTGTAAAAATTGTATTGCTTTTGAAAGAAACATGTTCTCACAAAAGTAGTGCCCTGGGTATTTACCAGCCTTGTATTAGCTGAATGTTATAGCCGACTGTGGCGCGGGCAAAAAAAATTTTGCCGCCCGCCTTCGACAACAAATTCTCAGCAAAAATTTAATAAATTCACTCGGCTATGATCACAGGACTCACATCTAAAGACCCCCTTTGAAAAGATACACAAATGATTGCCAGTCTAGAAGACTATACAGTTGAAGTTGGAAGTTTACATACACCTTAGCCAAATACATGTAAATTAAGTTTTTCACAATTCCTGACATTTAATCCTGGAAATAATTTTTTGTATTAGGTCACTTTATTTTAAGAATCTGAAATGTCTGAATAATAGTAGAGAGAATGATTTATTTTAGGTTTTATTTCCTTCATCACAATCCCAGTGGGTCCGAAGTTTACGTACACTCAATTAGAATTTGGTAGCATTGCCTTTAAATTGTTTAACTTGGGTCAAACGTTTCAGGTAGCCTTCCACAAGCTTCCCACAATAAGTTGGGTGAATTTTGGCTCATTCGTCCTGACAGAGCTGGTGTAACTGAGTCAGGTTTGTCGGCCTCCTTGCTCGCACACGCTTTTTCAGTTCTGCCCACAAATTTTCTATAGGATTGAGGTCAGGGCTTTGTGATGGCCTCTCCAATACCTTGACTTTGTTGTCCTTAAGCCATTCTGCCACAACATTGGAAGTATGCTTGGGGTCATTGTCCATTTGGAACACACAATTGTGACCAAGCTTTAACTTCCTGACTGATGTCTTGAGATGTTGCTTCAATATATCTACAAAATGTTCCCCTCCTCATGATGACATCTATTTTGTGAAGTTCACCAGTTCCTCCTGCAGCGAAGCACCCCCACAACATGATGCGGCCACCCCCGTGCTTCACAGTTGAGATTGTGTTCTTCAGCTTGCAAGCCTCCCCCTTTTTCCTCCAAACATAACGATAGTCATTATGGCCAAACAGTTATTTTTTGTTTCATCAGACCAGAGGACATTTCATATTGACTGGTTTTCATCAAGCTGTCCGCTCAAGAGGAAGCTTCTTACTGTAAACAATGTTGTTTTATTTCACCTTTATTTAACCAGGTAGGCGAGTTGAGAACAAGTTCTCATTTACAGATGCGACCTGGCCAAGATAATGCAAAGCAATGCGACAAAAACAACACAGAGTAACACATGGGATAAACAAACACAGTCAATAACGCAATAGAAAAATCTGTGTACAGAGTGTGCAAATTAAGTAAGGAGGTAAGACAATAAATACGCCATAGTGGCAAAGTAATTACAATTTAGCAATTAACACTGGAGTGATAGATGTGCAGATGAGGATGTGCAAGTAGAAATACGGGTGTGTAAAAAAGCAGAAAAACAAAAACAAATATGGGGATGAGGTAGGTAGTTGGTTGGATGGGCTAATGACAGATGGGCTGTGTACAGCTGCAGCGATTGGTAAGCTGCTCTGACAGCTCATGCTTAAAGTTAGTGAGGGAGATATAAGACTCCAACTTCAGTGATTTTTGCAATTCGTTCCAGTCATTGGCAGCAGAGAACTGGAAGGAAAGGTGGCCAAAGGAGGTGTTGGCTTTGGGGGTGACCAGTGAAATATACCTGCTGGAGCGCGTGCTACGGGTGGGTGTTGCTATGGTGACCAGTGAGCTGAGATAAGGCGGAGCTTTACCTAGCAAAGACTTATAGATGAACTGGAGCCAGTGGGTTTGGCGATATGTAGCGAGTACCAGCCAAAAAGAGAGTATTTCGGTTGCAGTGGTGGGTAGTATATGGGGCTTTGGTGACAAAACAGATGCACTGTGATAGCCTCAGCAAATTGGAGGCAGTCTATTTTGTAAATTACATCGCCGAAGTCAAGGATCGGTAGAATAGTCAGTTTTACGAGGGTATGTTTGGCAGCATGAGTGAAGGAGGCTTTGTCGCGAAATAGGAAGCCGATTCTTGATTCCATTTTGGATTGGAGATGCTTAATGTGAGTCTGGAAGGAGAGTTTACAATCTAACCAGACACCTAGGAATTTGTAGTTGTCCACATATTCTAAGTCAGAACCATCCAGAGTAGTGATGCTAGACGGGCAGACGGGTAGCGATCGGTTGAAGAGCATGCATTTAGTTTTACTTGCATTTAAGAGCAGTTGGAGAGTTGTATGCCATTGAAGCTCGTCTAGAGGTTTGTTAACACAGTGTCCAAAGAAGGGCAAGATGTACATAGAATGGTGTCGTCTGCGTAGAGGGGGATCAAAGAATCACCCGCAGCAAGAGCAACGTCATTGATATATACAGAGAAAAGAGTCGGCCCGAGAATTGAACCCTGTGTCAGCCCCATAGAGACTGCCAGAGGTCCGGACAACAGGCCCTCCGATTTGACACACTGAACTCTATCTGAGAAGTAGTTAGTGAACCAGGCGAGGCAGTCATTGGAGAAACCAAGGCTGTTGAGTCTGCCGATAAGAATACGGTGATTGACAGAGTCGAAAGCCTTGGCCAGGTCGATGAAGACGGCTGCACAGTACGGTCTTTTATTGATGGAGGTTATGATATCGTTTAGGACCTTGAGTGTGACTGAGGTGCACCCGTGACCAGCTCGGAAACCGGATTACATAGCGGAGAAGGTACGGTGGGATTCGAAATGGTCGGTGATCTGTTTGTTAACTTGGCTTTCGAAGACTTTAGAAAGGCAGGGCAGGATGGATATAGGTCTGTAACAGTTTGGGTCTAGAGTGTCTCCTCCTTTGAAGAGGGGGGTGACCCCGCCGCTTTCCAATCTTTAGGAATCTCACACGATATGAAAGAGAGGTTAAACAGACTAGTAATGGCGGCGGATAATTTTAGGAAGAGAGGGTCCAGATTGTCTAGACAAGCTGATTTGTGGGGATCCAGATTTTGCAGCTCTATCAGAACATCAGCTGTCTGGATTTGGGTGAAGGAGAAGCAGGGGGGGCTTGGGCTAGTTGCTGCGGGAGGTGCAGAGCTGTTGGCCGGGGTTGGGGTAGCCAGGTGGAAAGCATGGCCAGCCGTAGAGAAATGCTTATTGAAATTCTCGATTATCGTGGATTTATCAGTGGTGACAGTGTTTCCTAGCCTCAGCGCAGTGGGCAGCTGGGAGGAGGTGCTCTTGTTCTCCATGGACTTTACAGTGTCCCAAAACTTTTTGGAATTAACGCTGCAGGATGCAAATTTCTGTTTGAAAAAAGCTAGCCTTAGCTTTCCTAACTGACTGTATATTGGTTCCTGACTTCCCTGAAAAGTTGCATTTCGCAGGGACTATTCGAAGCTAGTGCAGTATGCCACAGGATGTTTTTGTGCTGGTCAAGGGCAGTCAAGTCTGGAGTGAACCAAGGGCTGGCTATATCTGTTCTTAGTTCTACATTTTTTGAAAGGGGCATGCATATTTAAGATGTTGAGGAAAGCACTTTTAAAGAACAACCAGGCATCAATATCCTTCCAGGATACCCAGGCCAGGTCGATTAGAAAGGCCTGCTCGCAGAAGTGTTTTAGGGAGCGTTTGACAGTGATGAGGGGTGGTCGTTTGACCGCGGACCCATAACGGACGCCGGCAATAAGGCAGTGTATGTAGAGGGCAAGTTGGTCAGGATGAGATCTATGAGGGTGGCCATGTTTACGGATTTGGGGTTGTTCCTGGTAGGTTCCTTGATAATTTGTGTGAGATTGAGGGCATCTATCTTAGATTGTAGGACGGCCGGGATGTTAAGCATATCCCAGTTTAGGTCACCTAACAGTACGAACTCTGACGATAGACGGGGGGCAATAAATTCACATATGGTGTCCAAGGCACAGCTGAGAGCTGGGGGGGGGGGGGGGGTCTATAACAAGCGGCAACAGAAGTCAACAAATGAGAGTGCCTGGGGACACACATGGCCTGGGCTAACCTCTACATCACCAGAGGAACAGAGGAGGAGTAGGCTGAGGGTACGGCTAAAGGCTATAAGAACTGGTCGTCTAGTGCGTTGTGAACAGAGAATAAAAGGAGCAGATTTTGGGAGTGGTAGGATAGATTCAGGGCATAATGTACAGACAAGGGTATGGTAGGGTGTGTGTACAGTGGAGGTAAACCTACGCATTGAGTGATGATGAGAGATGTTGCATCTCTGGAGGCGCAAGAGATGTAATAACCTTTAATCTGGTTTAGATTATTAATCAACCTACCAGGGTGTTTACAAACACTAAAGGAATAAGATCATCCACATGTATCTATCACATTTTTACTAATACTGTAGAACTTTGTTCTAAAGCTGTATCCGTACCCATTGGACGCAGTGACCACAATAGTGGCTATATCCAGGAAAGCCAAAGTTCCAACAGCTGGGCCTAAAATAGTGTATAAAGAGATCATACAAAAGATTTTGCTGTGACTCTTATGTTGATGATTTAAAACATATTTGTTGTTCTGATGTGATTAATGAGGAGCATCCAGACGCTGCACTTGATGAATTTATGAAATTGCTTCTTCCAATCTTTGATAAACATGCACCTGTTAAGAAACTGACTGTTAGAACTGTTTAGGCTCCAATAATTTACAAACTGTATGGTTGAAAGAGATGGAAGGAGTGGTTAATAAGTCTGGCTGCACATCTGATCAATAATGACAACCCTCCTGGTATTGACAACTTAGATGACAAACTACTGAGGATGGTAGCTGACTCTATAGCCACTCCTATCTGTCATATGTTTAATCTGAGCCTAGAGGAAAGTCTTTGTCCTCAGGACTGGAGGGAAGCCAAAGTAATTCCGCGACCCAAGAGTGGTAAAGCGGCCTTTACTGATTCTAACAGCAGACCTATAAGCTTGCTGCCAGCTCTAAGTAAACTGTTGGAAAAAATTGTGTTTGACAAAATACAATGATATTTCTTGGTAAACAAATTAACAGCAAACTTTAAGCATGCTTATAGAGGACACTCAACATGTACTGCACTGACACAAATGACTGATGATTGGTTGAAATAAATTGATAATAAAAAGATTGTGGGAGCTGTACTGTTATATTTCAGTGCAGCCTTTGATATTATTGACCATAACCAGTAAACCACATAAACTTGTGTTATGGCTTTTAAACCTTTGCCATATCGTGGATTCAGAGCTATCTAATAGAACTCAAAGGGGTTTCTTTAATGGAAGCTTCTCTAATGTCAAACATGTAAAGTGTGGTGTACCGCATGGCAGCTCTCTATGCCCTCTACTGTTTTCTATTTTTTACCAATGACCTGCCAATGGCATTAAACAAAGCATGTGTGTCCATGTATGCTGATGATTTAACCAGATACGCATCAGCAACCACAGCTAATGAAGTCACTGAAACCCTTTAACAAAGAGTTGCAGTCTGTTTTGGAATGGGTGGCCAGTAATAAACTGGTCCTGAACATCTCTAAACCTAAGAGGATTGTATTTGGTATAAATCATTCCTTAAGTTCTAGACATCAGCTGAATCTGGTAATGAATGGTGTGGTTGTTGAACAAGTTGAGGATACTAAATTACTTGCCGTTACTTTAGATTGTAAACTTCCATGGTCAAAACATATAGATTAAATGGTTGTAAAGATGGGGAAAGGTCTGGCTATAATAAAGAGATGTTCTTCTTTTTTGACACCACACTCCAAAAAAGAAAGTTATGTAGGCTCTAGTTTTGTCTAATCTTGATTATTGTCCAGTCATGTGGTCCAGTGCTGCAAGGAAATACCTAGTTAAGCTGCAGCTGGCCCAGGACAGAGTGGTATGTTTTGCTCTTAATTGTAATCAGAGGGCTGATATAAATACTATGCATGCCAGTCTCTCTTGGCTAAGAGTTGAGGAGACTGACTGCATCACTTCTTCTTTTTATCAGAAACATTAATGTGTTGAAAATCCCAAATTGTTTGCATAGTTAACATACACACAGTTCTGACACACACACTTATCCTACCAGACATGCCACCAGGGGTCTTTTCACAGTATTATATAGAGCTCTAATTGCATGGAACCTCCTTCCATCTCATATTGCTCAAATAAACAGCAAACCTGGTTTCAGTTAAAGCAACACCTCTCCCCTATTTGACCGAGATAGTTTGTGTGTATGAATTGATATGTAGGCTACGTCAATCAAAATCAAATGTATTTTAAAGCTCTTCTTACATCAGCTGATGTCACAAAGTGCTGTACAGTAACCCAGCCTAAAACCTCAAACAGCAAGCAATGCAGGTGTAGAAGCATGGTGGCTAGGAAAAACTCCCTAGAAAGGCCAGAAACTAGGAAGAAACCTAGAGAGGAACCAGGCTGAGGGGTGGCCAGTCCTCTTCTGGCTGTGCCGGGTGGAGATTATAACAGAACATGGCCAAGATGTTCAAATGTTCATAGATTTGTCTTCCAACAAGACAATGATCCAAAACATAAAGCAAAATCTACAATGGAATGGTTCAAAAATAAACATATCCAGGTGTTAGAATGGCCAAGTCAAAGTCCAGACCTGAATCCAATCGAGAATCTGTGGAAAGAACTGAAAACTGCTGTTCACAAATGCTCTCCATCCAACCTCACTGAGCTCGAGCTGTTTTGCAAGGAGGAATGGGAAAAAATGTCAGTCTCTTGATGTGAAAAATTATAGAGACATACCCCAAGCGACTTACAGCTGTAATCACAGCAAAAGGTGGCGCTACAAAGTATTAACTTAAGGGGGCTGAATAATTTTGTACGCCCAATTTTTCAGTTTTTGATTTGTTAAAAAAGTTTGAAATATCCAATAAATGTCGTTCCACTTCATGATTGTGTCCCACTTGTTGTTGATTCTTCACAAAAAAAATACAGTTATATATCTTTATGTTTGAAGCCTGAAATGTGGCAAAAGGTCGCAAAGTTCAAGGGGGCCGAATACTTTCGCAATGCACTGTATAATCACAGTGGTTGTCGAGGGTGCAACAGGTCAGCACCTCAAGAGTAAATGTCAGTTGGCTTTTCATAGCTGATCATTCATTGTATCTCTACCGCTCCTGCTGTCTCTAGAGACTTGAAAACAGCAGGCCTGGGACAGGTAGCACGTCCGGTGAACAGGTCAGGGTTCCATACGTGTGCCTTTAATTGTTTTAATGTATTTCTGTCCTTGAGCTGTTCTTGTCAATTGAAGTGATGTATTATGTCATTCTGTATTATGTTTCATGTTTTGTGTGAACCCCAGGATTAGTAGCTGCTGCTTTTGCAACAGCTAATGGGGATCCTAATAAAATACCCCAAAATAACAAAACTGAAACACTCTGGGCAGAGAGAAAGAGGGGTGATCCCAAAGAGGATTAGATTAGCAGGACTTTGGTAAATGCATTGATTCCTATTATTCCTTATTATCCTGACTTTCAATATTATATAATTTGCCTGAAACTAAAACAGATATGCATGAACGAGATTAGGGCCCGTAATATGTTCCTTCCCCCGTTCAAATTAAGTGACAAAAGCCTGTCTGCCACACAGGTCTGGTGCCTTCAAGAGGGAATAGTGAGCAATAGGGCCCTTTAAATGTTATTTGCAACTTTTAGCCTCTTCCTAAAAAACATGAGCAGTAACAGAATGATGAAAAAACATTTTGGGTTTTTTTTTCAGTGACTTTAAACATGATTTGAACATATTTCAAAAAGCCCTGAAATTAGCACAACCCTGTGAACTGGTTATGAGACTCACAACTGGGCATATTGTCCATTTTTAGAAGAGTTTGGGCCTGTGTGTTATTGTTATTGTATTCGCCCATTAGACTTTTGTGGCTGGGATGCACTCACTCAGATGATTGCATCGCTAACAGCCCCCCGCTGCTCGCCAGGCTTTTAGACCGAGAGTGGCTTTACACTTTACACCGAGAGTGGCTTTACGCATTTTAATAGGGATTCTGAATGGAGTGAGAGAGAAGCAGGAATCCAAATATTTTCTATCGGAAGAAGGCGAAGTAATGACAACCCCCGAGTGTGATGAGCTGACGGGGTTTCCGAGGAGGACTGTGTTGTGTGGCTATGCTAATGTTTCAAAAGGAGCCTGTCGGCACGCCAAGAACTGTCACGTCTGGGAGTACTGGGCATTGGAAAGAGGGAGAAAAAAAGGGTCCAAAAAGGCAAATCCATGTTCATAATTACTTTCCGCCTCGATGCCAGACGACATTCCATCTGAAAAAAGTTCAAAGATACTGAGGCAAAGCCGATGCCTTTTTTTGCGGGTTCTTGCTCATCTTTCAATAAAATTGAGTTAAGCCCCATGTTTAACTCCTGGAGAAGAGAGCTTGATAATTACTTCTCTAAGATCTGTGGGCGTGGTTGGCTGTCATTCCACATTGATATATAATATCATTCACTTCAGCTATCTGATCTGGTTGGATTTATTGTTAACGCTCATTTTACTCAGTCTCAAGGCTATTCATGGGGAACACTTAAGCTATGGGTTTTCCTTACATCCGGGATTCATTTTCAGTATCATACATTTTCACTATGGCTCTTTGCTAAACATCATTTTGTCTTGTGTCAAACTTTATTTTGCAGGGAGCAAACATTTCTTTCAAAATATATAGTAGCTATCTTCTGCAGGGACACGGGTGCATACAGTATAATTAATGATCCATATATATTACTCATTGCCACTTCATTCTTAAGTTCTGCATGCAATGCATAGGCATAGTCTTTATAATATAGCCTTTGTTGTATCAAATTGTATTGTCATTTGTACAGGTTAGGCAATCATATTCACTCATCATGGGGCTATGACATTTTTATGTTGATCTAGCACGGCTCTAGCGCATGTTTGCAGTCTAGGCTTTATGTTTGGTTTCAGGTGAGTAACCCACAGGCCTACTATTTCCCCTTAACATGTTGTGCCGTTTCTTCTCCACTCGCTATCGCTCTCTCCTCTCTACTAATTCTAGTAGAATGTATGGAACGGCATAGAACACCGGCACGTCTTTCATGGTTGTGCCCTGCCGGCCGTGAGAACTCCCATCCACTGCTCTACAGGCTGATTGCTGTTGTGCTGTTCACAGCTACACTGAGTGTACACAACATTAAGAACAGGCTCGTTCAATGACAGCTTTCACCTGGATTCACCTGGTCAGTCCCTTATTGATGTCACTTGTTAAATACACTTCAGTCAGTGTAACCGAAGGGGAGGAGACAGGTTAAAGAATCATTTTTAAGCCTTGAGACATGGATTGTGTATGTGTGCCATTCAGAGGGAGAATGGTCAAGACAAAAGATTTCAGTGTCTTTGAACGGGGTATGATAGTAGGTGCCAGGCACACCAGTTTGGGTTTTTCTGATGGGTTTTTCACATTCAACAGTTTCCTGTGGGTATTAAGAATGGTACAACACCCCAAAAAAATTCTGCCAACTTGACAACTGTGGGAAGCATTGGAGTCAACATCCCTGTGGAGCACTTTCGACACCTTGTAGAGTCCCTGTCGTTTTGGAACTAAACTATTCATTCAATACATACAATTATTTCGCTATAATGAATAATAGGTCTAATGAATATCAATTGACACAATATTATGGCCATAGATGAGCAAAGTAACCCTGATATGTATCAAATTACATTTAAAAACATTTTACATGTAATTGTACAATTCTTTTCTCCGATATGGTTTTGCATAAGGAAAATTGAAGGTATTTTTCTGTTATTTAATATGGTGTTTAATTTTTGCTAGAAATTGAATATAGAATCGAATATATTCTATTTTCTATTGTATGTGTTCTACCAGTAATCAACATATTGTTCAATGTAAATAAATAAATAAATAAATAAATAAAAAAGGCCAGTGTTTATTCTTTGACTTTAACTAATATGATTTTTTTTTGCTGTTGCCAGGAGCATACCACACTGTATCCCACTGCTGGATTAACTCTGAAGCGTTGGTCCTGGTCAGTCCCTGGATGGGAGACGAGATGCTGCTGGAAGTGGTTTCAGAAGGCACTAGGATGCACTCTTTCCTCTGGTAAAAAAAAAAAAGATGTATCCCAATATGCAGGGCAGTGATTGGGGACAATGCCATGTGTAGGATGCCGTATTTCAGATGGGATGTTAAAACGGGTCACTAAAGATCCCTTAGCACTTATTGTAAGAGTTAGGGGTGGTAACCCCGGTGTTTCTAAATTCCCAATCAGGCCCTCATACCATCATGGTCACCTAATCATCCCATGCTTCAAATTGTCTTATTCATCCCCCTCCTCTCCCCTTTTTAACCTTTATTTAACTAGGCAAGTCAGTTAAGAACAAATTCTTATTTTCAATGACGGCCTAGGAACAGTGGGTTAACTGCCTGTTCAGGGGCAGAATGACAGATTTGTACCTTGTCAGCTCGGGGGTTTGAACTTGCAACCTTCCGGTTACTAGTCCAACCACTAGGCTACCCTGCCACCCCAATTATTATACAGGCTGTTGCTGTAAATGAGAATGTGATCAGTCAACTTACCCGTTTAGTTTTTTTTGCCGCGGTATTAAGTATTGTTTTGGTATTGCGTATTGTGATAATAAACCTGGTAACGGTATCAAAGTCAAAAATCTGGTATCGTGACAACACTACTCGATTCTGGTAAGTTACCATTTTTCTCTCTAAATTGTTTGGGAAGAGCCCGTAAGTAAGCATTTCACTGTTTGTCTACACAAATAACATCAGCAAAGACTTGGGAGTTTTTCAGGTGTTTCTAATAGGTACTAACTCAGGGGGTGAATACTTATCTAATCAAGGTATATTAGTGTTTTATTTTTCATTAATCTTCCTTCTACCAGAGTATTTTGTGTAGATCATTGACAGCATGTGAGGACTGAAAATAGTTAGTGCGAAAAGGGTCATTGTAGATAACCGAGTAGCTACCCAGACTAACTATTTATATTTTAGTCATTTAGCAGACTCTCTTGTCCAGAGCAACTTAGAGTAGCGAGGGCATACATTTTCATACTGGTTCCCTGTGGGAATCGAACCCACAACCCTGGTGTTGCAAGCGCCATGCTCTACCAACTGAGCCATACAGGACTACGATGATCAAAGTGAGCCGCTGTTGTTGGGAAGTCAAAACTGTCCAACTTCTTGGAGCAGCTTGCAATGGTCATCAGTCTCATTACATTGTCCTCAAGAAAGAGCAATCTTGAGGCAGTCTTTATGCTGTTTTGGAGAAAGAATCCTCTCTCGGCGGGCACACTGTAAACGGGGATAATCAACACAATCCTCACCAATTTTGCCCAGTAGGGGCACACTTAGCTGACGTCCCTTATGATGACCTCAAGTCCTTTGCGTGAGTAAAAATGGAAACACACACACCCAAAACTAATTTTCAAGCAGCGTGGGGATTTATAAGCATATTAAGTATATTTGCCTTTGAAGTTGGAGCACATCAACTGGTATTTTCATCAATTAATAAAAATGATTATTTTGCAATGGTTTTTATTTTTCTCCCAGACAATTTGGCCGGCAACAATTATATTATATATTTTTTACTATTATTATTTATTTATTTTTAAATCGGCCATAAGTCGTCATATACCGGCTATCGGAAACCCTGATCTGTTCAGGTGGTATGCGAATTAAGGTGGGTCCAAGGTGTCTAGGATGATGGTGTTGATGTGAGCGATGACTAGCCTTTCAAAGCATTTCATTGCTACAGATGTGAGTGCTACGGGGCGACAATCATTTAGACAGGTTACCTTGGTGTTCTTGGGCACAGAGACTATGGTGGTATGCTTGAAACATGTAAGTATTACAGACTGGGTCAATGAGAGGTTGAAAATGTCAGTGAAGACATCAGTGAACGGCTGATGAAGACATCAGTGAACGGCTACGGAGAGGGAGATCACACAGTCGTCCGGAACAGCTGGCGTTCTCATGCATGGTTCAGTGTTGCGTGCCTCGAAGCGAGCATAGAAGGCATTTAGCTCTTCTGGTAGGTTCGAGTCACTGGGAAGTTCGCGGCTGGGTTTCCCTTTGTAATCCGTGATAGTTTGTCCTGCCACATCCAACAAGTGTCAGAGCCGGCGGAGTAGGATTCAATTTTAGTCCTGTATTGACGCTTTGCCTGTTTGATGAATCGACGAAAGTCGTGGCAGTAATTCTTAGAAGTGTCGGATTAGTGGCCCTCTCCTTGAAAGCGGCAGCTCTAGTCTTTAGCTCAGTGTGGATGTAGTGTTGAATGGTATACCAAAATATCAGAACTTTTTCGATACTAGAACATCAACAACCGTTTGTTATTACCATTGTTTTTACTTTCAGTACTTTTGTTAAATATGTCTCATGAATCAAATCTGCATCAGCACAGCCAATGCCGCCCATATAGCACATACCTGCTCCACTTAGCCTGCATTGGGAGTCTGGGCTGCTTCATGTTAGCTCCACACTCATGCTGCACAGAAGTTAATACACTTGAATGTTGTGACACGGCATGTAGAATTGTTGAAACTGTTAATTACTGTTTTCAAAACAATGTCCATGCAGGCTAGAACACTTTACAATGCAAGAAGATACAGGTAGCTTCCAGCTTTGCAGGCTAACTTTGCTTGCCTTCTTTCTGCTAAAGACAACATCAATTCACTACCCCAGTACTAATGTTTGTGATAATATGTAAACCATAATGCTAAATATGCTTATTTTAAAGCTGATTGCCACCAAAACTTTATTAATTCACTTAATTATCAGCCATTCTCTCATGTCTCTACCAAAGATGATCCATTCTATTGCCTCAGCGAACTGACTCGCCTCGTGAATGACGTCATTACTGGTTAAAAGATAAAAGAAGCTATCTGTATTCCCTTGAAATCGGTGAAAACAAGATCAATAACTCAATGCATGCACACACTCCTATTGAATATGCATTCCCCTGTATTGTGAACAGGCCTAGGCTGCATCATGATTTAGCCAGTTTATCAATATTTATTTATTTAACTAGGCAAGTCAGTTAAGAACAAATTCTTATTTACAATGACGGCCTACGAAAAGGCCTCCTGCGGGGATGGGGGCCTGCGATAAAAAATAAATACAATATAAATATAGGACAAAACACACATCATGACAAGGAGAGAGAGATTCAATAGAGATTTAACATTCAAATGAATTATTAACATGGTCACTCACTTATGTAGTTAGACTGTCAAAAACAAAGTCAAATTGCTTGTATGATTGTATAATTCATTCATTAATGCATACATGGCTGTCTTTGGAAAAATGTTGATGTAGAAACTTCTAATGTAATGATATTGAACTCAAAACATGCCCATATTGAACAGAGCAATAGCTGAGTTTCTGTTTGGATCAAGTGCAATTCTATGACTTTGGCTAATAGGCTTTCTTTTTTTGCCGTGGTATCATTTTGGTATTGAGTATTGTAATGGTATCCAGTAAACCTGGTATCGATGTTAAAATTCTGGTATCAGTACAACACTATGTAGATGTTGCCTGTAATCCATGGCTTCTGGTTGGGATATGTACGTAAGGTGGCTTTGTTGATGCACTTATTAATGAAGCCAGTGACTGATTTGTTGAATTCCTCAATGTTATCGGATGAATCCCGGAACATATTCCAGTCTGTGTTAGCGAAACAGTCCTGTAGCTTAGCATTCGCTTCATCGGACCACTTCCGTATTGTGCGCATCACTGGTACTTCCTGTTTGAGTTTTTGCTTGTAAGCAGGAATCGGGAGCATAGAGTTATTGTCAGATTTTCCAAATGCAGGTTGAGGGAGAGCTTTGTATGCGTTTCTGTGTGTGGACTAAAGATGATCTAGAATTTTGTTGCCTCTAGTGGCACAGGTGACGTGGTAGTAAAAATGCGGTAAAACAGACTTCACCACATTGAAATCACCGGCCACGAGAAGTGCCACATCTGGGTGTGAATTTTCTTGTTTACTTATGGCCCTATACAGCTCGTTGAGTGCAGTCTTAGCGCAACCATCTGTCTTTCTTTGGTGGTAAATAGACAGCTCCAAAAAATGAAATGCTGACAAAAATGTAAACGCAACATGTAAAGTGTTGGTTTCATGAGCTGAAATGAAAGATACCATAAATATTCCATAAGCACAAAAAACGTATTTCTCTAAAATGTTGAGCAGAAATTTGTTTACATCCCTGTTAGTGAGCATTTCTCCTTTGCCAAGATAATCCATCCACCTGGCAGGTGTAGCATATATAGAAGCTGATTAAACAGAATTATCATATCATCATCATCAAGTCAATGCACAGATGTATCATATTTTGAGGGAGCATACAATTGGCATCAGAGCTGTTGCCAGATCATTTAAATGTTAATTTCTCTACCATAAGCCTCCCCAACGTAATTTTTGAGAATTTTGCAGTGCATCCAACTGACCTCACAACCACATGTAACCATGCCAGCCCAGGACCTCCACATGCTGCTTCTTCACCTGCAGGATTGTTTGATACCAGCCACCCAGACAGCAGATGAAATTGTGGGTTTGCACAACCAAATAATTTCTGCACAAACTGTCAGAAACCATCTCAGGGAAGTTCATCTATGTGCTCGTCGTCCTTACCAGGGTCTTGTCCTGACTGCAGTTCAGCGTTGTAACCGAATTCATCTTCGATGGCCACTGGCACACTGGAGAAGTGTGCAGTTCATGGTTGAATCCTGGTTTCAATTGTACTGGGCAGACGGCAGACATGGCATCATGTTGGCGAGCGGTTTGCTGATGTCAATATCGTGAACAGAGTGCCCCATGGTGGCCGTGGGGTCATGGTGTGGGCAGGCATAAGCTACGGAAAACGAACACAATTGAATGCACAGAGACACCGTGACGAAATCCTGAGGCCCATTGTCGTCCCATTCATCCGCCACAATCACATCATGTTTCAGCATGATAATGCACGGCCCCATGTCGCAAGGATCTGTACACAATTCCTGGAAAATGTCCCAGCTCTTCCATGACCTGAAAAAGACTACATTTTCTTCATGTTTCTTTAGACCAGACATGTCACCCATTGAGCATGTTTGGGATGCTCTGGATTGACGTGTATGACAGTGTGTTCCAGATACCGCCAATATCCAGCAACTTCGAACAGCCATTGAAGAGGAGTGGGGCAACATTCCACAGGCCAATCAACAGCCTGATCAACTCTTTGTGAAGGAGATGTGGTCGCACTGCATGAGGTAAATGGTGTTCACACCAAATACGGACTGGTTTTCTGATCCACACCCTTACCTTTTTAAAGTATCTGTGACCAACAGAGGCATATCTGTATTCCCAGTCATGTGAAATCCATAGATTAGGGCTTAATTTATTTATTTCAGTTGACTAAGGAGAGTGCTCAGTAAAATCGTAGAAATAGTTGCATGTTGTGTTTATATTTTTGTTCAGTGTTGATATAAACTCTCTCGGTAAATAGTATGGTCTGCAGCTTATCAGGAAGTATTCCTAACTCAGCCAAGCAAAAACTCCACACTTTCTTATATTAGAGATTGCACACCAGCTGTTGTTAACAAAGAGACACACCCTCCCCCTTCATCTTACTCGAGACTGCCAACCGGTCTTGACGATGCATGGAAAAGCCATCCAGATGTACAGTACCAGTCAAAAGTTTGGACACACCTACTCATTCCAGGGTTTTTCTTTATTTTTACTATTTTCTACATTGTAGAATAATAGTGAAGACATCAAAACTATTACCTCTATGGGATCGGTGTCCCCCCCAGGACGGTTGAGCTAACGTGCGCTAATGTAATTAGCATGACGTAAACAACAAAAACATTTCTCAGGACATAGACATGTCTTATATGCGCAGAAAGCTAAAATTCTTGTTAATCTAACTGCATTTACAGTAGCTCGTTATGTACTTGAAAAATGTATCAATTGACCAATTCGTCACATTTGGGCAGACTTGATACAACATTTTGAACAGTAATACGGTTCATTGGATCACATCCTGCTTTAGTTTTTGCTTGTAAGCAGGAATCAGGAGGAGAATTATGGTCAGATTTGCCAAATGGAGGATGGGTGAGAGCTTTGTATGCATCTCTGTGTGTGTAGTAAATGTGGTCTAGAGTTTTTTTTCCCCTCTGGTTGCACATGTGACATGCTGGTAGAATTTAGGTCAAACTGATTTAAGTTTGCCTAAATTAAAGTCCCCGGCCACTAGGAGCGCAGCTTCTGGATGAGCATTTTCTAGTTTAATTAAGGCCTTATTCAGTTGGTTGAGTGTAGTCTTAGTGCCAGCATCGGTTTGTGCTGGTAAATGGACGGCCATGAATAATATAGATGACAACTTTCTTGGTAGATAGAGTATCTTATGATAAGCTGTAGACACACTACCTCGGCAAGCAATACCTCAAGACTTCTTTAATATTAGACATCGCACTCCAGCTGTTATTGACAAATAGACACACACACCCTCTGTTTTGTCGGTAAATGGAAAATCATGCCTGCTTTATATTATCCGTGTCGTCGACTCGGTGAAACATAAGATATTACAGTTAATGTCCCGTTGTTTTTTTTATGTCCCATTGGCAATCATTTTCCAATGATTACACGTTGGCCAACAGAATGGATGGCAGTGGGGATTTGCTCGCCTACAAATTCTCAGAATACAGCCCGACCTCTGTCCCCTTTTTCTCCATCTTTTCTTGAAGCAAATGATGGGGATTTGGGACTGTTCCCAAGAAAGAAGTAAATAATTTGCGTCGGACTCGTTAAAGGAAAAAGCTTCTTCCAGTTCGAGGTGAGTAATCACTGTTCTGAGGTCCATAAGTTATTTTCAGTCACAAGAGACGGTAGGAAAAACTTTACGTACAAAATAAGTTTAGAAATAAGTTACAAACAACGCAAAAAAACTAACAAAATAGCACAGTTGGTTAGGAACATATAAAATGTCAGCCATCCTCTCCGGCGCCATTCTCTGTTTGTATATATTTTTGTGACATTTATTATTTCAGCTGGAAAGTTTTGAATAGAAAACTCTACGGTCGAAAGCCTTTTCAGCATCAACAGCCATTAATGATAAGTCTACATCTTGTTTAACAGCATATTGTACTATACTAAAACATGGTCTTGTATTTGTTTGTAAGTGTCTATTTTTAATAAGTGTCTATAAAAATAATATGTATCAAGTCTGGTAATATTTTTGCCATTCTGTTGATTATGAGTTTTGTTATTATTTTATTGGTCGCAATTTATTAAATGTATGGGTCTGCAATCTACAGGGGACTCCAGATTTTCCTGGTTTTAATATACCTGAAATAAACTGTTTGATACATGCCACATAGACAAAAATGTTTTGTGTTTTTTTGGCGGAGCTGTGCACTCTACCGGAGTGGACACAGCTCACTGCTGATTGCACATGGGCAATTCCAAGGGAACAGAGCGATGCTGAGACTCAGATTTTTCACTTTAAAATGTACAGCTGAAGTCAGAAGTTTGCATACACCATATCCAAACACATTAAAAGTCAGTTTAACAATTCCTGACATTTAATCCTAGTAACAATTCCCTGTCTTAGGTCAGTTAGGATCACCACTTTATTTTAAGATTGTGACATGTCAGAATAATAGTAGTGAGAATGATTTATTTCAGCTTTTATTTCTTTCATCACATTCCCAGTGGGCCAGAAGTTCACATACACTCAATTAGTATTTGGTAGCATTGCCTTTAAATTGTTTAACTTGGGTCAAACGTTTTGGGTAGCCTTCCACAAGCTTCCCACAATAAGTTGGGTGAATTTTGGCCCATTCCTCCTGACAGACCTGGTGTAACTGAGTCAGGTTTGTAGGCCTCTTGCTCGCACACGCTTTTTCAGTTCTGCCCACAAATCTTCTACGTGATTGAGGTCAGAGCTTTGTGATGGCCACTCCAATACCTTGACCTTGTTGTCCTTAAGCCATTTTGCCACATCTTTGGAAGTATGCTTGGGGTCATTGTCCATTTGGAAGACCCATTTGCGACCAAGCTTTAATTTCCTGACTGATGTCAGAGGACATTTCTCCAAAAAAGTACGATCTTTGTCCCAATGTGCAGTTGCAAACCGTAGTCTGGCTTTTTTATGGCGGTTTTGGAGCAGTGGCTTCTTCATTGCTAAGTGGTATTTCAGGTTATGTCGATATAGGACTCATTTTACTGTGGATATACATACTTTTGTACCTGTTTCCTCCAGCATCTTCACAAGCTCCTTTGCTGTTGTTCTGGGATTGATTTGCACATTTTGCACCAAAGTATGTTCATTTCTAGGAGACAGAATGCGTTTCCTTCCTGAGCGGTATGATGGCTGCATGGTCCCATGGTGTTTATACTTAGGTACTATTGTTTGTACAGATGAACGTGCTACCTACAGACTTTTGGAAATTGCTCCCAAGGATGAACCAGCCTTGTGGAGGTCTACAATTTTTTTCTGAGGTCTTGGCTGATTTCATTAGATGTTCCCATGATGTCAAGCAAAGAGGCACCGAGTTTGAAGGTAGGCCTTGAAATACATCATCAGGTACACCTCCAATTGACTCAAATGATGTCAATTAGCCTATCAGAAGCTTCTAAAGCCATCACATAATTTTCTGGAATTTTCCAAGCTGTTTAACGTCAGTGTATGTAAACTTCTGACCTACTGGAATTGTGATACAGTAAATAAGTGAAATAATCTGTCTGTAAACAATTGTTGGAAAGACTTCTTGTGTCATGCACAAAGTTGATGTCCTAACCGACTTGCTAAAACTATAGTTTGTTAACAAGACATTTGTGGAGTGGTTGAAAAACAAGTTTTAATGACTCCAACCTAAGTGTATGTAAACTTCCGACTTCAACTGTATGCCAAACAAAAAACAATGATTGCAAAGTTAAACAAACCATACAACTATTTGTGCAAGGATTAGTTTGAACAATTTCCACTGACAATTTTACAACACTACATTAACAATTTTACAAAAATAAAATTGCTTGAAGAATAGTGCAGATGCAAAGTTTGGAAACAGAATTACAACACAAATGTCATTCTGTTACCAAACTTAGCATCTGCACTGCTCTTCAAGCAATTTTATTTTTGTAAAATTGTCAGTGGAAATTTTTACAACTAGTCCTGGTACCGAGGGACCTTCAGTCTTGTGAGGCCTGTGAAAGTCCTAGAGCAAAACAACCAACATGTACATGTTCGTGAGAGCCTCATCTTTTCATAGAAGGGTAATAATAGTTTGTAGCGTTCGGACGCTCCAGACGATTATGTAAGAAGACTGATTATCATGATGTTTCGGTCCGACAAACAAACCGAGACATCTAGCTCTCTAGCTCTGTCACCATTCACCGCAGATGCGGAAGTGAGACACATTCAATGCAAAAAAAAACATATCTCTAGCTTAACTGACAGATTTGTATGGGGATATGGGCATAAGAAGTGGCTATGTTGATCGTAAAAGTGATCATTTGAAACAGGTCCCATATGCTAGATTTAGAGTTATTTGGCAACTTGTGAATAGGGATGCACGATGTAATCGGTATCGGCCCGATGTCTAGTTTAACGACGATGTGCAAAACCGATGTCAAAGCTGACATGCATACCTATATGACATAATGACCCCACATAAAATGTTGTGCTACACAGCATTCCTAACCTAGCCCACAATGTCTGCTGTGTGGATCGAGCAGTCAACAAGTCCAGCAGTCATTTGAAAGAGTAAGAACATTTCGGCGAGACAAAGGCGAAATCCATTAACGCCAAGAAAATGGAATTCATTGCCCTTGACAATCAATCGTTCTCTGTCGTGGGTGATGTTGGCTTTCATGACTGGTCGAGCACCGGTTACCGACTGGTCGAGCACATGTTACCAAATGCACTATTTTTCAGATGTTGCCCTACCAGAGTTACACAGTAATAGTGTCACTGCTAATAGCTTCACAACATACTATGGAACGCCGTTTTGGTCTTTGCGTGTGAAAAAAGTTACATGTTGAATAACACTATTTGACAAGAACACTATTTGACTCGTTAAATAAGCTTTTAATTTGACACGTCAAATAACACAGTTCTGAATTTGCATGTGCAAGCCAAGTGCCATCACTACTATCAGTAGCACTGTCAAAGCTGTACAAAAATGTCTGCAAACAAGCAAACCCTGGCCACGAACGATGTGTTTACAATACCGCATTGGTAATAAAGCACTATTTGTTTGACTACAACTTCTGGGGTAGCTAGCTAGCTTTAGCTTGGTTCCTAGCTAGCACCAATACAACCAGCCTGAAAACAATGACCAGTAGAAAATGCAGTAATTGTCATTCTTTGCAATGATTTAGGATTCCTTGTGAGTAAGTATTAGCTAGGTAGCCACTTCTTGTTCGCCTATTGAAATTTTAGCCAGCTACTTAACTTCTTTGGGCTGGGGGGCAGTATTGAGTAGCTTGGATGAATAAGGTGCCCAGAGTAAACTGCCTGCTACTCAGGCCCAGAAGCTAAGATACACATAATATTAGTAGATTTGGATAGAAAACACACTGACGTTTCTAAAACTGTTTGAATGATGTCTGAGTATAACAGAACTCATATGGCAGGCGAAAACCTGAGAAAAATCCAACCAGGAAGTGAGAAATCTGAGGTTTGTAGTTTTTCCAAGTGATTGCCTATCCAATATACAGTGTCTATGGGGTCATATTGCACTTCCTAACGCTTCCACTAGATGTTAACAGTCTTTAGAACATTGTTTCGGGCTTCTACTATGAAGGTGGAGCGAATAAGAGCTGTTTGACTCAGGGGTCTGGCAGAAAGCCATTAGTTTAGTCACGGGGCGAGGCCGTGAAAGCGAGCTCCGTTCCCTTTCATTTCTAAAGACAAAGGAATTGTCCGGTTGGAATATTATTATAGATTTATGATAAAAACATCCCAAAGATTGATTCTATGCATCACTTGACATGTTTCTACAAACTGTAATATAACTTTGACTTTTCGTCTGGACCTAGTGCTGGCGCCTTGTGAATTTGGATTTGTGAACTAAACGCGCAAACAAAAAGGAGGTATTTATCGAACAAAACAAATATTTATTGTGGAACTGGGATTCCTGGGAGTGAATTCCGATGAAGATCATCAAAGGTAAGTATTTATAATGCTATTTCTGACTTCTGTTGACTCCACAACATGGCGGGTATCTGTATGGCTTGTTTTGGTGGCTTAGCGCTGTACTCAGATTATTCCATGGTGTGCTTTCGCTGTATAGCTTTTTTGAAATCTGACACAGCGGTTAAATTAACCTCTCTGCGCACCAATCCCGTTAGCGGGATTAAATTCGACAACATACGGTGATCGCTACATAAATAGTCATATTAAACATTCATGAAAATACAAGTGTCTCACATGGGTCATAAGCCTAGAATCTTGCTAATCCAACTGCGTTGTCAGATTTGAAAAAGGATTTACTGCGAAAGAATACGATGCGATTATCTGAGAACAAAGCACTATAAAAAAACGATTTCAACCAGCACAGGCGTAACATCACAAATTGCAATAAAATTAATTGTTTACCTTTGACGAGCATCCTCTGTTTGCAATCCCAATGCTCATTGTTACACAATTAATGTTTTTTTGTTTGATAAAATTCATTTTTATAGCCTAACACGAAACATTTTGTGAACTGCTTGTGTCGTGAATTCCGTCTCATTCCATTTTCGAAGACACATTCGATGTACATACACACACTAATCGTGACTTTTCCAGTCATGTTTGGTTTCATTGCAATCAACTGGTTTGTTTGTAACACAAACAAACCTGATGGGTCATTTCGTGGGACGTATTGACTGAAAGAAACCGATTTGAAGACAAGTAATGACATCATTGTGCACCAATGATATGACCGCTGTTTCGTTGATTGACTATATTTTAACCCAATGACCACTGATAGTCTTGAAATCTAGCTGGTAGATAGCCAATGAGCTGAGGTAAACGACAATATGTAATGTTTATGAGTTGGAAGACCAACCCATGTAGTAAACTCCGGCGTAAAGAGGGGTCATTCGCCATTGAAGATTCATACCGGAAGGAGCCACGCATGTTACACACAGCATTGTTTTGGTAAAGCGCATCTTCAGCTGTTTATATATCAATCAGTATGGTGAATAAGTCAGGGAAAGCTAAATCTAAGTCTAGATATACAGATGTACACACAATTTTAGAAGAAATTGATCGGGAAAGTGAGACAGATTGTTGGAGGACGATTCATTTAGCGATTCCTATGTTTGTATGTATGTTTATGACATATAGCCTATGTTTGTGTGTGTGTGTGTGTGTGTGTGTGTGTGTGTGTGTGTGTGTGTGTGTGTGTATATATATATATATATATATATATATATATATATATATATATATATATATATATATATATATATATATATATATATATATATACACAGTGCCTTGCGAAAGTATTTGGCCCCCTTGAACTTTGCGACCTTTTGCCACATTTCAGGCTTCAAACATAAAGATATAAAACTGTATTTTTTTGTGAAGAATCAACAACAAGTGGGACACAATCATGAAGTGGAACGACATTTATTGGATATTTCAAACTTTTTTAACAAATCAAAAACTGAAAAATTGGGCGTGCAAAATTATTCAGCCCCTTTACTTTCAGTGCAGCAAACTCTCTCCAGAAGTTCAGTGAGGATCTCTGAATGATCCAATGTTGACCTAAATGACTAATGATGATAAATACAATCCACCTGTGTGTAATCAAGTCTCCGTATAAATGCACCTGCACTGTGATAGTCTCAGAGGTCCGTTAAAAGCGCAGAGAGCATCATGAAGAACAAGGAACACACCAGGCAGGTCCGAGATACTGTTGTGAAGAAGTTTAAAGCCGGATTTGGATACAAAAAGATTTCCCAAGCTTTAAACATCCCAAGGAGCACTGTGCAAGCGATAATATTGAAATGGAAGGAGTATCAGACCACTGCAAATCTACCAAGACCTGGCCGTCCCTCTAAACTTTCAGCTCATACAAGGAGAAGACTGATCAGAGATGCAGCCAAGAGGCCCATGATCACTCTGGATGAACTGCAGAGATCTACAGCTGAGGTGGGAGACTCTGTCCATAGGACAACAATCAGTCGTATATTGCACAAATCTGGCCTTTATGGAAGAGTGGCAAGAAGAAAGCCATTTCTTAAAGATATCCATAAAAAGTGTCGTTTAAAGTTTGCCACAAGCCACCTGGGAGACACACCAAACATGTGGAAGAAGGTGCTCTGGTCAGATGAAACCAAAATTGAACTTTTTGGCAACAATGCAAAACGTTATGTTTGGCGTAAAAGCAACACAGCTCATCACACTGAACACACCATCCCCACTGTCAAACATGGTGGTGGCAGCATCATGGTTTGGGCCTGCTTTTCTTCAGCAGGGACAGGGAAGATGGTTAAAATTGATGGGAAGGTGGATGGAGCCAAATACAGGACCATTCTGGAAGAAAACCTGATGGAGTCTGCAAAAGACCTGAGACTTGGACGGAGATTTGTCTTCCAACAAGACAATGATCCAAAACATAAAGCAAAATCTACAATGGAATGGTTCAAAAATAAACATATCCAGGTGTTAGAATGGCCAAGTCAAAGTCCAGACCTGAATCCAATCGAGAATCTGTGGAAAGAACTGAAAACTGCTGTTCACAAATGCTCTCCATCCAACCTCACTGAGCTCGAGCTGTTTTGCAAGGAGGAATGGGAAAAAATGTCAGTCTCTCGATGTGCAAAACTGATAGAGACATACCCCAAGCGACTTACAGCTGTAATCGCAGCAAAAGGTGGCACTACAAAGTATTAACTTAAGGGGGCTGAATAATTTTGCACGCCCAATTTTTCAGTTTTTGATTTGTTAAAAAAGTTTGAAATATCCAATAAATGTCGTTCCACTTCATGATTGTGTCCCACTTGTTGTTGATTCTTCACAAAAAAATACAGTTTTATATCTTTATGTTTGAAGCCTGAAATGTGGCAAAAGGTCGCAAAGTTCAAGGGGGCCGAATACTTTTGCAAGGCACTGTGTATATATATATATATATATATATATATATATATATTGTGGATTAGAGGGAGCATGGCCGAGATGCGTGTGTCTCAACCCCCACATGAAATAGCCTATTTGAGGCTGTTGAGGGGAGGGCAGGCCCACAACAATGGTCAATGGTCAAAGTGAAATGGAGACAGTAGATACAGCTGGTCTGTTGTAATATAATACAGACAGTAGATCTAGCTGGTCTGTCATAATATAAATGAGACAGTAGATCTAGCAGGTCTATAATAATATATTCAACCTTATGTTCCCTGTACTCTCTCATATATATATATATATATATATTTTATACCTGTTGATACAGGGCTTATATGTGAAACTATTCTAACTGAATATTGTCTTTCACAGTGACACTGACTCCGAATGGGAGCCCCCAGTGCCAAGGTGTCCATCCCCCACTGAAGCTGGTTCATCCAGCTCCTGCCACAAGTGGTGTTCATCTGCCCAAATGTATTTCTGCAGGCATGGATGTGCCTCAGGGCCAAAAGGGCACAGCATGGAGGCGTCGCTGTGTTCTTTGCAAAATGAAGTCCCTCATCACCTGCACCACATGCTTGGTGACCCTTACAGCAGAAAGAGACTGCTATGGCACCTGGCATCAGCAGCACAATATTGTGTAGAGGACTGAGGGTCTTCCAAATTTTGAAAGTGTTATTTTGTAAATGTACCTATTTTTGATCATGTTTTTTCTCCAAAACATTTTTTGGGGGGAGTGTGTGTTAGAATACTATTTAGGTATTTTGTATATAGTTATTCCATTCAAAATGAATAACTTCACCAATTTGGCCACTTGGGTACATTTGGGCTACTTGTGTGGGACACCTGTGTGACTTCATGATAAATGTCATATAGCACACTAATTTTGGAAGTTATCATTCTGAAACTTTGCACAAGTACTGTTGCCCTCTTATGTTTTTCACTGAAATTGTCCCCATCATCCCATCTGAATTTTTGTTTTGTCTTGTTCATTTTAAAGATGATACAACAATAAAAATGAAAAAACATATGGTTTTTTCATTGTATTATCTAAATCAGATCTATTGTGTTATATTCTCCTACATTCAATTCACATTTACACAAACTTCAGAGTGTTTTCTTCCAAATGAAACCAATAATATGCATATCCTTGGTCCTGGGCCTGAGCTACAGGCAGTTAGATTTGGGTATATCTTTAATTCTATGCATAACACTTTTATTTTCAACGACATTTATGATGAGTATTTTCTGTTAGTTGATGTGGCGCTCTACAAAATCACCGGAAGTTTTGGAAGCAAAACATTACTGAACATAACGCACCAATGTAAACTGAGATTTTTGGATATAAATATGACCTTTATCGAACAAAACATACATGTATTGTGTAACATGAAGTACTATGAGTTCAATCTGATGAAGATCAAAGGTTAGTGATTCATTTTCTCTCTATTTCTGGTTATTGTGACTCCTCTCTTTGGCTGGAAAAATGGCAGTTTTTTTATGACTAGGCGCTGACCTAACATAATCTCATGGTATGCTTTCGTCGTAAAGCCTTTTTGAAATAGGACACCGTGGTGGGATTAACAACAAGTGTATCTTTAAAATGGTGTATAATACTTGTATGTTTGAGGAATTTTAATTATGAGATTGTTGTTTGAATTTGGTGCCCTGCACTTTCACTGGCTGTTGTCAAATCGATCCCGTTAGCGGGATTTCAGCCGTAAGATTAACCCTGTTGCCCAAAGATAACATTATAAGCAGCCAGCTAGCTTCATCTGGCTAGTGAGGCTCGACCGTCCTGGGTTATGTGTTGTGAAGCTAGCCACAATAAGGATTAGGCACAATAGTGGAATTTACGGTTTGCCTGTATCACTTTCAAAGTAACTCTTTGAAAGTGATACAGAAGGTTACAATTGGTGGAATCATGCCATATTTAGACTAGATAATGTTAAACAAGGTTGGAATGTGAAGCAATAAAATGGGGTATCAGTCTACTCGGTGACACCCACAGAATATTAGCGTTGTAGCTCTTATTGCGGGAATGACTGTGTGAAAACACTTCCCTAGTCAGGCTATTGTGTGTATTGACATTCATATTTCACTGTACAGCTTTACCTAAGGATTGGGGATCAATGAAATGGGGTATCAGTCTACTCAATACCCAATATATTTTTTCCCCAACGTCCTGCTCAGAGTTATCAGACTCCAAATCATCCACGCAGTATTGTTTTTCCTCTGGAATAGTGATCAATATACATAGGTTGACAATACATGTGGCTCAATTCACAGTTGTTTCAGAGTCTCGCAATAAGAGCTGTGACGCTAATGTTTTCTGGGTGTCACTGAGTAGACTGATACCCCATGTCATTGATCCACATTCCATAGGTAAGGCTGTACAGTGAAATAAGTATGCCCCCAATGCAATTCTAAAGCAAAAAGAAACATCCTCTCACTGTCAACTGTGTTTATTTTCAGCAAACTTAACGTGTAAATATTTGTACGAACATAAGATTCAACAACTGAGACATGAACTGAACAAGTTCCAAAGACATGTGACTAACAGAAAAGGAATCATGTGTCCCTGAACAAAGGGGGGATCAAAATCAAAAGTAACAGTCAGTATCTGGTGTGGCCACCAGCTGCATTAAGTACGGCAGTACATCTCCTCCTCATGGACTGCACCAGATTTGCCAGTTCTTGCTGTGAGATGTTACCCCACTCTTCCACCAAGGCACCTGCAAGTTCCTGGACATTTCTGGGTGGAATGGCCCTAGCTCTCACCCTCCGATCTAACTGGTCCCAGCACTGCTCATTGGGATTGAGATCCGGGCTCTTCGCTGGCCATGGCAGAATACTGACATTCCTGTCTTGCAGGAAATCACTCACAGAACGAGCAGTATGGCTGGTGGCATTGTCATTCTGGAGGGTCATGTCAGGATGAGCCTGCAGGAAGGGTACCACATGAGGGAGGGATGTCTTCCCTGTAACACACAGCATTGAGATTGCCTGCAATGACAACAAGCTTAGTCAGATAATGCTGTGACACACCGCCCCAAACCATGACAGACCCTCCACCTCCAAATCCCGCTCCAGAGTACAGGCCTCGGTGTAATGCTCATTCCATCGACGATAAACGCAACTCCAACCATCAATTGTTGTTGCCATCCTGTTCCTGTCCCGCAGGTGTGATGTTCGGATGTCCCGATCCTGTGCAGGTGTTGTTACACGTGGTCTGCCACTGCGAGGACGATCAGCTGTCTGTCCTGTCTCCCTGTAGCCCTGTCTTAGGTGTCTCACAGTACAGACATTGCAATATATTGCCCTGGCCACATCTGCAGTCCTAATACCTCCTTGCAGCATGCCTAAGGCATGTTCACGCAGATGAGCAGGGACCCTGGGCATCTTTCTTTCTGTGTTTTTCAGTCAGTAGAAAGGCCTCTTTAGTGTCCCAAGTTTTCATAACTGTGACCTAATTGCATACCGTCTGCAAGCTGTTAGTGTCTTAACGACCGTTCCACAGGTGCATGTTCCTTCATTGTTCCACAGGTGCATGTTCATTAAAAGCATGGGAAACCGTGTTTAAACCCTTTACAATGAAGATCTGTGAAGTTATTTTGATTTTTACGAATTATCTTTGAAAGACAGGGTCCTGAAAAAGGGCCATTTCTTTTTTTGCTGAGTTTATAGTACACCCAGTGTGATTAAAAGATTGTCAAATGAACAAATTATTGTCTTTTGTTGATTTTAAATAACATTCCAACCTCGTTTAGCATGATGTATTCAATTATGACATAATTCTACTATTTGTATTAATTTGCATCACTGTCATTGACATACTTTTATTTCAAAGGCTAACCACTTAAGTCCACTATTATGGCTAATCCTTATTGTGGCTAGCTTCACATAGATGGGTCCGACCACCATTAATCAAATAAGAACTGTCTTATAAATTAGGGTTATTTTTGATTATGACACCTATCTATAAAGTTAGCTAGCTAACTATAGCTACTGAAACAGATTGTTGTTTTGCTATGTTTTTGGGGGAAGAACATTGTTTGCATCCATGAGCAAGCTAGCTTTCTTTTAAGACCAACACTGTAGGTGCGCGAGACAACTTTACCAGCATCATAGCATACGTATCAATGAATCGTTGTGACATATGAAATATGAGTGAGTGTAATCAATGTGTAATAACTACGTAAAACATTTATGAACGCATTCAATTATTATGTGACATGCAGTCATATTAAGGTCCTGATTGGTCACAAGCTTATTGACATATCAAATAGTGTTATTTGAAGTGTATCCTTTTTGACACACAAAGACACAAACAGCATTTCATTGAAATCCTGGTGGAGAATGAAACGACTGAACAAATGAACAACAAAACAGCACAGCAAGTAAGTGAAATAAATAGGTTTTGATGGTGTTTTACTGGAAATGGGGACATACGTAAATGCCAACAAAATAACTTTTGGGTCAATGTGGAGTGTGTGTGTGTGTGTGTGTGTGTGTAACCTTTAACTAAGCAAGTCTGTTAAGAAGAAATGTTTATTTACAATAACGGCCTTCCCTGGCCAAACCCGGACGACACTGGGCCAATTGTGCGCTGCACTATGGGACTCCCAATCACGGGAGGATGTGATACAGCCTGGATTCGAACCAGGGACTGTAGTGACCCCTCTTGCACTGAGATGCAGTGCCTGTGTGTTAACCATTGAACTGTACTAGAATGCTTAAAATGTAATATTGGTTATCGGTATCGGTTTTCTTGGCAAGGCAAATATTGGATATCGGTATTTGCCAAAAATGTAATATCAATGCATCACTAGTTGTGGATGATACAAACCTTAGAATGTCTTAGAAATCAAAACATATGTGGTTGAGAGAATGCCAAGAGTGTGCAAAACTGTCATCAAGGCTAAGGGTGGAGATTTCAAAGAATTTCTAAATATATTTTGATTTGTTTAACACTTTTTTGGTTACTGCATGATTCCAAATGTGTTATTTCAAGATTTGTATGTATTCACTATTATTCTACAATGTAGAAAATAGTGAAAATAAAGAAAAAGCCTGGAATGAGTAGGTGTTTCCAAACTGTTGACTGGTACTGTACACTGATGTCCAAAATGATTGGCACTTAATAAAGATCAGCAAAAAATACTAAAACAAATACTACAAATGTTGAGCTATATTGTATGCACAATAAATACAATTGCTCAGAAAGAGATTGTTTAATTAATTAATTAGTGTAAAAAAACTACAAAAGATTAGCACCCTCCTCTTCCTCTTGCGAGGATAATGAGCCTTTTTCTAAAATGTTTTATGAGATTGCAAAAACACATTGGGAAGGATCTAAGACCATTCCTACATACAGAATCTTTCCAGATCCTTGATTTCCTTCGTCTACGCTTATGGACTGCCCTCTCCAATTAAAACCACAGGTTTTTAATGGGGTTCAAGTCCGGAGAACGAGATGGCCATTGCAAAATGTAGATTTTGTGGTAAATTAACCATTTATTTGGGTATTTTTATGTGTGCTCTGTGTTATTGTCTCACTGGAAGATCCATATGCGGTCAAGTTTCAACCTCCTGGCAAAGGCAACCAGGTTTTTGGCTAAAATGTCCTGGTACTTGGTAAAGTTCATGATGCCGTTGACCTTAACAAGGGCCTCAAGACCAGTGGTAGCAAAATAGCCCCATAACATCAAAGATTCACCACCATATTTTACAGTAAATATGAGGTACATTTCTGCATATGCTTCAGTTTTTCGACACCAAGCCCACCACTCGTATGTGTGGCAAAAGAGCTCTATTTTCATGTCATCTGACCATACCACAGGTTCCAATACAAGTGCCAACGCTGTTTAGCTAAATCCAGGCAGTGCTATTGTCTCAACCAGTAGTTTAAGACACACTGGGCCCTTTGAGAACTTAGAATCAAGTATCTAGCCCCGCAGATAAACAGTAACGCCTAAAAACATACCACGATAGAAGAGGTTGCAACCCATCAACTTACCACCTATAACAAGGAAAAAACTATCGCAACTTGAAATCCTGAGAACGGAAAAGTTAAAAAGGCATCTTTTACCATAAATAAAATATGGGAGTGCAGCATTTCGGCATACTCCCCCTATGAGAGGTCCCAGGAGAGGGAAGGACGCTCTTTATGAACTTAGGCTCAGCACAGTAAAGGCTACAGCACTGCGTCACCAAGGAAATCAACTGCATTCCCACATCCACCAATATTCAGAAATCCTCTTTAAAAATTCATTGATTTACAGCAAAAATAGATTCAAAACGCCCAACTGCGCCAACCTAAAAGTTTGGCTTCTGGATAGCATTAATAATGGAACAGCCCCCAAAACCTAGAGGCATTCGCTTGAAGGAACGGCTTTGGTTTTGTTGCACTTTATAATGGGGAGTCATTTACATGTTTTAGAAGTATTACATCTTTTTGATGGTTGTTTATAATTACATTGTTTTACATGCAAATAGGCTGACAATTGTTCCTCATTAAAAAACAACCAGTACAATGCAATAGTACACTACTGTCAACCCAAGATTTTACACAGAGTTCAGAAGTGGAGCTTCTGTGTTCTTCTCACTAGTTGCATAGGGTGTTGGCAGCACAAAGTTTGCAAATGCCAGTTCAGTTCTCCTTAACCAGTTCTACACTAGACATTTAAAACTAATGAGTCCCACTTATCTGAAGTCTTTCTCTAAATTTGAAATGACAGAACACATTTTTCAAAATAAATCATTAAAAGGTCTTTCTAACACAGCCGTCTCCAACAGGCCGATCGCGAGCTACTGGCCTACAAATATGTATCTCGCCAAACAATTCTGAAAGTACACGCAGTTAATGTTTTCCACCGCAAACTGTCAGAAACAAATCTCATAAACAAAGTATTAGACACTGCAAGCTACTAATCAACGCAACATTAACATTATCCCACCCCGGTTTAGCCACTATTGGCTTAAAAAGCCAAACTTAACACAATATCTGCCAATTAATTTCCAGCAAAATTGCCCATCTGTCTGTCTATGTGGTGCACAAGTTTGTATATCACTCTGTGTGTAGCCAGCTGATGTGATACCAGCCTTGTGGGTTGACAGACATCCTTTCTCCAAAACCCTCTTAATTAAATGTGAACTGCAAAGTAGGCTTACCTGGCAGAAGTATATTATAAGTATATCATTTGTATATATTATTTGTAAACTTTGCCATGAAATGAGCACAGCAGTAGGCCTGCATAACCATTGTTAGACTGGCCCATTCCTCACTTGCTAGATGCACAATTAAAGGCCAGATGCGCAATTAAAGGGGAATTACACTAAAAAGGTCTTCTGATGTAATTAAAGCATTTACTGTACATGGACTCAGAACATCCTACTTCATTGTAATTAATTTATCTATGAACAATTGTCATTTTGAGAGTGAAAAACAAAACAAATCTAAAACCAGGAACATTTTAAACGGAGAAAACATAATAATTTGGGAAAATAAAAAACAGAATTTGAGAAAGAAATGATTTTATAGGACCCCCTAAGAGTTGTTTATTAACCATTATTTTACCAGGTATATTGACAGAAAACATAGTGCACTACTTTCTCTTGTATACTAAGGACCTGGGGAGGAGTTTAAGGGAGAGGAGAAGAGAAGAATGTGCCTATTTGAAAGAGTAGCTCTCATGCTAGAAAAGGTCAGAGACCCCACGGTTGAAAAGCGCTTCATCAATTTGGATTCTGGTGCAACAGTTTGTTAGGGCCCTGACCACAATCACAGCATGGATTTTCAGATCCATCTAGAAGTCCTTGGTCTCAACTGCAGCACCCACAGAACAATAATATCAATGTACACACTGCTAGTAATATAATTTCCTCTTCATCATTTTAATCATTTAGTAGACGCTCTCATGCAGAGCGACTTACAGGAGCAATTAGGGTTAAATGCCAAGAATGTGCAAAGCTGTCATCAAGGCAAAGGGTGGCTGCTTTGAAGAATCTCAAAATATATTTTGATCACTTTTTTGGTTACTACATGATTCCATATGTGTTACTTCATAGTTTTGATAGGTACAGCACTTTAGGCATGGATGGATTGTGAAAAGGTCCATGATAAGAGTACATGTTGGGAATAGCCCAAGCAGAATGGAGACTTGAAAGCACATTGAGCTTGTTCTGGAGTCAATTTACCTACAGGGGTCTGTTACTTCAACTAATGGCAGGTCATTTGAATAATCGTTTTAACAAGGGGGAGCATTTAGTAATGCTTTCAGGGATAAAGGACTGGAATTCCAAATGATCAAATTGGTATGCAAAGGTGAGAACATTCCCTCGTATTAATGTGGTTGGAGAAACGATTGCACAATTTCATAGTCGTGTCGTCTGATACGGAGCTGTAATTTAAAATGTATAATTTGCAGACATCTATTATCCTATGCAAATAATATAGTCAGTATTACAGCATTACAGTTCGACCAAGAGCTGCAGCTTATCAGGATATCTTACTTGTTTCAATGCATGGCACTGTAATCAAAGAACTAAACTCGAACTAAGCATATACACAAGGTAACTGCCAATATAAAGGAAACGCCAACATTAGGTGTCATGATAGGGCGTTGGACCACAACGAGCCACCAAAACAGCTTAATTGTGCCTTGGCGTAGATTCTACTAGTGTATGGAACTCTATTGGAGGGATGCAACACCATTCTTCCAATAGAAATTCATTCATTTGGCGTTTTGTTGAAGGTGATGGAAGACGCTGTCTCAGGCGCTGCTCCAGAATCTCCCATTAGTGTTCAATTGGGTTGAGATCTGGTGACAGAGACACACACACACACACACTAGAGCTGGGCGATATGGCCAAAATATCATATGATGTTTTTCACAGTGTTTAGTTTTTTTAATAATAAAAGTTCTAAACATGTTTTATGAGTACTTAATGAGCCTAGGGTGGTAACACATAAATGATAAGTGATTTAAATAGGGTGTTCTCCATTTGGATCGTTTTATACTGTTCAGTCCAACTTCAACCAAAAAAGTACTTTAATCAATTTCTTAATTTCCTGCATTCATTTTTTTTATAATCTCCACACTAGTGGACACTCATTGACCATACATAAACTCCTCGCTTGGTGAGCAAAAATAAAAAAGTAAAAATGGCATAGGGCTGCATGATATGGGCAAAACAGCGAGGCCTAATAATTGTGAACTGTTGGAATCATGGAAATAGAATGATTATTCTAATTCTATAGTTGGAATATAGTGGGCAGCACATTGAACACACTGTAGTTTGATATGTCAACAAATTAAAAAAGCCAGGGAGGAATTAATGGGACAATGTAGGAACCAAAGTGTTGCTGGTCAGTGTTTTCCAGAGGACCTTAATTAGATGTTACATTACATGTTTTCTCTTACTTTATCACAGATTATCCATTATATTGAACAGATACTCAAGTGATCGCTCTAACAATGAAAATAAATGTCTTAAAAAATGGAAGACAGTCGGGAGGAGGCAAGATCAGCTGGGACCATTCTAGCCAATGAGAAAGCAGATATGAGTGTGAACAACAAGCACAATACTGATAGTGTTTTTTTCTCCAAAGTTGCCAGGATGTCACGTGTTCTACATTTATCAGTACACCCATAACAACCTAAGCACTAGGAAACCTCTGTTCCATCAAATAAGCCACACATAGCAAATAAGACATTACATTTTTTGTTAAAATTTGACACTCATTGACCATACATAAACTCCTCGCTTGGTGAGCAAAAAAAAAAAAAGTAAACATGGCACCTGCTGGAGAAAAAAAGAAAAGATATGGGGCCCAGGTATTCCTCTTGCTTCGCTTCTTCCTCTCTGACTTCACATAGCTAGCCAATGCTAGCTAACATTTCATGCTTTTCCTATTCCTCTCGGATTTAATAGATAGTGTTGCAGAAACATGCTGATGTAGGCATATACCAGCACTGGTACCAGGCCCTTCTCCCCCGATTGCTCAGTTTGGCCGGGCGGCCAGCTCTATGAAGTCTTGGTGGTTCCAAACTTCTTCCATTTAAGAATGATGGAGGCCACTGTGTTCTTCGGGACCTTGAACGCTGCAGAAATGTTTTGGTACCCTTCCCCAGATCTGTGCCTTGACACAATCCTGTCTCAGAGCTCTAAGGACAATTCCTACGACCTCATGGCTTGGTTTTTGCTCTGACATGCACTATCATCTGTGGGACCTTATTGAGACAGGTGTGCGCCTTTCCAAATCATGTCCAATCAATTGAATTTACCACAGGTGGACTCCAATCAAGTTGTAGAAACATCTCAAGGATGATCAATGGAAACAGAATACACCTGAGCTCAATTTCGATTCTCATAGCAAAGAGTCTGAATACTTATGTAAATAAGGTATTTTCTATTTCTGTTTAATACATTTGCAAACATTTCTAAAAACCTGTTTTCGCTTTGTCATTATGGGATATCGTGTGTAGATTGATGAGGCAAATATAATAAGGCTGTGACATAACAAAATGTGGAAAAGGTGAAGGGGTCGGAATATTTTCCGAATGCACTGTAAATGTCACAACAAGTTGTTCCACAGAAAAGGAGCAATAGGCGAGGGAAAAGGTGCTTGTGCATTGATAAGCACACCGTTAACAATAAAGTCGGAAAATAAAGACGCCACTTCTAAAAGCCTATCTCATACCATAGCCTGCTGAATTTTCAAGATAACTTTTCTTTCATTTTGATTTCAGCGCAAATGAAAATGTGGCACTAACTCGCCCATGGGTTAATGTTTCAGCATTATCTCAATGAAGAGTTCGGTGCACGATTAGCCATGTGCGACATGGACGCGGAGTTACAAGCCTGCTAGAGTTAGCGGATGAGCAATATCCGGATGAAGCCTGACCTGGAATGTGAAGCTAACTGAAACTAGCTAACTGAAGCTGGCTAGCTTTATAAAAGCCTGAGTAGATCTAGCTTGCTTTGTAGTATACCACTCTGGTATAGCCATCAGCGATGCATGTAGACATGAGGAACTTAGCATAGAGAAGTGTTGGATACGATCTCCGGTTTGGTGGGGATAGTGTAACAAATCTGCTGTTCATAAGACTGATAATTGAAGCAATGGTTACAGGCGCTGCCTTTGAACCTGTGTTTGAGCCCCAGTCAGGGGCTCAAAGCTCTATACTATCAATGGGATTATAGAAAGTAAATAATACATTATAGTTAATTAATAATTTTCCCAACGCCTAGCAAAACAAAAAGGAACTTTCCATTTCAATTCATAGACCTGCAAAGGGGGAAATTCCATGGTAACGGAATTACAGACTGATTTTTCACTTTAAAATGTAAACCGTACAAAAAACATTGATTTTAAAAGTTTAACAAACCATACAACACTATGAACATTGACTACTTTGAACACTTTACAGAGTAAAAAATATATACATTAATTTACTGGAAAAACAGTGCAGATGCAAACATTGTATCTGCACAGTTCTTCCTGTAAATATGTTTTTTTGTAAAATGTTCAGTGGAAATTGTTAAAGTTGTATGGTTTGTTAAACTTCAAAATCAATGTTTTTTGTTTAGCATACATTTTAAACTGAAAAATATAAGTCTCAGCACAATTCCGTTACTGTGGATTTGCCCAAAGACAAAACATAATTTCCAATTTCATTTAATAAAAGTAGGTTGATTCTGCATCCCTAATTTCTTGGTGATGCATTTGCTGACATTGACAGTGATTATAATGACCTCTGAGAATAAAATAGAAATCAGAAAACATTATGAAGGTTCCTTTTTAGAAAGTTTAATGGGAATCTGCATAACATATTTTAATGAGGCATTTAAGGGTCTATGAGTGATCTATTGAGAATGTCTACAATGGCAATCAGCAGAAAGAGAGTGGCAGCTGTTCTGCAATTAAAACGCCAAATTACCCTCAATCAACACTATTTAAGACCGAATGTAAATCTCAGCACAAATAATGATGAGAAAAATCTGTTCAGACAGCTCTCATCTTGATAGGAATTTGGGACGCATCCAAATCAGGAACCAGGCATCTTTCAACCTCTCACTTAAAGTTCTGTTAAGATTAAGCATGACATTCTTTCAGACGACCTATGTTCAATGATATATCATGTGGGTCTCCACAGTACTGTAGCTGGAAGCTGCAGTGTGTTGTGATAGGAGTCATTCCCAACTCCTCTATGGCAAACTGGATTTTCTCAGATTTAAATACATGCATTTGGTGTTGATGCATGTATTTAAATCTGAGAAAATCCAGTTTGCCATAGAGTTTTTTTTTAAACATACAAAACCCCAACAAGGCTTGTTTTACGACCCATAGACCAAACGCACTTCTAAAGAAATAGCCTAATGCAATAGGATTTTCAGTAGTAGGGTCTGTATTCAAAGGCAGACATACACGCCATGGACTGAATATGCTATTGGTCATTGTTCAAACAAAAACTTGCCAATATAGGCTATTGTCGGCTACAGATGTTAGCTTGTCGTGGACTTGAGTAGGCTACCAGTGAATAGCCTACACTTCACAATTGCATCATCATTCTTGTATTTCACGTTCCTTCCTTGTGCTTAGTTTAAGATGCTTTCAAAATGACTAAATCATAATGTGGACCTAGGCCTATGTCACATTCAACCATGGAGTTCGTACGTGGATAAATTGTAACAAAAAAAACGACCAGCCCCACTCCTGCTGTCTTCCGAGATAAATCCACTGGCGGAAATACCATTAGGCAGAAGAGTCAATTGCCTCAGGCATCAATCACATCAGCAAGGGTCCTCATAAACTGAGCATAAAAAAATAAAAATAATAACATAAAAATCATTTTCCGCTTGAGGCCTCCCATGCTCCGCTCGACGCATTAAAAAAATATTAAAAAAATAAATAAAATCAAAATCTGTCTGTTTAAGCTAGAGATATTGTTTTGTATGGGCTGTGTCTCAATCCAGCGCATCCGCCGATGCCGACCTTCCGCGTCTGCAATCAAAGGTGTCTGAGCTACATCGATATGTCAGACCAGGAGATATCTCGAAAATCGGTCTACTCACGAAAACGTCTGTACGGTTTGGCCTAAAAATTAATATGACTCCTCTATGGAAAGACTGTGTTCTCCATTTTGCTCTACGAACCCCACAAGTGTCATGGGACTCGTCTGAAGGACACCCGGAAGAAGCCATTTCCATGTCAATGGTATACAAGTAATTCCACAGTAATAAAATAATTTTAAAATCCTGCAATTTCTTACATCTCAGATACAGGACAGACACTTCAGAACATCCTTAATTTCACTTAAATCCATTTTCCATGAATTAACATGTTATTCAAAGTGTTTCTATGGGCTAATAGCAGAAAGGCAAAATTCAATATTTAATCTCATATATATATATATATATATATATATATATATATATATATATATATATATATATATATATATATATATATATATATATATATATATATATATATATATATATATATATATATATATATATAGAAGTTGGAAGTTTACATACACCTTAGCCAAATACATTTAAACTCAGTTTTTCACAATTCCTGACATTTAATCCTAGTAAAAATTCCCTGTCTTAGGTCAGTTAGGATCACCACTTTATTTTCAGATTGTGACATGTCAGAATAATAGTAGAGAATCATTTATTTAAGCTTTTATTTCTTTCATCACATACCCAATGGGTCAGAAGTTTACATACACTCAATTAGTATTTGGTAGCATTGCTTTTAAATTGATTAACTTTGATCAAACATTTCAGATAGCCTACCACAAGCTTACCACAATAAGTTGGGTGAATTTTGGTCCATTCCTCCTGACAGAGCTGGTGTAACTGAGTCAGATTTAGTGGCCTCCTTGCTCACACACGCTTTTTCAGTTCTGCCCACACATTTTCTATGGGATTGAGGTCAGGGCTTTGTGATAGCCACTCCAATACCTTGACTTTGTTGTCCTTAAGCCATTTTGCCACAACTTTGGAAGTATGCTTGGGGTCATTGTCCATTTGGAAGACCGATTTGCGACCAAGCTTTAACTTCCTGAGTGATGTCTTGAGATGTTGCTTCAATATATCCACATCATTTTCCTACCTCATGATGCCATCTATTTTGTGAAGTGCACCAGTCCCTCCTGCAGCAAAGCACCCCCACAACACGATGCTGCCAACCCGTGCTTCACGGTTGGGATGGTGTTCTTCGGCTTGCAAGCATTCCCCTTTTTCCTCCAAACATAACGAGTCATTATGGCCAAATAGTTATATTTCTGTTTCGTCAGACCAGAGGACATTTCTACAAAAAGTACAATCTATGTACCCATGTGCAGTTGCAAACCGTAGTCTAGCTTTTTTATGGCAGTTTTGGAGCAGTGGCTTCTTCAGGCCTTTCAGGTTATGTCGATATAGGACTCATTTTACTATGGATATAGATACTTTTCTACCGATTTCCTCCAGCATCTTCACAACGTCCTTTCTTGTTGTTCTGGGATTGATTTGCACTTTTTGCACCAAAGTACGTTCATCTCTAGGAGACAGAGCGCGTCTTCTTCCTGAGCGGTATGACGGCAGCGTGGTCCCATGGTGTTTATACTTGCGTGCTATTGTTTGCACAGAGGAAATAAGCAAACAGGAAACCACTCACCCAGAAGTGGCGCTCCTAGTGGCCGGAGACTAATGCAGGGAAACTTAAATCAGTTCTACCAAATTTCCATCAACATGTTAAATGTGCAACCCAAGGGAAAAAAAATCTAGATCACCTGTACTCCACACACAGAGACGCGTACAAAGCTCTCCCTCGCCGTCCATTAGGTAAATCCGACCACAACGCTATCCTCCTGATTCCTGCTTACAAGCTAAAATTAAAGCAGGAAGCACCAGTGACTCAGTCTATAAAAAAGTGGTCAGATGAGGCAGGTGCTAAACTACAGGACTGTTTTGCTATCACAGACTGGAACATGTTCCGGGATTTTTCCGATGGCATTGAGGAGTACACCACATCAGTCACTGACTTTATCAATAAGTGCATCGAGGACGTCCCCCCCACAGTGACTGTACATACATATCCCAACCAGAAGCCATGGATTACAGGCAACATTCGCACTGAGCGCAGTGCATGCTGACAATGTCGCCAGGTGTACGGTGTTTCCTCCCACATATTGGTGCGGCTGGCTTCTGGTTTGGATGTGCGTTGTGTCAAGAAGCAGTGCGGCTAGGTTGGGTTGTGTTTCGGAGGACGCATGGCTCTCGACCTTCGCCTCTCCCGAGTCCGTATGGGAGTTGCAGCGATGAGACAAGACTAACGACTACCAATTGGATATCACGAAATTGGGGAGAAAAAAGGGGTAAAAAAAATAATTTAAAGGTTGTAGACGACACCACAGTGGTAGATCTGTTCACCGACAACGACGAGACAGCCTATAGGGAGGTCAGAGACCAGGCCGGGTGGTGCCAGAATAACAACCTATCCCTCAGCGTAACCAAGACTAAGGAGATGATCGTGGACTACAGGAAAAGGAAGACCAATCATGCCCCCATTCTCATCGGCGGGGCTGTAGTGGAGCAGGTTGAGAGCTTCAAGTTCCTTGGTGTCCACATCAACAACAAACTAAAATGGTCCAAACGCACCAAGACAGTCGTGAAGAGGGCACGACAAAGCCTATTCCCCCTCAGGAAAAGAAAAAGATTTGGCATGGGTCCTGAGATCCTCAAAAGGTTCTACAACATCGAGAGCATCCTGACTGGTTGCATCACTGCCTGGCACCGCAATTGCTCGGCCTCTGACCGCAAGGCACTACAGAGGGTAGTGCGTATGACCCAGTACATCACTGGGGCTAAGCTGCTTGCCATCCAGGACCTCTATACCAGGCGGTGTCAGAGGAAGGCCCTAAAAATTGTTAAAGACCCCAGCCACCCCAGTCATAGACTGTTCTCTCTACGTCCGCATGGCAAGCGGTACCGGAGTGCCAAATCTAGTACAAAAAGGCTTCTCAACAGTTTTTACCCCAAGCCATAAGACTCCTGAACAGGTAATCAAATGGCTACATGGACTATTTGCATTGTGTGTCCCCCCCATCCCTCTTTTTACGCTGCTACTATTCTCTGTTTATAATATATGCATGGTCACTTTAACTATACATTCATGTACATACTACCTCCATTGGACCGACCAACCAGTGCTCCCGCACATTGGCTAACCAGGCTATCTGCATTGTGTCCCACCCACCAACAACTACTCCAAGTCTCAGAGCGAGTTACGTTTGAAACGCTATTAGCGCGCACCCCGCTAACTAGCTAGCCATTTCACATCGGTTACACCGGCCTAATCTTGGGAGTCATCATAGGCTTGAAGTCATAAACAGCGCAATGCTTGAAGCATTACTAAGAGCTGCTGGCAAAACGCACGAAAGTGCTGTTTGAATGAATGCTTACGAGCCTGCTGCTGCCTACCATCGCTCAGTCAGACTGCTCTATCAAATATCAAATCATAGACTTAATTATAACATAATAACACACAGAAATACGAGCCTTTGGTCATTAATATGGTCGAATCCGGAAACTATCATTTCGAAAACAAAACGTTTATTATTATCGCATATACCCTGACTATGCGTGCAATGAACGCAAGAGAAGTGACACAATTTCGCCTGGTTAATATTGCCTGCTACTCTGGATTTCTTTTAGCTAAATATGCAGGTTTAAAAATATATACTTCTGTGTATTGATTTTAAGAAAGGCATTGGTGTTTATGGTTAGGTACACGTCGGAGCAACGACAGTCCTTTTTCCGCACCACATCGATTTTATGCAACGCAGGACACGCTAGATAAACTAGAAATATCATCAACCATGTGTAGTTAACTAGTGATTAAGATTGATTGACTTTTTTATAAGATAAGTTTAATGCTAGCTAGCAACTTACCTTAGCTTCTTACTGCATTCGCGTAACAGGCAGGCTCCTCGTGGAGTGCAATGTAAAGCAGGTGGTTAGAGCGTTGAACTAGTTAACTGTAAGGTTTCAAGATTGAATCCCCGAGCTGACAAGGTAAAAATCTGTCATTCTGCCCCTGAACAAGGCAGTTAACCCACCGTTCCTAGGCCATCATTGAAAATAAGAATGTGTTCTTAACTGACTTTCCTAGTTAAAAAGGTGTAAAAAATATATATCTATATTTATTTTTAAATCGGCCAAATCAGTGGCCAAAAATACCGATTTCCGATTGTTATAAAAACTTGAAATCGGCCCTAATTAAATCGGCCATTCCGATTAATCGGTCGACCTTTAGCACAGAATCATCTAGAATTTCATTGTTTGATTCGTCCATAGGACTGCTAGATGGTGAAGCATGATTCATCACTCCAAAGAACGCGTTTCCACTGCTGCAGAGTCCACTGGCAATTAATGCTGCAGAGTCCATACACCACTCCGGCCAACTCTTGGCATTGCGCATGATGATCTCAGGCTTGTGTGCGGCTGCTCGGCCATAGAAACCCATTTCATGAAGCTCCCGACGAACAGTTCTTGTGCTGACGTTACTTCTAGAGGCAGTTTGGAACTCGATACTAAGTGTTGCACCCGAGGACAGACGATTTTTACGTGCTACACACTTCAGCACTTGGCGGTCCAGTTCTGTGAGCTTGTGTGGCCTACCACTTTGCTGCTGAGCCGTTGTTTATCCTAGACATTTCCACTTCACAATAAGTAGTCTCCCGTTGCCATACCTCCAAAATCACATCGCTGTCATGCCTTCCTTGGAGGTTTGGATAATTTGATATTGCAAAAATAGTTTTTTGAAGAACCCTCCCCCCACATGTCCTTTGTTGATACGTGATATACGTGATATGTTCGGCAATGTTTTCAGACTGGAAAGGAGACATTTTGCAGAGAGTTGTTCTGTATGCTAGTTTCAACATAGCAGAAAATTATGTTTTGTCAGAAGTGTGCTCTATGCACAAAATCAACATACAGTGCTTTCAGAAAGTATTCATACAACCTTTAGTGTTACAGTCTGAATTCTATTTTTTTCACCCATCTACATACAATGTCCCATAATGACAAAGTGAAAGTATGTTTTTAGAAATGTTTTTCAAATGTATTGAAAATGAAATACAGAAATATCTCATTTACATAACTATTCAATACATGCTATAATCACATTTGGCAGCGATTACAGCTGTGATTATTTCTGGTTAAGTCTAAGAGCTTTCCACACCTGGATTGCACAATATTTGCACATTATTATTTTAAAAATTCTTCAAGCTCTGTCAAGTTGGTTGTTAATCATTGCAAGACAGCCATAGATTTTCAAGCCAATTTAAGTCAAACTGTATCTAGGTCACACAGGAACATTCAATGTCATCTTGGTAAGCAACTCCAGTGTTTATTTGGCCTTGTGTTTTAGGTTATTGTTCTGCTGAAAGGCGAATTTGTCTCCCAGTGTCTGTTGGAAAGCAGACTGAACCAGGTTTTCCTCTTGGAGTTTTCCTGTGCTTAGCCCTATTCTGTTTATTTTTATCCAAATAAAAAATTCCCTAGTCCTTGCCGATGACAAGCATACACATAACATGATGCAGCCACCACCATGCTTGAAAATATGAAGAGTGATGTGTTGTGTTGGATTTGCCCTAAACATAACGCTTTGTATTCAGGACAAAAAGTTAATTTCTTTACTACATTCTTTGCAGTTTTACTTTAGTGCCTTATTTCAAACAGGATGCATGTTTTGGAATATGTTTTATTCTGTACAGGCTTCCTTCTTTTCACTCTGTCATTTAGGTTAGTATTGTGTAGTAACTATAATGTTGTTGATCAATCCTCAGTTTTCTCCTATCACAGCCATTAAACTCTAACTGTTTTAAAGTCACCACTGGCATGGTGAAATCCTTCAGCGTTTACCTTCCTCTCCGGCAACTCAGTTAGGAAGGGCGCCTGTATCGTTGTAGTGACTGGGTTTAGTGACATAACATCCAAAGTGTAATTAATAACTTCACCATGTTCAAAGAGATATTCAATATCTGCTTCTTTTTTTACCTATCTAACTATAGGTGCCCTTCTTTGCGAGGCATCGGGAAACCTCACTGGTCTTTGTGGTTGAATCTGTGTTTGAAATGTACTGCTCAACTGAGGGACCTTACAGATAATTGTATGTTTGGGGTACAGAGATGAGGTAGTCATTCAAAAATCATGTTAACACTATTATTGCACACAGAGTGAGTCCATGAAGTATGTGACTTAAGGACATTTTTACTCCTGAACTTATTTACGCGTGCCATAAAAAAGGGGATTAATACTTTTCATTTTCCTTTTTTATACATTTTTCAAAACTTTCTGAAAACACAATTCAACTTTGACAGTATAGGATATTGTGTGTAGGCCAGTGACCAGGATATTTTAGTCAAAAACATGGTTGCATCTGCCAAAAGGCTGAAACAGCAAGACAATAACTCCAATAACACATCAAAATCCACATAGAAAATGGTTTAATTGGCCAAAAAAAATCCTAATTTTGCCATGGCCATCTCAGTCTCCGGACTTGTCTGATTAATCACGCTGTCATACACAACTAATTGGTATATACAGCCTGACACATTAGAGTGCAACATTTTGTACATTTTCCTTACAAGCAAGAATGTTTAATACAATTACATTGAAATTTACTCTGCTGGTTGTCTGTGCAGTTTTTCTTTCAGCCGCTCAAAATTTGAGAGAAAATGTCCACAGGAAAGTACTGTTTACCAGACTTTTTAGAGTGCCGGTAGGTTTGCCACTGCCAGCTGAATGCGAGCAATGTTTGGTCTATGGTTTGGTTATGCTCAGTTATTGTTTATGATTTACATATTGTGCAAGTGTTTACACCACAAAGCAGGCGTCAGTAGATTGAAAATTCAAACCGGAAATACAAGCCGACAGAACCGTATACCTACCGGCTCTCTAAAAAAAAAAGAAAATCGGGTAAACAATACTTTTCTGTGGATATTTTGTCTTAAATTTTGAGCGTCTGATGGACAAACCACAGACCTTTTTTTTGGAGTAAGTTTAAATGTATTTTCATTAAATATTCTGGCTTGTAAGGAACATTTACACCCCAATGTGTCTGCCTGTATATACCAATTAATTACAGCCAGATTATTCCTACAATCTACGGGCTTGAAACCCATTGAAATACCGTGGTTTGAATCAAAGAGGGCAGTCCATAAGCACAGATGAAGGATGTCAAGGATCTGGAAAGATTCTGTATCTAGGAATTGTCTAAAATCCCTCCTCATGTGTTTTCCAACTCATAAAACATGGTGAGGTATTGAATGGTATTGAAAACAAGATGAGGTATTGAAATCTATTGAAAACAGGGGTGTCAATCATTTTACCCCTACCTTTTTGAGAGAAAAAGTATAAAATAATATAATTTCCCATTTTTTTGCAAACAAAATAGCTCAGTATTTGAATTATAATTCTTTATTTTATGCAGTCAATTTCTGATTATTTTTTATTTTGGACCCTACCATATGTCACCACTTCAGAAGTTCAGGCATGTATAAAAAGTAGCCCATAGTGCATGCATTGATGCATACATGTCAGAATGTTTACGCAACAGTTTCGATCAATTTCTAAATTCAATGTCAAAGTCATTCTGCTCCTTGCAAGGCAATTAAACAACACAATCAATCAGATAAGAACGACCCAGGATCACCCTGAAAAAAAACTTGTGGAAGTTTAATTCAAAGCTATCCTCAAATAACATGGGCTGTCAATATGCATGACAGGGAGAGAAAACCTGTCAAGGCCTGTACGCAACGCAACCCCAAAGCTCAATTAAATGTATTTGCCTATGTGAGATATTTTCTCACCGGCCTTGCTTACAGACATTCCCCAATTCTTCAGTTTACTTACCCGGGTGGATGGTTATGAACCGGTTAAAATTTTACAGAGGTTCAGCGGTTCCAGCGCTGCACTTGAACATTTCCTCCGAGGACTGAGCTTCTTCACCTTCTAGGGCTGTCACTGAAGTTGCGTGCCCCATGCAATACTCGTGTCACATTGACCGGTTCTGTGGTCAATTGTGTGCCATGAATTGAAGACTTCCTCATCCCGCTATTCGCGTTTGCTTCTCCAACAACAGGATCCCGCCGCGTCTCCTGACTCCGTTCTCTTGCTAAACCACCGGAACTACTTCCAATGCCAGCCGGAGCACGTTGAAGACAAATCCATGCACCACAGTCTGGCAACATATTTAAAATCTACATAACTAGTTCCCGTGTTACATATTTAATTAACTTTTCGTGGGTAATTAGTTATCGCCAACAACGACTTGCTAATAATAATAATAAACTGTTATTTTTTCTTCTTCTGGGAATCGAATTTACATATATAGCCACTGGACATTTTACATTAGACAGATTCTAAAAATGATGCATGGATCAAACTAGTCATCATTACAATGTTGATTTGCTTTCAGGCATGTCTTCAGTTTGTGTTTAAAATTGTCATAGTTAGAACAGCCTATTATTTATGTAGGCAGAGTGTTTCAGTAGTTGGTGGTACAATGAATGAAGGAAGGAAGGAAGCAAGAAATTAAGCAAGAAGGGAAGGGAGAAAGGAAGGAAGGAAGGAAGGAAGGAAGGAAGGAAGGAAGGAAGGAAGGAAGGAAGGAAGGAAGGAAGGAAGGAGGGGAAAAAGGAAGGAAATAAGAAATATTTGTCCCATAGGGAAATTTGCATACACATCACTTCCGATAGCCTACATCACAGGACATACAGTATATCACAAGATAAGATCAGACAGGGAGACATATATATATATATATATATATATATATATATATATATATATATAAATATATATATACAGTAGATGGTGAGTTATGGTTTATAGTCCTTCAGTGATTAGGAAACTGATGCTGGTTGGTGAGAATGAATTGTGTGTCAGATTTATCCAACAAGAGTCCCCTCTGGTGGCTGCTCTTGTTATCCTGCTATCCCTCTCCCTTTGGTAAAGGAGCTGGCTCAGTGGTGGAGGGGCAAGGCGATAGAGATTCTATGATTTATGATGCTATATTTATTTCTTTGGGCAAGGTCATGTTAAGTCATATTTATAGATAGTTTATAAATCTGTGAAGCATTTTAATATCATTTTAATACATTGCCATACATTGAGTTTATATATGACTACACTGGCAATCATAACAGAATAGTACCCTGTGTATGATCAGGATGATGGGGGGACTCCAATCCCGGCCTGGGGCCCCCAGGTGGCGGGACTGAGAGCAGGTATTCAGCCTGATGAAGACCTTCAGGTCAAAACGTGGCATAGTGGGTTCAGGGGTTTCCCTATGTGAGGGACATTGTGGTTCCACCATTTCACCACCTGCCTTCACCTTCTCACTTCCACCTTCGGTTACAGAGAGAAGTCCTCTGTGCAGCTTCACTCCTCCTCCATCCTCCTGGCTTTGATGCCTCCTCTGCTCCTGTGTCATTCTCTGTGGCCCTTAGAGACCAAACCTCAAGTTCCATAAACCACAATGGGCCTACCTCTGGAAGCTGACAGGTATGTGAAGATGTAAATGGTGGACAGTTTGATATCGACCTTGACAGATGGTTGGTTCTGAGCACCAGTTCAGGCTGTCAGTCAGGCCAGTAAAGGCTGTCAGTCAGTCAGTCAGGCTGTGTGTGTGTAGACATGTTTAACTATACTTGTGGGGACCAGAAATCCCTACAAGAATAGTAAACAAACCAATTTTGTTCATCCCCACAAGGTCAAATGCTATTTCTAGGTAGTTTAGGGTTAGGGTTAGGAGCTAGGGTTAGTTTTAGGGTTAGGAGCAGGGTTAGGTTTAAGGTTAGGTTTTTTGGGTTAATGTTAGGGTTAGGGTAAGAAATAGGGTTAGGTTTAGTGGTTTTGAATGGGACTGAATTGTGTGTCCCCACAAGGTTAGTTATACAAGTCTGTGTGTGTGTGTGTGTGTGTGTGTGTGTGTGTGTGTGTGTGTGTGTGTGTGTGTGTGTCTTTGGAGATTGTGGGAGCACATTTAAAATGTGGCGACTGACTCAGATTGTCTGTGATATATGCAGACTTCAACATTAACTGAAATAACTGCCATAGAGATACATGCTTGTCCTGCCTTACCATCTTGGGCCTGTAGATGTCAGTAACAGACCTATGTAATTACAGCGTAATACCATTTAAAATCAAATCAAATTATATCTGTCACATGCGCCTAATACAACAGGTTACCTTACTGTGAAATGCTTACTTACAAGCCCTTAACCAACAATGCAGATTTAAGAAAAATAAATACAAAGATTTACTCAAATAAACTAAAGTAAAAAATAAAAGAGCAACAATAAAATAATGATAATGAGGCTATATACAGGGGGTACCGGTACCGAGTCAATGTGCAGGGGTACAGGTTAGTCGAGGTAATTGAGGTAATATGTACATGTAGTTAGGGGTGAAGGGACTATGTATAGATAATAGATAATAAACAGTGAGTAGCTACAGCATGAAAAAGGGGGGGGGGGTCAATGCAAATAATTCACAAATAGTCGGTTCCTGCATGTGTGGTGTATAACTACGGATACTGTAGAAGAATAACTGTGTTCCTGGATGTTCATGCCAAGCAATGAAGTTAAGCTCCCTAGAATATCCATCTTCATTTTCTTTATTTTCATGCCATCCATTATAACAGGGGTATTCAACCCTCATCGTATGAGGTCCGGAGTCTGCTGGTTTTCTGTTCTACCTGATAATTAATTGCACCCACCTGGTGTCCCAGGTTTAAATCCACAGCTGATTAAAGGGGGAACCATTTTTTTTAAAACACAGTGGAACTGGCTTTGAGGTCAAGAGTTGAGTTTTAGGGGCACTGTAACTGTCACACCATGATCTGGTTCACCTGTCCTTGTGATTTTTTCCACCCCCTCCAGGTGTTGCTTATTATCTCCAGTGTATATATCCCTGTGTTTCCTGTCTCTCTGTGCCAGTCTCTCTGTGCCAGTTTCCCAAGTCAACCAGCGTCTTTCCTTGCTCCTATTTTTCCCAGTCTCTATTTGTTTCTAGTGCTCCTGGTTTCGACCCTTGCCTGTCCTGACTCCGAACCCACTTGCCTGACCACTCTGCCTGTTCTGACTACCAGACCGCCTATCCCCTTGTACTGTTTTTGGACTCGGATCTGGTTTCTGACCCCTGCCTGGCCTGACCTCGAGACTGCCTATCGTCTGGTACTGTTTGGACCTGGTTTGTGAACTCTCGCCTGTCCCCAACCTGCCTTTGCCTACTCCCTTTGTTATAATAAATATTGGAGTTCTACCATCTGCCTCCTGTGTCTGCATTTGGGTCTCGCCTTGTGCCCTTCTAATAACATAATTTGCAAAGAGTATAGCCCATATGTCTTTCTGCTTACATGTCTGTATACAGTAATGCGGTTAATTCCTGGGACTATGACTACAGGCTTAAAGCTAGCCTGTGTACCGTTCTGTTTCGCTAACATGCCACTCCATGTAGTTGTGAAATAAACTGGTACCCAGACCAGGTAACAGTTAGTATCAGGAAAACAGGGATATTCAGTCAAGGAGACAGCCAAGCAATCCTACTCATTCAGGATTGGGCAATCTTGACCTCTGACTTACCCATGGCTGATTATAAACATAGTTAATTGTTACTGCACATCAACGTTTCAACTGTGAGTCAAAGTTCTCAGTATTACTGGGAGAGAGACGTATTATGGCAACCCCTAACTTTTTTTTCTAAAAGAGTAAATTGCTCAATAATTTACTTGTTAGTTTAGATTTTCTTGATTCATGAACATTTTCAGCGAACCATACTGGAATAACATTAGGCAAACGCGACCATAGAAAATGAATAGTATATGTTGTCTTTTAATTCTCTTTGTTTTAACACCCCGCATACAAAATGCATTATAAGTGTATTAAACATGGATCTTTGCCACCTTAATTTTTTAGAGGTCAGGTCCTCTCTGCCTGAGTGTATAACAATTTAAATATTTTCTGTAGACTTTTAACAGAGCTCTGTTCAATACGTACTGAGAGGGATCAAAGAGGGAGGAAATAGAGGGTGTCTTGGTGGTGTGCATGGTTGCAGTGCAGCACCTCTCCTTTCCGTCTCTCCCTGCTCTGCTCTCTAAACTGAGAGCCCCTTGAGAGGGTTTTGTGCATGCGGGAACAGCCAGGTGTTTTTTTGTTGTTGTTGTTGACATAATAGTGTGTGTTAGCAGGAAGGATATACCGAAGTCACGATATGCCTGGCTCATATTGATATCATATTGAATGTTAAATATTGTTGCCAATAACATTATTAACCTTTTAGTGCAGCGGGCTAAATCGGGGTCACACAGAGTGCATCATGGTAGTCTTCAACAAATCTACTTTGAAACAAAAGTATAGTATACACCTCACACACATGGTTATGGGCTGAAAGTACAGAAGACACCTGTACCATGCCAGATATATTCAAGTTTGAGTGTGCATCCCAATATTACACTTCATAGACTGAAATATAACAAAACCGTTTGACATAGAAACACCAGATTTTCGACGGGTTTAAAATAAATGATAATTATTTATTAATTATACAATTATGAAAACCGTTTGAAATAGGAACACCAAATATTTGGCAGGTTTGGCAGACTCACTAAACACAAATACTGTGTTTGTAAATTATGTCTGAGTGTTAGACTGTGCCAATGGCTGTCCGTAAATAATAGAAAACAAGAGAATCACGCTGTCTGGTTTGCTTGAAGTAAGACTAGCATTTACATTTTACTTTTACTCAAGTATGACAATTGAGTACTTTTTCCACCACTGTACTTAAGTACATTTAAAACAAGATACTTTTAGACTTTTACTCAAGTAGTATTTTACTGGGCGGCTCTCACTTTTACTTGAGTCATTTTGTATTAAAGGGATACTTCAGGATTTTGGCAATAAGGCCCTTAATCTACTTCCTCAGACAAACTCGTGGATACCATTTAGATAAAGGGCCTCTGCCAAAATCCCAGTTTCTTTACTTTTACTAAAGTTTGACAATTGAGTACTTTTTCCACCAATGATTATATGTCAGTACATGTGACAAATTGCAACATCTTATTTAGAGATGTGTTGCTTTTCACAGTCTGCTGTTTGTCTTGTTCAGATTTCTTTAATTTTACTCAACTGGCTTAAAGTTCTTCCTCAGAGGAATCTTCATGGCTCCTATCAGCTTGACTCTTGATATTTGTATTTCTTATTTCCCTTTTTTGAGTCAACATTTCTAAAACTGATTTGTCTATCTTGCGTAGCCAGCCTCCCCAATTCTCGTCTCGTACACTCGTCTCGTACACGCCAGACTATTGGAAGTCTGGCGAACTTCCGATTTGGATTTCGAGTTTGAATGGGAACGGTGGCATTCATTTGGATTTGATTGTCTCTGAGTATAAATAATGTTTACCCTCAGAGGCATTGGGCGCTCAAGTGGTAAGGCTCAAGCAACCGACTGTAGACGAAAGTCGAGGAGTGATGTCAGGGGAGGTGCAATTGCGACAGAAGAAAGTCAGCCACTAATTTGGTTTTCTAACATCAAGGCACAGATCATCAATTTACAGCTTGGTTTCTTGCTTCTGTCTTAGTCTTCCTCTCAAGAGAAGCTTTCTCTTTTTCACGTATTTCTTTTTGTCACACCCTGATCTGTTTCACCTGTCTTTGTGAATGTCACCACCCCCCTCCAGGTGTCGCCCATCTTCCTCATTATCCCTTGTGTATTTATACCTGTGTTCTCTGTTTGTCTGTTGCCAGTTCCTTTTGTTTCGTGAAACCTACCAGCGTTTGTTCCCCTGCTCCTGTCTGTTCTTGCGCCTGTTTTCTAGTCCTTCCCGGTTTTGACTGTTCTGCCTGAACCTGAGCCTGCCTGAACCTGAGCCTGCCTGCTGTTCAATAACTTGCCCCACCTCACTGGATTATTGACCCCTGCCTGCCCTGCCCCTGAGACTGCCTGCCGTTCTGGAACTTTTGCACCCTACCTTGACCTGTCGTTTGTCTGCCTCTGTTCTAGAAATAAACTTTTGTTTCTTCGAGACTGTCTGGGTCATAACTGAAATCGGATATTTTTTGATTCTCTTCATATTTGCATTTTCTTCCTCTTGTTTGACCTTCAACTCTTCCTTCTCTTGTTCTCTTTTCCTCCCTTTTCTTCAGTATTCTCTCTTCCTCCCTTTCCTGATCTGAGAGTGATTTATTTTGTAATTGTTGTTAAATGAATGGTATCTGTTCCCACATTTCTGAGTTATTTACCTTATGTGGCGTTCTGCTTTTTCAACAAATGTTTGTATGCTGTTGCTCTTTCCTTCCAGGTCATCTCCTCTAGTGAATAGTACAACAGTATTACAACATGTTCTTGATTATCTTAACAGCTGTTCTCTCCTCTTGAGTGAAGCATGCTCCCACAGTTAGGACCAGGAGTAAGATGTGGGGCCTGTGGCATCCATAGAGATCTCTTTCCTGAACTCCACATTGTCAATGTCTGTGTCAAACAGCCCTGGAATGTTAATCACAGTAATGTGTCTCCCATTGACTTAAGACATCCCCTTATGACACACACTGGTGACTCATCCATCACCGACATCCACCGTAAACACCTCTCTTCCCAGGATGGTGTTTCCTGTTGCACTCTTCCCAACTTCCCCAGCAGCACAATCATGAGACTGTCCATACTCTCCACCGATCCCCTCTAATGACAAAGGAAGTTAATACATTTACTGTAGCCTACATAATATCTGCTGATATTAAGATACTTTAGGTAGATATATTTGCCTATTATACCGTGTACAACCATGACAAATGCAGTAAGTTGAAAAGAAAGCTTGTCAGGTGCTCAACTGAGGCGCTTGGAAATGAACAAATCTAACTATTTGCAGCCAAAAACAGTTTAGATCCAAAATGCCTCTCTCTGTAACAATTTTCTCAAAATATTGCCTCCTCTGGAGGAGAGAGAAACTTCAAATTTTCCCCAGAATTTCAAAGTGGAGGCTGAGCCATGGTTGGCACCTGTGGTTGAAATCGAAATTATTTTCCAGAACCCTTATTTTTTTGTTGTGTTCCAGTGTTCTAACCAGAAAATGAACTGGTTAAAACCCCAACAAAGTAACGGTTCGTTCTTTTTAGTTATTTTTTAATCTGTGAAATCAACATAGTTTTTTTTACAAAAAAGCGATAATTTACTCGACCCATTAGCACAGCTAAATAAGCTTGCTATGGAACACGTACGCTAGTTGTTTAAATGTTTGATTGGTCTGATTTGGCACAGGCACGAGATTTCACCGGTGGGGAGAGAGGAGAAAGGGGTGGATATGGAGGGGGCTTGGCTTGAAGCAGTGAACTCGATTGTGTTTAGGCTATTACTATACTGAATTTAAATATAAACGCAACATGTGACATTTCACATGTGATTTCAAGGAAATCAGACATGTAATACATGAATTAGGCCCTAATCTCTGGATTTACATTTGTATTTATTGAACTAGGCAAGTCAGTTAAGGCCAAACCCTCCCCTAACCTGGACGACGCTTAGTCAATTGTGCGCTGCCCTATGGGACTCCCGATCATGGCCGGTTGTGATACAACCAGGGTCTGTAGTGACGCCACCAGCACTGAGATGCAGTGCCTTAGACCGCTGTGCCACTCGGGAGCCATAAATGACTGGGAAGACAAATAACTGGGGGCACAGATATGCATCTGTTAAAAACAAGTTAGGGGCTTGGATCAGAAAACCAGTCAGTATCTGGTGTGACCACCTTTTGCCTCATGCAGCGAGACACATTTCCTTTGCATAGAGTTGATCAGGCAGTTGATTCTGGCCTGTGGAATGTTGTTCCGTTCCTCTTCAATCGCTGTGCGAAGTTACTGGATATTGGTAGGAACTGGAAGACGCAGTCTTACACGTCGATCCAGAGCATCCCAAACATACTCAATGGGGGACGTCTGGTGAGTTTGCAGGCCATGGATGAACTGGGCCATTTTCAGCTTACAGGAATTGTGCGAAGGTCCTTGCTACATGGGGTCATGCATTATCATACGACAATGGGCCTTAGGACCTAGTCACGGTATCTCTGTGCATTCAAATTGACATCGATAAAATGCAATTGTGTTCGTTGTCCGTAGCTTATGCTTGCCCATATCATAACCCCACCGCCACCATGGGGTACACTGTTCACAACGTTGACATAAGCAAACTGCTCGCCCACATGACGCCATACATGTGGTCTGCAGTTGTGAGGCCGGTTGGACGTACTGCCAAAATCTCTAAAATGATATTGGAGGAGGCTTATGGTAGAGAAATTAACATTACATTCTCTGGTGGACATTCCTGCAGTCAGCTCCCTCAAAACACTCCCTCAAAACTTGAGACATCTGTGTAGTTGTGTTGTGGGACAAAACTGCACATTTTAGATTGGCCTTATGTTGCCCCCAGCACAAGGTGCACCTGTGTAATGATCATGCTGTTTAATCAGCTTCTTGATATGCCACACCTGTCAGGTGGATGGATTATCTTGGCAAAGGAGAAATGCTCACTAACAGGAATGTAAACAAATTTGACACAACATTTAAGAGAAATTATATAGGACATTTCTGGGATCTTTTATTTCAGATCATGAAACATGGGACCTAGACTTCACATGTTGCATTTCTATTTTTGTTCAGTGTACAACTTCACTGAATTACAGAATTACATGCTAGACATCATAGTTTATTTTGCAGCAAAGAATAACATTACTAAATTGTTCTCAAGAGTTGAAAATAACAGATCTGTTCCCAAACACTTCTCAGTTTGTAAATAATTGTTCTTTTAGTTTGTAAATATGCAGTTGGTTGTGTAGATAAATAGAAAATAAATCCCATTTAATCCCTTTTTAGAATTAAATATAAGGCAACAATATGTGACAACTGTGCACAGGATGTGAAGACTTTCATTATGCAGTGTAGGAGTTATACTGGTTGATAATTCACTCATTGTTAGGGGGAAATATTAAGCTGCCAAGCCTCTGGACCCCTCATTCAATAATAATCATATATGTTATATTGTTATAATAACAATTTTAAACGTATATGGTTGCAATGGGATGAGTATTACCTGTTACAAATGTACAGAGGCTTGTTGTGCAATTACACTGAAAGCCTTAGCCGAACAATGTTATTTTCCTGCTTAGTTGTTTTCTCTCCATATTATATATATCTACGATAAGGGTTAAAAAATGTTACAGAGGCAAAGAAATCATACCCCTTCCCCTGTCCCCTGTCCCCCGTCTCGTGTGTTTCTGTAACTTTCTCACTCATCCTTATTCACGATTCATTCAGGATTATCCAAACATAATATTCTTATTTACAGTAGAAGTGACAGCAAATGCTGTTTGTAGTGCTAGAAATATGGGAACAATAGTACACGTTTGAATACTTTAATACACATATAAGTGAATACTTTTGGCCCCCTAAAATGGGGGACCATGTACAAAAAGTGCTGTCATTTCTACACGGTTCACCCGAAACGGATGAAAATACCCTCAAATTAAAGCTAACAGTCTGCACTTTAAATACATAGTCATTGTATTATTTCAAAATCCAAAGTGCTGGAGTACTGAGCTAGAACAACAAAATGTTTGTCACTGTCCCAATACTTTGAGCTCACTGTAGCTTTAAAAAACTAATAAAATAACACCTCACAACACGCCTCTCCCCTATCTAACACATTTAACCTAGTTAAGGCATATGTATATGTAGTAATGTATATATGTGTGTAAATCCGAAAGGCATGAATTAATTTGTGGCATGAATTAATTAATCACCCATTTCGTATGATATGATACAAAGTACATATTGTATTTTATGTTATGAATTTGCAAAAAGTACAATATGTTACATATGTTATGAATTTGCACAACATATGGTATGTTATGAAATCTAGCTAGGTGGCTAGGTACGTTAGCTAGGCTAGGGGTTAGGGTTAGGGTTAAGTTTAGAAGTTAGGTTAAAGGGTTAAGGTTAGGGGAAGGGTTAACTAAAAGGGTTAAGGTTTGGGTTAGGGTTAGCTAACATGCTACAGTGCCTTGCGAAAGTATTTGGCCCCCTTGAACTTTGCGACCTTTTGCCACATTTCAGGCTTCAAACATAAAGATATAAAACTGTATTTTTTTGTGAAGAATCAACAACAAGTGGGACACAATCATGAAGTGGAACGACATTTATTGGATATTTCAAACTTTTTTAACAAATCAAAAACTGAAAAATTGGACGTGCAAAATTATTCAGCCCCTTTACTTTCAGTGCAGCAAACTCTCTCCAGAAGTTCAGTGAGGATCTCTGAATGATCCAATGTTGACCTAAATGACTAATGATGATAAATACAATCCACCTTTGTGTAATCAAGTCTCCGTATAAATGCACCTGCACTGTGATAGTCTCAGAGGTCCGTTAAAAGCGCAGAGAGCATCATGAAGAACAAGGAACACACCAGGCAGGTCCGAGATACTGTTGTGAAGAAGTTTAAAGCCGGTTTTGGATACAAAAAGATTTCCCAAGCTTTAAACATCCCAAGGAGCACTGTGCAAGCGATAATATTGAAATGGAAGGTGTATCAGACCACTGCAAATCTACCAAGACCTGGCCGTCCCTCTAAACTTTCAGCTCATACAAGGAGAAGACTGATCAGAGATGCAGCCAAGAGGCCCATGATCACTATGGATGAACTGCAGAGATCTACAGCTGAGGTGGGAGACTCTGTCCATAGGTCAACAATCAGTCGTATATTGCACAAATCTGGCCTTTATGGAAGAGTGGCAAGAAGAAAGCCATTTCTTAAAGATATCCATAAAAAGTGTTGTTTAAAGTTTGCCACAAGCCACCTGGGAGACACACCAAACATGTGGAAGAAGGTGCTCTGGTCAGATTAAACCAAAATATAACTTTTTGGCAACAATGCAAAACGTTATGTTTGGCGTAAAAGCAACACAGCTGAACACACCATCCCCACTGTCAAACATGGTGGTGGCAGCATCATGGTTTGGGCCTGCTTTTCTTCAGCAGGGACAGGGAAGATGGTTAAAATTGATGGGAAGATGGATGGAGCCAAATACAGGACCATTCTGGAAGAAAACCTGATGGAGTCTGCAAAAGACCTGAGACTGGGACGGAGATTTGTCTTCCAACAAGACAATGATCCAAAACATAAAGCAAAATCTACAATGGAATGGTTCAAAAATAAACATATCCAGGTGTTAGAATGGCCAAGTCAAAGTCCAGACCTGAATCCAATCGAGAATCTGTGGAAAGAACTGAAAACTGCTGTTCACAAATGCTCTCCATCCAACCTCACTGAGCTCGAGCTGTTTTGCAAGGAGGAATGGGAAAAAAATTCAGTCTCTCGATGTGCAAAACTGATAGAGACATACCCCAAGCGACTTACAGCTGTAATCGCAGCAAAAGGTGGCGCTACAAAGTATTAACTTAAGTGGGCTGAATAATTTTGCACGCCCAATTTTTCAGTTTTTGATTTGTTAAAAAAGTTTGAAATATCCAATAAATGTCGTTCCACTTCATGATTGTGTCCCACTTGTTGTTGATTCTTCACAAAAAAATACAGTTTTATATCTTTATGTTTGAAGCCTGAAATGTGGCAAAAGGTCGCAAAGTTCAAGGGGGCCGAATACTTTCACAAGGCACTGTATATATGTGTGTAAATCCGAAAGGCATGAATTAATTTGTGGCATGAATTAATTAATCACCCATTTCGTATGATATGATACAAAGTACATATTGTATTTTATGTTATGAATTTGCAAAAAGTACAATATGTTACATATGTTATGAATTTGCACAACATATGGTATGTTATGAAATCTAGCTAGGTGGCTAGGTACGTTAGCTAGGCTAGGGGTTAGGGTTAGGGTTAAGTTTAGAAGTTAGGTTAAAGGGTTAAGGTTAGGGGAAGGGTTAACTAAAAGGGTTAAGGTTTGGGTTAGGGTTAGCTAACATGCTAAGTAGTTGCAAAGTAGCTAAATTGTTGTAAGTAGTTGAAAACTTGCTAATTAGCTAAAATGCTAAAGTTATCCTTCATGAGATTTGAACTTGCAACCTTTCAGTTCCTAGACGTTCACGTTATACACCCCCCACCCCAACTAACCACACCAAATATAAACATATCATACTAATTTGAGTGTTGTGGATTTACACGTACTAAGTTACGTCTAGTCTATGAGGTGCTGACATAACAAGAGAAAAATTGGTGATGCTCAACCAAATTTCGAAATTGCACTTTGTATATTCTACTATTCTACCATCACCCTTCCTAAATAACCCTTGAGGAACCATCTTTTCTTAGTGTGTACATGTAGGCAAATGTACATGTCCATACAGCCTCATATGCTAAGATATTCTTAGGCCCTAGCAGTGTTTTTGTGAAAGAGGCTAAAGAAAGTCGTATTCTTAGCGCCATATGAAATTCATTCTTAATCTTCTTTCTTAAGGTGATGACTGCACTTTCCTTCCTTGACATGATAAATACATTCTGCTTTCTTTGGGTATCTTGTATTTCCACAAGAGGGCAGCATCCTCAAAGTTATGGACCCAGTTTGGGAAACCCTGCTTCATTCAGACTAATCTCCCACTTGTTCACATACAAATGTCCCTTCCCAGTATATTACCTTCAGTTATAGGTCTAAGATTTGAACTGTATTATAACAAGACGTCACATCAGTATATACATTTCCTTGTATAGTTAGCTTGCCATGCATGTTTCAAATGTGACAAATATAAATTATATCAGAAAAGCAGAAATGAGTTTGATGAGTGTGGGCGCTGTCATAATAGGTACTGCTCAGCGAGTACACTGTATGTGTACAATGTACAGTATACTACAGATGATAAGAAAGCTATTGCCACCAGCCGTTCAGTATTTCAGATTACCTCCAGAGTCAGTTGGCAGGCCAAATGGTTTCTTTCTTTCACTGGCATTTTATAAGGTAGCCATTCATTTGACCAGTTAACTCTAATGTACTGTATATAATTTTCACTGATTAGGTTGAATGGGTACTAAAGCAGTGTGTGTGTGTTCGCACGCGTGTGTGTGTCTATGTGCTTGTGTGTGTATGTGTGTGTCTGTTTAGGTTTGTGTGTGTGTTATATAGGCCTCAGCAGATCACCACCACCTTCTTCACAGCACGTTGTTTTCCTCTCGTCTCCTCGTCTCTCCGCCTGTGTGGAAGTTGTGTGGGCACCCTCTGGATTGCCTCACTGCCGGAGCATGCCGGACCCTGTTATCCGGCTATCCATCTGTGTTATTGATTTTTTTTTTCTCTCCCTCTTTGTAGAGTTTCGTCTTTCCTCCACTCTCCGCTCTTTTCAGAGGAGTGATGGAGAGAGAGAGAGAGAGAGAGAGAGAGAGAGAGAGAGAGAGGATGGCTGAGCATGGAGGTAGGGCAGAGATCTGAGAGCTTGTGGAAGGGGTGGTTGGGGAATGGAGAAGTGGTGGGGTTTCTGAGGATAGGGGAGGTTAGGGGTTGAGGGGTGTGGGGCGCGTGCAGCCTGGACTGTTCATGAGCAGAGAGTGAGAGAAGAAGAGAGAGAGAAGAAGAGAGAGCTCTTGAAGTGTTGGAGCTTTTTTTCTCTCTCCACTCTCTCAGGGGAGCAACCCTCCTCCCTCCACTCCTCCCTCCTCCTCTCCTCCTGCTCTGAGGCGCCTCTGGTGCACACGCTCCACTCGGCAACCACCCCCCATCCCCTCCTCCTCCTACACTCCTCCCTCCTCTTCTCCTCCTCTGCCTGCCTGCCGTCTCCAGTCCCAGGGGGTCCCAGCAGCGCTGCTGGTGCAGCTGTGATTTGCGGGAGATTTGCGGGAGATTTGTCTAAGTGAGAAGCAATTAGTGTGCTGGGGCCTGCTAATGTATAAATGCTCTGGCCTACCCCACACCCCCCAGCCCCGCCATTTGGCAATCGCCAGGGCAGGGCACCGCCCATTCCCTCCCTCCCTCCCTCTCTCCACTCCATCTTTTTCATCTGCAGCAGTCAGCGCGCTCACACTCGCCTTCAGCTGACCCCATGCTCGCTGATTCTATTAGCCAGATAATTAGCCCGCTGTAGGTGTGTACAAAACTATTGGGCCATCTCTGACTCTGAGAACACCTTTTTTTTGTATCATCATGATGATTTGGCCAGTGATACTGCTTCTTGAAAGTCCAATATATAGAAAAATTGACTGCTGAAATGAAAGAAAATCTAAATGACAGTATTTTGGGGTGAATTTGACCTTTTATTGCAATGACTGTAATATGTGGTTGTTTTAGTTGAATGCACTGACTGGATGAGAGTGTCTACTAGGTTACTAAAATGCCAAATGTATTGTCAAAAAAGCTTGACTGCTGACATGGAAAACATTTTGGGACTGTATCAACAGTGGACTAATGAAAAAAATACCCCAAAAGTGTTTGAGTGGACTCTCCCTTTAAGAAAAGACAAGTGTGAGTGCAAGAAAGACAAGTTCATCAGTATTTAGTTTTATTAAATGTTTCTGTTCTGCGTGCTCTGAACTTCAGAGGAATTCTTTGTGTTTCCTATCACCAATCTCCCATCTACACCCTACGCCCTACACCCTACGCCTGTTTCCACTGTCAGGTATCAGAAGGCATCAATGGCCATGAAAATAGTTGGTGAGTGAGTGAGTGGCAGCACAGTTTCACACACATGCGCATGCGCACACGCGAGCACGCAGGCACGCGCACGCACACGCAGAGTGAGTCGCCATGGAACAGTGGTGGGCGAGAGGGTTTCCCTTTGAAACCTGTGGTGTATATATGTGTGAGGGCGAGGGGGTTCCGTATGATGCAATTTTCAGTTCATCTACTACACCGATGTCAACTTTGCCCTTTTCTGATCACTCGTCTTTTACTCTGGTAGAGCTGAGCTAAAAGACGCCTGAGTGAGATGTGGGCGGTGGTGCTGGTTAATTAACCTTTTACTACAGTGGGCTAAATCAGGGTCAGACAAGGTATTTCTTGGTAGTTTAAAAAAAAATCTGCTTTGAAACAAAAGTATACATCTCACACAAATAGTTATGGGCTTAAGAAAAGAAGACACCTGTACCATCTCAGATAGAGAGTTGAAATGTTTAAAGAAAATCTTCCCTCTTTAAAAGACCGGCGGATTTGTAAGCAGAGAGTATAGACTATTCAAGCAGGCCTGAGTTAAGGAGTGAGAGGGATGCCTAGAAGACTAGCTCCATCATTTTAACCTTTACAAACTACCAGCATGAGGAAATTGGAGGTCGTTTTTTGAAGTTGGGGTCAATTCCATTGGACTTCAGCCGATTGTAGGAACCAAAGAGAAATTCCAACTTCCAATTTTCTCAACGCTCTGTGAAAGAAAATTTGAAATAGTAATTGTAATTTCTGTTTAGTTCCTAATTTGAAATGGAATTGAGTCCATCCCTGGTATTCACTGAGTCATATCCCTTAGATTGGGTCAATGATTTTGAGCAAATGTCAAACCAAACGCAATGCATCATCACCACTTTCACATTTTACATTGGCACATCCAATATTTTGTAAATGTTTCTGCCCAGTGACGTAGTGGTAAAAATATATGTGGGTTTACACTGACCGCCTTTCACTGTGAAGAAAATAATGGTCCCATTTTCCCGTAAATAAGGTGCGCACACGGCAATTACTTTGTTTATGTGTGTTGAAGTGTGTTTACCCTCCACTGCACCACTGCTCTGTCCATTGGACCTGGTTTATACAGTAGAATCTTCTTCACTCCTACATGAAACAATTCTATAGTAAACTGCAGTATACAGTAGAATACTATGCTACATACTGTACTGTAGTATTCCCGAGATTATTTGTACTACTTACTATATTATGTTGTAGGATACTGTAGAATCCACAAAAAAAACACTGTAGTAAATACTACAGTAATGTCCACAAAAGCACCACAGTCCCCAAAAACACTACACTTTTTAAACAATAGTGAATAATACAGTATTTAATTTGCATATACCCTGCCCATTCCCCTCCCCCAAATCGCAAGTTATGCCACGCATCAGAGAGAAACCCACATAACAGTATAGACCATATGTAAGAATCCATTCAGACCCCAGTCCTACCTTCCTACTTACCTACTGGTTGCTCTTTTAGTATTTCTCCAGTGTGTTTCCTGAAAGAGAAATCCTACACTTCTATGTCAAAGATTGTAAAACAAAAACACTGCAGTAAACACTCAAGTAATGTCTGCAAAAACACTGCATTAAATACTACAGTATACTAGTGTCTGCAAAAACACTACAGTAAATAATACAGTACAGTACAGTCCGCAAAAACAATACAGTAAATACTACAATTCGCAAAAGCACGACAGTAAATACTACAGTAGACTACAATGTGGGGTGTCTTGGTTATTTCCATTCACCGTGGATATGTACTGTATGTGTTTGACATGATATCTGCCACATGCCACATCTATGAACACATGCTAGGCTGTTCCCATATGCTTGGGCTCCACAGATCTATAATTCAGTGGTGGCAGATGTCCCCCATGCATCATTCATGAGTGCCATTCCATTCCACGCTGAGCGGGAGAGCCATCGCACCCTCACCGCGGTTAGAGGGTCCCCTCTTTGCTGACCCTCGAGTGCACCTCACCTCAATGGGACGACCCAACAACAACCTCCCCCCATGCTTCTCCAGGATGATCTGTTCCATAGAAGCGGCCATGACACAATGAGTGATGACCCACTGAGCAGGTTTGGGGAACACATTGTGGCACAGATGTGTGGTATATTGGGCAGACCAGTCTGTAAGTGTGGCAAAAATAAGGAGAGCAGCAGCTTATAAAACATTACATAACAATGCAATTGAAACAGAATCATGGAAACACCACTAATTACAGCCATCAACTGCCCTAATTCATTTTCAGGCAAGTAAAGCAAGAAGCAGGTTCACTCAATACAGATCTCAAGTAAATCGCAAAACCTAAGAGAGTGTGAGAGCACTGTAATGGAAAACTGTAAATTATACAGAAATATGGGGTATTATCAACAGTAAAATACTCTGAAACGTTTTACTGCAGCATACTGTAAACAATGGTGCATTGTGGGAAAATGTTGTGGGTAGGGTAAGAATTGCTGTATTTTGAATGGTACTGTAATTCCACCCCACAGAATACAGTACCTTATCGTATCTTTGGAGCGCCAAAAAAACTTTCGACCACAGTGGTTGAATGGTATTACTGTTTCTGGCTCATTTAACATATTTTGAGGCGTGCCTTGTAAGAGGCTGTATTTGTTGCACCTGTGAGTGAGAATGCTGTACTAATTTAACTCTTATGTGGTCATAGTGCCTCGTCAATTTACATAGGTGACAGATTGGAGTGGCAGCAAGTCTAAAACCTTAAACTCTTGAGCATTTTGCTGTGTTGTTTTGCTCTGTTTTGCTCTGTAGTGGCTTCCTGTTTGCAAGCCTTTATTAAGGCCTCTGGAGGTGCAAGTGACATAAAACACCAAATATTCATTAATATACTGTAATGTGTAAACACTTTACCTAACAGCCAACCTGCTTGCACCAATCTCTTGTAATTACAGTAAAATACTGTGAAGTACAAACCCCTCCCCTTCATTCATTCATTTGTTTCCGATTACGGTAGCATTTACATTTTTACAGTATAATACAGTCAGTTTTACTGTGTGTCATTACACTGTACTTTCTTTGATACAGTAGGTGTACTGTAATATGAAATACAGAATTTTACTTGCCACCGAGCTGTTTATAAGCTACTGTCAAATTCACAGTAAACCCTTTACATTGAGTGTATAGTGATTGAGAGGGAGGGTGCTCGGGTGCTTAAATCATACCTGTACCTGGAGTGGATGGCATGGTGTAGTGCTACTCTGAATGCTGCTGCCTGGGGGATGACGCAGGCAGACGCTGTAGATCAAGCCGCTGCCAAGCTGCCCCACCGCTCGCAAAATGGCAACCCGACAGTAGAGAGGGGACGATTTTCATGAGGTCTGTGCCGCTGACCGCAGTAACAGATCACAGGAGAAATACGCGCTGCACCCCAGTTATGAGAGGATGGTATTCATGCTGCCACATGCTACGGCTGGGATCAAGATGACATGAACTCCTCGCACACCTACAGTACTGTGTGGCCTAGGGAGGACCCTCATCCCATACTGGAGAGAGGCCCTCACAAGACTGTTAGTGCCATGCGTCATTTGTGTGTCCTCTGTGTGTACAGTTTGGGTCACACATTATTTGGATTGTCCAGATAGTCCCTCTGTAGATGCTCTGAGCCGTTACTGTTTACTTTTTTTTTTACTAATGACCTTCCACTGACCTTGAGTATAGTCTTGAATAAATCATTAAAATCCAGACAGAAAATATTTACACAAGAAGCAATCTAATATCACACAGTCAAACTCTCAGTCGTTTAGTAAGTTCACCATTCTGCGGTGTACGCCGACGACAACGGTGCACACATCGGCTACGGCAGTAAAATAACAAACTAACACCCTTAACACAGTCAGTTTTAGAATAGGTAACTAGCAATAGGCTGGTGCTAAATAAAAAGTTGCGTTTTTTGGGACAAATCCCTCGCTCAACCCTAAACCTCATCTAGATCTATTATTGAATAATGTGGCAACTGAGCAAGTTGAGGAGACTAAACTGCTGCGTGTAAACCCTAGATAGCAAGCTGTCATGGTCAAAACTGTATGCACTCAATGGTCTCTAAAATTGGAAGAGGTCTGCCCATGGTAAGCTGTTGGTCTGCTTTCTTGACATCTCAGTCGACCAGACAGGTCCTACAGGCCCTAGTTTTGTCACACATGGACTAATGCCCAGTTGTGTGGTCATGTGCAGCAAAGAAGGACAGAGGTAAGTTGCAGTCGGTCCAAAAGGGAGCAGCACGTATTTCAAGTAGATGTACACAGAGGGATAATGTAAGTAACATGCATGTCAATATCTCCTGGCTAGTTGAGGAGAGATTGACTGCATGGAACTCTCTGCCACCCAGGGTAACTCAAACTAGCAATAAAACCAGATTCAAGAAACAGACAGAAAGAACACATTACGGCACGACAGGGACTGTGAATAGACACAGTACATTTTTATGTATTTTGTATTGTATTTTGCATTGTGTTATGTATTGTATTATGTAGCGATATGTAGTGATATGTATAATTGTGATACAACTTTGATATGGGTTTGTCTCAAGTGGCTATCTTGGGATGAATGTATTAGCTGTGGGTCACTCTGGGATGGGAGCACCTGCTGAATGGCTAAATTGTGATGTAAATGTAGAGCTATGTATATTATGCATTTTATGTATTTTATTTGTTGTGTTTTGATTCCTGTTTGGACCCCAGGAAGAGTAACCACTGCCTCGGCAACAACTAATTGGGGATCCTAATAAATACTAAATACTATATACGATAAGGGTTCAAAACAAATCTACTTTGAAACAAAAGTATAATCGTCTAGTAACCAAAAAACGGTTAAACAAATCAAAATATCTTTTAGATTTTAGATTATTCAAAGTAGCCACCCTTTGCCTTGATAACAGCTTTGCACACTCTTGGCATTCTCTCAACCAGCTTCATGAGGTGCTAAAATGCTTTTCCAACAGTCTTGAAGGAGTTCCCAAATATGCTGAGCACTTGATGGGTACTTTTCCTTCACTCTGCGGTCCAACTTGTCCCAAACCATCTCAATTGGGTTGAGGTCTGGTGATTGTGGAGGTCAGGTCACCTGATGCAGCACTCCATCACTCTCCTTCTTGGTCAGATATCTCTTAAACAGCCTGGATGTGTGTTTTGGGTCATTGTCCTGTTGAAAAACAAATGATAGTCCCACTAAGCACCAACCAGATGGTATGGCGTATCGCTGCAGAATGCTGGGGTAGTCATGCTGGTTAAGTGGGCCTTGCAGTTTTCGAAATAATTCACCGACAGGGTCACCAGCAAAGCACCCACACACCATCACTCCTCCTCAATGCTTCATTGTGGGAACCAAATATGCAGAGATCATCTGTTCACCTACTCTGTGTCTCACAAAGACACGGCAGTTGGAACCAAAAATCTCAAATTTGGACTCATCAGACCAAAGGACAGATTTCCACCAGTCTAATGTCCATTGCTCGTGTTTCTTGGCCCAAGCAAGTCTCTTCTTCTTATTGGTGTAAGAACCACTAACATTTAGTGGTTCCTTTAGTAGTGGTTTCTTTGCGGCAATTCGACCATGAAGGCCTGATTCATGCAGTCTCCTCTGAACAGTTGATGTTGAGATGTGTCTGTTACTTGAAATCCGTGAACCATTTATTTGGGCTGCAATTTGAGGTGCAGTTAACTCTAATGAACTTATCCTCTGCAGCAGAGGTAACTCTGGGTCTTCCTTTCCTGTGGCGGTCCTCATGAGAGCCGGTTTCATTATAGCGCTTGATGGTTTTTGCGACTGCACTTGAAGAAATGTTCAAAGTACTTGAACTTTTCTGCATTGATTGACCTTCATGTCTTAAAGTAATGATGGACTGTCGTTTCTCTTTGCTTATTGGAGCTGTTCTTGCCATAATATGGAATTGTTCTTTTACCAAATAGGGATATCTTCTGTATACCACCCCTACCTTGTCACAACACAACTGATTGGCTCAAATGCAGGAAGGAAAGAAATTCCACAAATTAACAAAAGCACATTGAAACAAATGAAGTTGGGTAAGATGGCATGTCATGGAGACATACTGTAACATGCGCAGTATGAGCTACTCCAGGAAGTGACGTTGCAGGCTATCTCAATGCTGCCCCCTCTCATTGAGTAACTCCAGTTGAAGGCCGATCGGGGTGCAGCAGGCTGCCATTAGCAACTAAACTATCCTTTGAACTTCTTCTGTGTGCGATTTTAAAATAATCTGTTCAAGATTATATTGTGGTATATGAGAAGCAATTATTGGTACCTTGTCTGTCTTCTTATAATTGTTTTTACATGAAGACTGACCATGAAGATTGCCATTTTCCCAGTCATTATAATGGGGATCCTGTTTTCTGCAAACAATGCCTGCAGTATGGTGGTCGGTCTTGAACCTCCGTGGCTTCAATGAGAGGGGGCAGTCATTCTTCCTGTTTATTTTTACTCCCAAATCAAATAAACAACACAGATTGTGTATCTCACTGGACATGTATATAGATAAACATTTCGTGGTTGCAGATCCAATTGGCTTTCACTCAAACTTCAACCAAAAGCTTTCACTCTATTCCTGCAGGTCCATTTCCAGTTCTGTAATTCCTATGACTGTTCCATACAAGACCTGACCGTCATACCATGTATCTAACTCAGCAGTAAACTGAGAACAGGCCTTAATCGGCGCTACGGGTTGGCTGAGGGACGGGAGGTCCCTTGTTTTGTCACAAATGGCCCGAAAAATGCTAATATCGGTACCATGACTTGAAATGGATTTGTGCCACAAATACTAAAACGCTGGGTTATTGACAGGTTAGAACCTGAGGGCACCTGCAGGATATTATGCTGGAGGGCGGTTACTGCCGCCTGCCTGGGAGAGAGGGATGGAGGGAGAGAGGGTGGAAGGGAGTAGATGGGGCATGGAAAGAGTGGAGAGGGAGAAATGGTAGGAATGTTTTAAAAAATTAGACAGAGAGAGGGATAATTCAAGTGGGAAGAAGAGACCAGGATGGAAAGAGAGAGAGAGAGAGAGAGAGAGAGAGAGAGAGAGACAAACAAGAGTGCATATAGGATTAAAAAGTGCCATCAGTTAGCTCCAGCGATAAAGCGTCAGCTAGCTCCATCGTCTTAGTCACATGTCTTAGTCACCCACATGCATCCTGTGCGGCGGGCAGGTGCAGCTGTGAGTCATTCCCCCTGGTAAAGGGAGAGTGGGTCAGGAGGTGATTGTCCACACCGAGGACCCTTTCATTTATCATAAGATAGCACTGACCTCACCGTGACCCTCACACAGATCAATACACTCTCCTTAAACCTTCATTTGTCCTCGTTTGTCCTCGTTTGTCGTCTTCTGATTCAATTGCAAACCTAAACATGTATTTTCAGCTCAGATTGGATTGGTTAGAACCATTTACCCCACTCAATATCCTTTAAATCTCTAGGCAATTATTGGAATATTGGAATTTGAGTGGGATGATTGAATCCTTAACCTCTTACGCTTGTGGGAATTGGCCTATATGGATAGGGCTAAATTGAAATGTTTCTTACAGAAGAAATATGGAAAGCATATGCATAACTATGGCAGCAATTAAAAGGGATCAGTTTGGAGATTATGGGAAAAATTATTAGACTAAAGGTGAGGACACAACAGTTCACCTGACACATGACTGAATCCAAACATTAAACTGTTGATTGTATGTGCATTTTACATTTACTGTACCTTCGCTGCATTTGTTGATAACGAAATCTGAAAATTCTTTGGATACATTCAGTAACATGACAATACTATTATTGGAACATTTGGATAGGTGCAACATGAGACAAAAAATATGACAAGTGTTTGAGTGAGAGGTCTAACTGGTGTTTCCAAGTGGCCACACACCTCTCCAAAGTTTGCACAGTTCCTACGTAATATCAATCCACTTTTATGAGTCAAACAAGAGTTTTCAACTATAAGGTGTTTTTCTTTTGTGCCGTTGAGGAATTAGAGCAAGCACACCTGCAGTTGTTTTGAACATAGCCCTGCATCCCAGCCATCACACAATCCCTGTTGTTGTTCATGCAATCCAAAAATAGCCCATTTATAAATCGCAATTTGGGTCAGGTGGGCATAATTTGAAAGCTTGATCCATGACTAGATAAATGATAGAATGTGATCTTACAGTATGAAGTGTCACAAGGCAATTCAGATAAGCAGAAGGTCATTTTGGTGCGCATAAAATGGAGGCAGGAGTGCATTCAGAAGTGCGGCCTGCAGAACATTTTCTTCACAATACTACAAACAGGCTCATTCTGTTCAGGACAACCCAGGGTACAACGCCATGTCATCTTGTAAATGTACATCAAACGTAGTGATCATAAACGTTGACAATGTATATTACATGCGTTTTATGGTATGGCAATGTGAAGTGCACGTTTGGACTCCCAGGTGTCTGGCTTGCTTGTTTGACATCAAGCGGTATTTGTTGTGATCCCCAGTGTCTCATCTTTCAAAATACATAGAGTCCTCGTCATTTACAGCCTTCCTCTCACTCAGACAGCAGAAAATGTGCAAAAGTTGGCCAATTAGCAGGAGGGATCCGGGGGCAACTCCTTGTCGTGCGCGGTGCTGAAGTTCAGAACGGCTGTCAGTCAAAACCCATACAGAGCTGTGAAGCGGAGACCCTGAGCTCTGACGTCATGTATAGCCACTGTGTTCCAATTTAGGCACGTATCAATGTCTCAATCTTCCATTTTCAACCCGTATATGGGTACGACCGGTCCAACGCAGACGTTTTTATCTCAATATCAAACTATTTTGGGGTACCCTTATTTTGATTGTTTTCAATTAATATGGTCAAAAAGAAACAAAAATAGCTTCTTAGCAAAAAGCATTTTCTCAAGCAAGAATGTGGCTAGGACTGTCTGGTAATGGTCTGAGTGAGGGGCACAATTGCAGGAGCCTAATTGGAGAGTAACGGGAGTGATATGTAACCTGGAAACTAGTTATTGGCAGAAATGTTTGAAACGCTCTTCGTTATTGGTCTACTAACTTATTCCACCTGGTGATGTTGCCAGACAGACCAAAACTCAATTCCTTGTAAAACAAGCTGAAGTTTCAGATGGCCTTTTCAAACAGCTCTTACACGAAAAGAGCACTATCATGATTTTCAAAATGTCACAGTAATTATTCCAACCTCATAGTGTGGAAATAGATATAAAACACAGAAATCACATTTTTGACTGCACTGACCCTTTACCAACCAAGCGATGTTTCAGGAGTCAAGTTCAGAGGCTACACTACATTAGAATGAGAATTTATGACACAAGTTTATGACACAAGGATTTCGGTAGGCAATATGACACTGATACGTTTCTGTTTACGTTTGTCTTTTCAGTGTATGGAGTATGAACTTTCTAAATGAATTCAAGAACATCCTCTCTTTTGAGAAGTAGCCTACAACAGTGCCCTTACTTTTGCGGTTACTGAAATTCGTGTTATTTAGAAAAGAAAATCTGTCTAAATGGTGTCCCTCCAACGCAGGAAATCCCTTCTAAGGCCTATACCCTCTCTCCACCTCCGCTTCTTTGCTTTTTCAGTTCTCAGACCTGGGTCTCTCCCCCTCATTTCTCGCTTCCGTTACCCACAAGCCCCGGCGTGGCCCACACAGTACACAGGGTTTCCCTGTAGAGCATGGCTGTGTGTGGGTTCAACCCTCACCTCCGTTACACATTCCACCACTACTCTCTGGGTTCACACTTTTCCACTCCTCCATCTCACATAAAGACTATGATGCAGGACCTATCTGCTTAACACTGATCTGCAAACTGATTATTTGGGTCTGGTTTCACAGACACAGATTAAGCCTAGTCCTGGACTAAAAAAAAGCCTATGGAGAGTCATGCTTCATGACATTAGTACTGTTCTATGTAGTATGACTTATCAGTATCATCGTTACCGGGAATAGAGTGACTGGAATTGTATGACACTGATAATGTGTTCAGTTTCTCAGTGGTTGATCAAGATCATACTCAAAGTGCAGAATGACACTGTATGATGCATGTCCTGTTATCTCTAGTTGTACTTCCAGATACGTTTCCTGTGATGGCGTTATCACGGGTTTTACTCGTACTTTGGAACAGTGTTTTGAAAGTGTTAAAGTGGTCTCCAAAGCCAAAGACCTCAGCTTATGTCGGAGGGTTTATAAATAGCTATTTGTGAACCGGGGCCCGGTTTGGCACAGGAAACACGTCACGGTGTTAACTCTAACCAGATGTCTGGGGCTGCCGCTGCCGGGGTATTCTCGCAATGGAACATGCACTTCAAAAAAGGGAAACTTCTCTCTCTTGCTCTCTTTCTTTCTGTCTTGCTCTTTTGCAGTCTCTCTCTCTGTGAAAGGCTACAGCTTGAGCACTAGGCAGTTAAGAGATTGCAGACAATCTGTTGAGAAAGAGAGCTAAACCCACATGAAACAATACTACAATTTACTATAGAATACTACAGTCCTTACTATAGAATTTTGCAGTAAACTGTAGTATACTGCAGAATTATATTACACATCGTAGTATCCCAAGATCATGTGTAGTACTTGCTATAAAATGTTTTATTTTACTATACACATTCACCGGCCAGTTTATTAGTTACCACCATCTAGTACCGGGTCGGACCCCACTTCAAGGCATTCTAGTAGTTGTCGGAAACGTTCCACAGGGATATTGGTCCATGCTGACGCATTGGCATCACGCAGTTGCTGCAGATTGGACAGTGGTACGTTCTCGCTGCCAACAGCCCATTCATCTCATCCCGAAGATGCTCTATAGGGTTGAGGTCTGGGGACTGACCAGGCTTTTCAAGTAAACCGAACTAACTGTCATGTTCCAGGCGATGTTTTTCCACTCCTCAGTTGTCCAGTGTTGGTGACTGCGTGCCCACTGGAGACGTTTCCTCTTGTTTTTAGCTGATAGGAGTGGAACCCGGTTTGCTGCAATAGCCCATCCATGGTAAGGATCGAGGAGTTGTGCGTTCCGAGACGCCGTTCTGCACATCACTGTTGTACTGTGCCGTTATTTGTCTATTTGTGACCCACCTGTTTACTTGCCTGATTCTTGCCATTCTCCTTCAACCTCTCTCATCGACAAACTGTTTTCACCCACACGACTGCCGATGACTGGATGTTTTTGATTTGTCGGAGCATTCTCGGTAAACTCTAGACAGTGTCATGCATTAAAACCCCAAAAGGGCGTTCGTTTCCAGCGCGCCTGGCACCGAGGATCATACCACGCTCAAAGTTGCTTAGGTCACTTGTTTTGCCCATTCTAACGTTCAATCGAACAGTAACGGAATGCCTCGATGCCTGTCTGCCACGGCCATGTGACTCACTGTCAATTTTCATGAACAGGGTGGTGTACCTAAGAAACTGTCCAGTTAGTGTATATATAAAAAACACTGTAGTAAATACAACAGTAATGTCTGAAAAAACTACAGTATTTGATTTGAATATACCCTGAAATATCCTTTCAGACCCCAGTCCTACCTACCTAGTGGTTGTGGAAAATCTGTTCTTTTAGTATTTTACCAGTAGGTGTCCACTTCTATGTCAAATATAACAAAACAAAAAACACTACAGTAAATACTACACTATACTATGGTCTGCAAAAACACAACAGTAAATTGTACAGTATACTACAATCCGCAAAAACACTACTGTGAATACTGTAGTATTTATACCATAGAATACTATAGTATTTTTTCATGTGGGAAGAAAGTTTGAAGGTAAGGTAGGTAGAGAGAGCGAGAGAGAGAGAGAAAGAGTGAGAAAGTGAGAGAGAGAGAGAGAGAGAGAGAGAGAGAGAGAGAGAGAGAGAGGGAGAGAGAGAGAGAGAGAGAGAGAGAGAGAGAGAGAGCGAAAGATACCTCTACTCCCTGGTACCTCTACATGACCGTTCAGCAGGGAGTCTGGAGTGTCTCTGTAGTGGGGGGTGGAGTTGGCCTGCTTTTCCATGCCCGTGAGCATTGCTTGGCCTCTTTCACTTTGGCCTCTCGCTTTCTCTCCCTCTCTCTCTCTCTCTCACACACACACAAGCACACACACGCACACACACACACACACACACACACACACACACACACACACACACACACACACACACACACACACACACACACACACACACACACACACACACACACACACACACACACACGTTCATATGTGTGTGTGTATGAATGCACTCACATGTGTATGAACGCACTCACATGCATGTGTATGCACGTGTGTGTCAGTGCGCACACATGTACAGTACCAGTCAAACGTTTGGACACACCAACTCGTTCAAGGGTTTTTCTTAATTTTTACTATTTTCTACATTGTAGAATAATAGTGAAGACATCAAAACTGTGAAATAACACATATGAAATTATGTAGTAACCAAAATATATATATTTTATATTTGAAATTATTAAAGGTTGGGGTTATCACGCGCATGGCATTTGTCCTTGTCCTACCCTTTGCCTTGATTACATTTTTGCACACTCGTGGCATTCTCTCAACCAACTTATTTAAATTAACAGGTGTGCCTTGTAAATTTGTGATTTGTTTAACAGTTTTTTGGTTACTACATGATTCTAAATGTGTTATTTCATAGTTTTGATGTCTTCACTATTATTCTGCAATGTAGAAAATAGTAAAAATAAAGAAAAACCCCTGAATGAGTAGGTGCGTCCAAACTTATGACTGGTACTGTATGTGAGTGCGCACTGACACACGTGCAAACACATACATGTGAGTGTGTTCATACACACACACACACACACACACACACACACACACACACACACACACACACACACACACACACACACACCCTCCTCTCTGACCCAGCCTGCATCCTGTCCCTGGCTGATCTATGGGCTGCCCTGCCCTGCGGAGTGTGTGTGTCGCTTGTCCCTCCAAATCGATATCTGTCTCGTATCCATGAGTCGTGCCTGATCTTTGTCCGACCTTGCGCAGCACTAGTTCCTGGAGCTCATCTTCTGAGCAGACAGAGGCAAAATAAAGTGTGACGCCAACATGGCATAGAGCTTTACCTCAAACTAATCAACTCTGGGTGAAAAACCCTGACATTGAAGTGCTTCTGATAGCCGAGGCTGCTTAGCCGATGACGCTGTAATATTTAGGAAACGAGTTCACAGGAAGCACTTTGTCAGAGACAGGAATTACTCAATGTGAGGTATACAGGTCAAAGCCTCAGAAAATGGGATACAATTTGACTCCAGAGTCAGTCACTATGAGGTCACAGTGTTGTTTTTGCTGTCGACTGCAAAATAAAGATTTAGGAATCATAAAGATAAGCCATCCTCGTCTTTTGTTGATTTTTTACACATTCTCCTCAGTGCTAAGTTCACGTGTGTACGAATGACCTTATTGTTTTCCAGGCTGAGGAAGCCAAAGCTTTCCTGTAAGAGTGTGTGTGGGAGATCAACCCAGAGCCTACTCTGAGGTTGCTGGGTAGAGGTTGAGTTCAGTGTTGCGTGGTGGTGATAGCGGTGATATAATGGCTCCCTCCCTGCTCCCTGGCTGAGGGCTTGGGGTGCTAGTGTAGCCGCCGCCGCAGCTAATTGAACCCTTGCAGTAAGGTAAGGGAGGAGGCTGTCAGAGAAGGAAGGAAGGGAGGGAGGGAGGGAGGGAGGGAGGGAGGGAGGGAGGGAGGGAGGGAGGGAGGGAGGGAGGGAGGGAGGGAGGGAGGGAGGGAGGGAGGGAGGGAGGGAGGGAGGGAGGGAGGGTGAAGTGCCCCTGGGGGTTTGAGTCCCTGCCTGCCTTCCCTCCTTTCCCCCCTGTCTAAATAGCTCTGCCACCGCTGCAGGGCTTCCTGTGCCTTATCTGCTGATAATTGGGCACTGGAGCTCCACAGCCCGCTTATGAAATATAGATTGCCTGCCGGAGAGGGAGGGGGTGCGGTGGAGCAGAGAAGCCTGTGGTCTTCTCCTCCGACTGTGTGGAGTCCTCTGGGCTTCACGTTGGAAGCGTTGTGTCATTTTGAGGCATGGTAGCTTTCACAACTGGTTTATCTATCACATCCATAGTCATTGCAACAGAGAGAATGTCCAAAAATCTGAACTGTCCAAAAATCTGTCATATAAACAATGCACTATTTTATTATACTGTTGGTCCCATCTGCTGAATACAGAAGTAAAAACTGAAAATACTGCCTGGAAACATAGTCAATTTCTCAACACTATAACAGTACACTGTTGAATTGTTGATTCTAGGTCCTATGCATTTGGTAGTGAAATGTATGTCTCTGGATATCTGTGGCTTGTCTTCCTCCACAAATTTGTAAACCTTGTCCCAAAATATCCAATTAAATATTTGTCTATCCTATTTAGGATATGTTTCCTTTCACTCTTCTCTTCTAGCTGATTTCCAGTCCACACACAGGTCTGTTCACATTCCAATTAGCTATCGAGAGATTGATTTAATGAATAAGTACCTGGCTATGTGTGGTGTGAGCCAGAACCAGACAAATCTCAATATATTGGCATAAAAAAGTCATAATTTTTACATCCCAAACAGCACCCCATTCCTTGGGTCAGGGCTGTTCATCCGAATTCAGGGACTAATTCATGCCTGGGACACTTCGTGTGCCAGGCAAAAAACAGAAGTGTTTCGGCCCGGACTGGAATTGAACAGCCATCCTTGCCCTAGGTAGTGCACCACTTTTGACAAGAGCCCATAGGGCTGAACCGGCCAATAGGGGGCATGGGGACGGTGGGGTTGTTTGCACTAGTTTTTTGAAGTGGGGAGAAAAATTATGCACATAGGACCTGTACTTGACTTAATCAGATACTATCAGGTGAAATTATTGCCAGGTAAACAGCCAATGCAATTTGAATATTCATAATTTAATAATCAATATTTTTTGTAATTATTTGTAAACAGATGCGTGTTAAATCATAATTCATAGACCACATTTGGCTTCTACCATGTGAAAATCAAGGTATTAGGTCAATCTCAAACTAAACCAAAAGCACATAGTAACAGTGGACCTCTTTGTTATGAGGCATAGTGTATGTTCAGTATGCAACCTGTCCTCGGCCTAAGTGAGATTCAATAAGACATGTTACGTTTTATGCCATGGCACAACCTCTGATATCCCTCGAAAAGAAAGACATCACACTTTGACTGAACACATTATCACAAACAAGGCACAACCGTAACTCACCTGTTACATGTTCCCCCCTCTTTTCTCCTTCCCTCCTTTTATTGACGTCACAAATGCTAGGCCCCACATCGCTCTTAGCGTGCTCCTTAAGGAATAGCCCTCCCATTTTGCACAAAACCAATGTTGTACACTACTTTTAACCAGTGTCCATAGGGCTCTGGTCAAAGGTAGTGCACTATATAGGAAATAGGGTGCCATTTGAGACAAATCACTGTTTCATTTCCCAACAACCATCTGTGGACTTTTTTTGGTCAATACCAATTGCAATTCCCGGCACTGGGCGGGAGACAAATTCATTTCAATTACAATTAGCATGGCAGCTGGGCGGGCTGATTTATGGCGTTGTTTTCTTTACAGTGCATTCCCTTGAGCATGAATCACCCCTACGCCGCCCCGTGTGATCCACACTTCATCTACCTGCCAAGGCAGCGGCCTCACCGAGCGTTTCTGTAGTGCTTCCCCGACCTCTCCCCCTTGACCACAGGGAGCACCAGCTTCCTTAACTCACACCAGACATATTGTATACCGACTGGGAATTAGCAGGGCTAATGTCTGGTTGTGTGTAACAGTTTAGCAGCGTACAGCCATGTGTTTCTATCCCCATTAGTAGGCTATTGGTACTAATTTGGATGTTAGGAACGGAAGCCGGTTGTCAATACTGTTTGGAGAAACTCTTCAGTGAAATTTGGGACCTCATGTGTTTTAATAACAGTGAGTTGGGATTTATATATATTTTTAAAGTGGGGATAGTGTTCAATAGGATTTGAGTTCTATTCAATCTGGATCAAGAAGTGGTTCACACAAACCACTTCTTGACCACAGGGAACACACACACACTGCAATGAAATCCCATCCCTTCACTTGACCAACTCCCATGGTACGTAAATGCTGAATAAAAATGTTCATCACGTATTCATTATCCCTGGTCACGTGAGCTTATAAAGAAGCTTTGGTTTTCTATTCTGTCATGGCAACACAACAGCAAAACGTTACCCTTAATTCAACATTTGGTTACCATCAGTCAGGGACAAACTGTGCCTGTTTTCGATTGTCTGGAAATGTTTGGGACAGTTCCCCCTCATGTTCTCTCTCCTCCTCCTCTTCGGACGGTGAGTCACTCTGCTGCAGACTTTTTCCAGAGGGACGTTTTTAAAAACAAGTCCCTGATGGCCACACTGCGTCATGTTTATAGGGCCGGCCAGGGCTCGGTCGGTCCCCATGAGTCTGGCAGCTGTGGCCCTCCTCCCCTTCCTCCTCCTCCTCCTCCTCCCTGTCTCGATGCTGCCGCCACATCTCTGTGCTGCCATGTGGGGTTGAAAGAGCTGACCCCCGCGACAGAGCCTCTATGGTTACACGAAAGGCGATGATTCAGGGCGGCAAATAAAAAGGCAGTGGGCCGCTCCACTTTGGGCAGACTAAACATCTGTTTGGACAGCGTCTTGACTGTAGTTTCTCCTTGAGGTGCTGCGTGTGTGTTTATATCCTACCCCATCCAGAATCAGCTTAACAGGAAGTGAAGATATATGTCATTTAGATGAGGCTTTTATCCAACGCCACTCACAGAAGTGCATGCATATATTTTTGTATAAATGGTCCCAGCAGGAACTGAACCCACAACCCTTCGAGTTACAAGCACCATGCTCTACCAATTGAGACACACAGGACCTGAAGAGGGATGAACCACATAGAGGTAATTTATAATAAAATAATACCTGGACTCCCAGAATATCTACTCATTCTACACAAAGAGCAGGATACATGACCACCATGTTAATTCAACACCATGGGATTTTAGTTATATTTTATATAACCCTTTCAATTGTGCTTCACCCTAGTTCCCTGTGGTTGCTCCTTGGTTTTATGTTAAACGCTGATGAAGGCAGCTTAGCTAATTACTGTAATGAATCTATTGCATCGGAGCAATAGACTTTCTAAGTGTAAGTCTTAAATGGCACCCTATTCCCTATATAGTGCACTACTTTTGACCAGGACCCATAAGGTGTCATTTGGGATCCAAGTGTTTTGTTCTGCAGGCCTGCAGAAGTGTACTTTTTCTGTCTTCTCCAGAAGAACGTGCCTTGGTTGGTTTATATCTGGCTTCTGTGTGACCTGACCAATCCAGTTCCCCCTGTTTAGCACTTTGCTGTGGAGTGAGGAGGATCAGTCTGTGTCTGCGTACCAAATGGCACACTTTTCCCTTCATAGTGCACTACCTTTGACTAGAACCCTGTGGTCCCTGGTCAAAAGAAGTTCACTAAATAGGGAATAGGGTGCCACTTGGGACACACTGCCTGTGTCTTTTAATACAGGAAGGCAGAGCTAGGAATTCCCAAACAAGAATCAGGAAACTGTCTGCAGAGGCAGGGAAGAGAGATGGATTATGCTGTCTCTCCAGCTTTTGGAGTATTTATGAGGAGGATCTTTGACGGTGAATTTCCCTCTCGGGAAGTAACACTATTATACACAGTATAGTATGAAGCTACCCAAGGTACCTCAGAGGAACATCTGTGTGTAAACAGTATGTTTTTAGGTAACACTTTACTATACAGGGTACACATTAGACAATCATAACACCTTTATGAAACCAGTCATAATACATTTCTGGGTGTTCCAGTATCATTTTAAATCATTTTTTATTCAGGAGATCCTATTGAGATCTGTGATCTCTTTTTCGAATGAGAACTGAGTACAGAACATAAACATGAAACAGTAAGAGAGTACAAAATACAATATCAAATTAAATTGCATAATAAAAAACAATAATGATGACCATTAACAGTGATACCATACATGTGTGATGGTCTGACTAAAGACTGCGTTAGCGCGCTGAGATTAGGAGTGAATTATAGCTTTAAGGCAAGGTGACTCATCTTGAGAGCTTAGTTTAGTAAGCTACCACACTACACCTCACCTATCTTAAGCCACTTCTCGTCAACAAGCAAACCTCAACAACTGGTAGACGTACTGTGTGATCAGAATCAGGACACCAATCGTCAACATGAGGATATTGTACATGTTAGCATGTCACTCTAATAGCCATTAGGCGTTTTCATAACACACATCCTGATGAATGTTAACCATATAATGCCAGGTGGTAGTTCTGATTCTAGATTGGTCCTGAGAACTTCATGTCTTAAAATCCCTTTAAATCAGGCACTCCATCATTCGTTCCTTTGTTTAAAGAGAAAATAGTATTAACAGTAATAAAAGTTATGAATCTGAACGTGTTGTATTAATTGATTTTGTGTGTTAATTGATTTATAACTCTCGAACACACACACACACACATGCTTGCGTGCACACACACACACGAACACAGACACAGTACACACACGCGCTCGTGCGCAGACAACACACACACATGCACGCACACACGCGCACACACGCGCACACACACTCACACACACACACACACACACATAAACAGTAAGCTACCCCGAGAGTGAGTGCTGTATTGGGTTTTCTCCAGGAAGTGTGGCTCCTCCAAAGCTCTGGTCAGATGAAAGGCGAAGAGCCATATCGATTGGGCAGTCGGGGGACGGGGAGGGTATGGGGGTTGTGGGGAAGGCGAGCAGCGCCTGCAGTGAGCCTGATGCAGGGCTGCAATCCAGCCAAGGAGGCGGAGGGGGGGATGCGGGCAGTGGGGGGTATGGGGGTAGTGAGCTGTCGCTGAGCCCCCGTGGCTCACCCGTAACCCCCCAGCCCCCGTTGCTACTCCACAATGTGCAGTCTACTGTTGTTGATGAGGACTGTCAGAGCCGTGCATCATGGCTCAGGGGCAGGGATAGTGCTGACCCCAAGGCTGCCTCGCATCCATATTGCACACCGCATATACACACACACATAGGATACACACACACATACACACACACACACACATCTCGACACAGTGCACACACAATTATGCAGTAATTTTCCTCTATAAAAAATGGATTGAATCATTGAATTAATGCACCAAAACGTTAAGATCTATACTACAGCGACAATTCTACAAATACAAATTTGAATAAAATTCCATTCTCATATGCACATTTCATAAATGGGAGAAAAATATATGTGGTGGATTGGTGTCACTGATTATTTTGGCAAGTCATGATTTGGATGAGGTGGTGGTATGGTATGACTGGGCTGATTGTATACTAGACTTTTCAGAAGGGGATGGGCTGGGCTTTGAACTTGTCTGCTACTCGTTAGTCTAATTTAAAAACCTTTGATCCCAGCACCAAATTAAGTAGCTGGCTAGAGCTGAAATTATCATTAGATAGCATACATTAAAGGTTTTAGAATGATGAATTTCTCATACCACACATGTTGCTTCAATGGTCTGGAAATTATACAGCTCAAAACGCCAATATGGCATTAACTAGCAGTGACTAAAGTTAGCTAAAGTTTGTAGTGTCTGTTTCAAGAAAACCGAACCATGGACTACGGTTTCTCTACAGAATTACTTTCAGGGTAATCATCGAATATTAAGTTGTAAAATACTGAACTTCCTCCTTAAACTGACCATTATGACAGTGACCATGCTAAATGTACTTTTACATACAGCATTGGGCATATCAGAAGTAATTTGTGCAATGTTATGGTTTATGGAGGCCAAATTCAGCCCAAAAATATGGAAAAATGTGTTTTTCATAGAACTCTCTCAAGGGATTGAATGTTGTTTGCACAAATTCAGCAGACTACTCATGTCATAAAAAATATGTAGTTTTCACATTGAAACCAACCGTGTTTTCGTTTTAATGCCTACAGGAATATTCAAAGGCTTTTATTACTTGCTGTGGAATAAAAACGATTCCAAGCATTACAAAACAAACAACTATGCCTCCATCTCTAATCATCTAGCATCGTGATGAAAACAACAGTTATGATGTGTAATTAAAACCATTATTACAAAAACAGAAGGTATTATTTTACCAATGCTTTCCAAACTCCTTGAGCCCCTAAACTGCTTTTCGTGTGGAGTCGGTGTGGGGCGTGACCACTGAGCTGTGACGCCCCGGGGGATAGATCGGCCAGGGCGGCTCTCTAATTGAAACGTGTCGGCGACTCATCGACGTCTTGGCTCCGGTTTCAGGGCTATTTCAAACCGCAATGCTGATTGCTGGTTTCAAATCGCACGGAACAAAACTCTATATCGGCCGGGAGATCAGGAAATGTATTCTTTGCAAGCAGATATTACCTCTTTACAAAGCCGATTTGATGTTTGTTGTAGGTTGGAGGGACTCAGGTGTGAACAGTACATTTCATTGGTCTTTCTTCAACACTTCAAGACCAACTTTGTGACACTAGCAGCATATGCATTGAACAACATTAAAGGTGTTGTCTTATTTAAAGACACACTTGTTAAAGGGATAGTTAAATTATTTTACGTATTTAGATATGTACAGTACCAGTCAAAAGATTGGACACACCTACTCATTCAAGGGTTTTTCTTTATTTTTTACTCTTTTCTACATTGTAGAATAATAGTGAAGACATCAAAACTATGAAATAATACATATGGAATCATGTAGTAACCAAATAAGTGTTAAAAAAATCCAAATGTATTTTAAATTTGAGATTCTTCAAAGTTGCCACACTTTGTCTTAATGGCTGCTTTGCATGCTCTTGGCATTCTCTCAAATCAAATCATATATTATTGGTCACATACACATGTTTAGCGGGTGTAGGGTCGAGCTTCATGAGCTTCATGAGGTAGTCACCTGGAATGATTTTCCAACAGTCTCGAAGGAGTTCCCACATATGCTGAGCTGTTGGCTGCTTTTCCTTCACTCTGCAGTCCAACTCGTCCCAAACCATCTAATCCTGACCCCTCCTGTCTCAGCCTCCAGTATTTATGCTGCAGTAGTTTATGTGTCGGGGGGCTAGGGTCAGTTTGTTATATCTGGAGTACTTCTCCTGTCCTATTCGAATCTAAGTGTGCGTTCTCTAATTCTCTCCTTCTCTCTTTCTCTCTCTCGGAGGACCTGAGCCCTAGGACCATGCCCCAGGACTACCTGACATGATGACTCCTTGCTGTCCCCAGTCCACCTGGCTGTGCTGCTGCTCCAGTTTCAACTGTTCTGCCTTATTATTATTCGACCATGCTGATCATTTATGAACATTTGAACATCTTGGCCATGTTCTGTTATGATCTCCACCCGGCACAGCCAGAAGAGGACTGGCCATCCCACATATGCTCTCTCTAATTCTCTCTTTCTTTCTCTCTCTCGGAGGACCTGAGCCCTAGGACCATGCCCCAGGAATACCTGACATGATGACTCCTTGCTGTCCCCAGTCCACCTGACTGTGCTGCTGCTCCAGTTTCAACTATTCTGCCTTATTATTATTCGACCATGCTGGTCATTTATGAACATTTGAACATCTTGACCATGTTTTGTTATAATCTCCACCCGGCACAGCCAGAAGAGGACTGGCCACCCCACATAGCCTGGTTCCTCTCTAGGTTTCTTCCTAGGTTTTGGCCTTTCTAGGGAGTTTTTCCTAGCCACCGTGCTTCTTCACCTGCATTGCTTGCTGTTTGGGGTTTTAGGCTGGGTTTCTGTACAGCACTTTGAGATATCAGCTGATGTACGAAGGGCTATATAAAATAAATTTGATTGATTGATTGATTGAATTTGGGTTGAGGTCAGGAAATTGACAAACGCACACCCACACCATCACTCCTCATCAATGCTTCATTGTGGGAACCACACATGCGGAGATAATCCGTTCACCTAGACACAGCGGTTGGAACCAAAAATCTCAAATTTGGACTCCACCAGTCTAATGTCCATTGCTCATGTTTCTTGGCCCAAGCAAAGTCTCTTCTTATTATTGGTGTCCTTTAGTAGTGGTTTATTTGCAGCAATTCGACCATGAAGGCCTGATTCATGCAGTCTCCTCTGAACAGTTGATGTTGAGATGTGTCTGTTACTTGAACTCTGTGAAGCATTTGGGCTGCAATCTGAGGTGCAGTTAATTGCCGCTTTCAGAGGCTGGTAACTCTAATGAACTTATCCTCTGCAGCAGCGATAACTCTGGGTCTTCCTTTCCTGTGGCGGTCCTCATGAGAGCCAGTTTCATCATAGCGTTGGATGGTTTTTGCGACTGCACTTGAAGAAACTTTCAAAGTACTTTCCAGATTGACTGACCTTCATCTCTTAAAGCAATGATTGATTGTCGTTTCTCTTTGCTTATTTGAGCTGTTCCTGCCATAATATGGAATTGGTATTTTACCAAATAGGGCTATCTTCTGTATACCACCCTTACCTTGTCACAACACAACTGATTGGCTCAAACGCATTAAGAAGGAAAAAAATTCCACAAATTTACTTTTAACAAGGCACACCTGTTAATTGAAATGCATTCCAGGTGACCACCTCATGAAGCTGGTTGAGAGAATGCCAAGACTGTGCAAGGCTGTCATCAAGGCAAAGGGTGGCTACTTTGAAGAATCTCAAATGTAATATATATTTTGATCTGTTTAACACTTTTTTGGTGACTACATGATTTCATATGTGTTATTTCATAGTTTTGATGTCTTCACTATTATTCTACAATGTAGAAAATAGTACAAATAAAGAAAAACACTTGAATGAGTAGGTGTGTCCAAACTTGACTGGTACTGTATTTCTGAACTATATCTTTAATTCCTGTTTCAATCTTATATCCAAATGGAGGACAAGACTGACAGTCCATTAAAAAAAATTCTAACATATTTTGAAGCTGTTGTTTGTTTACAGCCAGGGCTAGCCTATAACATTTTAGTAAGGCAAGAAAATGCCTAACATTCTGTTGATTCTTGGTTGGGGGCCAACCAACACTGACTTTAAAGACTAATACTTTCCACACGTATTTGCTAGAAGAAGCCCAAGGATGTCTATTTCCTTGTTGATTGGCTATCTTGGCAACCATTCACATGCTATTTGAAACAAGTGAGACAATGCATGTTTGCTTGTCATAACCTTATTTTGGTTTTATTGGTTGTTGAATAGACCTAAGGACTGACCATTTTAATGAGGGTTATAATGTCATTTAATTTCAAATCTGTAAATGGAATCTCTTGAATGCTAGCCTAGTATTATCTGGGGTTGGCTGATGGCGCTGCTACCTTTCAAATATGGTGAACCCTTTGAAAAATGGATTGCGGAAGAGATAAGAAATAATTTATGTTCCTATCACTGCCTTGCACAAATATGGAGGGGAATAACAGGAGGCTGCTGAGGGGAGGACGGCTCATAAAAATGACCGGAAAGAAGCGAATGGAATGGCATCAAACACATAGTTGTATTTGATACCATTCCACTAATTCCGCTCCAGCCGTTACCACGAGCCAGTCCTCCCTAATTAAGGTGCCACCAACCTCCTGTGTGGGGAATATTGTGCCAATAACTCCCAGAAACTTAGAGAGGCAAGCTATATTTTATTGCACAAATTATTAACAGAGCTTCCATTGAGATGAAAAGGGAACACATTGTGTTTTATACCAATAGGGGCTGGTTGGAGGACACATGGGGCCATGGTGATTTGTGCATGATAAAGACTGGAAAGGTCAAATCTTCAAATCATAGGACAAACTATTGACATTTTGACCATTGATTAGAATATCTACAAATATTTCACTTAACCTCCTTACATGTTTGTTTTCCTCTAAGCTCCCTTGTTTAATTCTATGGTTGTTTTCATACGATACATTTGGTGTGTGTGTTCTTGCATGCTTTTGAGTGAGTGTGTACAGAATGTGTGTTCTTGCAGGCATGCTTGAGTGTGTGTGCGTGCGCAGGGCCAGACTACCGTATTTGGGGCCCCACGGCACCATACTCCAGGGGGCCCCGTCATGGCAAATTGTTTAGAATTGCAGGAAATTAGCTATAAAACTGCAACAACAACAAACAATTTGGGGGGAGGGAAACTGATTTTGCCATGGTGCAGAGAGTAACGTGTAGTTTTATAATAATATTTCATCACATTTTGTCAAAGGCGAAGAGAAAAATGTGCACTTTTAGAGCGAATTTCCTGCAATTCTAAACATTTTGTCATGAGGCTGAGAGAGAATGTTGCAGTTTTAAAGCTAATTTCCTGCAATTGGACACATTTTGCTATCATATGCTATCTGACATTTTCAACCTCTCCCTGACCCAGTCTGTAATACCTACATATTTCAAGCAGACCATGGGGGGGCAGTTAGCCTAGTGGTTAGAGCGTTGGGCAAGTAACTGGAAGGTTGCTGGATCGAATCCTTCGAGCTGATAAAGGTCAAAATCTGTCGTTCTGCCCCTGAGCGAGACAGTTCACCCACTGTTCCCCGGGTGCCGAAGATGTGGATGTCGATTAAGGCAGCCCCACCTCTCTGATTCAGAGGGGTTGGGTTAAATGCGGGAAATACATTTCAGTTGGTCAACTGACTAGGTATCGCCCTTTCCGTAGTCCCTGTGCCCAAGAACACCACAGTAACCTGTCTAAGTGACTATCGCCCCATAGCACTTACATAAAATGCCTTGAAAGGCTGGTCATGGCTCACAAGCTAAGGACCCTGGGACTGAACACCTGCAACTGGATCCTGGATTTACTGAGAGGTCACCCCCAGGTGGTGAGGGTAGGGAACAACACATCCTCCACCTTGACCCTCAACATGGGGGCCCCTCGGTCGTACTTTATTCGTCCCCTCCTGTTCTCCCTATTCACCCACGACTGCATGGCTGCTCACGACTCCAACACCATCATTAAGTTTGCTGATGACATGAGTGTAGTAGGCCTGGTCACCGACGACAATGAGAGAGCCTATGGGGAGGAGGTCAGACAGTATGGTGCAAGGAGGACAACCTCTCAATGTTGGCAGGACAAAGGAGCTGATTGTGGATTACACGCAACGGAGGGCAGACGCCCCCATTAACATCGACAGGGCTGTAGTGGAGCGGGTGGGGAGCTTCGAGTTCCTCGGTGTCCACATCACTGGGGATCTATTATGGTCCACTCCACACACGTCAACACAGTCTTGAAGAGGGCACGACAACGCGTCTTCCCCCTCAGGAGGCTGAAAATATTTGGCATGGGCCATCAGTTCCTCAAAAGGTTATACAGTTGCACCATTGAGAGCATCTTGACTGGCTGCATCGCCGCTTGGTATGGCAACTGCTTGCCATCCAACCGCAAGGCGCTACAGAGGGTAGTGCGTACGGCCCAGTCCATCACTGGGTGCTGAGCTCCTTGCCATCCAGAACCTCTATACCAGTCCGTGTCAGAGGAAGGCCCTAAAAATGGTCAAAGATGCCAGCCACCCAAGTCATAGAATGTTTTCTCTGCTACCGCACAGGAAGTGGTACTGATGCACCAAGTCTGGAACCAACAGGATCCTGAACAGCTTCTAACTCCAAGCCATAAGACTACTAAACAGTTTGTTAAATAGTTACAAAATATATACCTGGACTATATACATTGACCCTTTTTGCACTAACCTTTTATTGACTCATCACATACGCTGCTGCTACTGTTTATTATATATCCTGTTGCCTCATCACTTTATTCCTAGTTATATGTACATTTCTTGGTACTGGTACCCCCTTTTTTCCTCATTGTGTATTTATTCTTATTTGTATTGTTATGTGCTATTACTTTTCTATTATTTCTCTATTTTCTTTCTCTCTGCATTGTTGGGAAGGACTGTAAGTAAGCATTTCACTGTTAGTCTACACCTGTCGTGTATGAAGCATGTGACAATTAAAATTGAATTTGATTTGTGTTTGTGGTTGGTGTATGTGTATGTGTGTTCATACAGGCACGCTTGAGTGTGTGTTCTTGCAGGAGGAAGGGGGGTTCCACGGGGAAAAAGGTTGGGTGTCCTTGCCTCTGTTTGCGTTGACAGCTACAGTCGCTGGTCTAAAATGAGTATCCTCCTGGGCTGCTTGCCTGCCTGGCCGTCCAGAAAGGAAATAAATCCATTTGGAAGAGCAGCCGTGTGGGATCACACAGACAGCATCCTGACCCTTTAGATCCTGCGAGAGAGACGAAAGGCGCCGGCACGACAGCAAAAACTCTATGAGCCTCTGCGGGTCCTGTTACAGCGTCCCCTCGCTGTGCTGAAATATTGGAAGTCAAAGAGCTCTCTTGGTGCCACTGTCAGTTTAATCTGAAACCACATTTTGGATGTCTTTGGAAGAGCGAATCAGTGAGCTTTCAGGCGAAGGCGGTAAAAATGTATGTTTTATAAGGACAACCAGGAAACACACACAGAAAACATTCTACCTATTTTTGTACTAATAGTTTACCTTGTGGGAACACTTATGACCTTTCCTATTTGAACCAGGACAAGAACCTATCAAGCTCAAATTGGTGCTAAAGTCTGGGGCCACATTTATTTGGTGGGGGCAATAAGATAAGAGGCTTATAAAATTGTGCAAGCAAGAAATTCTAAACAGTTCTCTAAATAGTTAATTACTGACGCCGTGTCTCAGACAGTGTCTGGCTATCGATTGGGGAGAGAGATGGAGGGAGAGACGCTGCTTTTTCCAATAGGGGTAGGCCTATATTGCAGCTCATGTCTGAAAGGCTGGCTCTAAGCACTAGGGGTGGGCTCTCACTCTGTGATGGTTTTCCAGTGAGTATTTGTCAGGTCAGGCTGTGCACCGCCCGGGGGTCTCCGCTCCTCTCCCCGGGTTATTTATTGCCTCTCTCCCCCGCCGGCAGCTCAGCGGCTCTGGGGCCGCTGCCAACAACCACGCAGAGGCAAGGGCGTCATTAGGGGGGATCTGTATGGCCGACGTGGAGTGAATAAACAAAACGCCATTCGCTGAATATTTGATTGAGAAAACACAGAATTTGATTGTAGTTTCTATTTGAACAAAAATATAATTGAATCCCATTTTTTTTCTGTGAAAAAAAGAGGGTGTCCTAGTAGCACATGCTATCAAAGGTGACGTTTTAATTATGTCCACATGTGGATATAGGATGAAAGAGAAAGAACAAGAGGGTGGTGGTGGTGGTCGAACAATAACGAAATCATACGCCCAATAACAGCCAACCCTCTTCAGAGAACTGCTGGAGGCCGAGATGTTGCCATGTCAGTTGGAGTTTAGGGGAACCCCTCCATGGTGGGTGTCTGGGTGCAGTAATGCAATGGAGACAATGAGTCACAGGCTGGGAGTGGGTGTGAGGGGGCATGGGTATCCCCGATATGACAGTGATGACAGGGTTCCCCAGGGCTCTCCTAAAGGTCCGCCCCAGCACCCTTATCGACACCGGAGCCCACATTTCCACAGAGGTGTTTCTGAGGTGACGGGGGCGAAAAGAGAGGATTCAAATAAAACGTTCACCTACTAAGTCGCCTTCCTAGAAACAGTTGTTCATTCTACCTTGAAGGTCCGTTGCTTATGCAAGGTTTTGTTCCTGCCTGTTACTATAATACCCTGTTTGATTAGATGTAGCCTACATTTAGAGACACTGGAGAAATTAGCCTACCACACCATTTTGTAATATTGCTATGAACCAAGGCATGATATCTACAGTCTTTTATAGATCAGATATCATCATCACGGTCATCTATGGTTCAGACTAGTTAAAAGGCACTTTTGATTTAGGCCGGGATTCAATCTGATCGTGCTTTGTCGACTATTGAGGCCTACTTTTTAAAGGCAATGCTCCCACGTTCGCAGAGACCGCGTTCACGGAAAGGCTGCATGTAATTTCAAGTTTCAACGTTTATTCGCCACATGCACAAGATACAACAGGTGTAAAACAGCACAGTGAAATTCTTACATTGAGAGCTCTTTCCCCAAAAAATGCTGTGATTGTGAGTGGGTAGAGACCCGTGGATGGGCATAGAGTCCGTGTGGATAGTCTGTGGGAGAGGGAGAGCAGTAGTTGTTAGCCATTTAACAGGCTTATGACCAGGGGATAGAAGCTGTTTAAGAGTCTGTTGGTCTGAGCCTTGATGCACCGGTACCACCTGTTGGACTGGAATATGGCGAACAGTCCATGTGGCTTAGGTTGGCTCAACCAGAAGATACCTTTAAATGTCAAGAGCGCAATAACGCAATATCTACCGCTGATCAGATTGAATCCCGGCTTCATAACTTGACCCACCGCTAACAGAAGACATACACAACATGACCAAAAGTATGTGGACACCTGCTCGTCAAACATCTCATTCTAAAATCATGGGCATTAACCTAGAGTTGGTCCCTCCTTTGCTGCTATAACAGCCTCCACTCTTCTGGGAAGGCTTTCCGCTAGATGTTAGAACATTGCTGCGGGGACTTACTCCCATTCAGCCACAAGAGCATTAGTGAGACGGGCGATTAGGCCCTGCTCGCAGTCGGCGTTCCAATTCATCCCAAAGGTGTTTGATGGGGTTGAGTTCATAGCTCTGCGCAGACCAGTCAAGTTCTTCCACAACAATCTCGACAAACCATTTCTGTGTGGACCTCGCTTTGGCACAGGGGCATTGTCATGCTGAAACAGGAAAGGGACTTCCCCAAACTGTTGCCAAAAAAGTTGGAAGCACAGAATTGTCTAGAATGTCATTGCATGCTGTAGCGTTAATATTTCCCTTCACTGGAACTAAGGGGCTTAGCCCGAACCATGAAAAACAGCCCCAGACCATTATTCCTCCTCCACCAAACTTTACTGTTGGCACTATGCATTCGGGCAGCGTTCACCTGGCATCCGCCAAATCCAGATTTGTCCGTCGACTGCCAGATGGTGAAGCATAATTCATCACTCCAGAGAATGCGTTTCCACTGCTCCAGAGTTCAATGACAGCGAGCTTTACACCACTCCAGCCGACGCTTGGCATTGCGCATGTTGACCTTAGGCTTGTGTGCTGCTGCCTGGCCATGGAAACTCATTTCATTAAGCTCCTGAACGTGCAGACGTTGCTTCCACAGGCAGTTTGGAACTCGCTAGTGAGTGTTGCAATTTATTTTTATTTTTTTACGTGCTACTCGCTTCAGCACTCGGTGGTCCTGTTCTGTGAACTTGTGTGACCTACCACTTCACGGCTCAGCCGTTGTTGCGCCTAGACATTTCCACTTCACAATAACAGCACTTACAGTTGACTGGGGCAGCTCTAGCAGGGCAGAAATTTGACGTACGGACTTGTTGGAAAGGTGGCATCCTATGACGGTGCCACGTTGGAAGTCACTGAACTCTTCAGTAAGGTCATTCTACTGCCAATGTTTGTCTATGCAGATTGCATGGCTGTGTGCTCAATTTTAATACACGTGTCAGCAATGGGTGTGACTGAAATAGCCGAATCCACTCATTTGAAGGAGTGTCCACATACGTTTGTATGTATAGTGTATATCCTTTAATGTCAGTAAACAAGGTAATGGTTCATAAAGTATTGCAGAGGTGATGGTGAGAATGGTCTCCCTCTACCATGTCATGTAAGCAAGCGCCCATGCTGCTCATTCCCTCATTCACCCTATTGTGTTGTGTTGGTTGACATGATTGAATCAGGGACCAGAGAATTTCAGTGTGAGAAGGAGATATCTGTGTGTGTGTGTGTATGTGTGCGTGTGTGTGTGTGTGTGTGTGTGTGTGTGTGTGTGTGTGTGTTTGTGGTGTGTGTGTGTGCGTGTGTGTGTGTGTGTTTGTATACAGTATATGGGTATGTATGTGTGCATGCATGTTTTTGCTTATAGCTGTATAATCCAAGCAGTAGGGCTATTCAGCAATGCTTTATCTATGGCCCTCTGCGCTCGGGCCCCTTTGCAGTGCATAGCTCCTTCCTGTGCGTGACAGGGGGCATTCGGTGTGATTTATATGCGTCTGACACACAGCACTCTGGGCCCAACCTCTGCTGTGGAATGGCTATTCCATGTGGTGGTGTGGAGGATGGAGAAACCTGGGTGGTGATAAGTTGACGGGTCACGGCCTGGAGTGCTGATCCGGGATCAGTTTTGCCTTTCAGATCCTAATGAATAAGAATATATGTATCAATAAGAATATATGTATCAGGGGGACCTGATTCTAGATCAGCTTTGAGTACCGTTCCTGATGTGACTTTCTACTCTGATTTTTTTTCAGGTCCATTGGATTGTGCCCTTGCCCTCTTCAATGGAAGATATTACCACTATGGGACTATGTGAAGGCGAACAGCACGTACAGGTCTTTCTATCCATTATCTAATTGCACTCACGCCTTTGTTCATTTCACAACAACCTGTGTGGGATTAGATTTGTATGTGATTGGTATTTTTAGGTCATATAAATTTGGTAAGGTCAAACACACAACATTTAGTCTGGTGTGTTTGATTTGAAGTTTCACAAATGCAGTCAGGTTTTGAGAAATGGCTGATATTTTGACTGAACAAATGTGATGAATAAAATCTTCTATTCTTTTAATATCCCTTCCAGATATTTAAAATGACCATGTTTTTTTCTCGAAGGAGAGTGACCATTACAGTAGTGGGAAGATGATTACAAAGAGTACAAGACAAAGATTGACTTCAAGCACTGAGGGCACAACAGAGAACACCCACCACATTCTGAACCTCAGAGGTTGTGAAGGGTTGAAATATGAGCAAATACAAATGAAAGAGAATGAACATATATGTGCTCAAAGCTGTTGTTGAATTGAATGGAATATAATCTATAGGCCTGTACGTGTTTGCTTGTTGTTGCGAGACAATGGGGTCTACTTCTATGTTAGCATAGCCTATCAAAAAATGTATCCCTACCTTGGTAGGTCTAACCATCAACTGACATTGAATTGTATTGTTTCAATATGTATTGTTGTTGTAGGCTATATGTACCTGCTGATATGTGAACATGAATATTATAATCATTTAAGAATAGGGAATTATTATAATCCGTAGGCTACAGTATATGTCAGGAAAATGTGACTGTGTTTAGGCTATATTTTGCGCAATAATGACGTCCGTCGCGCACCCCCCTTCAAGTTTTCGCGCTCGCAAAACCTCGGCTGTTTAAATGGGCCAAGTTGAGAAGCGGCGGAGAGTGCAAATCTTGTTTGGTCTGGGTCTGTGAACTTCACCGTGACTTTAACGATATAGCCTACACAGGGTTAAAACACAACTATTTCAAACGTCCCGTCAGTTGAATTTGTTCCACGCAAATACTTTGAAATATCTTGAAAAATAGGGAAGTTTGCAATGCTCAGATAGCCATAGGCTCTAGGTTTATTGCATATGGAAAGTATGTAAGCAAAGGAGCCTATACCTGCATCTTTTTGTACTACTTCTAATACATCAAACAAGACGTTGTATAGCCAAGTATTGTTTATTATTCAGGTAGAGACCGTCTTGCGCAATACCAGCATATTGGAAGGCACAATGACTGTAAACCTGTTAATTGCAATAAATAAAGGCAGGTAAAATAAGAGAAACCAACATCATAACAATAGGCCTACTGTTTAGAAAATACTAAACTGAAGAGATGTGGGGAAGTGTCAATGATCATTGTGGATAACGTGATGTCCATGGCTAAGGTATGACCACTCCAACGTAGCAGGTATTAGTAGCGCAAGTCCGATTAAAAGTGGTAGGCAGGAGCGCGGGTGGTAGGCAGGAGCGCGGCGAGAACCGTCATGCGAGTGGTGAGTGGTGGAGTGTGGCGGCAGAGAGCGCGGCGACTACAGAGAGCTGGAAACTAGTGAATGGCAATCTGTCGGGGAAGTTCAACAGACCGCTGTCACAGAGCGACACCGGAGCCCTGCCTAAAACAAAGTGGCTCGTCTTCAAGTCTGGGACGACTGACCAACTCCGAAAAGAGGACACACAAGTTGGCTCGGGCTAGCTGCTAATCACTTGTTACCGGCGCTTCGCTCCCAGTAACATGCCTGCCATCAAAAAGGAGAGACTGGATGGGGACGTATTGGCATTGGCTGCCTTCAACCAGTCCGAATACCTGGCCCCTTTAAATGACACCGCTATCACTGTGGTGACCCCGCACCCACCGCAGTACGACCATATTTTCGGACATCACCGCTTGTACTTGGGGCTCCACGACTCGGCACTGCATCACCAGCACCTTCACCATCACCCGGACGACTTAATGCTGGAGAGGTTTTCCTCCATCCCCGACTTTCAGCCGTTTTTTGAGAACGGGGAACCATGCATCGAGGTGGAGTGCGGGGAGAACAAGGCTTTACTATACATTAACAAACTGTGCCAAGGTAGTAAGGGACCCTCAATCAAATACCGGGGCGAGTGGCTCACCCCGAATGAGTTCCAGTTTGTCAGTGGAAGGGAAACCGCCAAAGATTGGAAACGAAGTATACGGCACAAAGGTAGGCAACATAAAACATTATGTATACCTTTTTTTAAAAGTATGTTCATTTTGAGGAGGATACCTAATTTAAGGTTTTTGTCATTGTTTGGTGAGTGGAAATTCGGTTTCCCTGGTTTGGTTCTGCGTTTCGTAGTTAAAGGGTTACTCAGCAGTACACCAACTACAGCGCGTAAGAAGAGAGATGAGAAAAGGCACATACCCTCACTGTATCTTCACAGGCAGCGACCATTCGCAAAACGGGGCGTAAGGAGTCGTGGACTAAGGTGAAAAACGTTAATATTTGGGTACAGAATTGTTTAAACATTATATGGCAGTTGATAGACGTTGCGGGTATCATTCCGTTGAGTGTTGGGTATAACAGAAGGCTAAATGGGTGTTGACATCTCAAAAGACCAGAATGATGTTAGAGACAGGGAACGAAATTATTTGACTTGAAGTTGTAGGCTATTCCTTACTCTTTTGGTTATTTTGGGTAGATTATGTTTGCGTTGCAACTATCCAAAATAATGATGTTATTGGCTGGCTACTATTTTGGTTTCAAAAGTTATACATTGGCTCAGACAAAACAAACGTACCAGAATATGTTTATTAATTGACTTATTACTAGAACAATTGATATTATTGACTTTGGGCCTATTTTAATAATGACCGGTTATTGCGCTGGCCGCGTGCGCACTTATTTTAGAATCTCACCTCACCCCAAGTTCTGTTGGGAGAGGGTGTTGCCCTCAGGCAAAACATGCTAGCCGGATAAAAGATAGTTTCATATCTGAGATTAGATACAATGACAATAGCCTACTGTCATGTATCTTAACACACGGTTTGAAAAACTGGCAATTCCAAATGTAATGTTTATGTTTGAGTTATTATTCAACAATTATCCACGTTTTGTGTTGCACAAACTGTTTTATTGATGTTTATGCGTAGACTCTGTTAACGTATGTTCGCTAGACAAATATATTGTCCTATATAAGGCTCTTGAAGGTCCTGTCATTTGTAATCACCTCCATGTGTATGTTATTACATGTCATTGATTTAAAGTTGCTGATATCAACAACGGGTCCTGTATAAGTATGGTTTATTTTTGTGTTATAACTCGTTCTAACTCTCTCTCTCACTCTTTCTCTCTCTCAGGGAAAAGTTTAAAGACCCTTATGTCCAAAGGAATCTTACAGGTACATCCCCCAATCTGTGATTGCCCTGGGTGTCGAATTTCGTCTCCAGTGGTAAGATTATGGTTTCATCAGCATTTCAATTTTTACATCTGTTTTCCTTGCTTTATCATTGGTTTAAAACTGTATGTTGCATTGCTGATTCCAATTGTCTGTTGATGACGACTGGGCTAAACGCTTGCTCTAAACTACATTTGACTTTTATTGAGACACAGAGTAAGCAGCATTGGTCTTAAGTAATCTGCCTTTTGTGACAGAATTTATTCCGAATAATATTTGTCTATAATGCTCAATGGTTGGGTGATTACAGCTGTGAGTCTTTCTGGGTAAGTCTAAGAGCTTTGTACACCTGGATTGTAACATTTTAACACATTATTCTTTTTTTTAATTCTTCAAACTCTGTCAAATTGGTTTTTGATCATTTTCCATACTTGCCATAGATTCCCAAGCTGGTTTAAGTCTAAACTGTAACTTGGACACTCAGGAACATTCAATGACGTCTTAGTTCGCAACTTAGTTAGTGTATATTTGACCTTGTGTTTTAGGTTATTGTCCTGCTAAAAGGTGAATTTGTCTCCCAGTATCTGGTGGAAAGCAAACTGAACCAGGTTATGCTCTAGGATTTTGCCTGTGGGAACTGTTCAATTTCTGTGAACCCAACTTTTAATCTCCATTGTGTAGAATGGCCTCTTAAAATATGTAAAACTGCCTAGGTAAAGAATTGTGAAATTTCCATCACTACTTTATTTCCATCACACACTTAATTTTTCACACGCTCTATTCTGTTTATTTTTATCCTAAAAAACTCCCTAGTCCTTGTCGATGACAAGCATATCCATAACATGATGCAGCCAACCCCATGCTTGAAAATATGAAGAGTGATACTCAGTGATATGTTGTGTTGGATTGCCTCAAACATAATACTTTGCATTTAGGACAAAGTTAATTTCTTTGCCACATTTTTAGCAGTTTTAATGTAGTGCCTTATTGCATGTTTTGGAATATGTTTATTCTGTACAGGCTTCCTTTTTTTCACTCTATTTAGGTTAGTATTGTGGAGTAACTACAATGTTGTTGAGCTATCCTCAGTAATCTCCTATCACAGCCATTAAACTCGGTAACTGTTTTATTAAAATCACCATTGGTCTCATGGTGAAATCCCGGAGTGGTTTCTTTCCTCTCCGGCAACTGAGTTAGGAAGGACACCTGTCTCTTTGTAGTGAATCTGTGTTTGAAATTAACTGCACGACTGAGGGACAGTACTATTATTGCACATATTTAAAGAGATTTTGCCAAATGTTCATATTTTAATACAATATTTCAGAAGAATTGTAATACAAAAAATGATTATATGTGTGTTTACGTTCAACTGGTAAAAGTTGATTGCGATATTATTAAGGGGGAAAAACTCCATATGAGGGTATGGTGCTTGGCCTGAAGTTTTCGTTCTGTTGGTTGAGTATTCACTTCTTTATGTCATTATTCACAGATATATACACAACATTGAAATCAACACGGGCTCAAACCACAACATGAAGCCGAGATTGAATGGCACAATTCTAGTCCAAGTTATTAAGTAATAGGAATGGGTGACTAGTCAGGCTCCCTTTTGCTAGATTGATCTCATTCTTGTGGCTCTTCTGTCCATTGCTGATGTTCCTCTCCTAGCTGTTTCACTGGGCTGTGTTTTCCATGCCGTCCCCGTACATCTGAGCTAATGGCATTATGCCATGCAGGTTGTGAGGCGTCACAGGTGTGGTGTCTGCGCCAGTGTGCTGGCTTTGAGCGAGCACGTCGCTGGCTCACCGTTGCCGACTCACCGTCGCCGAATCTGTTCACACAGGTGCAGTGTGTGTGTGTGTTTTTTTTTATCACTACGGAGTGCATCTGTCATCGCTCCAAAGCTCTAATCTTGAGGGCGTAAGGGGCTTAGCGAGCTACTGAGCGTGGCTACTGCTGATTTTTGTTTGTGAGGCACGCAAGGCAAAAGCGGTTTAGATAAGCAGGAAGTGTTTGAGTGATACAGGTAAACTGGTGACGTTTTTTTTCACAGCCAAGAATAGAGATATACGCTACTACCACATAGGGTTCACGGAAAACAAAATTACAAATGGAATGCATTGACTAAAAAGAGAGTTCGGGAAGAATACATAAGTAGATTCGTTTTGGGGGGAATTTAACATAAAATTTTATACTGCAGCTGAACAGTGGCACAATAAATATTGTCGGGTTGTCTGCAAATTGTCTTTCTTTAAAAAAAATGTTTGTCATTTCTACTGACAGTAAATTAACAGTCATAGAGTGACATGACTCAAGTAACTTGCCAGGAATTGGCTTTCTGAGTCCTGACACAAAAGCCTATTGTAATCGTACTGTTTATAGCAGTGTGCACACCTCTTTGTTGTCAGTGCCTGTTGTTTGCTTAGCCAGAAATGGCAGGCCTTTCTCTACAGACGTGCTTGTCTGATGGCTTGTGATGGTTGGTTATATTCTATCTATTGTTTATGAGCAGTGCGGGTTCCGGTGAATTGTTTTCACAAACCAAGGCTGGGATTTCAACAGATCTGAAATTACTGCTGAAAAACACATTGTAGGCTTACCTATATCTCACAAATGAACACCTTATCATCTTATTTATAGCATCCATGGCACAGCAGAAGGTAATACAATGTAAGACAGCCTCCTGTTTGGCATTCAAGTAGCTGAAAGTGGCACAGGTTGAAAAGCCATGATAATGTTGGCTGACAGTATGGTGCTGTTGTGCTGAGTGTGTCCAAACCTATAGTTTTCCCCAGTTTCGCTTTCTATATATATATCTCTCTCTCTCTCTCTCTCTCTCTCTCTCTCTCTCTCTCTCTCTCTCTCTCTCTCTCTCTCTCTCTCGGGAGGTAGAGCTAAAGAGGCTACCCTAGTGAATAACAAACGCAAGCACACAGCACAGCACATAGCGTCGGCGGGTTCATGAGAGGTGTGGAGGAGAAGGGAAGGCTGCGGGGCTTGTCTCGCCTGTCTCGGCGTCTTCCTCCCCCGTGCCGCCTTCCGCCGAATGGTACACACTAGCACTCTCTCGGTGATGAGAGTGTGGCAACGACCCAGCCGCCTGGCATAGAAAATGATCTCACACACATGTGAGATGCACGCACACACCACACTAATACAGAGCAACTGAACATATTCAAACTGTAACAATTGAGCAATTTTTAGCCATTTTCATTGTTTTGTGTTATGCTCTACCATACTAGACCTATAATAAAGTATACTGTTTTGTTAACAGTTACTGTCACCATTGAGATATATACAGTTTTTGCATGGAAACACTGTGTGTACTGTAGATGAGACAAAGTGATGGTGCCCGAGAAGCCGGTGTTTGGAGGATATATTGGCACGGGTGTTGTTCGTCGAGGTCCGGCAAACCATGTCAATAAATCCTCCAAACACCGGCTTCGAGGGCATTATCACTTTTATACAACGGGTTACCAACATACTCAAATAATGATTGACACATTATGATAAAAAAATATATATTTTGATGAATTTATTCATACTATTTCATCCTTCCACGGGATATAGTCCCGACACAAATCTGGGGTTGCTACCCAAGCCAGCTGGTCGTTCGTTCTATCGGTTCGGTTGCTAGAGACGCGACCCAGTCTTTCAGTCTTTTTGTTCTGTATCTATGGACGTGACCCAGTGGTTCGTTGTAAATGTTCCATTGCCATACTGGCTGGCAACGTTTTTATCCCTTGCTTGCTAGCTAGCCAACTACAGCTAAGTTACAGTCATGTCAAAAAGTGCAGCCAGAATAACAGCAAAGTAGACGCACTTGCATTTGTTTAAGCTGTTTTCTAGAGACATTTATTTGGATACATCCATAACAATGAGCTAATGAGGTGCGATATAGCCTGGCATAGAACATGTGCTCACTTGTCAGGACACTGTTGTTCAGAGGAGCTAGCCAACAACACCGCTAACACAATCACTTCAAACAGACCTTTTTTTCAATTGACATTTCTTTGTATATGTCCATAAAAACGATGGCAGCTGATTCGTGATTCGGACTGGCTGAGAAACGCTGCCTGTCTGTCTGTCTCATCCCAACACGTTCATTACTATGGGACAGATGAAGATCCAATTTGAATATTGAAACAATGTTGCAAATGTCGGAGAGACAGACAGCAAAGTTTATATAAATCTCCGCTGTTGAAAACGAAATGTTAGTCTAAAAGGAATGTGAGATAATGTTTTGATGCTTTTTATAGTGGAGATCAAGTTTATAAATTGCTTGGCTGTGCTGATGAGACAGTGGATTGCGCAGTCAGATGGAACAGAGTAAATAGGCAGTTTAACGTCATAGATTTAGCCAGCGGTAAATCTATGGAAAAGACACAGGCTGGAATGCGGTTTTAACCAATCAGCATTCAAGATTAGACCCACCCATTGTATAATTGACAAATGTCTGGTTTGTCTGCTTGTATTTGATATACTGAGGTTATACTGTTGAGGTATGACATACATGAATAAAATAGAACATAAATAAAGCCAATGTTTTGCTTGTAGCTCCTGCGTTTAACTGCTCTGTAGAATTGTGCTCTTCATATACCCGGTGTGTGTGGTCGCTGTTTGAGAGAGGGTTAAGTAGTGTGTGTGTGCGTGTGTGTGCTCCAGGGAGAACCGGGCCTTCTGTGCTCTGTTATTCCAGCGGAACTGGCGGAGGCCAGGAGGAGAGTACACTCTCTACCTCCAGCTCGTAAAGAGCACCTCCAATCAGGGGCCTCCCCCTCTCCTGCATCCTGACCACAGAGCAAGAAAGAACAAAACACATGCACATATACGCACGCACATACATACAGTGCTTTCAGAAAGTATTCAAACCCCTTGACTTATTCCACATTTTGTTGTGTTACAGCCATAATTCAAAATGTATTTAATTGATTGTTGTCTCTCACCCATCTACCCACAATACCCCCTAACGATAAAGTGAAAACTTGTTTTTAGAAATTGTAATTAAGGTATTGAAAATAAAATACAGAAATATCTCATTTACACAGGTATTCACACCCCTGAGTCAACACTTTGTAGAAGCACCTTTGGCAGCAATTCCAGCTGTGAGTCTTTCTGGTTAAGTCTCTAAGAGCTTTCCACACCTGGATTGTGCAACATATGCCCATTATTATTTTCATAATTCTTCAAGCGCTGTTAAATTGGTTGTTGATCATTGCTCAACAACCATTTTCAGGTCTTGCTATAGATGTTCAAGTAGATTTTTGTCAAAACTGTAACTAGGCCATTCAGGAACATTCACTGTCTTCTTGGTAAGCAACTCCAGTGTAGATTTGGCCTTGTATTTTAGGTTATTGTACTGCTGAAAGGTGAATTCATCTCCCAGTGTCTGGTGGAAAGCAGACTGAACCAGGTTTTCCTGTGATTAACTCCATTCGGTTTCTTTTTTATATAAAAAAAAATCCCCAGTCCTTAACCATTACAAGCATACCCATAACATGATGCAGCCTACACTATTCTTGAAAATATGTAGAGTGGTACTCAGTAATGTTACGGTGCGTGAATGAGGACCCAAAAGCGAATTAACAAAACAGAGTATCTTTAATTACAAAACAAAACGTAGGCTCAGACGGACAGGCAGATTCCGACAGGACAGGACAAGGTTACAGGAACACGACGATGGTCTGGTTCAGGCATGAATGACACAAACAAACAAACAAGAATCCGACAAGGACAGGAGCAGAAACAGAGAGAGATATAGGGACCTAATCAGAGGGAAAAAGGGAACAGGTGGGGAACGGGGTGAATGGGTAATTAGGAGGAGACAAGGCACAGCTGGGGAAAAGAGGGGGAGAAAAGGTAACATAACAACGACCAGCAGAGGGAGACAGGGTGAAGGGAAAGGACAGAGACAAGACAACATGACAGTACATGACAGTACCCCCCCACTCACCGAGCGCCTCCTGGCGCACTCGAGGAGGAAACCTGGCGGCAACGGAGGAAATCCTCGATCAGCGCACGGTCCAGCACGTCCCGAGAGGGAACCCAACTCCTCTCCTCCGGACCGTACCCCTCCCAATCAACAAGGTACTGGTGACCACGGCCCCGAGGACGCATGTCCAAAATCCTGCGGACCCTGTAGATGGGTGCGCCCTCGACAAGGATGGGGGGGGGGGGGGGGGAAGACGAGCGGGGGCGCGAAGAACGGGCTTAACACAAGAGACATGGAAGACCGGGTGGACGCGACGAAGGTATCGCGGAAGAAGAAGTCGAACTGCGACAGGATTAATGACCCGAGAAATACGGAACGGACCAATGAACCGCGGGGTCAACTTGCGAGACGCCGTCTTAAGGGGAAGGTTCTGAGTGGAGAGCCAAACTCTCTGACCGCGACAATATCTAGGACTCTTAGTTCTACGCTTATTAGCAGCCCTCACAGTCTGCGTCCTATAACGGCAAAGTGCAGACCTGACCCTCTTCCAGGTGCGCTCGCAACGTTGGACAAAAGCCTGAGCGGAGGGGACGCTGGACTCGGCGAACTGAGATGAGAACAGCGGAGGCTGGTACCCGAGGCTACTCTGAAAAGGAGATAGCCCGGTTGCAGACGAAGGAAGCGAGTTGTGGGCGTATTCTGCCCAGGGGAGCTGTTCTGACCAAGACGCAGGGTTGCGAAAAGAAAGACTGCGTAAGATGCGACCAATAGTCTGATTGGCCCGTTCTGCTTGACCGTTAGACTGGGGGTGAAAGCCGGAAGAGAGACTGACGGAAGCCCCAATCAAACGGCAAAACTCCCTCCAAAATTGAGACGTGAATTGCGGACCTCTGTCCGAAACGACGTCTGACGGAAGGCCATGAATTCTGAAAACATTCTCGATGATGATTTGTGCCGTCTCTTTAGCAGAAGGAAGCTTAGCAAGGGGAATGAAATGAGCCGCCTTAGAGAACCTATCGACAACCGTAAGAATAACAGTCTTCCCCGCTGACGAAGGCAGTCCGGTGACAAAATCTAAGGCGATGTGAGACCACGGTCGAGAGGGAATGGGAAGCGGCCTGAGACGGCCGGCAGGAGGGGAGTTACCGGACTTAGTCTGCGCGCAGACCGAACAAGCAGCCACGAAACGACGCGTGTCATGCTCCCGGGTGGGCCACCAAAAACGCTGGCGAATGGAAGCAAGCGTACCCCGAACGCCAGGGTGGCCGGCTAACTTGGCAGAGTGAGCCCACTGAAGAACGGCCAGACGAGTAGGAACGGGAACGAAAAGAAGGTTCCTAGGACAAGCGCGCGGCGACGGAGTGTGAGTGAGCGCTTGCTTTACCTGCCTCTCAATTCCCCAGACAGTCAACCCGACAACACGCCCCTCAGGGAGAATCCCCTCGGGGTCAGTGGAGGCTACTGAAGAACTGAAGAGACGAGATAAAGCATCAGGCTTGGTGTTCTTAGAGCCCGGACGATAAGAAATCACGAACTCGAAACGAGCGAAAAACAGCGCCCAACGCGCCTGACGCGCATTAAGTCGTTTGGCAGAACGGATGTACTCAAGGTTCCTATGGTCAGTCCAAACGACAAAAGGAACGGTCGCCCCCTCCAACCACTGTCGCCATTCGCCTAGGGCTAACCGGATGGCGAGCAGTTCGCGGTTTCCCACATCATAGTTACGTTCCGACGGGGACAGGCGATGAGAAAAATACGCGCATGGGTGGACCTTGTCGTCAGAGAGGGAGCGCTGAGAAAGAATGGCTCCCACGCCCACCTCTGACGCGTCAACCTCGACAACGAACTGTCTAGAGACGTCAGGTGTAACAAGGATAGGAGCGGATGTAAAACGATTCTTGAGGAGATCAAAAGCTCCCTGGGCGGAAACGGACCACTTAAAGCACGTCTTGACAGAAGTAAGGGCTGTGAGAGGAGCTGCCACCTGACCGAAATTTCGGATGAAACGACGATAGAAGTTCGCGAAGCCGAGAAAGCGCTGCAGCTCGACGCGTGACTTAGGAGCGGGCCAATCAATGACAGCTTGGACCTTAGCGGGATCCATCTTAATGCCTTCAGCGGAAATAACAGAACCGAGAAATGTGACGGAGGAGGCATGAAAAGTGCACTTCTCAGCCTTCACAAAAAGACAATTCTCTAAAAGGCGCTGGAGGACACGTCGAACGTGCTGAAGATGAATCTGGAGTGACGGTGAAAAAATCAGGATATCGTCAAGGTAAACGAAAACAAAGATGTTCAGCATGTCTCTCAGGACATCATTGACTAATGCCTGAAAGACAGCTGGAGCGTTAGCGAGGCCGAAAGGAAGAACCCGGTATTCAAAGTGCCCTAACGGAGTGTTAAACGCCGTCTTCCACTCGTCCCCCTCCCTGATGCGCACGAGATGGTAAGCGTTACGAAGGTCCAACTTAGTGAAAAACCTGGCTCCCTGCAGGATCTCGAAGGCTGAAGACATAAGAGGAAGCGGATAACGATTCTTAACTGTTATGTCATTCAGCCCTCGATAATCTATGCAGGGGCGCAGAGACCCGTCCTTCTTCTTGACAAAAAAAAACCCCGCTCCGGCGGGAGAGGAGGAGGGGACTATGGTACCGGCGTCAAGAGCTACAGACAAATAATCCTCGAGAGCCTTACGTTCGGGAGCCGACAGAGAGTATAGTCTACCCCGGGGGGGAGTGGTTCCCGGAAGGAGATCAATACTACAATCATACGACCGGTGTGGAGGAAGAGAGGTGGCCCTGGACCGACTGAACACCGTGCGCAGATCGTGATATTCCTCCGGCACCCCTGTCAAATCACCAGGCTCCTCCTGTGAAGAAGAAACAGAGGAAACAGGGGGGATAGCAGACATTAAACATTTCACATGACAAGAGACGTTCCAGGAGAGGATAGAATTACTAGACCAATTAATGGAAGGATTATGACAAACTAGCCAGGGATGGCCCAAAACAACAGGTGTAAAAGGTGAACGAAAAATCAAAAAAGAAATGGTTTCGCTATGATTACCAGAAACAGTGAGGGTTAAAGGTAGCGTCTCACGCTGAATCCTGGGGAGAGGACTACCATCCAGGGCGAACAAGGCCGTAGACTCCCTTAACTGTCTGAGAGGAATGTCATGTTCCCGAGCCCAGGTCTCGTCCATAAAACAGCCCTCTGCCCCAGAGTCTATTAAGGCACTGCAGGAAGCTGACGAACCGGTCCAGCGTAGATGGACCGACAAGGTAGTGCAGGATCTTGAAGGAGAGACAGGAGTAGTAGCGCTCACCAGTAGCCCTCCGCTTACTGATGAGCTCTGGCTTTTACTGGACATGAAGTGACAAAATGACCAGCAGAACCGCAATAGAGACAGAGGCGGTTGGTGATTCTCCGTTCCCTCTCCTTAGTCGAGATGCGGATACCTCCCAGCTGCATAGGCTCAGCTCCCGAGCCGGCAGAGGAAGATGGTAGTGATGCGGAGAGGGGGGCAACGGAGAACGCGAGCTCCTTTCCACGAGCTCGGTGACGAAGATCAACCCGTCGCTCAATGCGAATAGCGAGTTCAATCAAGGAATCCACGCTGGAAGGAACCTCCCGGGAGAGAATCTCATCCTTTACCTCTGCGCGGAGACCCTCCAGAAGACGAGCGAGCAAAGCCGGCTCGTTCCAGCCACTGGAGGCAGCAAGAGTGCGAAACTCAATAGAGTAGTCTGTTATGGATCGATTGCCTTGACATAGGGAAGACAGGGCCCTGGAAGCCTCCTCCCCAAAAACAGATCGATCAAAAACCCGTATCATCTCCTCCTTAAAGTCCTGATACTGGTTAGTACACTCAGCCCTTGCCTCCCAGATTGCCGTGCCCCACTCACGAGCCCGTCCAGTAAGGAGAGATATGACGTAGGCGACACGAGCAGTGCTCCTGGCGTAAGTGTTGGGCTGGAGAGAAAACACAATATCACACTGGGTGAGGAACGAGCGGCATTCAGTGGGCTCCCCAGAGTAACACGGCGGGTTATTGATTCTGGGCTCCGGAGATTCGAAAGCCCTGGAAGTGGCCGGTGGATCGAGGCGGAGATGGTGAACCTGTTCTGTGAGGTTGGAGACTTGGGTGGCCAGGGTCTCAACGGCATGTCGAGCAGCAGACAATTCCTGCTCGTGTCTGCCTAGCATCGCTCCCTGGATCTCGACGGCTGAGTGGAGAGGATCCGAAGTCGCTGGGTCCATTCTTGGTCGGATTCTTCTGTTACGGTGCGTGAATGAGGACCCAAAAGCGAATTAACAAAACAGAGTATCTTTAATTACAAAACAAAACGTAGGCTCAGACGGACAGGCAGATTCCGACAGGACAGGACAAGGTTACAGGAACACGACGATGGTCTGGTTCAGGCATGAATGACACAAACAAACAAACAAGAATCCGACAAGGACAGGAGCAGAAACAGAGAGAGATATAGGGACCTAATCAGAGGGAAAAAGGGAACAGGTGGGGAACGGGGTGAATGGGTAATTAGGAGGAGACAAGGCACAGCTGGGGAAAAGAGGGGGAGAAAAGGTAACATAACAACGACCAGCAGAGGGAGACAGGGTGAAGGGAAAGGACAGAGACAAGACAACATGACAGTACATGACAAGTAATGTGTTGTATTGGATTTGCCCCAAACATAACACTTCATATTTAGGACCAAAATGTAATCACTTTGCCACATTCTTTGCAGTATTCTTTTCAGTGCCTTGTTGCAAACATGATGCATGTTTTGTAAATATTTTATTCTGTACAGGTTTCCTTTTTTCACTCTGTCAGTTAGGCTAGTATTGTGGAGTAACTACAATGTTTATTTTATTTTTACCTTTATTTAACTAGGCAAGTCAGTTAAGAACACATTCTTATTTTCAATGACGGCCTAGGAACAGTGGGTTAACTGCCAGTTCAGATGCAGAACGACAGATTTGTACCTTGTCAGCTCGGGGGTTTAAACTTGCAACCTTTCGGTTACTAGTCCAACGCTCTAACCACTAGGCTACCCTGCCGCCCCAATGTCACCATTGGCCTCATGGTGAGGTTTCCTTCCTCTCCGGCAACTGAGTTAGGACGGAGTTAGGCCTGTATCTTTGTAGTGACTGGGTGTGTTAATACACCATCCAAAGTGTAATTTATAACTTCACCATGCTCTAAGGGATAGTCAATGTCTGCTTTTATTTGTATTTTTACACATCTACCAATAGGTGCCCTTCTTTGCGAGTTATTGTAAAACCTCCCTTGTGGTTGAATCTGTGTTTGAAATTCACTGATCGACTGACCGTACAGATAATTGTATGTGTGGGGTACAGAGATGAGGTAGTCATTCAAAAATAATGTTAAATACTGTGCTTTCATGCAAATTAATATGTGATTTGTTAAGCAAATGTTTACTCCTGAACTTATTTAGGCTTGCCATAACAAAGGGGTTGACTACTTATTGACTCAAGACATTTCAGATTTTTATTTGTAATTAATTAGTAAAAATGTAGAAAAACATAATTCCACTTTGACATTATGGGGTATTGTGTGTAGGCCAGTGACAAAAAAATCTAATTGTAATCAATTATAAACTCAGGCTGTAACACAACAAAACGTGGGAAAGTATGTGAATACGCACAGATGCACACACTTGCACACACAAACGCTAGCACACACACACACACGCACACGTAAACACACAACCACGTAAACACAGGCATATCCATGTTAGGGGGCTGTGGGGAGATTACTCTTTGTTCTTATTATTATACATCCCTGCCTCCAACAACAGTAATTCTAGGGTGGTTGAAACTCAAAGAGCCATAGGTTCCCATTTCAAAATCTGATTTTCTGTGTGATTTTTGTTCATATTTCAATGTATTGCACATAGTAACCAAATCAAATCAAATCAAATTGTATTGGTCACATACACATGGTTATCAGACGTTAATGCGAGTGTAGCGAAATGCTTGTAACCCAGTGTGACACTGCCAAGGCGTAGCAGTAGACATTCATTTGATACATGGACTAGAGTCAGTAGTTATTAGGGAGTGATCCATATTAGTGCCTTTCTTATATATAAGACAGGAAGAACAGGAAGTTACCAGTACAATACCAATATAAGTTGCTGTAGATATTGTACGAAGCACGGCGATGTTCAGTTGCAAAACGTTCTCGAACGTTGCAGATAGAAATTCCGTGAAGAGAGTCGACGTGATTCCTTATTCTACGTCGGAGAGGCATGTTTGTTCTACATAGCATATTTATATTTGAACGTTCCAAAACGTTGCATCCTGCTGAACGCACCCTTGGTTATTGCTTTGATATGGCCATTTGTTGGGGACTTTCTATTGGCTGAGTGCCACTGTGATGCTGGGGATAAGCAGGGCTGACGCCTCTGTGTCCCTGAACAGCTCACTCCCCGCAGGGGGTTGGAGTGTGTGTGTGCGCATGCGTTTGCACAAATGTGTGTATGTATTTGCGTGAGTGTGTTTGTGCTGTATGTGTGCAGTGTGTGTGCAGTGTGTGTGGGTCTCTGTGTGTGTCCCACATGGCACTAAGGCTATGCTACCATGGCAACCACAGTATCCATCTTTAGGGAAGGAGCGATGCATGGTTCAGGACTCTAGTGTGTTTCTTAGTCAATTGGCCAAATTAGAGAATAACCGAGTCTCTAATGATTTGCTTATTCCCTAGGGGCCTTGCATTTTGGGTAGCCTTAGTGTTAGCAATCAATACTAAAAGTGCAACTTATTGGCAGGCTTACAAGTACTGTAACACACTCCCTCCCTCTGTCTCACACACACACACACACACACACACACACACACACACACACACACACACACACACACACACACACACACACACTCAACATAGCCACTTTATATATCTATGAATAATTCCGTCTGCAATGATCCATTACGCCAGTGAATTAGCCATTAGCAAGTGAATTAGCCATTAGCCTGTGTTAGCCTGCACTATCAGTAAGAGGCTAGATGACAGGACCAGAGATTGACAGGGAGAGTGAAGTGTCTGGCCTCGATCAGAGCCCCTATATACCTTGCCTTTCTCCTGTCTTGTCTGTGTGTGTGCATGTGTGTGTGTTTTTCAGTGGGACTGATGGAGTTAGCTAAATAAGGTGGACTGCTTGTCTATCAGTTGTTTGCAGCTGATGATGACAAAGCCAGCAGAGATATTTATGGAACTTCTCTCTCCTCCCAGTATGTGTACAGACGTCTGACCTCATATGATGGCATAGTGGTTGAGTGTTCTCTTCCTCTCTCTGTGGGGCCTCTTCACTGACGCCACACTCTTAGAAAAAAGGGTTTCAAAAGGGTTCTTCGGCTGTCCCCATAGGAGCACAGTTTTTTGTTCCAGGTAGAACCCTTTTTGGTTCCAGGTAGAACTCTTTTGGGTTCTATGTAGAACCGTCTGGGGAAAGGGTTCTACATGGAACCCAATAGGGTTATACCTGTAACCATAAAGGGTTCATCAAATGTTTCTCTTATGGGGACAGCCGAAGAACCCTTTTAGGTTCTAGATAGCACCTTGTTTTCCAAGAGTGTCGTCACTCAACTCAGTGTTTCACACATGCCACAGTATGCAGAGTAGTGTCATTGAATTAAAGATATATGCTATAATGCTATAAATACAGGTTTGCATAAATTTGTTTTTATACAAAAATGCAGACATTGGGGCGGATATGAAGCATTCTCAGACATATATTTTTGATTTATTCTGCAAAACTCAACCTTGCTGCACTCGGCTTTCTCTCTATCTCTCTTAGACACCCCCTCCCTGCCTCTCTCGCTCCCTATGATTTTGTCTGGGGAAAGAATGGCAGAGTGGTTACCTGGCTGAAGTTCTCGCGTGGGCCTATCCAAACACAAGAGAGAGGCCCTGGCACACCTGGCTGCACCGCCACTAACCTCCCACCACCGCCCCTTCTCCCCCTCGCTGCCTCTCGCCCTCCTAGAACCCCTTCCCTCCCTCCCACTCGTCCCTCGTCCTGCTCCACTGGGCCGCAACCGCCCGTTCAGCTCAGCGTGTGAGGGCCGAGGGGTGGGGGCAGAGAGAGGAAAGGGAGGACGGTGTGTGTGTGAGGGAGGTGACGGGGGAGGGGGTGTTTGGTTGCATGCCTGTCCCTCCCACAGTGCTTTCTTCCCCCCCAAAAATATTATTCTGGCCATGAAAAACCAAGTGTTGCCTTGCCACTACGTACCCCCCTCCACAAACACACGCTTTTATCACACAGTCTTTTCCACTATTAAATATAGTCCGCGACTAAGCATTTATAAATGTGCCGTATGTACAATATGGTGAAAAGGAGGTTGTATGATTTGTGGGAGGGGTTGTATGATTTGTGGGAGGGGTTGTATGATTTGTGGGAGGGGTTGTATGATTTGAAATCCCTCCCTCATAGTGTGTCTCTAATGTAGCTTCTAAAGTCTGTAACGTACCTTCAGAATTGTAGCTTACTTTAGTGAGTGGGTGAGTAAGACAGAGTGGAGGTCAACATAAACAGAAAAAGGAGTTAAGTGCACACAAACACATTTGTTTGGCTCATTTTTTCACTGGACCTATGTGAGCGTGGCAATGACTGCCCTTTCCTCCTTCCCCTCCTGTCTCTCTCGCTCTCTCTCTCGTTCTCTCTCCCTCAACCCCCTGTCATCTCCTAACCACCCCTCCCCCTCTGCCAGTCCTTGCTCCAAGTCCCCCTGCCTCCGCACACACACACACACACACACACACACACACACGCTGAGAGGTAACGGCAGACAGGCGCGTGACTCATTAGGCATTCATCCCCCAGGGAGAACGCTGGGGGGGCGCGTGCGAGAGAGAAAGAGACCGCTGCAGCTGCAGGAATGTCGCGGGCGGCTACCACTGTGTGTGTGTGTGTGTGTGTGTGTGTGTGTGTGTGTGTGTGTGTGTGTGTGTGTGTGTGTGCGTGCGTGCGTGCGTGCGTGCGTGCGTGTGTGTGCATGCTGGTTTGAGCCAGTGGCAGGGCACAGCACCTTTTAGGAAATAAGGCAGGGAGAAAAAAAACCATTAATAGCCTTTTCCACAGAGTCTTCATTTAAGGTCTGGAATTAGCTTAGTAAAAAAATACAACATTACTGTTTGCCCACATTGTTTGGCATTAAATATAGGCTGGGGTTTTGATAAAAACAACAACAATAACAACAGGATCTTTCTGTAGTTTTAGAACAGTTATTCTCTCCTTTTATGAATGTATACAGCCTATGTTACTAAAGAGACTGGTGTGTGTGTGCGTGTGTGTGTGTGTGTGTGTGTGTGTGTGTGTGGTGCGGCGGTGGATAGCCAACGCCAGCATGCAGTTAAACACACACTGGTCGGATAAGTGGTTTTAGTGAAATTACAAAAGCTTTTTGGGACGAATTCCAGCCACAGTTCTTGTATATGATACTCCTACTTTGTTGAAGTCTAAACCTGTGTGTTTGTGTGTGTGTGTTGTTTATGTGTGATGTGAAATACAGATTTCTTGGCTGGAGGACTTGGACCGTCAGACAGAATGTGTAGGAGGGGATATTCATAGAGGTGCTTTTAGTGTATTGTTTATGAAATACTTGTTTCCATGGCCGACAGAGGGTTGACCACACAGTACGGCCGCCTTGAGTGTGTGCGTGTCCTTAAAATAAATACAAAATGTAGTTGTTTCAACTAATTATTCCAGAGCCTTTTTTTTTTTGTTTACTAAAGTTTTCGGTCCAAGTGATACTCAAACTAAAACAAATTAGTTGGCACAAAATGAGCTCCAACTTGAAAAAACAAGGCAATAATTCAGTCAACTTAAAAATATTTTTCAGATGTTTATTCACTAGGAATTATTATCTGGGCATCTTACCGAAAAAAAGTCAGTGTAACTAGTTACACACAGTACTTTTAACATACAATGTTTTCAATTTACATACTGTATTTGACGCACATGATTACATTGTGCATGTTCAGTTGTACAGTAATTATTACTCAACATGTTCTCACCTGGGAGTTGAACTCACGGCATTCCGATCTTCCTGCTACGCCACCATGTCTGGTGGATGGACATATGAGACAACGTGAGTAAACACAATTTTAAGTTGACTGGGCCAACACTTTTTTTAGGTAACACTTTGACTGAAAAGTTGAGTAAGCAAAAAAGTCTGTGGAACCAGTTACATATTAATAATAAATACTTGAAACAATGAGCTTTTTTTTTTACAGTGTGTTTGTGTGTGTGTGTGTGTTTACATATATGTTTATACATGTGTGTATTCACTACCACTTCTCCTGTTGATGTGTGCGTTTTTGTGTGTGTTTATTATGATTGTGTCTTTTTTTTACACTCCTACGTGTACTGCCAGGGGTGTGTTTTGTTTCATGTTTTGTTTTAGAGGGCCCTCCTCCGCGATGCGGAAGTGTTGCCGGAAACAGTGGGAGCCCACCCCCAGTTATGCGTCAGTGCTGCTAAAGAAAGGATAGGGGGTTTCCATGGCGGTATGTCAGGGCCACGTGGGTGGTTGTCTACACACGAAGCCACAATCGCTGTGCTTCTTCCTAGGCAGAATATTCCAGTAGACCAGCACACGATGTCTGCTAAGTAAAACCCCTCTTTACATGCAGGAACAGGTGTGGTATGTGTTTCCATGAACAGGTGTGTGTGTATGTATGTGTGAGAGAGCGTGTGTGAGTTCACAAGACAGGTGTTGTGTGTATATGCGTGTGTGCGTATATGACAGGTGTGTGTCTGTCTTATAGTGAGAGAAATCCAGAGAGAGAGCATACTCCATACCTCTAGTCCAAGTAGCTAAGTCAGAGGAAGTCGAGCGGGAATAGAAGAAAACTCCTCCACTGTCCTCGCGCAGTTGAGAAGAACTTATACAAAGGTACTGCTCTTCACAGATCTGCCTGTGGAAAGAAGAAAGGAAAAATACTCTTTCGGTAAGACAGAAAAAATAGATTTTTTTTGTTGTTGCAGAACTATGTGGCCCTGCTCATCCTGAGGGATGTTTTCATCTTTATCCTCCCTTTTCCCCCCTCACTCGTTTTAATGTCTGCCACTTGAGAGCCTCCAGAGGGGCTGCACCTGTTTGCCTCTTGGCGAGGCGCCCCTCTGCCCCAGCCTGCCACTCATGTCTTCGCCCCTTGTGGGATGGAGGGAGAGGGGGGGGGGTTGCATGTGGTGGAAGGGATAGCTGGAGGGCTCGGAGGCGCCCGGGAGAGTAGAGTGGAGATGTAGGAACTGAGAGAGCGAGAGGGAGGGAGAAAAAAAGAGCGACAGAGGGATGGAGAGAGAGGGTGGGGATAGAGAGAGCTAGAGTGTTTCAAAGCTATGTCCACTCTCTCTGTGTTTATCTGTATTGCCTTTTCTCCTTTCACTCAAATTCAATTATCTCTTTCTTTCCTCCTATTCTGTTTCTCTCCCCCCCTTTCCTCCCATTCTGCCCCTCTCTCTTTCTCTCCCCCCCCCCCATATTTATCTCTATAGAGCCATGTTAATCTGCAGTGACCTCTTCAGGTCACATTAAAGGTCACCCAGCTTCACTCCCAGAACCCCTCAGGGCCACACTCCTTCTTTCCTTTCGCTCCGCTCATTAGAGCTTTGTGGCCCAAAAGCGCTGACCACACCAAGCATAATCATTTCCTGTTCTCCCTTTGCATGACCCACTTATCACTTAGGACTCTGGCTATGGTAAACAATGGTTGTTTAGGCAATCCCCCTATTATGGTTTCTGTGGTAAATTTGATAAGTATGTCTGCATTGGGGTATAATGTAAGTTGAAACATATTCTGTGTCATTACTCGCATCTATAGTTACAAGAAATATCATATAGTAGGCTTATATACGTGTCAGCGGTGTCTCAGCCAGAACATGAAGCCTATTCTTCAGGAAAAGCATATGATTTTGGAGAGTAGTTTTTCCCTTGTTTCCTGTATGTGGTCTATCCTACTTTTAGTCAGTTGAGCACATTTCAGTGGGCTTGTGCACCAGTAATGGCTTGCTTTTTCAAGCACATTGCGAGGACCGTTGATCACACGTGTCAGGTTTCCCATTTCAAATACCAAAAGATAGTTTTGGGGTGGAGTTTTCCTTTAAAATAGTACATTTATCCCTCCATCCCCCTTGAAAAGTAAATACTAATTGACACCCATATTAGATAGCAATAAATGACTTTCTTATCCTTTGATATCATCTTACTTTAATCAGTCTTATCGTGGTGGCTTTTTTAAGGTGTTCATTTTTCTTTGGTAGTTTTGTTTCATGAATAGCCTCCATATTTGTACTTAATAATAACAATGATAATTTTGGAATAAGTTATTGGAATATTCCGGTCATACAAATGACCAATAAAGCTGTTATGTTCAGCTACGGAGCTTGAGCCCATGTGGTACTTTCTGCATTCTTAGTATTGCTTCTGAATAATGCTAGATACTGTTTAGAAAATTGTATGTATTGTAGAACGAATTAATCTCACATAATGATCACTCCTAGTATAAATGTATGCTATTGCGACCGTGAAAGCAGCAACATTGATTTCTGTGTATGACTGATGGGGAATATTATGGTGTCCGCTGCACACCAAGTCAGGTGTTTAGCGTGGAGGAGTGCTTCGAACGCTAGCTACTAGCATGTTAGCACGTGCATATTGTTAGCATATTAAGCACGTGCTTAGTGTTAGCATGCTAGCATGTGGTTAGTGTTAGCATGTTTATCACATGCTTAATGTTAGCATGTTAGCACGTGAATGCTGTTTGCATCAAACTGGAAACCGCATCTCTAAGAGCACCTTTTTCCCGTAGAACCGCGGGCGTTTGGCAGAGAAGCGCACCATCCCCCTGCCCCCCAACCGTGTGCCCAAGAGGGAGCTCTCCTCCGTCTTTAGCAGTGACGACAGCGAGGGTAGCGACCGCGCCAGCGGAGACCATGCCCACATCAAGCAGGAGGATGAGCTGCATTACAGTATCATGAGAAAGAGGTAAGGTCTGGGAGAACTCCTGTGTCTGAATGATATTGGGATATACAAATAACTCATCACTTATGATCTGTCCATACCCATTCCCAACCTGTCTCAATTCATTGCTTTAAGCTTGGTGCTTACAGGAAGTGTTGTGTTGACATGTAATTGTTTTCTTGCTTATCTTCCTTGCTCAGTCTACAGTGCAATGTTTGAGTCACTGAAACACTTCCCACCGCTGTGCAGTATTTTGGTCTTCATCGAGTTGAATATGCGTAATAACCCTTTATAATACTAATAATGCTCTAAAGTACAGGATAAAGTGAGTGCAATAAAATAACAAACGTTCTCCTAAATTTGAGCTGTACCCCTTTTTGCCCTCAGAACAGCCTCAATTCGTCGGGTCATGGACTCAGGTGTACCTAATGTTCTGTACACTCAGTGCATACAAATAGCCGCATGATAAGCCCAAACCCCAGAAATAACTAAAGAACCAGCCCCTTCTGATGGTGGATGGAGATGGTGCGGTCTTTTATATGACAACGGTTAGGGTAAAGGAGGGCTTGAAGAAAGGAAAATACAGCATTGAGGCAGGAACGAGCTCTGATGCATTAGCTGACGCTTATGAGAGCATGATGTTGCTTTGCTGCTACTGCTGTTGTCAGTATTGTCCAAATACAGTATGAGAAATATACTTATATCAAGCTGTCTCTTCTAAAACTTCTTGTCCTGAAAATCTCAAAGACTGAATACCTTTGCCATAAACTGTGTTTCAGACATCAGTACCACAGGAGCTTCAGATAATAGTCAGAAAGTCATCTCAAACAGACGTTATGGGTAGTTTCACCTCAGTGGGGATTTTTTCCTGGTTTCAAAGCTGTACATCACTCTCTTTTCAACTCATGCCATGACCGGGTAGAAAATGAGCAGATAATCCAGTCTGTTACAGTACGCCAGTTGTGCTGTTGCACTAGTTTCTCAGCATTTGGAATAATCTCAATAATCTCATACATAATAGGGAAATAAAAGTCACAGGTATTCTTTTTTAAAATTCTTTACTTTATGTTTAATTTCATAATATAGGCGGTAGGGATTAGTAGTAGCATTGTTGTTTTTAGTATTGTTTAGTATTGGTGCCAGGTGTCAGTTGGATAATGTTGATGGTTATAGGCATCTGGCTACAATATTTGTGTAATGAAATTGACATCGGATACCTTGTTTTACAAATGACTGTTTACTGTGTACAAGGAAATCTTGATGTGTTTGCATTAGGTGAAATAAGATTTGAAGAGCTGGGAATGGAACAAAAATGGTCTATTTTTGGATGCAACTGTTTCAATCTCAAAGTGACAGTTAATACGTTGTTGTGAACGTGGATCAAAGACCAACAAGGAACTTTTCAAAGCTGAAATGTTCCTTAGATGTGGGTGAGGGAGTAGTTATGAGCCTAATATTGGCTAATGGAGGATGGTGTTTGGCGGTTCAATTAGATTTGGGGTGTCATCGCACACTCACTGTAGGCCACTCACTCAAATGCACACACGTGCACACCCACTCGCTCATCCGAACAAACACACACGCACGCACGCACGCACACACACACACACACACACACACACACACACACACACACACAGTCATGTTTTTGGGGAAGTCACCCCATTAAGATGAACCAAATGAGCGTGTAGTGGGGTAATATTTTATACATACACATATTATATACACTTCACCTGCAACCCATAATAAGACTATGCAGTTAATGAAGTCCATTAAATTCATTATCTGACTCCATAAAAATGATTTAGCAATATGCAAGAGACTATAGCTGAGCTACAGTAATAGAAAAGGACAAGCAAGAACTAAGAATTGTCTATATCAAAAGCAAATAATTAATTAACATTGTAAAATGAATGGATTCACATACATTCCAGTCATTTAGCAGATCTACTTATGCAGAGCAAATAGGGTGAAGTGCCCAAGGGCACATCGATAGATGTTTCACCTAGTCGGAATGGGAATTCAAACCAGCAACGCTTTCGGTTACTGGCCCAACACTCTTAACTGCTAGGCTACCTGCCTCCCCGTACAATACAAAAGCTTAAATTACAAAGCATTACAAGGCATTATTCTAGGCCTGATCAGAGAGGAAGAGAGAGGTCATAGCCTGAAGAGAGGTCATGCTCCAATTTTTCCTTTAGGAGGAGAGCGAGAAAGAAAGAGACACAGTATATGTGACCGACCGGCTCGATCCGGTCTTATGTAGCAACATGTGTTTTTTACACTGGATAAAAGTAGACTCAGAGCTAGAAAAGTTTATGTCATACACGTCAGTTCAGGAACAAGGGGAAAGTAATTCTGCTTTGAAAGTTGATAAACTTGTAACCCCACATTTGTAAAAATGGCCCTTGAATGTTTTGGTACACCAACTGGGAGAGCTCTTCTTTGTCTACACCCATTCAGATTCATTCACACCCTCTAAAGCCTGAGCCCCACCCATCTCTTTAAGGATTCACATGTGAGGCCATGTGCTAAACAGAGTAAGGTAGTGTAGTAAACAACGAAAGATTTCAATGCTGAAAGGGGTGAAAGTAGTAGGCCCAGCCACATCTAGCTAAGTGGATGGGTCACTATTGTCTAGACATGTACACATGTTCATGAAATACAATAGATTGTAATCACCCACAGACACACCCGGCTAACATGATGGGTCAGGTAATCATCTGGTATTTTCGACATGTAGTTAGCTAAACAATGAACCTAATGGTGTTTTTAGGACAACTGGGATCTTGGATTTTTTTTTGATCAAATCATGACGTCAGTGATCTTCAGGTCGGAAAGTCGGGTCTCTAGAAAGAGGTCTGACTTCCCGAGTTGGAATTCCGAGTTGGAGGACCGTTCAAAACTATTTTTCCCTGTCGGAGCTCGTTTTCTTGAACGCACTGAAGTCTGAGATTTCTGAGTTCCCGGTTCTAAGTTCAGTTGTTTTGAATGCGGCAATAGTCCCAACCCATACTACTAACAATTCAAAATGATTGTCATAGCTAGCCACCATCCATGTTAGCTAGCGAGCCAGCGAACTAATGTTAGCTAGCTCGCTAACAGTATGCTTTCATTTGCAATGAAAATAACTTTCTGACATAATTAGAAACTTATAATATCTGAAAATGAAGTTAGCTAGACTTTCTTACCCGTATACATGAATGAACGCTTCTCTCTCTCTGTCACGAATGCCATGGTTGCCCTTAGTTTGAAGATGTAATCCGGAGACAGGTGTTTTATACAACAGCCTTCGGTGTGTTCTCTTTTCTAGACTTCCTCATGGCACGATCATCCTCCAGAAGTGACGAACAGTAGCAACACTTTTGCAGTTCTTCATGATATCTTAAAAAAAAGCAGAGGTAGAAAGGATTATCCACACATACTGAGCAGCTCATGTTATAGACAGAAGCATGCTACATGGCATGACAATCCGAACTCATCTCTCGGCATGTCCAGCCCATCCATTATCTCAGCTAATAATGGCTAGCGGGAAGCTTCCTGTCTTTTTCTGTGGCTAAACCAACTACGCTCTTAATTTAACAATTTCATTTGTGTTTACAGATGGCATACAAATTGGAATTAAGGTTCTAAAAAACATATTTTGAAAAAAATTAATTACGTTCAAATGCCTTTCCTGTGAAGTAGTGGCGTGCAATATATGCCTATTTTCCTGAAAAGGCTCACATATCTCACCACCACAGGTGAGGTGACATACTCCACTATTGTGTGTGCTATGCTAGTCAAATAGAATCAAAGGAATTGGGAATAAAAACCTCCCCAAACCCTGTTTTTAACTTTTATCCACGTAAATTGTTTTTTTTTTGTGCATGCAAATATGAGGAACACAAAGTGATTTGTATCTTTTGTTGTCAGCCAAGCTTGTCAGAAATGTTAATAGTATCTGCTCGTTGACTTCCTCAGTGAAACTCATTTTAACGCTCACTGCATGAGAAGCGACTTGTGCAATCTCATTGAAGGAGAGGATGTTGCTGTTGCTGCCTTCTCGAGACTGGTGTGTGACATGGAGGACAGCACAGCAACTGTAAAGCTTTAAATGGATCCACTAACCTCATTAAAGAGGCTTATTTCCCCCACTGACACATGCGCCGCTCGCGTGTTAAGATGATAATGAATTTAAAGAACACTTATGACTAATATGTCAGGCTTTTACCCTTTAAAAGGCGGCGGACTCACTGGAGCCACAGCTCCGATCTGTCCCGGGCATCCTTCTCGGCCCTACTTTATTCCAAATGCAATGGGTCTGAGCGAAATGGATAATGGGATGTCTAATCAAGGAAATCTGATTTCTATTGACCACAGACCCAGTAAGTGAGTCGTAGAAGGGGTCTTAACAAATTGGATTTGGTCAATGGATGGTGAAAAATACAGGATGCTGTCCATACGTGTGAGTGTGTCTATTCTCTACCTCATGTTTTCTCTACCTCACACATCATCAGGATTCTCGCTAACATTGTGTCACATCGCACTTGGGTACATCCTGCAACATATTCCGTTGTGATAATTATGCTATGTTATTCTCATCTTGATGCAGAAAAATACCTGATTAAATTGAAAAACATTGCGGTATGGTCCACTTGTACATCAATTTAGGGTTTCATCAGGAGTTTGCTGTTTTTGTGACCTCAACTCCCTTGCCAAGTTGCATCGTCAAGGTTAAAAGAATATTAAAGTGAAATACCTTCGACCTATAGACCATTTAACGTTCATTCATATTTTCCTTTCAAAATTATAAAAATATTTGAAACAATCAGATTGACCTAGCACTTTTTAAATGGTTTGGATGTTACCGCGTGGACGTGCTATAACACAGAGGAATAGGATCTTGGATCAGGCTAAGGTACTGTGGCTACGTAGTAACAGGATTTCCTAGTTGTCAGAAAGGTCTTCGGAGGTGTTGTCATCCTTGAAGAGGACTTGTCAAGTTCATTAGAGAGCTCTATATCTTTTAACCGGATTAATGTTAATGGCCATCGGCTTTACAGGTGATTAGTTCAGTAGGTCCAGCAGAACAGTGCGGAGAACTGCGCATCGTTCCTGCTGAGTAAGCAAAGAGTGCCCAAGCCACTTAAGAACCCGGGAAAACCCCCTGAGGCTTGATTGAACCAGGGCAGAGAACCGGGGGAACCCACTCAATGATTAATGGTCCAACCCGGCGCATCTGGAACAAAGGTTAAATGTCTTGGATGCGTGGGGTAGTCCCTCTCTCCCTTAACTCAAACTGCAGAGACACAACCAGGGAATAGAGAGGAGACTCGATCCTGATCAGAAAACAAATACCATAGAAACAGAAGCTTCCAATACAGCGAGACAAAGGTGTTTGATGATTAGTCAGATATTCAATCGTTTTTTTGTTCTTGCATGGAGTGGCTTGCAAGTGTATTGAGACAATCGGTATTCAAATTCGGCACTAAATATTTGACGGTGGTAGCTTAGTTGTCTTATACCCAAGGGAAAACAAAGCCTACCTGAGTATTGTTTGAGTTGGACGTCGTGTAGATAACAAGGTTTTGACTCCAAAATGCTGAGGGAGAGGGTTAACTAAATTCCACCTGCTGACGTTGGGCTTTTAGGTGGCACCCTCTGGAGAAAAAAAGCCACACAACACATACGTCTATAGCCCTGGAAATCTCACTAAGTCGTGCGTTTATATAATGTTTTTCTATTTCATATACACAACGATACAGTTATTCCTATTTCAAAAGCAAAAATGTTTCCCCCATTTCTTATTGAAGGGAAAAGAGCAGTATTATTTGTGTAGTATAAATGTCTAAGGAGATTACATGGGAGGAAATGGGAGGAGGGAGGCTGTCATGAGGGTGGTGGTGGCAGGCCCTTCCGCAGGGGGACAAAGAGAGAGAGGTAACTGTACAAAGCTGCCATACCCATTTCCACTAGGCATAGCCTTCCGCGAACTGCCGGATGCTAACATAGCCACCACAACATTGCGCTGTGACTCTGTGTAGGTGGAACTAGTTCCTGCAAGGTGTCCAGGCCCTCTCTGGATAGCAGAGCTAATTTTTCATGTGCAAGGTGCTAGAGGTTGAACCTCTACTAGCATAACGATACCTGACAAGGCTGGTATGTACTGAAGTGGAATTTATTCACTGCGTAAATTAGAATTTTGTCTTATGTCATTTTTTAGTATTGTAGAAAGAGAAAATTTAATTGTTGTGGATTGATTTATGTAGATGCAACAATAATGCTCGCTGAGGGATAAACCTCAGATCCGCAAAGATAAAGTTTGTTGGAGGTAGCATTCCATAAAACCAGTAGGTAAGAATGAAAGATGTGTGTTTACAGTTGTGTAGTGGGGGAATTGGTAGACATAGGTATGAGCCCTATACTCAGTTGTTGCATTGTCTTAGAATTGTCCAGACAGTTTTCTTAAGTTTCATTTTTTAGTCCATGAATATAGGTTGGCCTGTGTCTGCTCCTCTCCTTATAGACAGCAATTTGCTCCTAAAACAAAAGCTATGAATATTGTAATAGTACTGTATTGTTCATGCTGACATTGAATCGCGTATGACATACGTACAGCTAACAACTGCTTGGGGTTAACCTTTTTCTTACTCCTTTGAAGTTTTCCTCTTATGGTGTTCTTGGTGAATTGTGTCTAAGGTTAAAGCCAGCAAGGCGACAGAAGAATTCCTGAAAAGGGCTTTCACCGAAAGCACTAATTAGTGAACATAAAGTTTTTTTCAAGCTTCCTGAAGAAAGGCTGAAGACTTATTTGCTCCTGTCACACCGCTTCTCCATGGCAACAGGGTTCCAACAATCCAATGACAGATTAGGAGGTGTTTGTAGCAAGAACAGAGTTTTCCCTGTCTCTCCATTTAATCATATAGAGGGTAGGGGGCTGTTCAAAAACGCTGTTTGATCATGTACTATAGGAAACCTACTCTTGTGCTTTTTTTGGGGGGTTTAAGTCCTAAAGAATCTTGTTCTGTTTTGAATCTATGTCCCTGTTTTGAAGAATTGTTTAATTGAATCCCAAATTATCATGGTCATTGGACTCATACATTTACTTTGTAAAACGTAGTATCGCCTCTGCACAAAGCGACAACTCGGTCTATAGTTAACATTAGATAATAGATCATAATCAAAACAACATCTGATATCACATAGGACCTTTGGGAGAATATTGGTTTTGATCAATGATTCAACATACATCTACTTCAATAAACATTGAGATTAGATTCAGGCACCATTTTCTGGCTCAGTTTAACCTAGGTAGAAAACCACACCAAGCCTCCACATTGGCAGACTCTTTTATTTCATTGTACTTTCCTCTCTCTCTGCAGCCTTATCGACCCCACATCAGCTTCTGTAAGGAACAACAGGGAAAGCCCAAGAGATATCCTGGCCTGTTGTTATTTATTTATGTATCTATTTCTGGGTTTATTTATGACTCCCGCTTCTTGCTCTGCCACAGTTGCAGGCTGTCTTTCCATCCAAATGTGAGCGCTATACAAACACAAGTCTTTGTCTGAAAACAAAACATACTCTTTGTCGAAATCCATGTTTCTGCATTAAGCCTAAGTTTCGTTTTTTTCTCTCTCAAGAAAACATCTTATTTACATTCGGAGAATGAGGATAATTCAGCAGTGGTTTTTAAAGCGGTCTCCCTTTGTCTTGGCATGAGCCTATATCACATGGTAATATTTAAGAGTGAGTCAGGGCTGTGGATCACCTGCAGTTGCAGGTTGGAGCTGGCTGTGTGGTCTGTTTGTTGTCTTGAGGTTGGAGGAGGAGGGAGGGCGCTGCAGTAGCAGCATACCTGCAGGCACCAGCTGTTCCAAGCAGGCTGTCTTCTCTCCGGGTGTGTCCCAAATGTCACCCTATTCCCTATAGAGTGCACTACATTTGACTAAAGTGCTCTAGTAGTGCACTGCAGTATATAGGGAATAGGGTGCTATTTTGAATGCAAGCTGCCTCTCTCTACACCTGCGTGACAACTCCTCTGCCCCACCATGGCAGCTGTGCGCGTTCCCCTTCCACCCCCACCCCCACCCCCCCAATACCCCTGTCTGTCAATGCGGTCTCAGTCGTGGTGTCAGACATGGCATCGGGGTGCCCAGACTGCCAACCCGTGCCAGCCAGTGCCAGCTCACACTATGCCCTCCAGCTTTGTCACCTCGGCTCCTCTTTGACAATGTCACAGCGTGGCACCGTGGGGGTCACCCTCCGCTATTCTGGTCCCATGCCAGGAGAAGATGCTTTTCATGGCATTTGGAGAGTGTCAGTAGTGTCTCCTGTAGTAATGTCAGAGCAGCAGCTGCCATCTCCCTTTGGAGGAAGTTCCAGTAGCTTTCCCATTGAGCCTTTTCTATGGGAGCCATTTTCTGTTTGGGTCCTGCTGTAGTTCATGAGTTTTATAACAGTTTATGAGTTATTATTAATGCTTATGGTTAGCGTTATAATATGTTATAAGTCATTATAAAGGATGTTAGAGAGCATTATACGTACTAGGTTTCCATCCAACCTTTTTATTCAATTGAATTACATCGGATAAAAAATGTCATGACAGGCCTGATGGAAACAGAACATTTTTAAGTAAACTTTCCAAATGTTGACAAAACTAAATATGCTAGACAAGCACAACACATATTTTGTGTTGGTAAAATGAATTATGCAAGTGTAACAGTATAGCTTCCATCCCTTTCCTCGCCCCGAACCAGGGACCCTCTGCACACATCGACAACTGACACCCACGAAACATCGCTACCCTTCGCACCACAAAAACCACGGGGAACAACTACTTTAAGGTCTCAGAGCGAGTGACGTCACCGATTGAAACGCTGTTAGGTCACACCACCGCTAACTAGCTAGCCATTTCCTATCCGTTACACGAGAAAATGTCTGTGGAATTTTTTTATGCGCAAATATTGATATAATAACCATCATACTGAAGTAAACTTGGAGACACACGATGGCATTGTGTGGTCCTCCCACTACGACTAATCGAGAAAGCAGTTTATTAGGCAACAGATGAAATAAATGATGATGAACTTCACAGGGTGGTGAAAGTGTAAGGTGATGAGCTTGATGCTCCTTTCCAATAAATATCGGGGGTCTTATTCTGGTGACGTGATAATTGATGCTCGGCTGCCAGTTGACAAATAAAAATAATCTTGCCCTTTTGTCCATAATAATAATCTCATCATGTAGGCTTTTGGTGCGCTCTAGCCAACTGCGCGCAGATAGTGCTGTTGGCTAGAACGCACATGCCACTACCAGAGTGGGCACACTCGCTATATGAAGCAACAACAAAAAAAGTTGAAAATGCAATGGAAACTTTTTTTATTCAGTATATTTGAATTTAACCGCAAAATGTATTTTTATGTGCAATACATCATCATGCACATCCTTTTATCCGCAAGAAGTTCATTTGATGGAAACACATCTCTGGTGGGAAAATGCTCATATTGTTTTTATGCAGATTTGGGAATATCCAAATGAAAATCTGATGGAAACCTAGCTGGTTTAAACTCACAACAATATTCTCTAAAAGTTCTCTAAAAGTATTAATCTTTGATGAGTAGATTTCGAAGCTCATTGGATTAAATGGATCCAGTTTCTGATTCTCTCTGATTCTCAAACAGGAAGCAATGAAAATAACCTCCTTTCTATGCTGCTTATGAATACATGTAGTGTCCATAGTAATCCATGTCAAAGTTACCTTGCATTAGGGCCTGGCTATTACAGTAGTAGCATCTGGGTCATGCTGTCTGTCTGTTGGTCTGTCTGTCTGTCTGTCCTGTGGGCTGGACCAACTGAAGATGATTAGGGGGGTATTGAGCAGTTTAAGGATGAGCCGAGGATGAGATGATTGTCTCCAGTGTGCGGCCTGGGTGATAATACCGCAGCTCATGTCCTTCTTAGCTGCACCCCCCCAAATTCATGAGGGAGAGCTGAGTCAGGAGGCTAGTTCTTAACCCCCCCTCGCCCAGCCCCCCTCACAGCCCCATCTCCCCATGTTCATCCCTTATAGCCCTAGGCACAGATTATGACCTTGACCTGGCCACTCGTGTGGGCAGGGGGAGGGGCTGTCCCTCTTTAGCTAACCACAATGGACAGAGCAGGAAAAGTGTGCTAATTACCAGTGCTAACGATGCCCTTGCTTGTCACGGCTTAGCGCCGCTACTTTGCCACGGGATAATAACCCCGTAGCCTCAGTGAGAAGTTCAGTGTGACATTATCACGATCACTTTGAGTGATAGGGAGCAGGTGGGGCTTTAGTTGCTAGCGGTTATGGGATCTCAATTTTGGATGAGTGCGGACCTGAGTTGCATGGCTAATCTGAGTTGGCCAGCAGTCTGACTATGAACCTTATGAAAGTAGACCTCTGAATTGAGTGGAATAAAGACATCAAAAAATAAAATGTTATATTCTTTACAACTTGTAAGTATTTTGATTTAGGTCTAGGCTTTAGTCGGACTAGTGTCACCGAAAGTGTGACGTCCCGGCACAACAAAAGCATCCTCGCTTGCTTAGAAACCAGACAGGATGTTATATCTGCGTTTGGTTTTGTTTTGAGTTTGACTCAGTGACTCCCGTTAACTGAGAAGCGACTGGTAACCCAACGTGGTCAGAATCAGACAAAATAAATTCCCCCGCATCTGTTCTGTACAATTTGGATAACAGCTCGGAGCACGACAGGCTGGCATTACCGAGCCGGAGCCTATAATCATTGTGCTGTAAAAAGGCAGAATCCAGCCGCCGCAAACCATGTGGCCTCCTCGGAGTGCTGACCAATCAGAACCATCCCCAGCCACTCTGCCTCGTTACCATGACACCCTCCGCTGTCTCTTCCTGGTTAGCAATAATGTTCCATGGCTCCTGTTTTCATGTTAGACAAAGTTATACTGTAACTAGAATCTTCACTGAACTTGATTTGGACATATTCAGTTGGACTTGATGCTCCAGATGTAAGGAAACAGGGGAACACGATTTAATTGAATGAGATGTATCTGTATCTGATTTATCTGTGTTTTGTATTTTCTACAATAAAGTAGACACTTGAGGCCGTCACTCTTGAACAACCAATTCAACATTTAGTGAACCAAAATGTTTGCCCATCGTCATATAGCGACAGAGAAATTTGTCTGGGATATTCCCTCAAATGCTAAGCGCCTATTTTCCATCATTATGCTTTTTTAATGCGATCAGAGCGCTAATCAGATTGAGTGGAAGTACCTCCATGACACACTTATGTCCATGTCTGCTGCTGCTGGGTTAGAGGGAGCTGGTGGAGAATTTGGCAGCCCCAACCACTAAAACCCTCCTCTGGTTTGGTCTCGACAAGAGGCTAGGGCAGTGATGTCACTGTGGGAGAGAGAGGGCGGTTAGTTTCCTTTCAAATACTTTCAGCAAAATTCAGTTCAAAATTAGCAAACTGGCACATTTACCGAAATGTGTCTAAATGTGCATCGTCCCTGTAACCTAATAAGTTTCACTGAGTTCTGGAGTGCCCGATGGGCAGGTTTTGCACTTTTGGGACTGTGTTATTGGTTCCATTGCACCAGGCAAGCTCAGTCGAATGCAGCTAAAGTATTTGAAGTAAACAAAATACTATTTGAACTGTCTGGCCTTTAGCGAATCAGACTGACTGAGGCTCAGTATTCCAGTTGGCCTTCTGCAGTTTACTTTACTTGAATGTTTTAAACAATGAGGTACATACATAAATACAATCCCTGTAGTGTATCTAGACAGAGACTACAAACTGGTCTCTTCTCCCGTGTGAATTTGGGGGAACACTAATCAAATTTTAAGCTCTTAAGCGACTTAGTTGAGTTCTGAATGTGTTGAATAAAGTATCTTACTGTGAGGTTCAAGATGAGTAGGGATGAGACCAAAAAGTGCTTGGTGCTTAGGCGTCTGTCATTGGGGTGTCATACATACAGTGCATTCGGGAAGTATTCAGACCCCTTGACTTTATCCACATTTTGTTACGTTAGTGCTTGTATTATGTATTCAATATTTTTCCCCCTCATCAATCTCCACACAATACACCATAATGACAAAGCAAAAACATGGTTTTTAGAAATGTTGCCAAAAATCTGAAAGAACAGATTTACATATTTATTCAGACCCTTTACTGAGACCTTTTAGATGTTTGATCGGGTTCAAGTCTGGGCTCTGGCTAGGCCACTCAAGGACATTCAGAGACTTTTCCCAAAGCCACTACTGCGCTGTCTTGGCTGTGTGCTTAGGGTTGTTGTCCTGTTGGAAGGTTAACCTCCGCCCCAGTCTGAGGTCCTGAGCGCTATGGAGCAGGTTTTCATCAAGGATCTCTCTGTGCTTTGCGCCGTTCATCTTTCCCTCGATACTGACTGGTCTCCCAGTTTTTTAAAATCCATTTTAGAAATAAGCTGTAATGTAACACACAGGTTGATTAGCTACTCATGAAGTCTGTTTCAATTCCAATTGCTACAGTATACAGAAATACAGTGGGTAGATGAGAGGTTCTTGGTCAGTACAGGTGTGTGTGTGTGTGTGTGTGTGTGTGTGTGTGTGTGTGTGTGTGTGTGTGTGTGTGTGTGTGTGTGTGTGTGTGTGTGTGTGTGTGTGTGTGTGTGTGTGTGTGTGTGTGTGTGTGTGTGTGTGTGTTTGTGTGTTTGTGTGTGTGTGTGTGCGCGCGCGTGTGTGTGTGTGTGTGTGTGTGCCAGAGCGTGTATATGTGTGCGCACACAGCTGTATGTGGTGATGGATGGATTTGTGTGGTCTTTCGTATGCCGTAGATCAGACTCTCCAAGTGTGTTGTGAGTGACGAGGTAGAATGGAGCTGTTTTGAGTTGTTATGTGACATATTTAATTAACTGTAGCTGTAGCTGTGTGCTGTTGTGTTGTGCCATGTGCCATGTACATTGTGTCTTTCCCTGTTGGAGTTTTTTTTTGTTTTTTTGCTTTTTGCTATGTTGTGTTACTATGTGTGTGTGCGCCTTGTTGTGTTTTAATGTGTCATGTAAAGCAATATGTGTTAATAACCCCCTGACTCTGTCTGTGTTTCAGTCGTGACAGTGACCTCTCTACGATCATCTCCAACCTCCACCATACCAGACAGCACGGCATGCCCGAGAGCCAGCCCGCCACCGACCTCAGCACCAACACAGGACACACAGGTAGGATACATGTGTGTTTGTCTATTTTTCTCTCTCCGTATTCCTTATATTTGTAATGAGGTTACGTATTCTCCTATTAGCATGAGTAATTAATCACTATTATACATTAGTCCCTTAATTTTCTGTAATTTGTTTGATTGGGGAACTTACTATAAGCTTATTACTGATTCCTGAAGGTGGCTCTCAAGTCAATTACTAAATGTAATTTTTGTTGCCTTTTCTATTGCACTCCAGGTTTTTCCTTAACCCCCTGTTTTAAATAACCACTAAATAAATAGCTTTGTTTGCCATTAATCCAGTTTCATGGGCATAAAGGAACCATGGTGTGTGTTAAGCTAAGAGCCTTCTAACAGCTTACAGCCCCACTGTTAAACACCCCTAACACCAGACACTGTTTCATTAGTTTTAGTTGTTCCGAATCCGATTGTTTTAGTCTGAAATTAGGCTGTTTTAGTCCGGTGTTAGACTGAATGTTGGATATGTATGCTTTCAGATAGATACTTGTATAATATTTATTATATAGAGTGACTTGGTATTTAGATACTCTAGCTGCTGGGTGTTGTATTGCGTCTTTTCTGTTTTTTTGTCCTTACATATCATGCTTTTTGCATATGTGTGTTTAGGGTGTGTGTGTGTGTGTGTGTGTGTTTTCTATTCAGCAGACATACACTACTAATCATAGGGATTAGCCATGTCGGAAGTCCCCAAATGTTTTAGTAGTCAGAGGTGTCTGGAAGGGCCTTGTTGTACTGCAAGGACATACTGTCCTTTTAAACTGGCAATTATATATTTTTTTTATCCCAAACTATGTCAAATGTTGGTTAGGTGGGGACCTGCTGGTTTGTGGGTTAATAATAGGCTTAGATCAGCTGAGTTTTGGTTTATACAGTTTGTCACAAGAAAGATCACAAGGCTGGAGGTGAGTCACAGATTACAAAGGAAGTGGTAAAACGGTGTTACATTTGTAAAGGGTGGCAGGTAACTTATTGATTAAGAGCGTTGGGCCAGTAACCGAGACGTTGCTGGGCTGAATCTCTGAGCCGGCAAGGTGAAACATCTGCTGTTCTGCTCTTGAGCAAGGCAGTTAACCTCCAACAACATCTGCTGTTCTGCTCTTGAGCAAGGCAGTTAACCTCCAACAACAACTGCTCCCTGGGTGCCTTGGACGTCAACTAAGGCAGCCCCCCGCACCTCTCTGATTCAGAGGTGTTGGGTTAAATGCGGAAGACACATGTTGGTTAAATGCATTAAGTTGTGCAACTGACTAGGTATCCCCTTTACCTTAGTGTCAAATGTCCTTTATAAAGGTCGTCTTAAAAGGGAAGTTCAGGATTCTACAACTTGAGGTTAGATGGTTCCTCACTCTGAAAGTAGTCTATGGGTCAGGAGAAACTGTAACCCATGGTTTGGTTTCCTTTAAAACAGCCAATACAAACTTATCAAGAGTTACCAACAAAGTTGACCAACCCTCAGATTTAACCCATAAAGTACCCTTACCATGGTCAAGTAGTACAGTATTCAGAGAGCAGATCCTTATCCCCTGTGGACGGTCTGTTCCTCTTCATCCCATTAGTCAGCGGGTCATACATGTAGCATAATCATCCCACAAATCCAACACCTCGTCCTCTACACTCTCTGAGCTCATCCCTCTAGTAGCTTAATTGCCCATACAGTTTGCTAACACAAAGGGATGAGGGGTGGAGGTGTGGAAGGACGAGGGCATGGAGGGGTGTCTGCCTATCCTTCCTCATTTGCGTGGGACACGGGGGTGTTATAGTCCCAGACACCCAGTGTTTTTAGACCCCAGTTTGGGACGAATTTCCCAAAAAGACATGTCTAATCGGCTGCTAAGCTTAATGGGGAAATCAGCTCGTGAATGGTAATCTTAATGGAGAAAGACACAAAGGGATGGGTAGTGGGGATATGAGGGGGGAGGGAGGGAGATTTGAGCGCGGTGAGGCCTGCGCCGGAGGGGGCCTGGGCCTAAAATCTGTCAGTTTGAGCATTACAGGGAGATTTAACAGGGTGGCTAAGCGGCTCGATCTGTGTCTGTAAACAAGTCCAATCCCATCAGCCACTGGCTCACATTCTGTCTGTCGGTGAAATTAAAGAGAGACACACTCACATACACAGTAGTGCATGTTCATACACACACACACACACACACACACACATGGGGATGTGTGCTCATACACACACACGAACACACACACACACATACTTCCACAAACAAGTACACACACAAACACATAAACACACACGCACACAAACGCAAACACTGGGACACATGGAGGTAATAGGACAGAGAATGAACACACCTTATTGGTTTGATCAGTTTTGGTGAGTGTAGATGAATATGGTGAGTTTTGAAAAGTTTTAAAACTGTTTCAAATGTTATACAGTTCATTCGAAAAGTATACAGACCCTTTGACTTTTTACACATTATGTTACGTTACAGCCTTCTTCAAAAATGTATTACATTCAATATTTTCCTCACCAGTCTACACACAATACCCATAATGACAGAGTGAAAACTGGTTTAAGACATTTTTGCAAATCTCTCTCTCAAAAAAAAAACATAAATAACTTATTTACATAAGTACTCAGACTCGTTGACTCTCAGATGTTGACTCTCAGATGTTTCGACAACTTGATTGGAGTCCACCTGTGGTAAATTCAATTGATTGGACATGATTTGGAAAGGCACACACCTGTCTATATAAGATCCCACAGTTGACAGTGCATGTCAGAGCAAAAACCAAGCCATGAGGTCGAAGGAAATGTCCGTAGAGCTCCGAGACAGGATTGTGTAGTGACCAAGAACCTGATGGTCACTCTGACAGAGCTCCAGACTTCCTCTGTGGAGATGGGAGAACCTTCCAGAAGGACAAACATCTCTGTAGCACTCCACCAATCAGGCCTTTATGGTAGAGTGGCCAGATGGAAGTCACTCCTCAGTAAAAGGCACATGACAGCCCACTTGGAGTTTGCCAAATGGCACCTAAAAGACTCTCAGACCATGAGAAACAAGATTCTCTGGTCGGAATGCCAAGAGTCACGTCTGGAGGAAACATGGCACCATCTCTAAGGTGAAGTATGGTGGTGGCAGCATCATGCTGTGGGGATGTTTTCAGCGGCAGGGACTGGGAGACTAGTCAGGATCGAGGGAAAGATGAACAGAGCAAAGTACAGAGCGATCCTTAATGAAAACCTGCTCCAGAGCACTAAAGACCTCTGACTGGGGAGAAGGTTTACCTTCAGAATGTCCTTGAGTGGCCCAGCCAGAGCTCGGAATTGAACCCGATCTAACTTCTGTGGAGAGACCTGAAAATAGCTCTGTAGCAACACTCCCCATCCAACCTGACAGAGTTTGAGGGGATCTGCAGAGAAGAATGGGAGAAATTCTCCAAATACAGATATGCCAAGCTTGTAGTGTTATACCCAAGAAGACGCAAGGCTGTAATCGCTGCCAAAAATGCTTCAACAAAGTACTGAGTAAAGGGTCTGAGCACTTATGTGAATGTGATATTTCATTTGATTTATTTTTCATAAATTTGCTCAATTTAAAAAAACTGTTTTTCTTTGTTATTATGGAATATTGTGTATAGATTGATGAGGGGGGAAAAACAATTTAATCCATTCTAGAATAAGGCTGTAACCTATCAAAATGTGGAAAAAGTAAAGGGGTCTGAATACTTATCGAATGCACCGTAGCTATCATGTCATGGTGTGAACTTTTGTTTCTATATCAACTATTTCAACGGTGACTCTGGCTGTGGTGGGATTGCGACAGTATCAGAGGAGACCCAGACTGGGTCCTAAATGGCACCCTATTCCCTATATGACCAGGGTCTCAAAAGTAGTGCACTGTATAGGGAATAGGGTGGCATTTGAGATGCACCCCCAAACAGACATTACTTCTGACTCTAGTGCTGTACCTCTGTAATACTATAATCTAGTGCTAACTGCTCTCTGTTCTGTTGTAGCATCCTGTTATTTTATTCAGCTCACTCCCCACTCTGTGTCTAACTTCCATAACAGGCCTGTGGTTAGAGAAACAGAGAGGAGTAAAGAGACAGAGAGAAGTAAAGAGGGACAGAGAGAAGTAAAGAGGGACAGAGAGAAGTGAAGAGGGAGAGGGAGACAGAGAGAAGTAAAGAGGGACAGAGACAGAGAGAAGTAAAGAGGGACAGAGACAGAGAGAAGTAAAGAGGGAGAGAGACAGAGAGAAGTAAAGAGGGACAGAGAGAAGTAAAGAGGGACAGACAGAAGTAAAGAGGGAGAGGGAGACAGAGAGAAGTAAAGAGGGAGAGAGACAGAGAGAAGTAAAGAGGGACAGAGACAGAGAGAAGTAAAGAGGGAGAGAGACAGAGATAAGTAAAGTAAAGAGGGACAGAGACAGAGAGAAGTAAAGAGGGAGAGAGACAGAGAGAAGTAAAGAGGGAGAGAGACAGAGAGAAGTAAAGAGGGACAGAGAGAAGTAAAGAGGGACAGAGAGAAGTAAAGAGGGACAGAGAGAAGTAAAGAGGGAGAGGGAGACATAGAGAAGTAAAGAGGGAGAGGGAGACAGAGAGAAGTAAAGAGGGAGAGGGAGACAGAGAGAAGTAAAGAGGGACAGAGAGAAGTAAAGAGGGACAGAGACAGAGAGAAGTAAAGAGGGAGAGAGACAGAGGCAGAGAGAAGGGGATAGGTTGTGTAGAGGAAGAAAAGTTTGGAGAGGGAGAAATACAGAGGGAGAAAGAGACAGAGAGAGCGATGAATGAGTGTGGTGCCGGTATCAGGGGAGGGCAGACAGCGGGTGTGGCGGCAGTGTGTGAGTGTGTGTGTGTGTGTGTGCCCGTGTCTGTGTGCATGAGTCAAAGGAAAGGGAAGCAGGCTGCTGGGCCGTCTCCGCGCCGGAGTGGGCCGTTAATTAAATCTGAGGGACAGACAGGAGGGTTGACTCCCCCCCCTCCTCCTTCCTCTCCTCCCTTCCTCCCTCCACCGTCCGCCTCCCAGGCCTCTGGCTACTCTGGGGCTGAGGGAGGGAGGGAGGGAGGGAGGAGGATGCGAGAGAGCAGGGGCGCCGGGCTTAGCGTCTGGCTGCCTGTGGAAACTGTAAACCTTGGCTCTGCGGTCAGACCAGAAAGATTCTAACGGGCGGATAAGGTGTTTTTTTCATCACTTTTTTTCTCTTCGTTCAGACTCCCAGACGTAGTTATAGAGGAGATGACGATGTGTGTGTCGGGGAGGGGGGTGGGGGGGGGGGGGGTCAGGGAGGTTTGTGTTTGTGTGTTTTAAAGGCCAAATTTCCTTTTAACAGGGTATTATTTGCCTCAAAAGGAGTGTTAGTACCATCTTGGTCCATCGTACTCCTATTAAACCACACACAACTTCCTGATCGTCCATCATAGGTTGATGATGACTAGGACACGATTCATTGGGTTGAGTCTGGGGTACGGTGAGGGCGCAGATGGATGGTGAGACCAATCTGAGCCCGGAACACTCTTTGGCACACTGGACATGGTACTTTGGTAGAGTCTCCTGACCGACGGCTATGTTATTACTGGTCTTGCTCTGTTCTCTCTTCACCATGGCATTTGTGGTCCTGCTGGTTTCAGAGGTGGTAGCGCCATCCTGGATGAGATTCCGCTAGGTGGGACTATCCTGAGCAAGGCTTTCCCATTTGCTTAGTTCGATGTTATAGCCCTTTAGGGAGGCCTTCAGGGTGTCTTTAAAGCATTTTTTGGGCCCACCTTGTGCTCGCTTCCCATTCTTCATGTCTCTGAAGTAGATCTGCTTAGGGAGACAGGTAGCAGGCACCCTGGTCACATGGCCCACCCGTCTGAGCTGTGCTTCCATAAGCAGTGTGGGAATGCTCGTCATTTCGGCATGGCTGAGGATTTCAGTGTCTGGGATTCTGTCCTGCCACTTGATCCTCAGTAGCATCCTCAAACAGTTCAGGTGAAAGTGATTAAGTGTCCTGGTATGGCGTTGGTACTGTAGACTGTCCAGGTTTTGCAGCCATAAATAAAGGTTGGTAATATAACTGCCTGGTAAACCCTCAGTTTTGTTGCCTGTTCTTTCCCACACCGAATCTCGCAAATGGCCAAAGGCTGCACTATCCTTGGGGATCCTGATGTTTGTTTTATTGTCTATGTGAACAGCACAGGACATTGTGCTACCAAGGTAGGTGAATTTGTCCACAGTTTTAACCCCTTTTCTCCCCAATTTCGTGATATCTAATTGGTAGTTACAGTCTTGTCCCATCGCTGCAACTCTCGTACGGACTCGGGAGAGGGGAAGGTCGAGAGCCATGCATCCTCTGAAACATGACCCTGCCAAGCCGCACTGCTTCTTGACACACTGCTCGCTTAACCCGGAAGCCAACCGCACCAATGTGTCGGAGGAAACACCGTACAACTGGCGATCGGAGTCAGCTTGCAGGTGTCCGGCCCGCCACAGGAGTCGCTAGAGTGCGATGGGACACGGAAATCCCAAACCCTCCCCTAACCCGGACAACTCTGGGCCAATTGTGCGCCGCCTCATGGGTCTCCCAGTCACGGCCGGCTAGGACACAGCCTTGGATCGAACCTGGGGCTGTATTGATACCTCAAGCACTGTGATTTTGTGCCTTAGACTGCTGCGTAGCTGACAGTTTCTGACCTTTCACAGAGATGGTTGGGTCCACGTAAAGGATTACCAGGGTTGGTACATAATGTCAGTCTTCTTTGTACTGATTGTAAGGCTGATGAAAAGTTGTCCATGAGGATCTGCAGATCAGCAGGTGAGCTAGGAGCTAGTGGTCTGCAGACAAGAGGTCGCAGCAGAAGCGGGTAGAGTACTGTTGCTTAGATTGTAATTTACTATTGTAAAAGCAGCCCTCGAGTCAAAGTAAACAATTATGCGGTCAGAAAACGACGTAAGTGCTAGATCCAAATTTAGTTAGGACATTTTTTACACCTTATGCGAAATTGTGACAGCAAACAAAAAGAACAACAACTTGGTGCAATTGATTTGACATGTATTTATTATTTAAGCCTGCCAGCACCATCCTGCAGATGTCCTCCAGCACAGGTAGTCTCCAATGAAGACTGACAGGCTGTACAGTTTCCATTACGCTCGTATTCAAAGTTGACTTAATATTTATCACTAACCACGTTTCCATCCACAGTTTTTATATGAGTTAAGTCACACCGTATATAAAAAATCACGATAGCTGTGATGGAAACAGGATGTTTCGGTACAATTTCCTAAATGCCGGCAGATCATTTGCTCATTCAACATAGTGGGATCTTTTTGTGTCAGTACAATTAATTATGTGAGAAATGGCGGTGTAAATGCCTTAATGCGCAAATATTGAAAATAAATATTGAAGTAAACTTGAAGTCACGCAATGACATGGTGTGTGGTCCTCCCACTACGATTCAGGAAACCATTCAGTTAAAATTAGGCTACATATAAATGATGATGAACTTCACAGGGTGGTAGAAGTGCATGGCATGAGCTTGATGCTCCTTTCCAATAAATGTTGAGGTTCTTATTCTGGTGACATGATGATCGATGCTTGACAGCTGTTTTGACAAATAAAAACATTTTTTTATCCATAATCTCATCATGCAGACTAGCCTACCCGCACTGTATCTGTGAGCTGGTGGCTAGAGGGCATGTGCACATTTGCTATTTAACACAAATGCGATAGAAACTCATTGGTTCATCAGGCTCTCATGCCTCAGCCGGATCGCCAGGCTCCCCTGCCTCCGCTGAGTCATCAGGCTCCCCTGCCTCAGCCAGATCGCCAGGCTCCCCTGCCTCCGCCGGTTCATCAGGCTCTCATGCCTCATCCGGATCGCCAGGCTCCCCTGCCTCCACTGAGTCATCAGGCTCTCATGCCTCAGCCAGATCGCCAGGCTCCCCTGCCTCCGTCGGTTCATCAGGCTCTCATGCCTCCGCCGGATCGCCAGGCTCCCCTGCCTCCGCCGGTTCATCAGGCTCTCATGCCTCAGCCAGATCGCCAGGCTCCCCTGCCTCCGTCGGTTCATCAGGCTCTCATGCCTCAGCCGGATCGCCAGGCTCCCTTGCCTCCGCCGGTTCATCAGGCACTCATGCCTCAGCCGGATCGCCAGGCTCCCCTGCCTCCGCTGGTTCATCAGGCTCTAATGCCTCAGCCGGATTGCCAGGCTCCTTCGTCTCAATCGGATTGACAGGTTTCCCGCGCCTCAGCAGAGGTGACCGGTCTGCTCCTGATCCCTGGGATCATCTTTTTGGTCGGCATCCTGCGGCTGGAGCCGTGCGTCAGGGAGGGGCTACTGTCATGTGTGATCCCTCTCCGGCCTCTAGGTCACCAGGCTGCTCGTTATGGCGCACACCTGTCACCATCATTACGCGCACCTCCCTGATTACCTTCCCTATATATGTCACTGCCTTTGGTTCCTTCCCCAGGCGTTATTGTTTCTGTTCCTGGGTCATGTCTGTGCATTGTTTGTGTTACGTGTTGGTTTCATTTATTTATTTCAACACTCACTCCCTGAACTTGCTTCCCGACTCTCAGCACACATCGTTACACAATCATGTTACTAGTATGCAAATCAGACACATTTCCGGATGGAATTAAACATCAAGGTAGGTATTCAGTTAAGAATCATGTAAGTAATAAATAATCAAACAGTGCAGATAATAATTGTCATAGACAACTCAAATCATCTTTTTCCTAGGTAGGATATACCCTCCATCCTCTTCTTCCGAACCTAAGGGTATTTTATTTTCTTGGCTGGCCCATTCTCCTCCCCCTCGGTTGTGCCACTCATTTATTTCTAGTAGCTATATAAGCACATTGCAGTAAGCACAACAAGCTTACTGAGATGTTTCACTATATGACAGATGTGCTTATAGGGCTAAAAACTGAATTTAGACACACACACACACAACACACACCACACACACACACATTGAGAGAGCAATGGAGTGCAGCTGATTCAAATAACCAACTCATCATCAAGCTTTGATTATTTCAATCAGCTGTGTAGTGGTCGGGCAAAACCCAAAACGTGCACCCCCTTGTTGACTAGAGGCAACCTAATATGATAGCTAGCTAGTTAGCTATTCCCACACACATCTGATTTATCTGTTCACTCTTTATGCAAATGACAAGGTGGCTAGTTAACTTCGCCAACAAGCAGAGGCCATATGGGGAGCTAAAAACCAGACAGCAAACATTCTGTCAGATTCTGGGTTAGCCAAAGCAAACTAGCCAGCTAGTTAGCTAGCTACCTTGCCATTTAATTTGCACTCGCCCTCAAAACACAATTTCAACAGCAGAATTATATCAGAGAAATACTAATATTACTCCAGAAATATATAATATTACAAAGGCAGAAGGTAATTATAGTGCAACTTATACGTTTGTGGGTTTGACTAAGAAACCAGAAACAAAATTGTCCGGAGGAGTGAAGATGTGCACTTCACTTCAAGAGCTATGGTGGAGATGCAGAGTTTGACAGACAACTTTGAAAGCCACTCGACTTAAGAGTTTTGATGACAAGATATTTTGAATGCATTTCATTGGTCAAGGGGTCGTAAAACGTTCTTACACACGTAAAGGGGGAACCAATAGTACCGATTCATGTAAAAAAAAAAATACAAATAACATTTGGAGTGACAAGGTTTTAATCTGACAGCGAAGATATAATAATATAAAGCTATGTGCCTGAAGTGATTTGGTCAAATAGAACAGAGTAAAAAGTTAACTACGTCCTTCAGAAATGAATTGAGTGAGAGTACAAGTACAGCCCACAGAGAGTAACTAGAAAAGGCCATTTCTACCCACCTCTGGGTCGCAGACAGTCCCCGCCTCAACCTTTGTGTTGGCATGCATCCTCCTCAGGTTGAACAGCCCCCCATCAAAGCGGTAGTTGAAGTGGATCTCAGTTGGTGCTAGAACACAGCCTTGCTTCACTCTGTGACTGGAAACGACTCAGAGGACTCTTGGTGATCTTGCATATTAGCCATCATCCCATCAGAGAACTCATGCACCACTGTGATACATTTATCTGGGCATCAAAACTTTGACACACACACACCCTGATCACTGATATATGGTGGGTGAACCCAGCCCTCTCCTATAAATTCATGGGTTATTCTAGATTTTAAAAATCCTCTTCAATCATCTCACTCCCTAATCTCTAATCTCTCCCTTTGCCCGCTACCCCCCCCCCCCCCCCCCCCCCCCCCATCTATCTCTGCCCCCCTGAGGTTGCGCTGTGGGAGAGAGGAACAGCGTGTGTGTTAATGCAAGTGTGTGGCGTGGCAGTGGTGGTGGCGGTGGTGAAACCTTTCTCAGTGTGAACGGAAGATCCTCCCTCCCCCTACCCCCCCGTCGGTCCGTAGCCAATCAATGAGGGGCTTTCAGGGCCGGCGGAGGCCCAGCTCACAGAGGGGGGATCAATAAGTCATTAGCACCATTCTGTCAGCTGTAATGTGGAGATTGATCGGGGGCCACAGCTCCAGGCCCCCCCCCCCCCCCCCCCCTTCCCCAGCCCCACTCCACTTCCCCCCCAGCCTGATAAAGATGACAGATTAACAGAATAAGAGGGGGAATTAAGGAGTCTGGCTGTCTGAGCTGTCAGCGGGCCCTCCACGGGAAGAAAATATAGAGAAAAAGAGGAGAAAGAAAGAAGGGATGAGGATGAAAGGTAGAAGGAGAGGAGAAGAGAGAGAACGAGACAGAGGATGTCCCTGTGGTTGCTTGACGGCTTCTGTGGTAGATTATGAAGATGCCTAGGCTGGTTCTTCCTCTGTTGAAGGCTGTTTCCCTTTCTTTCTCTCCAAATACACCATTCTCATCCCTCATTCTCCTGGAAGGGAGTGGGTTTCCTATACAGTTGGCCAGAGGGCAGAACAGAACAAGGCTCCCTGGAGTTTTGGAGTTTTGAATGGATGGCTGAGGGAAAACAAGCAGGAGAATTAGCAAAGTAGCAAACTTGGTTATAAGCATTGATGTTGGGAGTTAAGGAGATAGCATTTGAGCTAACAGAGCTCAGACTGGTTTAAGGCGGGTTTGGTGTTAAATGGAAGCACCAACGTTTTAAACCTCTAAAAGTCTAAGCTGTTGGGGGTGGGTTCTACTAAACTAACATATGGTCATACCGTGGATCATTTAGTTATTTGAATTTTAGGACCCCTTTGTTTTATTTTTTGATACAATATTGAATTTGGTCCATAGAAACGCATTGAATAACACATTCATAAATGGAAAACATTTGCCTATTATACTTTTTAATATTCTTCAAGCTGTCAAAGTGGTTGTTGATCATTGCTAGACAACCATTTTCAGGTCTTGCCTTAGATTTTCAAGTAGATTTCAGT